>NC_136057.1:1133767564-1134967564 GCF_964261635.1 Lissotriton helveticus | reverse complement strand
GAAAGGGTGAAAGGATGTGGGGCTGGGTAAGTGGATGTTGGTGAAAGCTTTGTTGAGAACCATGTTTGGATGGATGGATATATATGGATGGATGGTTTTCAATGGTGAAAGACTGTTTGAGATCATTTAAAGTTTAAATGGTATGTATCAAAGCCAAGGGTGAAGAATACTAGAACAATGAAATGATTAATTAATAATTGCTTGGAAGAGGAAGCAAGGGAACTCTTATGGATAGGGGTGTGCTCAACTACTTTCTTTGCTTGGAATGGTTTTAGCAAAGCTTTGATTCAAAGGGTTGGGGTGGTATTTCGGTCTACTCCATTGACTCACAGTATTTTTTAAGCAAGGTAAATATTATGTATCCCACCCATCATCAACCATCACCTCTCTCCCTACCCATGGTATTTCACCTGTGCCCCCCATGATGACTGAAATGCTGCAAGGTTCAATACGACACTTCAGTGTTGGCTATGCAATGTGCATTTACTTCACTTAATATGGCATTTACAAAGTTTTCAATGCATGCCAATACAAACACAAGGTGTGTTTCTTTTCCCTCCTAGTGCCCACTCAGTCACTTTCTTTTACTTCACTCCTTTATTCTATCTTAAGTTCTGTCCTAGCCTTCCCAAACATTTGAAAAATCCATTCTTGGCATGTGCCACATTTTTTGGGCTAAGTGATATAGTTCATCATGGCTTCTATAAAAAGTATACACCTGTTCAAAATGTTCCCCTTTCAACATTTGTCAACCACAGTGGTTCACTAGCCAAAGCTTAGGCGTACGATGATCAGTGACACCCCACTAATCTGTAGTAGAACGTCTACTTACCCGACCTAATTCCTCTAATTTACCTTGCAGCAGAGTAAGTTAAGTTTCCTTTCCCTACTGCCAAGTAAATGTATTTGTTGGGGAAAATAATTTTAAAGTGTGGTGAGGGTGAGGCTAGGGAGTAAAGTGGTACTAAGTAAGTGCCTTAACTTTTGTGGATGGGATATTTTGTGATGCACGTGCCAAATACAATCTATATCCCGGTCCTTAATCCTTTCCCTATACTGCAGTGGATCACATTTCCCACCATCTACTTACGGCAGACAGGATGTTTGCATGATTTTATACATGGCACGTATCATTAATTATTATTCATCTGCCTTGTAGTCAGGGTAACATTTAAGGACATTTTGGAGAAGAGCAGGAACCATTGGAATAAGATAGCAGTCTATTATGGCTTCCTCAGCTGCAGACTGCAGAAAGTAGCGAAGGATGACTAACACGTTCTCCATTAATAGAGGCAGCTAGCATGCCTCCATTAATTTAGCACAACAAGAGAGAGAATTTGTACTACATAGTGCATAATGCCTTACTCCTTAATGAGAGGTCATTTATTTGAATTTTTCCACAAAAAGTGTCTGTTTAGTATTTACTAGGAAGTCATTTAATAGAGAAAAAACGTTTTTTTAAACTGATGTGCTGTTTATTCTACCTTCCTTTCTTCCAGGCAGTTAGTGCATTATTCATTTGCCTTCAGTTTTATGTGAGGAATGTGTAGGTAATGGTTGTGACTCTAATCACATCAAAACCAAATGGCCCTAGGTGACCAGCAATGTACTGCTACTGTGTCGCTACATTTTAAAGAAGTGGTTTGCAAAGATGAGTGTTTATAATTTGTCTTTCTTGACATATCTAATGCTGCTGCAGCAGAAGCTGGAGGCCATACGGGCAGAGTACCAGTGGCTGGTGGCCCAGGAGGAGGAGAAGACAGCTTACCAGGGCTCCAGCCAGCCACCAGCGCCTCCAGCCTCTCAGCAACAACACCGGTGCCGCAGTCAGTTGGCAGCCGCCCACTGTCATTTCATCACTGCTGACCCCTCTCAATTTCAGACCCCACCTTCCAACATGGCGTAGTGCTGAGGCTGGACACATTGAAGTCTGGCAAGCACAGATGAAGGGGTACCACAGAAATCTCCTGGCCCGCTGTGTCTAGTGCCCTCTTTTTTCCGCCTCTTTAACATTTGTTTCAGCGGGTGGGACTTGTTGTGGGTGAAGTGTGTGGGAATGATGGAAGTTGGGACTGGGACAGTTTGTACTTCCATTTTTTGTTGAGCAATTTGGACATTGGTTGGGGACAGGGACATTTGTTTGGGTAGAGGGGTGGGTGGGTTTTGCATGAAAGTTGTGGGTTTTATAATATTGTTTAAAAGGTTAATAAATAATTAATTTTACTTTATTTACGCCTCAACTTTTTTGGGGGGTTGTTAGAAATCATGGGATAGATGTAGGTAATTCCCATTTACAGACTCTTAACCCCTACCATGCTCATGACGGAACGGTTCCGTCATGAGCGTCGGTTGAGCTGTGCTCATGACGGAACCGTTCCGTCATGAACCCATAGGCTCATTAGAACCTTCAGCACAGCGCGAAAATTCGCGCCGCGCTGAAGGGGTTAAATATCGAATTTTTACTGATTCGGTATTTAAGAGTCTGTAAATGGGAAGGGGGCAGATGTAGGTAATTCCGAATTCAGGAATACCGAATCTGTAAGATTCGGTATTTACCGATTCGGTAAATACCGAATCGGTATTGCCCATTTATTCCTATGGGCCTTAAAGCCCATAGGAATCAATGGGCAATACCGATTCGGTATTTACCGAATCCGTAAATACCGAATCCTGCAAGGGAGCAGGGGGTGTCACTTTGACACCCTCTAGCACCCCAAGTACAGGCTTGTGTGACATGTGGCACACATACATGCCCTAAGGGCATGTCTGTGTGTCACATTGCACAGGTGTGCATGCACAGATGTGCATGCACACCTGAATTCGGTATTTTACCACACATTAGGATTGTGTGGTAAAATCCGACTCTTAAGGGCCTGTGGCACTGTAAACTGTGCCACCTACATTTGGAATTACAGAATCGGTATATTTACCGATTCGGTAATTATACAGATTCTGTAATTTTCAGCCCCCTACATCTGAAAACCCTAATACCGGTCGGAAACGGCCGAAATCGGCAGTTTCCGACCGGTATTAGGGCTACTACATCTGGCCCAAAGTGTCTGATCGGCTAAAGTATGCACCTTCGCCAGGCAGAACCCATCACTCTAGTAAGGGCAAGGGAGTTACACACGAAAGATAACCCCTGCTCACCCCTTTGGTAGCTTGGCAAAGGAGTTGGCTTATCCCAGAGGCAATGTGTAAAGCGTTTGTTCAACACCCTCATACAGCAGCGACACACTAGGCACACCACAAAAGAGAATCCACACAAGGTTATATAAAAATATCCTTTGTATTATCCATAAAAACACATTACATCACAATCACATATCGCTGCATCATTAGGCTCTTGTCATAAACAAGGCATATAGAAACACATCAGCCCACAGTCACCTAAAACACTTTGCCAAAAGGCATTTGTCACAACATTGCAGGTCGTGCAGTAAAGCAAAAAGCATATAAATTGCACGTCATAAAAGCGATTACTACAGATATCAATGTAACTCCTGAATTACTGTGAGGCAGGACCATCAATGTACTAGCACCAGGGCATAAAAATGCAGCAGGTTATAAAATACCTGCTTCACCACATTAGCACCTTGGTTGCACAAAAACATAGGAATCGCCATATTACAGTAGAAGTACATAGGGTGCCGCACTCTGCACTCCTCTTAGCAACAATGTGATAATTGGCACACCAGTATGGGCCGGAAGCATCTGAGTCCCTGCTATGGTTTATGTGGTAATTTCCAAACTGTTCCCTTCATGGGGCCAGTTCCTGATCGGAGCGGTGTCCCAGGCTCACCCTGCAATAGCCACCACTGTAAGGAATGGTACTCCCCAGGTATGTGCAGACAAATGAGGTACTTACTCCCTCCATCCGCGGGGCGACCTCGCTGGTTCCCTGCTTGAGTCAGCCTACGGCAGCTGTCCACTAACACACGGGGCAGCTGCTATCACAAAGACCATAATCGCTTCCTGGCTACACTCCAGGTTGGACGCATACCATTGGTGCGCACAGAGCATGGGGCCAGCATGCGGCACCTAATGCCAACAGCGAATCTTGCTGGCCTCCGCCCAGAGGCACTGTGTCCTCTGTGGTGCCTTCTCTGGGCCCCGGGAAATGGACCACATTGAGACTTCTTTTAGTCTTGGGCGGTTGTGACCGACACAAGAGATCTCCCTCTGTCTCTACTGTATGTGCTGCATTAGGAACTAGCTGCCCACAGGGCTGACAGCTGCCCCTCTTGCAACGGCCTGCTCATTCGAGACCACAGCACTGGTCCAGTCGGTTGGGCACGCCAGCCAGTAACCAGGTTCAGTGCTCCTTGCCGATTGGGCCCTGCCGCCAGATGCGTCGGTGTTGTTCGAGAACGTTGGGGCTCCGGGTCCGGTTTCCTCTTAATGAAGTTCACCAGCCAAAACCCGCGCCATGGAGAGGGAAAGTACTTCTTTCACACCTCGCTATCCTCTCCTGCTACCACCAAGCAGGAAGAATAGGGCAGCACTCCACATGTGCTGAATTCCTTTGTTAGGAGTGCTATGTAGAGAGCACACACATATGCCCCAATGGAAGCGCTCAACACGTGCTATATTTTTTCAATTACCCAGGTCCAGTCACACTGCCTTGGTAAATCCCAGGGCTAGAGAACAGGGCATAGCAGGCCAGCACATAGGGTCCCTTAGCAGAGTGGCAGGTCATTCAGCTACCCAGCCGGCAGCATGTTCAGTTTCACAAGTAGGTAGTCCCAGATGGCGGTTCCTCCTGGTACACAGCAATCCTCTGGTCCAACGCAGTGTGTTCTCCTCTCACATGGGGTCACATCCACTTTACTTATAGTCCAAATGTCTTTGTTCTGGGGGCACTTTAAAATACATTTACAGGTCCACAACACCCCCCATTCACAGTGTAAGCCTTGGCCCGAACACACCACAGCGGGTGGAGCCAGCATTGTAGAAGGCAGGCACAGCCCTATTCAGGTGCAGGTGCAACCCCTCCCACCACTCCAACTGCAGACCAGGCCTATTAAGGTGCAAGGGACAACTCATCCCACTACTCTAAATTCAGCCAAGGTCTATTCAGACTAGTACTGAGACACCCAGGCAGGGTAGGACACACCTAAACCTCCCCCCCTCCCTAGGGACTTGCTTGAGTGAATGCACATGCCCTCTCCTCTGTCAGTCATAACCAGATGGTCAATACACATCCAGGCAGGCCACAAAGACACATCAGCACACAGAAATGCCCACTTCTAAAAGTGCCATTCCTAAAATAGAAATGATAAATCGGCTGTCACCAATAAACAGGATTTATCACTAATATTCCATGAATAGTAAACATGGTCACACTACTCTTCTCATGTCAGGAATACTAGTGAAGCACATATCAGGGAATACCCAATGTAAACCTTTGAGAAGGCAGCCTCACAGCAGTGAGAAGCCAAATAGGCTATTTGTCACTACCAGGATATGCCACACAGTTAAGGCACATGTCCTACCTTTTACCTATACCGCACCATGGGTATATGGGATACCACTGTAAAAGGGATGAATAGATAAATGAAATATGACAAACATGTGTAGACCACTCTTACCAAGTTTATAAGAGAGAGCACATGCACGTTAGCACAGATCAGCAGTGATAAAGTGCCCAGACTCATAAAAACCCCAACAACATTTCAGAAAAAATACAGGAGAAAGGCAAAGAATTTTGGGATGACCCTGCAAAAAGGGGCAAGTCCAAAATGGGGTGTTTTACTTTGCACTGCTGCCTTAGCACGGCTGTTTTTTAAAATAACAACTTAATTATGCAGTACTTTTGTCTTCCTAGTCTCTGCAGTCTGCAACTATACTGACCACTAAAGGGGGGCGGGGTGGGGGGGTTCCCATTACCTATATTGCCCACAACAATGCCCCATAGTTATCTTAACTGAATAGATGAAGTGAGGGTTGCATTGTTTCCCATGGTGCCATCTTATGTTGGTAGTAGTAGCATACTAACACACTAACAGTGGAGGAATCAGAAGTGAGGTCCCACTTCCATCTTGGTGAACTCCAACTATAGGATTAATCGGAAGGGCTCTTCATCAAAGGCAACTAAATTGAAATGAAAACAATTGAGACCAGACTACTACACAACAAAGAATACCTGAAAGTTAGAAATGTAACAAAAAATACCAATAGTAAATTCTTTAAGAGCAATGGTGAGCTACTACTTTAATTAAAACTAAAGTTATGAAATACTCGAGTCTTGAAGTGAACTAAAAGTCTGGAGTGGACAAGGTTAAGCGGTTATGCAACAAATTTCCTGAATGATGATGACGGTGAATGATGTTCATCTGTATCTAAAATATCAATCACTTTTTATGTGTGGGTGGGTAAATGGGGACAGTGTGGGCTATTGTTTAGGTAGTAGAACTGAAGATTCTGCAATAAGTTGGTGTTGCTTTCACCATATCCGCCCCACCAAGTGTATGGTCAGTTAATGGTGTCAATTAAATAACATCTCAATAAATCACACAGCCCAGGGGAAGAGGGTTAGGGGTTTGATGAAAGAATAGTAAAGGAGATTTGGGAAAAGGTATGACAAAGACAACCAGTAAACAAAGACAAAATTCATGAGAGCGATGAGCAGCCAATAATCATCAATCTGTTGCGGAAGTAAATTAAAGAAATGGTTATGACACAGTTAAGTTAAATGCATTGCAAACAGTCCTTCCGTCTCAGAGACCCAATTTATTATATTAATATATATCTAAATGTTCTGTCACATAGGTTTAAAACATAGTAAATACAAATTATGGAGGAGTGAAGCAAGCCCACACAATTTGAAAAAATAATTATTAATAGAAAAATGATACTATATTGCCAAATTGGCAAGTGCATCTGCATTTTCCTTGGATTGTCCATTACATTTGGATGCCTGTCTGAAGAGGTCTGGTAAGGTAAGCATGAGTGTTATGGTGCTTTTGGCTTTTGTGCAGGAGAATAGAAGGCCTGCAGATTGTAAAACAGAAATGATATTGTAGAGTCAATGAGAAGGACAGAAGGTAAGCTTTCTTAGGAGTGTACCAAGAAGAACTCAGAGGCAGAGCAAGAGCACAGTCCTTTGCAATCATTCATTTTATGACTCAGTTGTGATCAATAAAGTGTTAGCATTTACAACAACCAACAATCACAGACAAGTGGATGCATGTATCGGGCTGTACAAACTTGCAACTGTCATGATTATCATTATCAACAGAATGAAGTGGTGGCAGTGGAAATTATACGAAACAGCCAGCACCTCCACTATGTTTGCGCTAAAGTCAGTCAGTTACCCTCTATTTTTAGGCATGCTCTTTGTCTTCACACCGTGCCACCGACAGTATCACCTGATACACTACAGAAACTTCTGTATATACCAATGCATTTACTAACATAGACAGAGCACAACACAGGATAAGTAGACAGCTGATTGATCCCAACCAGCCAAATTAATTTCATATACAATCGACAGTGTATTCTGTTCAGCATACAGTCCTCATGACAGATGTTCCATGAATGTCATGGCTACAGCCGACACGTGTTTCGTCGCCGTTTGCGACTTTTTCAAGGCTTCTAATCAGTTTCAATAACTCGAAATAATCTAGTTGGATGGATCAGGGCACTTCTGTTCTAAATATAGTAGTCCATCAACGAGATGGAGAAATTCAACTTGAGTTGGAATAAGTCTTCTGAATGTCGGTTTTTCTTCCAGTTTATGGGTTAGGTTGCTAATGGTCCCGTCAATGTCTGGAAGATATAGGCCCCGGTGGTCTTAGAGTGGGAATCCCATGTACGTAATACCAATTGTCACTTTTTTGAGCATGAGATATTCCCCAAAGTAATGTTCGATGTGTATAATCAATGGTATTGCGGCAAAGTGCAAGGGTCGTCAGAGTTTCACAAGCTAGGTCATAATCTGGCTCTCACATGCATAAGAGTGTTCATCACGTAATATCCAACTCTACGGTCTCACGGCAAAATGCAATGGTCATAAAAAAAATTCCAAATAGAAGTAGTATTCTGACGATAGAAGCATGGGCTGGTAGGGTCATTGAGGAGTTTGAACCAGAAAACAAAGCAGTGTGGACCTAGCAAACAAACCTCGCTTAGGGGCCGATTATGATGGCGGACGGACATGAGTCCGTCGGCCACCATAGAGTAGGAGGGAACCTCCGCATGGCCTGCGGAGTTCCCTCCTGTGCAATTAGGATGTGACCGCCACCCTGGCGGTCACATCCTCTATTTTTACCATTGTGGAGGGTGTGGCTTCAAGCTGCATCCGCCGCAATGGTAAAAATGCATACATTGCATTTGTATGCAGAAAGCGGCAGGCACCGTGCGGTGCCTGCCGATTTCTGCATACAAATGCAGAGTGGTACCATAGGTACCCCCCATGTGCACCCCCACCCCCCCTTCACCCAGGGGGCCCGCAACGGCCCCCGCGGTGAAGTTACACATGCTTTTCCATGGCGGAAAACCCGCCGCGGAAAAGCATTTTGCACAGCCCATCCTAAAATGACTGACGGTGTCTGAGAGACACCGTCACCATATTAGAGCTTTTCCGCCGCGGTTGGCTTACAAAAGCTGCGGACGGAAACCAGGACCCACCAGCCATCCTAATGTGGCGGTGAGTCTTTGGTGGGTCCGCAGAGGATTTTCCGCATCCTCCGGGCCGGCAGTGGCTTCCACCGGCCCGGAGGATGCGGAAAATCCTCCATCGTAATAGGCCCCTAAGTGTCAAAGGGGAAGGAAAAAATCACCTTCAGGAAGAAAAGGATCACCCATTAGGTCACCAACATTGTAAATCATCACAAGCAGAATCGAGCTTACAAATTATAGTTGAACATCCACCCTCACTGTCTGCCACCATATGAATCATGCAACACACATTGGCCTGCCTTGGAAATCAAATATTCTGGGGCAGTCCTGCTAGGGGATGAAATAAAGAATAGGCGCAGGATAGACAAAGGCATTGTCCCTCCAAAGTCCTTGTAGGGAATGGTGGGAAGATTTCTTCACTGCATACTGGTCCAACTCCAATCTGGCCAGATATGTGTCTAAAATGGTGAGGCTGCATTAGTCAGTAAGACACAAACAAGTAAAATAATATAAAGTTCCCCTAGCTATATCTTTTTATTTGTCAAATAAAGTTCTATGGTGGCCAGGACTACCCAGTAGTCAGGAAGTAGAGTTTGTCCTCAAAATCAGATGCTTCACCCAGAAGTTGGTCAGCTAACACACTACCATGACCTGAGTCTGATCAATCACCCACATCCATCTGTCATATTTCAGTTTTGGTATAATTCAGTGGTATAAAGTGCTGATTCATTTTGATCATGGTTAATCTCTCCATGTTTTGGGGAAAAAGACTGTTCCTTATCACTGTGACAACTGTACAGACCGAACTGCCAGGTCAGGTCCTCCCTTGCTCACTATGCCACTGGATTCAAGCTAGCCTGGCCTATGAAGGGTAATATCCAGAAAACTGTCCCAGGATGCTTGTTTCCGGTCCAAGGAGGACCTGGCTTGGCAGTTCGGTCTGTACAGTTCCCATGAGGCACAAGGTCAAGGCTGATTTGCATGTGGCTGGGTCTAATCTAGGGTGGCATGGTGAGCAAAAAAACGATGGATTTAACCCAGATCTCTTGACTGGGGTGAATGTATGATTAAATCAGCATTCTGTCCATCATTTGTTTGGGTAGCACTTTTCACCCTAAGTGGGATGGGTATGCCCAGACTAGGTCCCTTGCTCACTGTGCCACTGGATTCAAGCTAGCCTGGCTGATGAAGGGTAATACCCAGAAACCAGTCCCAGAATGCTTGTTTCCGGTCCAGGAAGCATCTGGCTTGGCAGTTCGGTACAGGGGTTAAGACTGATTTGCATATGGCTGGGTCTTTAACCCAGATCTCTTGACTTTGGGTGAATGTATCAATTATTCAGCATCCCTTCCATCATTTGTTTGCAAAGCAATGGTCGTTTGGCGGGAGCAGATGCAGTTCACATATGGTCAGACTGCCGAACTCATAATGAAGACCTTAGTATGAGCATTGAGCCACTAGACCTCAAGCATAGTATTAAACTGATATCAGGGAAAAGTAAAAACAAACAAAAAGGCTTAAGCCTCCACATAGAAAATGGCTTTCAAAACTGAAAAAAGGATGGCTACACAAAATGGTCACATGGACAAACAATAAGCAAGGAGGCATGGCCACAATAACAAACACATGCAGGCCTATATCAAAAGCACAGTAGCTGCATACACAAAATGGCCACCATCCACATGGTCAAACAACAACAACCTACAAGGAGGCATTGCACACAACAAAGAACGCATGCAGGCCAATGGCAATAGCACACTGGCAGGCGACACAAAACAGCCCCCAGTTACATGGTCACAAAACAACAATCAGCAAGGAGGCATGGCCACAACAAGAACACATGCAGGCCCAGGGCAAAAGCACACTGGATGCCTACACAAAATGGCCACTAGCCGCATGGTCAAACAACAACAACCAGCAAGGAGACATGGCCCCAACAAAGAATACATTAAGGCCTATGGCAAAAGCACACTGACTGTCTATACAAAATGGCCACAAGGCACAGTGATCACACAGCAACAATAACAACCAGCAAGGAGGCACAGTCAAACAAAGAACACATGCAGGCCTATGGCAAAAGCGCACTGGCTGACTACACAAAATGGCCACATGGTCAAACAACAACAAGCAGCAATGAGGCATGGTCATAGCATAAAACACATGCAGACCTATGGCAAAAGCACACTGGCTGTCTACACAAAATGGCTGCCAAGTATATGGGCAAACAACATGGAGGACACCACTTGCCGGCCTATGGGCAATGAATATACAAAATGGCCCCTTGCCACATGGTATGAGGAACAAAGACAAATGGTGGCCTATGGCAAACACACTAACACACTGCGAGACAAAAGTGGCATGATAACACAGGAGAAAACAGCATTAATTCAGCAATGCCAAAAACAAAAATTAACTGGACTAAAATGATTTACACCTACCCTACACACATCCTCCAAAAGCATCAAATATATTATCCCACCGTTACACTGTTTGCAAAAACAAATGTTAAATAACCACAAAAAATATTTTGTCATTTAATCTAATGTCATTCATGGCCTAAATGATGTTTCAACTCAACTGACACCACAGAAATAGCTGTTCCATGCACTCATTACTAGAACTGGGCCTACTGTCTGGAAAGCCCATTGAGAGACTATGCCACATAGTGATTGAATGAATATTGCAAATGTATTTAAAAAAATGGAGAAAATGTACTGAACTGTGCAACTTTTTTCCTTTATGAAAGAAGACAAATTACATGCAAAAAATAGCTAGGCCCCCAACTGAAACTGCAGGTCACCCACCACAATACATTTTGAAAATCAAATAAAAGTACACATAAATTCTAGTGCATACCCTCTATCAAATGAACAACATCCTTATACAACTGTTTTTGAACTTGTTTGTGATATCACAAAAACAAAATCCTCAAATCCAATGGTATATATGCAGCAGACAAACATTCTAATCCTTACAGCTCCAAGTCCAAATGAAAAGTGACCAGGAGGTGGACAAAGCTCTGGGAAGGGCCTGTAGGACAGGAACAGGAATTTGGAGTCTCTGAGGCACTTCCTACTTGTTGAAAAATAAAAATAAAAATAAACAAGCATTTGCAATGCAATAGGTCTCGCATTACGAAAGTTTGAGCTATTGGTATTGTAAATGACAACATTTTTATTTATGTGTTGGTTTTGAAAATTGCGAAATTAATAGCTTTTTCATTTACAATGCCAATAGTTTTAACTTTTGCAAACGTGACACCTATAGCATTTGTAATGCTATGTATGTTGTATTTACATGACTTAGATGTATTAACATTACAAATAACAATGGCTTTTATTTTTTTTAATAATTAATACTTAAATAAAAGTTATTGTAAGTTTATAATGGCAATAGCTTATAGTTTTGTAAATAACTTTTGGGAAGATTATGTTCAGTGTATTTTATTGTGATGAAAATCCAAGTACAGAAGTGAAATATTAACATCTTTTTGTGACATTTGTAATAAAGCTTGAAACATTGAGAGAACATTTTAGAACCAGTTGCTGTTGAATGGTTGCACAGAGTGATGCTGTGGCGTTCAGTGGTGCTGTCGCGTTCAGTGGTGCTGAGTGATGCTGTGGCCTTCAGTGGTGCTGAGTGATGCTGTGGCCTTCAGTGGTGCTGAGTGATGCTGTGGCCTTCAGTGGTGCTGAGTGCTGCTGTGGCCTTCAGTGGTGCTGAGTGATGCTGTGGCATTGAGTGATGCTGTGGCGTTGAGTGATGCTGTGGCGTTGAGTGATGCTGTGGTGTTGAGTGATGCTGTGGCGTTGAGTGGTGCTGTGGCGTTGAGTGGTGCTGTGGCATTGAGTGATGCTGTGGCGTTGAGTAATGCCGTGACGTTGAGTGATGCTGTGGCATTGAGGGATGCTGTGCGCCGAGTGATGCTGTGGCGTTGAGGGATGCTGTGGCATTGAGTGGTGCTGTGGCATTGAGTGGTGCTGTGGTGTTGAGGGGTACTGTGGTGTTGAGGGGTGCTGTGGTGTTGAGGGGTGCTGTGGTGTTGAGGGGTGCTGTGGCATTCAGTGGTGCTGAGTGATTCTGTGGCGCTGAGTGATGCTGTGACGTTACATGCTGTTGAATTTCTGGAACTATTTATCAGTTAACAAACATTACCAAAAATACAGCCTGAAGAGCGTCTTTGGAAAGAGTCATTTAGATGTGCAGTGTTAAAAAAAAGCATTTCAGATCTGGAGAGCATTTCTCGCCCATTATGCGTCTGCTGTCTCCTTGCAGCATGTTTCTAAACAAGCAGCTGTAACTTTCGGTGCTGAGTAGGTGATGTAGTGACTGTGTTGTGTTCGGCAGCTGTAGAGAGATCAGCCAGGATGCCAGTCAGAGTGGGTGAATATGTTATACCTTTTAGAATAAAGAAATATCATTTTATAAATCTGCAAGGAATAATTCATATTTGTAATGCGCGGAGATATCACCCCTTATGCTTTTAAGGCGGTGGGGGCAGTCGGGGAAATTAAATGAGCTATTGCTCAGAGTCACATGGTGCTGAGCTGCCGCTGGGGATCGGACTGTGCTCCAGAGTCAGCCAGCCGTTTGGCCCCTGCCCCACACCTCTCCCCAAGGAAGGACACTTCCTCCACGCATGCTTCGCATTGGTTCTGCTCTCTTAAATCTGCAGGACAGGTCCGCCTGTCCAGTGACCTTGTATCCAATAACACATTTGCTGGATGTCAGCTTCGGGTCACTGAAAACAGAGCTGTCCTTAGGGTCAGATGTCATTTAGAATCAATTAACTGTGTACGGCACGGACACGGCCAGTTTCCTGGTGACACTTAAATTTTGGTTTTACTTCGCATTGGTTTTCACTCCCTTATTCCATCTAACCTTGTCTTTGCCATTAAATAAAAATGCATCTCTGTGCAGCGCTGGAGAACTTAGAGACAACAGAATTAGTTTTGTGCGCTACATAATAGACTCCATTCTCACAGGCCGGAGACAGATGTAGGCTCATTAGCAGGGTGAAATGTTTTTTTTTATTTATTCTATTAAATAATAGCACCGATATGAATAATATTTACCATGTATAAATATAGCTGACTCTACACACCTGTCTTGCAGTACATGGAGGTAGCATGTTCAAATCAGCTACCTTTAACCTTCATTTCCACATAAAGCACTTGGACCAGACCACATCCGGATGTTCGAGTGAAATTATGGCATTTAACCCAGACTACATGAAGATGGACGTGCTGAAAGAAGGCACATTTAACTCAGAATGCCTGGTTCCAACTATAGCATTCTGCGCACAGGCTGCATGATGATTTCCCTGTCGACATAAATCAGACGTACTCTAGCCAGCGTGGTGACATCCTTAATGACATCAGCTGGGTGTAGCCCAGACTACAGGGTGGCAGCTTTATGAAATATATTGTATATTGCCTGCATTACATGGACAGAACTGTATGCCACAATACCGAGCACACAAGTAGAATGCACCAAAAATATTGTCTACTATGGCACACTTCACGCGAGTGATACTTACCGAGTCAGGGGCACTGCGGGGGGTGCCCTGCCCTCTGCTACCTGCTTCTGCCCAACCTGCCTCTGGCTCCCATGCATGCACAGATGTGGTGTGTACTGAATAGCCTCTGCACCCAGGGACAGCCATTGGCGCGTCCTCCACCCTCCCGCCTCCTCCGAAAGTTTTAATTTCCCGGAAAAGGCTCTTGAAAGTGAAACTTACAGCCCAGAGGCGGCCATGCGCGCACCTCCGCGTGCACAGACCCCGGCCCGCACCCTCAACTGAATGCACACTTAGAAGAAACCACAGGCAGGCATGTAACTCTGGATGAGGGGGTGTACGCAGGGAGCGCGCGAGAGCCGGTGGGACCAGAGGGTGGAGGGGCGATGCTGTCCCATGCGCTCCCGGCATCTGTTCGCATCTCTGCCTGCCGCCTGCCGGGCTCGAAGACGAGGTCTCAGCCATGAGAGCGGAGCGTACGTGAGTTACTGTACGGCACATCGCTAACAATAAGATTCACTTTTAGGAACTCGTATGCAATTCGCCCCCCAGGGGGTGTTATCTGAGTCCAGGGACGCAGCAGTGCTGGAAGGGGGAGCGGGGAGTTGTGTGCTTGTGTGTTGCCAGGCTGCTGATATGAATGTATTTTCGATGTGAAATTCCCGTATCCGAAGCGTCAGTGCCGTACAGAAGAGCCAGTTCCTTTGGGCGGGACTTCCGTCTTCGGAAGTCCCGCGCACGCGCCCACGGAGTGCCTGAGAGCGGGGTTCCCATGCCCGAGGGAGAGCCCAGCGGAGGCTGTAGAAGTCCAGAATGGCGGTAAGTGGGGCTTAGTTGTAGGGGGGAGGGGGGTGCGCTTGTGTGTCTGTGTATGTGTGCGGTGGCGGCGGCGGGGGTCCCTGTATGTGTGCGTGCATGTGTGTAGGTGCGCTGGTGTATATGCGGGGGTCTCTGTGTGTGTAGGTGCGCTAGTGTGTGTGTGTGTAGGTGCGGCGGCGACGGGGGGGTTCGTGTGTGTATGCAGTGTGTGTGTGTGTGCGTGTGTATGCAGTGTGTGTGTGCCTGTGTATGCGTGTGGCTGTGTATGTGCGCATGCGTGAGTGTGGCTGTGTGAGTGTGTTTGTGCATGGGAATATGAGGCACGAGAGGGGCACGGCGCCGTGCGCGCCCACGAGGTGAAATCTGCACTCGTGCCCCTCTCGTGTCTACATTCCCAAATACGGGCAACAATAGGTCTCTCGATGCTCCACCTAAAAAGGGTTCCCAGCACAGCAAACCAGTACAAAATGTCCATTTCAACTCCAAATTTTCTTTTTAAGGTTCTTTAGCTGCTTATAGAGGACAGAATCTTCTTCAGGTTGCAGCCGCAGTGAATCGTGCTCAATTGCTCTCACGTACATCACAAAAGAAGCGCCGGAAGTCGCTGGTGCAACCTAAAGCCACATTAGCAGCCGCAAAATCTCACAGGAGCTTGCGGGCCATTAGCAGATCTTGTGGGCGCTCACGAGCACCTGGCATGTATCATCGTGGAGTGGAGTGGTGTGGCTCACTGGTTAGAGGCGGCAGACCCGAGAGCAGAGAATGGGCTGGGACCAGGGTTCGATTCCCGACATGGCAGGGTCTTGGAACAGGTTCAGCGGACTCGATAATTCTCGCCTCGGTGCCTACTCTATCCAGGGACCACACTCGGTAACTCTGGGCATTAAGCTTGCCTCATCTCCACAACGGCCCCTCACAAACGTTAGGGATGCCTGGTTTCACCTTGGAGACTCCCAGGAGAAACTATCTCACAGGGAAAGCCAGGACAGGTTCCCCAGCGGTCTATAGCGCTACGAGGCCTGCGGTGCGGGTAGCAGTGCGCTTTACAAGACACACTTTCATTTCATTTCATTTAATTTCATTCATCGTGCTCCTCATGTGTGCAAAATGATTCGGTCCTATATGCTCTTCCGATGCGGGTAAGTTTCTTGAGATGCAACACACAGGTGGGCGGGAGGGTGCTGTTATCATGGCACTGGTCACCAGTTGGGATTTGGTCTTGCTAGGGTCACTTTAGCAGCCCTTCCTCATAATGACTGTCTTAACCAGTTCATGCTCATTTGCTGGTACAGGGGCCACCGTTGCATATGGGGTCACCTTCCTCATTCTGTACTCTGTGTGGCTATGGCCCATTCAGCACTGCAGGAATCTCTGTGGTGGCCCAACCTGGTAAACAAGGTCACTGTCATCAGTTCACACACTGTCTATGGCCCAATTGGCACAACAGCAATCTTCATAATGATGCCACCTAGCATACGGGGACATCTCCTTCATTCCCCACAGGACTATGGCCCAATGGACATGGCAGCAACATTCACAGTAGTCCCACCTGCAATACAGGGTCACTGACTTCAAACCTGAATATAGGCATTGACCCGATTGGCAGAGCAATGTGCACAGCTCACTTCAAGGTGGCCCTTACTTGCATATGGTGGTCGCTGATATTTCTCTGCACATGAGCAATGACCCAATCAATGAAGTAGCTATCTTTTAACACCTCACTACAAGGATCCAATCACCAGGATCCCACGCTGGACCTCGCCTCATTCAGCACTCTCCTATATCCTACAGGGCCACTGATCTTAGCAAACAGGCAGGCTCTGGGGCATCAGTCATTGAGAGATGTCTCATCATCCAGCTTGGAAACTGGCAGGCATTGGCTCATAGAACTGGTCACAGGCAGAAGTCTTGCAGAACATCTCTTACAGCCTGACTTGCAGCTTGAAAGTTGACTATTGTGGGGGCCTCCAGCTCCCCTTCTTATATTCTATTTTCAGACACCAATTTTGATTTAGAATCTGAGTCATTGACATTTATGTTGGGGGTCTGCTTCCTTTTGATATGCCCTCTCCTCTGGTCTGCCCTTCTTCCAGAAGTGATTCTGTCAAAGCAGGAGTGACTTCTAATCTGAGAGCCCCACAACACTGGCCATAGGAGTGACTAAAGGTTCACACTTGGATGTCAAACATAGTGATATGTTTAATAAATGGTTACCCCAGGGCCTCAGATGTACTCTTTATGATTCTCTTATCAGCCTCATCTTCCTGAGTGTGTCCAGGCCTTCATAGTGACTTAATTCTAAATCAAAGCGCACATTTAATGTCCACTGTATCCTTGAGTGTGTTCTACCCAGCTCCTAGGAATGCAGCAATCCACAAATCTGCCTGAGGGAGAATCCTCTACCTTCTCATCTTTCTACAATTGGCCCTTGGTCTCCCAAAATGGAACCCAGAATCTTCCTTGTAGTGTTCCAGTCACAGGCGCACACAACGACATTGAAAACATGCAATTTCAATTCAATATTTTATTTCTGCTTTATAATCATAAAAGTTCATGCAACATACAAACCATGTATGACCAACATTAAGTAAAAAAGCGGAACCTACTAAAATAAGAATAAAAGTGATTAAAACAGATCAAATAACTTAAATTAAGACATCAATGTAGGTCAATACAGCATTTAAGACCGTGTTCTCCTCTGCAATCTTTAAAGTGATAGTGCTTCTTATACTTGGTAGCCCTAGTCTGATGGCAAACCTTTCCCTAAGGAGTCACCTTTAACTTGATGCTTCCTATTCTCCATGCCCAAAATAAAAATCTGGACACACTGAACCCATTTTGCTCCTTTATGTCACATCTAAGAATTCTGTAAGCTTCACAGTAATGGGCAGATTCCAATAGCTTACATACTGGAAGAATCCATTTATTGCAGTGTATGGTGTAGGTGGGACAAAAAAACTAAATTTGATCAATGGATTACTCTGTCTGTGGACAGAAAGGACAATTGGGAGTTGTATGGTCATTGTTATCCCATGTAGGGGTGAAGGAATTTTTAGAGGTAAAATGCCAAGATTATACTTTATATACAACGTTTTGGCCTGAGCTGGTTGTATTCTGTCTAGAATGGGCTCAAAGCAGGGGCACCTTTAATGACACAAAAACATCTCTGTTAAACTCCCCAGTTTTTGATCTTTCCATATTTGTTCCAGCCCACTTTCCTAATAGACTTGTTTCAGTGTTGCCATTGTGACCTTTGTTAATTTGTCCAGTTGCAACCATACCTCATTCATCTTAAGAACAAAAGCATTACATTCCTCCAGAGTTTTCCTATAGATAACAAGTTCAGGGATGTTCCAAACTTGAACTCAATACATTAAAAGTTTCAATAAAACTAAATGAACAAATATCTTTAGTCCCAAGTCAAACTGAAGTAAGTGGAGTAAGGGGGGTGCTACAAGGCAGATTAAAACGGGACCTGATAAATCGATTTTCTGCACTACTAAGCAATGTTAGGTCTGTCCACCCCGAGCTCTGCACCATTCACTGCCCCTGACACGGCTTTTGCTCTGTATACTTCCATGGCCAGGGATACTGCTTCACTGGAGGTGGCCTTATATTTCTTCTCTATGGCCATAGCCCTTTGGAGTAAGACTGTTTTACTTTTCCTTATCTGTTTTGCCCAAGCCATCTTATAAAACAATCTTACTCCCAAGTAATGAAATAACTTTACTCGCTCCATGGGAGCCATCTCGATCCTCATATTGCTCTTAAATGAATGATGGTGGTTTAATACCATGAATTTAGATTTTGCTGCATTTATCTCAAGGCCCCTTGTTCAGCAGAAGGATGAAAAATGGTCCAGCAACAGCTGAAGTCCACGCGGTGTGCGAGGAATTAGAAGTGTGCTATCAGCAAACGTTAAAGTTATTACACTTATACCCACTGACTTAGGAGCATCATAATTACATTTTGTTAGTCAATCAACTGCCCCATTTATATATAAATCAAAAAGTGTGGGTGCCAGCACACACCCCTGTCTGACACCATGATTAATGCTTATCTTAACTGTGAGGTCTCCTCCCGCATTCCACCTGACCTGGGCACATGATTCTAAGTGCAAATCTTTTAAAATTCTTATAAGATTATGCGGGATGCCATAGATTTCCAACACAGACCAAAGGTTCTCCCTAGGTACCAGGTCAAATGCCATCCTCAAATCAATGAAGGCAATGTAAAGGTGGTCCTACTTCAAGGTGACGTACTTCCAGCACAGTGCCCTGAAGGGAAAGACCTGGTCCAGAGTGTTGGTCTTTGCCATAAACCCTGCCTGATAGTTCTCCAGGATGTGGTGTTTGGTTATCCAATCTTGTGGTTTAATTAATATTTGCCTGGCGAATACTTTTTAGCTTATGTCGATGAGGCTAATAGGCCTATAGTTGACAGGTACATCCTTCCTCCCCTTCTTATAGATGGGCACAATGATTTCTCTGCACCAGGAAAGTGGAATATCCTATCCTCTCAAGATCTCATTGCTAAGCGTATTCAAATACAGGATCCATATCACAGGACGAGACAAATATAAGTCTCCCGGAATGCTGTCAGGGCCTGGAGCATTATCTCTTTCTAAAAGATGCAGCACCTGGGCGGTTTCTGCCATTTCAAGAACTATATTGTTTTTTGTCAATGTGCTACTCTTTTGCCCATTCTGGTCCATACCACTTCTCTCCAAGTATTCTTTGCTATTTTTTGACCGAGGCTTAAAAAGCTTGGTGAAATGGGTTTCTCATGCATTGGGTTGAACTACAAAATCCAGGTAATTTCCTATGGTATAAGACCCAGAAGCTATGAGATGCCAAAACTCAATGATTTTCCTGTTTTGTAAGGCTTCGGTAATTGTGTCCAATTGCTCTATATCCCACTCCCTTTTTGCCTTTGTTAATTTGTCTTTATAGGCTTTACTGGCTATCAATAACCCTTTGCAAAAACAACAATTGATGAACAGAATGCAGAACAATGTCATACATTCACCCAGAACAGAGATCTGGGCCTAAAGCCATCGTTTTTTTGCACTCCACACCACCCCAGGTCAGACATCGCCATATGCAAATCAGCCTTGACCGTGTGCCTCATGGGAACAGTCCAGCCCGAACTCCCAAGCCATGTCTTTCCTGGACCGGAATCAAGCATCCAATGACCGGTTTCTGGCTATCAGCCTTCATCAGCCTGGATAGCTTGACTCCAGTGGTGTGGAGAGCATGGGACTCACGTCTGAGCATACCCATCCCACTCGGGGTGACAAATGCAAAAACAGCAATTGATGGACAGAATGCAGAACAATTTATTTATTATTAATGATATTTATAAAGCGCGAACAAAGGCCCGTGGGCGTCTCGGCGCTGGAATATCTGCAGGTATTTACTCCAAGGAGGCGAAGGTCTGAGTTTACTGGTTAAACAGCCAACTTTTTAACTGTTTGCGAAATGACCAGAGTGAAGGGCTTGTTTTCATTGCATGGGGCAAAGTGTTCCATAGTTTTGGGGCTGATACCAAGAACCTTCTGTCCCCCCAAGAAACCAATTTGGTGCGGGGAACCATTAGGTCATTTAGAGTGGAAGAACGTAACAATCTGGGGGGACAGTAAGGAATCAGATTTTGTGTGAGAAAAGCAGGTCCCTGATTGTGAAGGGCCTTATACACAATGCAGAGGGTTTTCAACGTAATCTTATTTCTGATGGATAACCAGTATAGGTGTCTAATGGTTCCTGTAACAGATTGATATTTCGGAATTCTGCCCAGGAGCCTGGCTGCTGAGTTCTGGATAACTTGCATTTTGTTAATGACCCTTACTTGAGCATTTATGAATAGAGCATTACAATAGTCCAGAGTGGACAATACCAGAGATGTTACCAAGGTTTTACCAGCTGTTTCGGGGAGGAAGGGAAGGATTTTCTTTATAAGTCTTAGTTTGTGAAAGGCGGAAGAAGCAATTTGATTGGCGTGAGGGAGAAAATTGAGGCGGTCGTCGAAGATCTCTCCCAAGTTCCTCACTTTATTGGCAGGTTGAGGGGGGGGGGTCCAAGGGACGTGGGCCACCAGAGAGAGGACCATTCTGGGGTCAGTTGTCCAAAGATAACCACTTCCGTCTTGCCGGAATTAAGTTTTAGGCAATTGGAGGCTATCCAGTCCCCAATTGCCAACATGCCCTCTTTGAAGTCTTCGGCTATTTTGTGGCCGTCATTTTTAATGGCCAGGACCAACTGCGTGTTGTCCGCATAGGAGGTAAGGCTCATCCCATGGGCTCGAATGATGTTAGCAAGGTCCGACACATAGATGTTAAAAAGTGTCATACATTCACCCCAGTACAAAGATCTGGGCCTAAATCCATCGTTTTTTTGCACTTCACACCACCCCAGGTCAGACATGGCCATATGCAAATCAGCCTTGACCCTGTGCCTCATGGGAACAGTCCAGCCCGAACTGCCAAGCCATGTCTTTCCTGTACTGGAATCAAGCATCCAAGGACCGGTTTCTGGCTATCAGCCTTCATCAGCCTGGATAGCTTGACTCCAGTGGTGTGGAGAGCATGGGACTCACGTCTGAGCATACCCATCCCACTCGGGGTGACAAATGCAAAAACAACAATTGATGGACAGAATGCAGAACAATGTCATACATTCACCCCAGTACAGAGATCTGGGCCTAAATCCATCGTTTTTTTGCACTCCACACCACCCCAGGTCAGACATGGCCATATGCAAATCAGCCTTAACCCTGTGCCTCATGGGAACAGTCCAGCCCGAACTGCCAAGCCATGTCTTTCCTGGACCGGAATCAAGCAACCAAGGACCGGTTTCTGGCTATCAGCCTTCATCAGCCTGGATATCTTGACTCCAGTGGTGTGGAGAGCATAGGACTCACGTCTGAGCATACCCATCCCACTCGGGGTGACAAATGCAAAAACAATTGATTTACAGAATGCAGAACAATGTCATACATTCACCCCAGTAGAGAGATCTGGGCCTAAATCCATCGTTTTTTGCACTCCACACCACCCCAGGTCAGACATGGCCATATACAAATCAGCCTTGACCCTGTGCCTCATGGGAACAGTCCAGCCCGAACTGCCAAGCCATGTCTTTCCTGGACCGGAATCAAGCATCCAAGGACCGGTTTCTGGCTATCAGCCTTCATCAGCCTGGATAGCTTGACTCCAGGGGTGTGGAGAACATGGGACTCACGTCTGAGCATACCCATCCCACTCGGAGTGACAAATGCAAAAACAACAATTGATGGACAGAATGCAGAACAATGTCATACATTCACCCCAGTACAGAGATCTGGGCCTAAATCCATCGTTTTTTCGCACTCCACCCCACCCCAGGTCAGATATGGCCATATACAAATCAGCCTTGACCCTGTGCCTCATGGGAACAGTCCAGCCCGAACTGCCAAGCCATGTCTTTCCTGGACCGGAATCAAGCATCCAAGGATCGGTTTCTGGCTATCAGCCTTCATCAGCCTGGAAAGCTTGACTCCAGTGGTGTATAGAGCATGGGACTCACGTCTGAGCATACCCATCCCACTCGGGGTGACAAATGCAAAAACAACTATTGATGAACAGAATGCAAAACAATGTCATACATTCACCCCAGTACAGAGATCTGGGCCTAAATCCATCGTTTTTTTGCACTAAACACACCACCCCAGGTCAGACATGGCCATATGCAAAACAGACTTGACCCTGTGCCTCATGGGAACAGTCCAGCCCGAACTGCCAAGCCATGTCTTTCTTGGACCGGAATCAATCATCCAAGGACCGGTTTCTGGCTATCAGCCTGGATAGCTTGACTCCAGTGGTGTGGAGAGCATGGGACTCACGTCTGAGCATACCCATCCCACTCGGGGTGACAAATGCAAAAACAACAATTGATGAACAGAATGCAGAACAATGTCATACATTCACCCCAGTACAGAGATCTGGGCCTAAATCCATCGTTTTTTTGCACTCCACACCACCCCAGGTCAGACATGGCCATATGCAAATCAGCCTTGACCCTGTGCCTCATGGGAACAGTCCAGCCCGAACTGCCAAGCCATGTCTTTCCTGGACCGGAATCAAGCATCCAAGGACCGGTTTCTGGCTAGCAGCCTGGATAGCTTGACTCCAGTGGTGTGGAGAGCATGGGACTCACGTCTGAGCATACCCATCCCACTCGGGGTGACAAATGCAAAAACAACAATTGATGGACAGAATGTAGAACAATGTCATACATTCACCCCAGAACAGAGATCTGGGCATAAATCCATTGTTTTCTTGCACTCCACACCACCCCAGGTAAGACATGGCTATATGCAAATCAGCCTTGACCCTGTGCCTCATGGGAACAGTCCAGCCCGAACTGCCAAGAATGTCTTTCCTGGCCCGGAATCAAGCATTCAAGGACCGGTTTCTGGCTATCAGACTTCATCAGCCTGGATAGCTTGACTCCAGTGGTGTGGAGAACATGGGACTCACGTCTGAGCATACCCATCCCACTCGGGTGACAAATGCAAAAACAATTGATTTACAGAATGCAGAACAATGTCATACATTCACCCCAGTAGAGAGATCTGGGCCTAAATCCATCATTTTTTGCACTCCACACCACCCCAGGTCAGACATGGCCATATACAAATCAGCCTTGACCCTGTGCCTCATGGGAACAGTCCAGCCCGAACTGCCAAGCCATGTCTTTCCTGGACCGGAATCAAGCATCCAAGGACCGGTTTCTGGCTATCAGCCTTCATCAGCCTGGATAGCTTGACTCCAGGGGTGTGGAGAACATGGGACTCACGTCTGAGCATACCCATCCCACTCGGAGTGACAAATGCAAAAACAACAATTGATGGACAGAATGCAGAACAATGTCATACATTCACCCCAGTACAGAGATCTGGCCCTAAATCCATCGTTTTTTTGCACTCCACCCCACCCCAGGTCAGATATGGCCATATACATATCAGCCTTGACCCTGTGCCTCATGGGAACAGTCCAGCCCGAACTGCCAAGCCATGTTTTTCCTGGACCGGAATCAAGCATCCAAGGATCGGTTTCTGGCTATCAGCCTTCATCAGCCTGGATAGCTTGACTCCAGTGGTGTATAGAGCATGGGACTCACGTCTGAGCATACCCATCCCACTCGGGGTGACAAATGCAAAAACAACTATTGATGAACAGAATGCAAAACAATGTCATACATTCACCCCAGTACAGAGATCTGGGCCTAAATCCATCGTTTTTTTGCACTCCACACCACCCCAGGTCAGACATGGCTATATGCAAATCAGCCTTGACCCTGTGCCTCATGGGAACAGTCCAGCCCGAACTGCCAAGCCATGTCTTTCTTGGACCGGAATCAAGCATCCAAGGACCGGTTTCTGGCTATCAGCCTGGATAGCTTGACTCCAGTGGTGTGGAGAGCATGGGACTCACGTCTGAGCATACCCATCCCACTCGGGGTGACAAATGCAAAAACAACAATTGATGAACAGAATGCAGAACAATGTCATACATTCACCCCAGTACAGAGATCTGGGCCTAAATCCATCGTTTTTTTGCACTCCACACCACCCCAGGTCAGACATGGCCATATGCAAATCAGCCTTGACCCTGTGCCTCATGGGAACAGTCCAGCCCGTACTGCCAAGCCATGTCTTTCCTGGACCGGAATCAAGCATCCAAGGACCGGTTTCTGGCTAGCAGCCTGGATAGCTTGACTCCAGTGGTGTGGAGCGCATGGGACTCACGTCTGAGCATACCCATCCCACTCGGGGTGACAAATGCAAAAACAACAATTGATGAACAGAATGCAGAGCAATGTCATACATTCACCCCAGTACAGAGATCTGGGCCTAAATCCATTGTTTTTTTTGCACTCCACACCACCCCAGGTCAGACATGGCCATATGCAAATCAGCCTTGACCCTGTGCCTCATGGGAACAATCCAGCCCGAACTGCCAAGCGATGTCTTTCCTGGACCGGAATCAAGCATCCAAGGACCGGTTTCTGGCTATCAGCCTTCATCAGCCTGGATAGCTTGACTCCAGTAGTGTGGAGAGCATGGGACTCACGTCTGAGCATACCCATCCCACTCGGGGTGACAAATGCAAAAACAACAATTGATGGACAGAATGCAGAACAATGTCATACATTCACCACAGTACAGAAATCTGGGCCTAAATCCATTGTTTGTTTGCACTCCACACCACCCCAGGTCAGACATGGCCATATGCAAATCAGCCTTGACCCTGTGCCTCATGGGAACAGTGCAGCCCGAACTGCCAAGCCATGTCTTTCCTGGACCGGAATCAAGCATCCAAGGACCGGTTTCTGGCTATCAGCCTTCATCAGCCTTGATAGCTTGACTCCAATGGTGTGGAGAGCATGGGACTCATGTCTGAGCATACCCATCCCACTAGGGGTGACAAATGCAAAAACAACAATTGATGGACAGAATGCAGAACAATGTCATACATTCACCCCAGTACAGAGATCTGGGCCTAAATTCATTGTTTTTTTTGCACTCCACACCACCCCAGGTCAGACATGCCCATATGCAAATCAGCCTTGACCCTGTGCCTCATGGGAACAGTCCAGCCCGAACTGCCAAGCCATGTCTTTCCTGGACCGGAATCAAGCATCCAAGGACCGGTTTCTGGCTATCAGCCTTCATCAGCCTGGATAGCTTGACTCCAGTGGTGTGGAGAGCATGGGACTCGCGTCTGAGCATACCCATCCCACTCGGGGTGACATGCAAAAGCAACAATTGATGGACAGAATGCAGAACAATGTCATACATTCACCCCAGTACAGAGATCTGGGCCTAAATCCATAATTTGTTTGCACTCCACACCACCCCAGGTCAGACATGGCAATATGCAAATCAGCCTTGACCCTGTGCCTCATGGGAACAGTCCAGCCGGAACTACCAAGCCATGTCTTTCCTGGACCGGAATCAAGCATCCAAGGACCGGTTTCTGGCTATCAGCCTTCATCAGTCTGGATAGCTTGACTCCAGTGGTGTGGAGAGGATGGGACTCACGTCTGAGCATACCCATCCCACTCGGGGTGACAAATGCAAACGACCTGGGGTGGTGTGGAGTGCAAAAAAACTGTGGATTTAGGCCCAGATCTCTGTACTGGGGTGAATGTATGACATTGTTCTGCATTCTGTCCATCAATTGTTGTTGATGCATTTGTCACCCCGAGTGGGATGGGTATGCTCAGACGTGAGTCCCATGTTCTCCACACCACTGGAGTCAAGCTATCCAGGCTGATGAAGGCTGATAGCCAGAAACCGGTCCTTGGATGCTTGATTCCGGGCCAGGAAAGACATTCTTGGCAGTTCGGGCTGGACTGTTCCCATGAGGCACAGGGTCAAGGCTGATTTGCATATAGCCATGTCTTACCTGGGGTGGTGTGGAGTGCAAGAAAACAATGGATTTATGCCCAGATCTTTGTTCTGGGGTGAATGTATGACATTGTTCTACATTCTGTCCATCAATTGTTGTTTTTGCATTTGTCACCCCGAGTGGGATGGGTATGCTCAGACGTGAGTCCCATGCTCTCCACACCACTGGAGTCAAGCTATCCAGGCTGATGAAGGCTGATAGCCAGAAACCGGTCCTTGGATGCTTGATTCCGGTCCAGGAAAGACATGGCTTGGCAGTTCGGGCTGGACTGTTCCCATGAGGCACAGGGTCAAGGCTGATTTGCATATAGCCATGTCTGACCTGGGGTGGTGTGGAGTGCAACAAAACGATGGATTTAGGCCCAGATCTCTGTACTAGGGTGAATGTATGACATTGTTCTGCATTCTGTCCATCAATTGTTGTTTTTGCATTTATCATAAACCCTTGCCATCCCCCAGTTTTGCTGCTTCTATAACTTCGGTTTTAGCCTTTGTACAATCACTTGGATTTAAGCAGGATTTGCCCCCACCTTTCTTTAGTGAGGAGCAGTTGTATTTGCTCCATGAGGTTCAAATGTAAGTTTACAAAATTAATCTCACTTGGGTCTAACGTCTCTAATGGGGCCAACTTATCTTCATAAAGACTGTAAATACCAGGCTGCACCTTTTCATCTTCTGCTGGTAAAGACCATCTGACATTCCTTCTGTAGTTAAATAGATTTATTCTACTTATGATGGAAGTGGTTACCAATGAAGATAGATTTGCAAGGGAACCAGTGCAGAATGAGAACTCTAGCACTTCGTGATCACTGTTATTTCTTGTTATCACCGTCATATCAATTAGGAAAGACCAAAGAGAATTATCTACTGAGACGTAATCAATATTATTTGTATACAACCCCGGCTTGAAGGTTGGACAAGTGGGCCAGTCAGACTTGGTGTTCACAATGCTCAGACTGTATGAAGCCAGCAAGTCAATAATTTGGTCAACAATCCTTGGATGGGTTACCTTGTGATTAAAATTGTAAACTGAGACTAGCCTTGGCCTGTAGCATTGTTCCATGAAATTAAGTGGACTATGGCCCTCCAGCAATTTTGTGTTAAAAACGCTTGACATGAATTTAAAATGAGTATTTTTTAAAGATTTTGTGCCAGAAGAGGGTGGCTAAATATTGGTCAGTAACGCCGAAATTTGTTAACCCATTTGTTGCTTTGAACGTTCTGCGCCATTTATGAACGTTCGAAGAAACAGGTGCTGCCGCGTCAGCCAACAGACGTGCGCAGCACTGGCAAGGTAGTGCTCGCAACGACCGTTGGCCGACGGCAGCACTAAAGGGGTTAAATTACTGCGTTACGACCCGTATTTAGCCATGTGCAATGTAGGTAACACCGAGAGCCATCGCAAATAAGGAATCGGTAAATATAAGGGAAGCCAGTTACCGCTTCCTTAATTTGCGATTAGCAGACACCGAATCCCCTAACTACCGAATCGGTAAATAAGAAATCCTTAAATAATTGCAAATCGGAAGTACCAAAAATCGGTAATACCGAATTTTTGATTCTTCGGTATTTAGGAGTCACTAATTACCACTGACTCAAAGCAGGTGGTAATCAGGTGCACTGCATTTAACCAGCCCCAAAAGGCAACAGTGTGAACACAATGGCGGCCCTTTATGTAATTGCAAGGCGGCTACGTTTGCGAGCAGCAGGACAGAGGATCTGGAGACGGGAGGAGCACGTGTACAGACTACGCGTTACACTGTTCTAAATGACTGAGGCTGAAATCCATGAGAGGTACAGGCTACACCCCCAAACCATCCTAGACCTGATATGGGACCTGCACCCACTCCTGGAGCATCAGACACCAAGAGTGCACGCCATACCAACACATGTTCAGGTGCTCTGTAGCTTGCACCTACAATCAGGAAGTTACCAGGGGGGTGATAGCTGTGGCAGGTGGTGTGTCACAGATTTGCCTGTCCCGTTTCTTCAACTCTTTCTTGGATGCCATGATGCAACAAATGAATCACTACATACATACGCTTCCCCAGCACACAGGCGGAACTGCAGAAGACAAAGCTGGATTTCTACCAAAAGGCCCAGTTCCCACATGTAATAGGGTGCATTGATGGGACACGCATACCAATCTGCCCACCTGCAGCTACAGAGTACATATACCGCAACTGCAAATCTACGCACTCCATCAACATGCAGGCGATATGCGATGCAGACCACATCATCACTGACATTGTGGCCAAATTTCCAGGGAGTACCCATGACTCCTACATATTCAGGAACAGTGGGATCTACACACATCTGGCTGGGGGAGAATTTGGAGAAGGATACCTGCTAGGTAAATCAATTTGACACACCCTGATGTATACCTTGGATGAATGCGTTGTTGACTCTTATTAATGGCACTTCCTTTACCACTCAGGTGACAGTGCATATGCCGTGCGGGCATTTATCCTAACTCCATAACTCAACCCTTCCACCCCAAGTGAGAGAAGGTACAATGTGGCACATAAAAGCGCGCGCACCTTTGTGGAGCGCACCTTTGGACTTCTAAAAAGTAGTTTCCGTTGCCTCCACAAAAGTGGAAGTGTACGTCAGTACCGCCCCATCATCTGCTGCAAAATAATAGCAACATGTGCCATGCTGCATAACCTTGCCACAAAGAAAGGAACAGCAGTGGAACTAACTGACTCTGTGGATGAGGGTGAGTACTGTCCACAGCCAGAGCACAGCGCAGCAGGTGTGGCAGCAGCACCAGATGGGAGACACAGACGGGCTGAGATAACATGCAACTATGTCTGAGTAAGTAAGGAGACACAGCCAGTTACTGTAAGTGTGTGACGGTGTTTAATTAGCACAACACACCACTACAACATGAAGGGCGTCACATGCCAGGCCTAATTTAAATGCATTTTCCAAAAACCAAAACGGGTTACATCACCCATTTCGGTAAACCATGTGATGGCTGGCATTACTTCCTGTGCCCACGTGCAGCACTGCTGCGTTCCTTGGCCACACTTTCCTTACTGGCAGTCTGTCCTGTGGCAGTGTTGTGCCATTCGCTGCGCCTCCTGGACTCTGTGATAGGGGGCATCCTGCTACTGCAGCTAGTAGCCTCTTAACTATCCCCCCCCACCACCTGTAGTGGCTACCTGGTTGGTCTGTAGCACTTCTAGTGCACTAGTCACTGTGACCAGCCCTTTTGCCACATCACGGCTGCAGTGGGCCATCTCCTCCTGCATGGCCACTGAGCGCCTGCAGAGCAGAGAGGTGGCAGTGGAGAGGCGGTTCACCACGTTGGAGTAGTTATCAAGTTTCTGCCTCTCCCTGCGCCTCGCCAAATGGTCCTCATCCAATTTGCTGCACAGCAGCCTCACTGCCTCAGACATGTCCCTCATTCCCTCAGCCACAGTATTGTTCATGGAACAGATGCCCTTCTTTATTCGCAGCATGTGCCCATTCATCTGTACCATCTGCCGCTGGACTGACCTTATTGCTTTGCCTTACAGGTGCTGCACCTTGACCATGTTCCCCTCAAGACATGCAAACACACTCTCATCCTCGCCCTGTGAAGCTGGACTGGCTGCCCTTCCCCTGCAGCGTCTGGCACATGTGTGGGCATGCTCTGTGGGTGAATGTGAGCCTGCACCGTTGGCATCTCATCCGCCGTGGACTGTTGTCCTCCCATGCTGTCCTCCTCGGACACCTCCATCTGCTGGAGGCTTGCCACTGCATGCCTCCTGGCTCTCGGTGCTGGTGGCGTTGATGATGGCAGTGGTGATGCTGGTGATGGTGGTGGTGATGGTGGTGGTGGTGGTGGGGTGGTATGCCCTGCAGGTGACAGGACCTCCTTCTCCTGTGTCCTCTCTGTCCTGGGTGCCTTTTCTTTGTCCCCTCTGCAGCCCTCCACGATGGCTCGCCTGTGAAGACAGAATGTATATTTGCTCACTTATCTGGAAGCATTTGCATAGTAATAAATTCATGCCTGCCAATCAAACTGCCAGTCCTCTGCTTGCTATTTGCTGATGTGTGTCACATGCCCTTGGGTTCAGAGGACTGACTGTTCTGACATTTGTTACTTCAGCCTAGTTTTAAGTAAAACATGTACTGGAGTGGGATGCACAATGCCTCATTGGAGAATAGGTTAGGGAGTGGGAGGCACTGCATGCAGTGCATGCATCTGACCTTGTTTGTTGCCAGCTCTGGCTGAGCTGTCTGCATCCCCAATCCCACTCACACTCACACTCTCCGGCTTGAGGGTGGACTCGACCAGGAGATCCAGGGCAATTGGTTCAGGTGCTGTGCTTCTCCCTCTACCTTGCTTCTTTCTCTCTGCCAGCCTCTCCTTTGCATGCTTCCTCAGGTCACACCAGCGTTTTTTGAGTTCCTCAATGGAGCGCTGTGTTATTCCAATGGCATTGATCTTTTTCTGGATGACCAGCCATATCTGCCTCTTCTGGGATTCAGGCAGGTGCAGAGACTGTTTGTCAAAAAGTTTATCGTGGTCCTTTGTGACTTCCTCAATAAGGACCTCCAGCTCCCTCTCACTGAATTTATGCATTCTTTTGCATTCAGCTGCCTCCTTCTCCCTCTCCTGGTTGGCCATATTTGCTCAGTGTTGTCAGCAAAACATTGGAAGGGTTGCTCCTGGCTTGTTTGCTGTGCTCTCTGCCTCTAAAACAGCTTCAGGATCAGTGCAGCTGCATGGGTGTGGCCACTTCCTGGTTGTGAGGTAATGAGGGAGCACAGGATTGGCTGATTCGACAATTACCGATTTTTTTAAATTACCGATTTGCTAATTATCAAATCGGTATTAAGGAATCGGTGATGCAGATTCGGTAATGGGGAATCGGTAATTATTTTTACCGATTCATTCCGAATCGCAAATTTTTACTGATTATTACTGAATCACAAATTTTTACAGATTTTTTACATACATCTGAAATATCGAGTTCTTAATAGCGAATCATTAAAATTCGCTATTGAGGACTCTGTATTTCAGGATTACCTACATCTGGCCCTTAGTCATGTGAGATAATTGAGTTACCATTCCTGAGCAGTGGTTTGTCTGAACTGAGCGAATATACACATTTATAATCGCTATATGCCATGTCCCCAGATAGGGCCCAGAGGAAATAGTCACACCCAATATATCTCTAGAGTAAGAGCTCAAACCTTTTACCTTAGGAAACAGTTCTATTTTGAGCCACCTGATGGCCTTCCCGCTTTTGCGGGGACCGCGTTAGATGCAAAGGTGATATATCCTGCTCTATGCACTGGTTCTCCAGCTCAGGTTCCCTGTAGAAGAACTATATGGAATTGGTCTATAAATTAGCCCTACTCCGGATCCTCTAACTTTCCTCTTAGATCTGCACATTCCATGATAATAGATTATAGTGTCTAACTGACCTACTTCTACCTTTTGATGATGTGCAACCATATTTATTTCTCTTCTGCTCTCTACACTATGTATGATAAGGTTGTATGTCTCTTTTATTTTTTGATTAAGGGAAGCTGCTGTGATTCCGGAGCCTGCTATAGAAGCTGAGTAACTGTGTGGTTCGGATGTCTTGCATCTGGATTCCTAATTGTCAGCGGAGATCAGACAGGGACCCCCACATTCCCTGGGGCTAGAAGGTAGATAGTTACTAACTGTTAAGTTTAGTTTATAGGAAATGTCAGTGCATTGTGTGTGGTCCACAGCATTAATTTTGAGTCTTATGCCTGATTCAATAGGAGGCCTATACCTATGTTCCAGTCTTATTAAACCTGCCACTAGCTTTAGGCCTACATAGTCTGTCAGATGCTGGTACTCACTAAATCTGGCCGCTTCCATTAGATTTTCTTATATAAAACAGATCTACAATCCCTCAGGTTTGTAAGCCAATGAATTACTTTGTTGATTAATGAGTCCTGAATTTCTCAAACTGGGTGGGAGTTTAGGCCCATCTACCATGTATATGTCCCATTTCTTTTCTTGCCCCCCTGGTGGTGTTGTCAAGTTTTTGTTTGAATTTGGTATTAGTGAAGTCTGTAGCTTATACTGTAGGTAATTGGCTCTTTTACCCCTTACAGATTCACTTGGTGTCAGCTTGACAACATGTGGCATATTACACTTTCGACCAGATTCTCAAAAGGGCCTGAGCGAGTCCCTTCCCTTTTTAGAGGCCTCAGTAGTCAGTACAACATGAGGTCGATTCATAATGAAAGATGTTGTATCGTTGAGGGGAATACCCCCTGAGGTCACTTTGTGATTGAGGTATCTGCCTCCTTTGATGAGGGAAGTTTAGAGCTAAGGGTCATAACTATGGCTGTCAGTTTATTGACCTTTTCATTAATAAACGTTGTTAAATTGCTCATATATTCCTTTAGTCCCACTGTTCTTGGATGACCGCTATCTGGTCATTTGAAAAGTCCTTCTCTAATTCTATTGGATTGTTATAAGCTAGTGAGGATGGTATGGGTGTGTTTCGGATTGCTTGTGTCACTGTCACTATCTGCTTTGCATCCTTCCTCTGGAATGTGACTAATGTGTCTTCAATCTAAAACAGAGTAAGATGCAGCTGTGATTCAAATATTAAGTATTCCTATCTGTTGCAGTTACAGGAAATGTTACAGGAAATCTGACATGAGGATTTGGTCTTCAGAAGCAAATCCTCTTAGATGTCACTTTGGTTACAGTTTTGTAAATATAGGAGTAATCTTAGTTTGGGATATGTTTGCAGTCTCCAGATTTTACCTTGAACACTCTTACCAATAGAAGTTTGGAATTGAGTGTACAGAGCCTGGCTGTGGCCTTGAGAATGTTATAGCAGTTCAGGGCAAGAAAAATGAATGGAACATGTCCTGTGAACTGAAGCTATGTTTGTCTGAATAGTTTTCTCCAGAGCAGGGCCATCCAGTTAGCCAGCCTTTCTGTTGAGGTTTGAGGATTTCGTTGGTTCCTGTTCTGCCTTTTTGGGTTGGTCTTCAGTTCCAGGAAAAAGGGAGAGCTCCAAAGACAAAGACCGCAGCTGGACACTCCTTTCAATCATAGGTCAGGCTAAATTTGTTGTCCTTTACCCAGGGGACGAGAAAGCAGATTGGGATGAACACGTTGGATTGATGCAGTGATTTGTAATCTCATCACTGGAGGCTCCTCTAGGAACTGTGCATCAATTTGCGGCCCTCTGAGGTACTGTGGTCATATGCCAAAAGCCACACAAGAATAGATGCATGTTTTAGGAAGTCTCACTTTCCTGTATAGATCCACCTTCCAAGACCATGAGCTAGAATATAGTATGAGGTACATATTTCCAACCCATCACTCACAGCTTCTAAAAGCCTCCCATATCTAGTGACCCTTTCTTAGGGTTACATCAATGCACTATTCCCACCCAAGTTCCCTCACAGTATGAACATGTGCCACTCTGGTCATCAAGTGCAAACCATCTGATTCCAGCCCAGGGTTCTATGTGAGTCTCCGTTCCAAAATTTTTAATGTCACATCTCATTTTGATACTTTCTTTAGCCAAAGACTGGGAGTTGCCCTCTGCCATCTCACTTACCTCAAACACCACATGATATTAGTCCCTGTAAACAATATAGATAATTCTATTTTAAGATTCATTGTGGGCCTGACATGTATCTGGACTCTGGTGGCTATTGTAGCTGGAAATGCTGAATTTCCGAATAGCCGTTCTTACTTCCAGCAGCAAGCCTTAACGAAAACGGCCTTTGTGGTATGTTTCCCTTTTTATTTGACTCTAGCTGAAGCATGACCACAGCAACACATTCCTTTGGTCTTCTCTCAGTGTGCCACCAATCATTTTTATAATTCAGTGCACATATGGAAGATGGTATGTTAGGCATTTACCCATGTTGAGTATGCTGTTTGCTTCTATGGAAATGCAATGAAATGGAGCCGCACGTTGCCGCTTATCGGTCTCGAAGGAGGGGTTTGTCATCAACAGCACTGCCAGACCTTCAATAAATAAAAGATAACACAGGCAAAAGGATCCTGCCCAGAGGAATTGTAAAGTAAACCTCTACCACATGTCTTTTTTTTCTTATTCAGATCTCGAAACCAAGAGCTCTGAACCTAGCACAGAAGTGTATTGCTGTTTGCATTTGATGTGCAGTCTAGTCAAGCATTAAATATATAGTTAACAGACACCCAATGGTCACAAGAGACTTGACAACTTAAATTACTTAGTGATAATGAAGACAAATAGCATTCTGGACATGGACACATATTGCACCCAGAAGAGAAATTGGCACTCATGTTGTTGCCAGGCAACCCCCCCAAGACTTGTAAATGGTATGCTTCCTAGAATTTGATGCTATCAGAACCCAGAAATGTAGGTGTCTAGATTCTTGTTTATTTCTTTTCTACAGCTCATCTGAAAATGCCTCTTTATATACACGAAGTTAAACGTTCTGTTTTAAGCAAAGATTTCAATTCACAGAAAAAAAAGAAATATTAAAACTGAAGTGATCATCATTTTTAATCGCCAATCTATTGCAGTACACAAGTAGATAGTTATATAGATAGATAGATGGACAGATAGATAGAAAGATAGACATGGATAGATAGATAGATAGATAGATAGATAGATAGATAGATAGATAGATAGATAGAAAGATAGACATGGATAGATAGATAGATAGATAGATAGATAGATAGATAGATAGATAGATAGATAGATAGATAGATAGATAGATAGATAGATAGATAGATAGATAGATATGTTCACACTGCTCGTTTTTCAATGTGCTATATAACGCCAGATGATTTTCAAAGTCAGATTCACGTAAATGCCATATGCCATTAAACGCCAGTTACCCTGCAGGCAGGTGTAGATCTATGATGATGCAGGGCTTATTTCTCCATTTACAGAAGGGACAAAGGTGCATATTACCGAGGAGTGTGTTGGAAAACGCACAACGCACATTCCCGTATCGCCGGCTATCGCCTGATTTCATCGCCTTTTTAGCGCGCAATTATCAATGCGCATCAGGCAGGCGAATAGAAATCCGGCGATAGTCGGCAATATGGCACATTAGCGCATGAAAACAAACGTTGTTTTCATGCATTAATGTGGGCCTTGATAATATGGGGGGCTGGATTCAGCTTTATGATCCACACCCCCATGTTATCAATGCCTAACGCCTGGTCAGAGCAGGCGTTGGGAGACCTGCGATAAATGAGTCTAAACCATGTCTTTTCCTCCCATCGCCTTCCTTGGTAATAGGGTGTTCCCACCTCCAACCACATTTTTCTTGTGGTTGGACGTGGGAACATCCACTTTGCATGTCATTAGCGATGTTTATCGCCGACATGCATTGGGGCAGGCTTTAAAATGCCCTTGTTAATAGGGCTCTGTCAGTATCGCCGCTTTCTCGGCACAATTCGCCAAGAAAGCGGCGATACTTGCCCTTGGTAATATGCCCCAAAGTTGTTTTAAAACCTTTTAGTGAATTCCAACACATAACATAACCCAAGCAGAGTCCCCTGCTGACATTGTATTCCCTTCATAAATTAGAGACAGTTGATGGACACATTTTTCACAGTTTGACAGTCATACTCCTGTCACGCTGTATTGTCTTTTCATTGTTACCACATCTATGATACTAACTTTGACATGGCTGGCACCAGCCTTATCCTGTAGGCAAAAGTCCCTCATCATCGTAGCGCATTTGTCTAGGAAATACCCTAGTTTCGATTCAGCCAGCATCCTTTCACTCACATCTCCCTGCCACAGGTCAGCCCTCGTTACCCCTTCACGGTTCCAATGAATTGCAATGCATTATTGGCTAGTGCCAAGACTAAAGTTGTTATGCCAAACTGTATAGATTTTCTTCTTGGGCTTGGGAGCAGGCCTAGAATGCATTGTGTTAAGTCAATCGTGATCAATCTGTGCCACTGCCTTATGTAGTGCACAGCCAAAATATCGAGTTTGAAATATCGGCCTACAAAAAAATCGTGTTGGAAATATCGAAGGTACATAATATCTAGGTCAAGAATATCGTTGGACAGAATATCGACCCTAAGGTAAGTAATATCACTTTTTTTAATATCGATGTAAGTAATATTGAAGTTACTAATATCGATATTTGTATAATTGTTATGTATTTTATTATGTACGTGTAATATTTTTTTTGTTAAGTATTTTACCTGTTTTAAATTATATGAGTATTATTTTTATATATTAATAATGTTATTTTTAAGTAAATTGTATCTTTTAGTACCGGAGAGTGTTGTGGGTTAATAGGGGAATAGGGTGGGAAGTAAGCTAAATATACTAAATTAATTATTAATTTTTAGGAATTATAAATTAATTTTAATTAATGTTTGTGTTCATTTATGTAGTGGGTTGTGGGTTTATAGGGGTATTGGGTGGGAAGTAATTTAATTATAATTAAATAATGATTTATTTTTTATTTTTTGGAAGGGGTAAATATTTTTTTTATTAATTATTAATTGGTAAGTAATTATTATATTTGATAATTAATTTTTTGGATTGGTGATTAATGATTTAATTGGTAAATAATTGCTTTAATTGGTAATTAATTTTTTAATTGGTAATTCATTTTTTAAATTGGCAAATAATTATTTAATTGGTAATTAATATTTTGGGTAATTAATTTTGGTAATTGCTAATTAATGTTTTTAATTGGTAATTATTTTTTTATTAATTGGAAAATATTTTTAAGAAATTGGTAATCAATGTTTCATAAAAACTATTATGTGATATCAAAAATAATTATATTGTTTAATATTTTTTATTGTGAATTAATTTTAAATAATTCATTTGTTTGTATAGAAAAATATGTTATTGTTTGGTGACAAATATTAATTAATTAATATTTATTGGTATTTAATGTTAATTTATTGATAATGTATTATTAATAAATTATTCAATTGTAATTATGTTTTTAATAATTAATAATGGGTAAAAATTAAATTATGTATTATTTTAAATACAAATTTTGTTTATAAGTATGTTATATTTAAATTCCACGTTATCCAATGTTTTCCCTACTGTTTCACTCTCTGGAGTTGGAATATTAATTTTTACCCCCACGCTATTCAACGCTTTCCCTACTGTAGCACCCTTTGGAGTTGGAATAGTAATTGCTACCCCTACGCTATCCAACGCTTTCCCTACTGTAGCGCCCTCTGGAGTTGGAATATTAATTTTTACCCCTACGCTATCCAATGCTTTCCCTACTAATGCACCCTCTGGAGTTGGAATAGTAATTTTTACCCGTACGCTATCCAACGCTTTCCCTCCTGTAGCGCCCTCTGAAGTTGAAATAATAATGTTTACCTCCACGCTATCCAATGCTTTCCCTACTGTAGCACCCTCTGGAGTTGGAATAGTAATTTTTACCCCTACGCTATCCAGCGCTTTCCCTACCGTTGCCCCCTCCGGAGTTGGAATAGTAATTTTTACCCCTATGCTATCCAACGTTTTCCCTACTGTTGCCCCCTCTGGAGTTGGAATAGTAATTTTTACCTCTACGCTATCCAACGCATTCCCTACTTGCCCCCTCTGGAGTTGGAATAGTAATTTTTACCCCTACTCTATCCAACGCTTTCCCTACTGTAGAACCCTCTGGAGTTGGAATAGTAATTTTTACCCCTACGCTATCCACTGCTTTCCCTACTGTTGCCCCCTCTGGAGTTGGAATAGTAATTTTTATCCCTACGCTATCCAAAGCTTTCACCACTGTTGCATTTTCTGAAGTTGGAATAGTAATTTTAAGTGTTACGCTATCATTACTGTAGTTTTTTGGGGACTTTGAATAGTAGTTTCATTTATTTATCTATTTAATATTTGTATTATTATTTTTGATAATGTAGTATATTATTAATTTTAAAAATATTGAAAGTATATTTAATTTTTTTAATGTATTAAATTTATTACATATAAATATTTACTTTTTATTTATGCTATTGTTTGATGTGTGTAGATGTATTTGTAATTTATAATACTTTTAAATAATGTATACATTATTAAAATAATTATTAAAACTTATTAGGTAAGTATATATTATATTTTTTATGTATATGTTTAATTAGTGTTATATTGTATATGTATTATTTATTAATTTGAAACATTAAAAAATATTATAAATGCGTTTATTTGGTTTATAATTATTATTTACATTATTGTACACTTTTTTTATCAAAAAAAGAGCGATATTTTTAATTACGATATTTTTAACTTCGATATTCTTTTATCGATATTTTTGTACTTACCATGTTGTAGATAGGCTTTCGATAATGTTGCTTCCGATATTCCAATGTCGATTTTTGTGTAGTTCGATATTTTATCCTTCGATATTGTGTCAGTGATTCGCCTACTGTAAGGTGTGAACTACTCTGTCCCAAAACACACATACTATTCTTAACGTGGAGTAAGTTGACCCCAATCACGCATGGCACTTGTAGGGCGTTACACCGGGCGGTGACGTCAGGCGGGGGAGGCGAAACAAATTTTGTTCCGTGCGCTGCATCGCCAAATGTGATGCAGCGCGAGCAGCAACATTTTTTCTATTTATTTTTTTAAGTACTTACCTGAAATTGTCTATATCCCGCATTTTACAACCCCCCACCCTGCCCCACCCCCGCCTGACGTCACCGCCCGGTGTAACGTCCTACACGGGCCGTGCCTGGACTCCATCTGTTTGATATCTGGGGCAGTCTGCAATTATTGCGGGGTATGTTTTCTGTAACGCTGCCGGGATTATATAGATTCTGTCAGGTATTTAACATGACTCAGCCTAAGTATAGGGTTGCTAGATGACCTATGTACATATGCCATTGTTCTGCTCCACGACACTGTCCATCAATGGCGTGCCACAGTCTCCCATGTCTCCCTAACGTTCAAATCCTTTCCCCGACAATCCTCACATATTGTTCTGTAAAGTGGACACAGGGTGAGGCCACCCTGAATCAGCGACACAGTGGGGTAGCAAGGGGGGGGGCTGGGGGCGGTCAGCCATAGGCATTGTTTAGGGTGTCCCCCCCTCTTGCCAGCTCAGAATGGGAAATAAATACTGGAGAGCTGTGAGAGCACCTGAGATCCCTGCCTGAGAACATCTGAAGAAAGACTGCCCTGGCCTGCCCTGACATTTTTCATTTTTAGGCACTAGAAAGCAGAAATGTTTTTATGTAAAGTTTAAAAATTCTTATCTCTGGTTCCCTACATTGGATTGTGGTCATTTGATATCACTTGAAAGATAGAAATAGTATCCATTGTTATAAATTTGTATTGGAATGTTATTGTATTGTGTCTTTTACTTATTTACTGGTACAATTAAATGCTTTACACACAGGTAAAGCCTGACTGCTCATCTGTCAAGTTACCAAAGTTTGATCAAGGATTAATTTATTGAGACTTGAATGTACATTATTTGTGATTGTGGTATTGTTATTAGCTGTAGATACCTACCTGCACCTACTAATAAACCAAATTCCAACGACAGTTAAATTCCATTGGACGTTTCTGGAAGACTCTATGAGGGTCATTAGGATGGCGGGCGGACTTTGCCCGCACGCCATCCTCTTGGTAATAGGGACCGGCCGCCGTAAGGGTGGGGGTCCCATCACCAGTTTTAGGATGCATCCGCCACAGTGGTGGGCGCATCCCGCATTCCTACCATTGTGGCGGGCGGTGCCCTCAGCACCGCCCGCCACAATGGCAGGAAAGCATGCTGTGCACTTCCATGCACAGCATGGCAGGCACCGCGCGGTGCCTGCCATGCTGTGCATGGAACTGCTGGGGGGTACCATAGGTACCCCCCATGTGCACCCCCCACACCCCTGGAGTTCCTGGGGTCCCGCAACGGGCCCCCGCAGGGATTCGTCGCATGCCTTTCCGTGGCAGCATTGCCGCCACGTAAAGGCATTGAAACATGCCGATCATAATATGTCTGGCAGTGTCTGATAGACACCGCCACCATATTATTCCTTTTCCGCCCCGGCTGCAAGGTGACCGACCGGGGCGGAAAAGCGGCGGACGGTCTTTCCGTCCGCCGAGGTCCCCTCCGCCATACTAATATGGCGGGGGGGGGAACTAGTGTGGATGTCGGGCGAATTGACTCCACCAGCCTGGCGGAGGCAATCCGCGCGACATCGTAATGGGCCCCTAGGAGTCTTTCTGATCTTAGGCACCTTAAGCATATATGCCTCAGATGAGCGTTAGGTCTTGGATAGCATGGATGATTAAGCCAATCTCCTAATGAAGAGTGGGCCTTTATTATGGATGGTTTCGAAACAAATAAAGAGACTTTTGAATCGACCTCATTTGCACGCAGGATGCTAATGGAAAGCCCCCAAATGGCCTGAGATGGACACATGGTGGGACAATTTAAGAAGTTGAGCAGCTGCGTTCTGTACCATTGTAGGAAGGTACCTCTTGTATTGTAGGGAAGGAAAGAGAGAGAGTTGAGAGAAACAAATAGAAATACCGTACAAATTATATTTCAGTAGAATGAATTTATCGGTGGATTAAGTGATATTTTTGCCTACTTTCCACATTTCAAAAAGGTATTCCGTGTCCAAATGAGCGGTCAGATCAACCTACAGAGGATTTTGTAAAAATCTCTCATCCCCTCTTCCAGGCCCTACATTTAGCACCACCATGCAAAAAAAAGAACACGCTTCAAAGACCCTTCTGTAATGAAGTGTACATTAAAACAATTTTAATAAATGCATAAGGAATTATTAAAAATGTGTGTTGGAGCCTTGAAATACTTATATTGAAAGGTAGTTAAATAAAGCGCATAAATAAAAAACATACTTAGTCAAGAAGTATCCATGCTGGAATATCCTTTGCTGCCTGATTGGGTCACAAAAGAAAACAGATGAATCTAGGGGAAGATAGATTTTGCTTCGTTGCACAGTGTAGAGTACATGTAAAGTTGTATTACTATAAGCAAGCGTTATTTGTTGCATTTGGATTTCACATACACAAGCCCTTCCTGTTTTGATAACAACCCATGTTTACGAGTCTCACTGAGTTAAAAATTAAGTTGTTTTACTGCCTCTTTATAGACCATCCAAAAGAAATTAGGTATATCAATATTTTATTTATTAAAATTAGAAATATGTATGCATATTTGAACACTACAGATAACTCCATAAGGACGAAATACAAAGACATTTCTAATAAATTCAAGTGTTTAAGAATAAAAAAAACACTGTGGTGTATGTTACTAATCTATAACTGGGGCCACATTTTTAGATGAAAGCTTCCACTTCTTCATGTCATCGGAATTCAGGTGAAAACATTTCCCACTACAGATGAAGCTGGTGTATTGGAAGGTGAATTGTTCTCAGCTCCATGCCCAGCTGCGTGACTACCGGGGAGGGGACACTCTGTGGGCATCGTCTGCACTATTTTAGATCCCGTCAGTGGTGGCGCTGCTGATGTGCGACTCTTGCTTAGGAGCCAGGCTGTCTGACAGGCGCGTGCTGACAGTATTGATGATCAATGACCTGGATTTGATGCTGAGAGATTGCCTGTCCGATGTGCTACTGTTTGCTAGAATTACCCCGGCTGCATGCGAGTAGCAAATGTCAAACAAACCCTTTACATAAACTGGTTGCATATGAAAATGCAGGCAATTCATTTCCAAAATCCAGTGCACACCTAGGGAAGACTGAAATGGCTGTCAGACATTAGCGCTCGCTTCTCTATAAGATGGCCACTTCTCTTTAATGGAAATCCTTCACGCGGTCGCACTGTGGAAGATGAGGTTGAGAGTAAGTCCAACATATAGATCGACATAAGCATCTCATTAGCATAAGTCGTTGTACAGTGATGGACAGTAAGAAGCAGGTGTTGGTCACTCGGCAACACATAAGGCGGTTTGAACAAAATGGAGGCAAATGCGACCATTTCTTTGCTGACCTATGTAATAGGCATTGTCCTGCAGAGGCTGGTGACCACACACACAGGGCTCGCATTCTGTTCTGAGGTTTATGAACCCACGGGACATAGGACAGGTCTGCTCTATTTACCAGTTGGGCTGGACCGAGATGAAGCTGGCAAGCAATGCCTAGAAGCACACAGGGTATCATCTATAAATAAAGGACTTTGTTCAGCCGCGGTCGGCAGTAGGAGTTCCTGCAGGGCGGTGACGTGGTGAGGGGGGAGGGGCGTGGTGAGGGGGGAGGGGCAGGGTGGGGGGTAGTAATGTATGGATGACGGAGTTTAACAGGTAAGTAAACGTATAAATAAAAAAAACGAATTTGGTGATGCAGTGCACGTAACGAAATTCATTTTAATTATTTATATGTTTACTTATCTGTTAAACTCCGTCATCCATACATTACTACCCCCCACCCTGCCCCTCCCCACGTCACCGCCCTGCAGGAACTCCTACTGCCGACCACAGCTGACTTTGTTTAGAGTTTGGCAGGCAGGATAATTGCCGTCAACTTTTCTGCCATATTAAAAGTGACAAAAACTATAATACCCTTGCAATACATCCGCCATATGTGGGACAGAGTATCCAATACGCCAACATCTAAATAAGGCCCAACGTCCTAAACAAAGTTTGCAAAATAAGGATATTTTCAAGCAAACAATGCAGAAGTTTACCAGCTAAAGACACACAGATGATGGCCGGAATGCAGAGCCAATCAAACATTCACCCCCAGTAAAGAGATCTGGATTAAATCCATTGTTCTTTTGCTCACTATGCCACCCCAGTTTAGACCCAGCCATATGCAAATCAGTCTTGACCCTGTGCCTAATGGGAACAGTCCAGACCGAACTGCCAAGCCAGGTCCTCCCTGGACCGGAAACAGGCATCCTAGGACTGGTTTCGGGGCATCACCCCCTCATCAGCCAGGATAGCTTGAATCCAGTGCCACGTCTGGGCATTCCTGACGCACTTAGTTTACAAGGGGCACGCCTGATTGCTCACTATTTTGCTATGCTCGATTTAAAAAAAAATTGCCCATTCAGCGCCAATGAGGGTATGATTTAAAGTTGGGAATATTATTTCTTTCTGGCTGCAGCCCTGTGTATTGGCTGTTTGCTGCTGTTTGATTGTGTCGCATTTATTGATGTCTACTGTCCTCTGAGTGTTGCCTTCTTCCGCCCTATTCCTCTCCTTTCCACTGCGACCCACATATCTAGTTGAGCTGCAGTGATCACTGACTAGTTTACTCCATGGTAGTAGCGATATCAAGGAGCTTCCGCTGTGCTGCTGATGCATCTGTGCAGGTGAGAAGGAGGAAGACTCATGGGCTTGAGTGAAGCAGAGAAGCATGTGCTAATATTGAGTTCATCCTGGAATGAAGGAGTGTTGATATTGTCTCAGACATGTGCATCTTAGTGACCTATTGATTATCTATGCTATATTTGATGAGCAGTGCTACCACGCTCCTATACTAAATGCTTGGTATCTATCACTTTTGCCTTCTCAGAAATAAATTGACATCCATAAAGGATGGATGATGATATCTCTGATAACCTATATTTAAATTCTTCACATAATGTTGTCCTACTTCTGCCCCATGTCTCAAATTTACGGGGCAGTTGCCCAGCAATAGTGTCCCTTCCTACGGCACATGGATTTACAGGCAGTAAAGGGCAGAAACCAGTGCATGTATACGCCCCCTCCAAGTTGATTTGACCACTGGATTTTTGGGCAAGCAACCACTAGTGAAATTGCGCTCAGTGTCAGCAAAGCTTTATTAGGTAAAGATCCCCTTCATAGGTGTACATATCTTCAGGTAGAGGCCCAGTGAACCCGGAAGATGTCTATGAGCTGCTTCAGGCTAGGCACCCATCTCCTCGTGTATGGCATGATTGAGCAAGCAGTATGACTATGCAAGAGTCAGATGCACACCATGCTCTTGCATGTTCATTTACAGAGTTAGCAAAAATTGTATTGTACACACCCTTGATTTTCCTCATGTGACCAGGTACAGCCATAAACAGTTAAATCAGCTTTTGGTAGCTAGTGACTGTGAAAATATGCTAATCTTGGTTTCCAACATGTTCCTCGTTAAAACAATAAGTACTCCACCGCGTGGGCTTACAGGCCTAATTAGCTGTGAATAACTTAGCATTTAAAAGTAGAGTTCCTTCATGTCAAAAAGGGTTCGTTTGACAAGTGTGCCCGCAGGTTTAGAGCCTGCAGCAGTCAGGCTACAAATATAGGCCTGACACCATGGGGCAGATTTACAATAACTGGCGCATCCCTGCATATCAGCAGGGATGCAGCAGTTATTGTGCGCCACGGCTCCGCCACCATGGATGCGCCGCATTTACAATGCGGCGCACCATTGGGCAAAAATGGCACAGATGTGTGATGCATCTGTGCCGTAAAGGTGGCGGATTGGTGGAGTTGCGTCGCAAGCGCGGCGCAGCTCCAGCAATGCTCTGGGGCGCCCTATCTGTACAATGCTGCGTCAATCCTGATGCAGCATGGGCTCAAAAGTGACTGAGTGAAATCTTGTAGATGCGCCTCCTTTGCGCTGCCGCTGCATCACAAAATTGATGCAACGGCGGCGTAAAAGTGGCGCAAGGGGCTTGTAAATCTGCCCCCATGTGTTTGTGTGCCACCCTAGTGAATGACACAACTTGTACTGCTGTAAGCTGGTGCTTACCTTTACAGCGACTGTACCATTCAGATCCAAAGACCCATGTTATTCTGGTGCCACTGCCCTCATGCCATCTGCCTTGCAGGCCAGGGCTCAGGCAGAGAGCCATCTTGCTGGAGCACGCTGGGGATGATCAGGCCTTGTCCCTTCCTTGTCATTTACTGCTGCCTCTGTGTTTGGTTACACAGGAGCTTCTGGGGTGTGTTGACGTTTCTGGTGTGTAGAGTCTCTGAATCACTGCACGCAGCTGATCGGATCTTTTGAGTTTTGTTGTGGTGTCATTGCAGTGATTATAAAATACCAACCTGCAGTGAACTATTCCGAGCCATATTTTCTTTGCTGGGAGGGAATTCCATGAACTTGTATTAGTTTGTTAGAGCTTCCCCATGCAACATGGTGGAATATTTGTTCCTGTTTCTTGTAGCAACTAATACCTGGATATTCTTATAATGAGAGACCAGAACAGGCTCAACATGTGTTGCAGTGGCTTCCATGCTTATTCTTCATTATTGGACTCAATGATTTATTCATGTCTAGCTCTACCCTGTTCTACCTTTAACCACACCCGAGAGACTCCTGATTCTTTTGCCATCTAGTCTGTTTGGTTGTAAGACTAATTTTCTTTGCATCAGATTTTTTCCTTCCTTCATAATTGTCTGAAAAATATTAGACTAAAGCAGATCCGCTATATGGCCGGCTGCGCAGCTCCCTGTAAAACTAAGTACATTAAAAAAACTCTTTCATGTAAAAGATTTACATTTTCACTGTTTGACCATTCACTCTCTTTGCTTTTGCTCCTATGGAAATATGTTTGTGTAACAGAAACTGGATCAAAATTGGTTTGCTTCATTCCCTATTCTGCAATAGCACAACTCAAAGCAAAATAAATTGCCTCCATTCATTCCGCTGGAAGAAACTTGATATGCTTGTCCTCGTGCTGGCTAATGTACTTGTATGATACATGTCATCATCTGGGGCAGATGTTTGTCTTGATCTTTATGTTTGTACCGGAGGGAAGTCAAAGCTTGAGCAAGAGTATCAATTCCATTCCGAATTTAACATGATATGAACTTACTGTGTATCACTTACTCTCATATTTTTCTGCATTTTTGGACTAATGTTGAATGTCTGTATTTCTGTGAACAATACTAATAAAGTGGCACCAGTGACAACACTTTATTTGTTGTTCAATTATATCTATCTCACTATAACGGTACCCTGACTTAGCAGTGTCCAAATGTTTTAATAGATGACAGCCTCCACAGGGTTTCATCAGGCAATTACTTTTCAACCGACTGATCATTTCAAAATGTCTTATTTTTTAACAGGGTCGATTGTGCAAAAGATGCTGCTAAAATTCCACTCACCACTAGTAACAATTGAGGGTCCTAATATGAATATTATCAGGACCATACACAAAACATGTGAGATTTGTAATTTCCAAGCTTGTGTGGCCAGTCGTAGTAAACATCCATAATAAACCTCAGAACATAGTTGCAAACCCTCCTGAGTCCCACGATATTACATTGCGTATTCATCGGCAGCCCTGAATTATTTGGCATGAAGTGCTTGCCTTGTCGTTTTCCCAAAATAGTTTCTTGCAACTTATGTAGCGATTGCTTTCCAATTCTCTTTGTAGCATGGTTTGCTTTGTTCTGTCTCCCCCTCATTTCGCTGCCCTGTCAGAATGTCTCTGAGGCCAGAAACGTATTTTTTGTCTTTCAATCACTTTTCTCTATGCCACCCAACGCAACTGACAATCTGTGGGCGGTGTCTGATATGTGTCAGATAGATATTAAATTGGTCCAAGACAAGGAGCTGTTGTGCTAAGAAGGATTCTAGAGTCTGCGGTGCCAACATATTTTATTTTATCTGATCTCACATAGTGTAGAATAGTCCTGATGCTTTGCTGTTGGGGTTTTAAAACCAAGGGCAATAAATATAGCAGACAGAAAATAAAAGATACAATTGCAGAGCAAGCAATTGCAGTACGCGATGACATGATATGAATATGGTCATATCACATTGATGAGGGATGGTTCCACTCGCATATTTTTTTGTATAGGATATATGTGGTTAGTTCTTGATAATGTGTGATTCATCCTATCAGGGGTGTCATAGCACTTTACACATTGTAAGCAATACAAGTAAAGGGAGATGCGAAGGAAAAAAAGTGTATAGCAGGCGTAAGCTAGTTGTAATGCACTCACTTGATAAACAAATATGTCTCCTCAACTCATAATTTCATCTGAGATTGTTATTTTTGAATTAACTAGCCGTGACTGCTGATGTGGAGAGCTTCATTTGTGAAACATAATGTTATGTAGATAATTCTATACTCAAGAATAATCATATGAAGGTTGCAAGAACAGAAGGCTGTGTGTTAGCCTTTTTTTAAAATCTTTTTTGACTAGATGAGTCATAGAGCAAAATACAGACTTAATGGATCAAATCAGTATTATGGGAGTTCAGGGAACAATCTATGCACAATCAAATTTAGAGATGCCTAAACTTTGTTCTTCCAGGTTAAGTTCATCTTTAGAAAGGAAATATGCCATATCTCCGGTCATATTGAGTTGGTCCTTGGGCATGGTTTTGGTATGTGAATCTAAGTTGAGCAGAGACTCGCATATGTAGCAGAAGGATTTAGCAGTAGGGGCAATCATAGGGTCTGTTCACATGGAGTTTACTTTAGCCTCCAGTTGGAGTCAAGCTTGCTTGACATTTTGTTTAGAGTATTGAAGGAGGAACTGTGTATGTTAGTAATTGAATTTTGCTTTATTTTGGGCATGTGTGCCTAATTCCCAGCTGGGCTGGAAATTATCAGTGTATTAGTAGAACCCTATCCTATGTTTGATCAATCGCAAAATATGTAAGTTAAAGAATGCATATGGGGGTGACAATAGAGTCCCCTGGAACATCTCAATGAACAGGGAATTGTTCACAGAGGAAGGTCCCAAACTTCAGTTGTTGAAATCCTTTGGTAAGTAAGACTTGTGCTATCACAGGAAAGTGTCAGAAAGACCATTCTCTTGTTTAGGATATTATGAAGTATGTCAAAGTCAAATTTATTAAAGGTTATCCACAAATTCAGAAAGAATAATAGGCAAGTTGAACCTCCATCAAACATGCTTAATTAATCATTAATGTACAGCTCAGAGAGTTGTCAGACATGCAATGTGGCAGGCGCGTTCTAACAGAGTTCCGCTGAGCATTATAAATCATTAGTCTTTCTGGCCATATATGCACATATTTCCGAACTTTTAAATGTCATCTGATGTTCATCTGCTGTGATCCTAGCCATTGTCACCAAGTCAAATTCTAAAATCATTGCAAAGGTATCACGGGCAACTGTTGAAGAACTAACGGGTGGTTGCAAGAGGGCTGAATAGGTGGTCATGTGGCAGCCCAAGGCCATGATTAGGCAGAGCCAGCCCTCTACCCCCAGAGTTGGCAGTGGACCCCTAGCCATGTTGGTGCAGCCCTAGTAGCAGTGGTGACTGGTGCATTTTAAATGTGGTGGGGTAGATTGCTCAATATAAAGTTCAAGCAAACTTGAATCAACATGAGGGAGTACAAAGGGTGTCCCCCCCGCAAGAACCATTGAGAAATATTGATGCAAATGTTGCATTTTCAGCACATCTTTTAAATAATTGTTTAAAAAAACAGGAAAAACTCCAGACTCCCCCTGCAGTCACGCAGATAAATCATTGAGCCTGAACTCACACAGACACATCACCTGTCTCACCCTGCATTCACAGACGCACACTTCTTCACTCCACACTTACACAATCATGCCACTCACCCTGCACTCACAACAGAACACCACACATCTAGGGCATTCACACCACTCATCCATGACTCATTAAGGCATGCCATTCATCCAGTATACATATACAGTCATAGGTAAACAAACAAAGACCCGACTTGCTCTAAACAGTTAGCTGTATTTTTAGGACATCTGGGGTTTGTTTGAAAAACCTATAAACTTCCCTTACATGATAGGTTCACTGCCACTGGCCTGTTAGTCCAACTGTTCACTTTCAAACAAAGGGTCAATACACCACATTCGATACACACATCAAAAGAAAATATTTATAACCACGAAAGATTTGTGACTAGAAAAAATGTGAGAAAGGTCAGAAAGTACCTCACGTTAACATCACCTGGGGGGCTGTTGGTTGGTACTCACCAGCTTGCCCGCATTATCATCATCAGGGACTTTTTTGACCGTGAGAAGAAAGAGTGTGTGTGTTCAAATTTATCAGAGGTGAGAAATCACAAAGAAGAATAAATCATAAAAAGCGTGTGTAGATGCACTGTCAGTGCTTGTGTCACCCAGTGCCCTGCTGGTCCCCGTGAGAAAAGAAAAAAAATGCAGTTCACAGAGTTTAAAATGGGTTAGGCTCACTTGCAAAAAGTAATTTTTTTGGGTGCCATGAACGTCCTCAATTAAAAAATTGCATGTATTTGTCCATTTTCAGGAGCGCATGGCCAACATGTTTCGTTGCCAACCTATTTAGTCAACTTCATCAGGGCTGATAGGAAAACCAGTCTTCACCTCCTTTATGAATCACACCGGACCTGTGGTTGTATGACAACATTAAAACTCTGCACTCACATAGGCCCACAATTCACAAAACCCACACAGGAACACCCTCCACACATCACTCATACAGTCTTACAACTCACCCAGTGGACTCTCATTATTCACCTTGCACTCATAAATCGACACCACTGACCCTGCACTCATGCAGTCACACTCCTCACTGTGTGCTCACACAGGTTCATCACTTACACTGCACTCACACAGTCACAACAATCCCCATTTACCTGGCCCAACACACAGGCCCCAGGCTGCACAACACTACACTTGTATGCCCCCCACCAAATCAAGTAGAGTCCTGCAGTGTTTTGGGGAGGACTTTTGTTAGGGATGCCAAGCAGAGGAACAAGGCTGTAGGATTCCAGGAGCCAGAACTGATGGTACCCCTGGAAAGAGCCAATTGGAAGCAGAGCAGATATGTTTTGTCCTCTGTCTGCCTCCCTCCCTTTCACACATTGCAGGAGCCAAAGCCATTTTAAAGTTAATGGGAGGCCGTAGAAGAGAGTTTTTAGTCACTTAGGGCTTATCACCTACCTGGCCAGTTTGATGTCCCGAGTAGCACCAAAATATGAGTTAAATCACTAAAAGACTGTGCTTTTCCATCTTATCAGTACAGATGCAGACCCCGAAGATGTACAAAAATCTTTGTTATCACTTTTCTCAGAGTTATACAAGGAAGATCTTGAACCCACCAAGGGCCAGATATCTACAAGGTTAAGGGATAAGTCCCTCCTCTCCCTTACGGAGGCCTCCAGAGAGGCGCTCGATGCTCCAATAACAATGGAGGAGATCAAAAATCAAATAAAGAGCGCTAAAAATAAAAAAGCCGCAGGTCTGGATGCCCTCCCCAATTATTTATATAAACTACTACAAGACGACCTTCTACCAATATTACGTACCTTATTTAACGCAGTTTATTATTCAAATGGGGTAATGCCAAAATCCTGGAGTGAGGCTACGATAGTCTTACTTGTGAAACCAGGGAAGCACCCCTTGTTGGCCGATTCCTACCATCCTATCTCCCTGCTAAACGCCGATTATAAGATCTTCATGGGTGTATTGGCAGGGAGATTGGCGAAACTGGCCCCCATTATAATCAACCCCGATCAAACGGGTTTTATGGTGGGGAGGGTAATCCAAGAACAAACCCAATTGTTGATTGGTAATATCGACTTAGCGGAAGCAAGGGCAGACCCACAGCAGTGGCAATTGATGCCGCTAAGGCCTTTGACCGGGTGTGTTGGCGGTATCTCTGGGAGGTTCTAGAGGGTATGGGCTTTGGGCCAGTATTTGTGCAGACTATAAAGCATTGTTATTTGGGTGCATCTGCAAAAATCCTCCTGAACGGGGCTTTGACAGCAAGCTTTCCTATCCAGAGAGGGACAAGGCAAGGGGGCCCGCTGTCCCCTCTCTTGTTTAACATCTACATTGAGCCTCTCTCTCAAACTATCAGATTAGACAATATCATCACTCCATTTAAATTCTCAAGTTATGAATGTAAACTGGCATTGTATGCCGACGATGTGATAGTCTATACAAATGATCCAGAGCACGCTATCCCTCAATTGGAACATCAGATAAGGGAATTTGGTAAGATCTCAGGATATCTAGTAAACTCGGCTAAGACTGATGTAATGTGTTGGGACATCTTATACGGAGGTGGTCCCGTCAGTAACGAATTCACATACCTTGGTATTAGAATAGTCAAGGATTTAAATATAATCCCCTTAATAAATTTGGGGAGAATTGAAAAGGATATTGATTACTTGTTTGCCAAATAGCAAAATCTCCCATTAACCATCTATGGGAGGGCAAATCTTGTGAAAATGTCAGTGCTTCCAAAACTGACATACATCTTCAATGCAATTCCGCTAACCTTCCCCCTTAAAAAAAAAAGTAGGATTCAGGGCAAGATAGGTAGTTTCATCTGGGGCCAGAAAAGTGCAAGGATGTCTTGGAAAAAGCTAAGGAGGAAGCAGCTCAAGGGTGGGCTGGCTCTCCCTGACATTAACTGGTACTTGATGGCCTTCCAATTTAAAGGTGTTAGGATGAGACTGTCTAGTCCAGAAGAAACTGCCTGGGGTAGACTACTAGGGGAAATGGTGGTCATCGAAGGTGGCAGTGGGCAAGGAGGGTTTCTATATAAATTTGGTGCCCCAAGGTTTTTTTAACGGGTTCGCCTAAAGGTTTTGAAATCTGCCTTGTCTACCTGGTATAAAATCAGGTGCATATGGGACATAGGTTATTTTTCTGACTTTGCCCCCATTTGGGACTCCCCCGGGACCCCGCCTTGCCTGCGTGATAGTTTGGCGATACCGATATAAAATTAAGGGTTAGGGATGTGGTCGGACTTGGTAGACTCAGAGGGCATTCTTCCCTGGGAAGTTCTGCAGGCTAAGATAGGTCCTCTTTTTTCTAGGTTTAAATATCTCCAATTAAGATCATGGTATGAGGCAGAAGGTGGTGAAATCTCAGGGAGGTGGGAATTGGAGCAGTTATTGCAAGACTCTCGGCCTAGGAAGAAGGAAATATCTCTCTGGTATGTAAGAATCCAAGAAGCAGAGGAAGGAAAGCTCCCTTCTCCTACATTAGTCTGCAACCAAACACCATTTGCGCCCCATATTGAGGAATCTTTTGAGTCTTCACTTAAGACGTTGTACAAATATATAAAGCCTGATTCCCTGAAAAAAAAACATTTTTTGTGATCAATAGGCTATATTATACTCCAGCCAAGATTGCAAAATGTGCCCCCTATCCGCCGCCAAGTTGCCCCAGATGCAGTCTTACCAATGCCAACGATTTACATATCTTCTTCCAATGCCCGGAGTTAACTTTTTTGGGAAAAATGTGGGAGACACGTTAACATCTATTTTTTAAATGAACATCAAAGTAGATCTGCACCTGGTGTTTTTTTGGCAAGAATGATTATACCACCATGCCCCCCAGGATCAACTGGGCTTGTTGTTATACTTAGTATTCCTGGCAAGGAGTAAGATTTTTATTAAATGGAAGGCCACTACCCCCCGGGGATTGAAGACTGGCTTAAAGCCACCCTTAAAATGGCACATTTAGAACGAGATACAGGGGAAGACAGCCCACCCAGTGTCTGGCCACCCCTCACAAGCTGGGCACGTCTACGATATCTGATGAATGAGTAATACACCAGAGTGGCCCCGCACCAAAAGTCATATGATTACACCAGTCCTCAACCACGTGAGGAAGGCCTGGGAGCCTAGATGGACGCAGTGAGCCATAGGGCGTCTCCCAGAAGTGGATTAATCGGCTTGTTAACCCCGTAAATGTCTTTAGTGAGATGAGGAAACATTTTTTTTTTTTAAAGTACAGATGCTTCAGACAGAAATTGTAAGAAGAAAGAATGATTTAAAAAAAGTGCTCTAGAGCTGCCATAATGATCCCTGGCTAGTAAAGTACACATGATTTATATTAAGCTTCCTGAAGTTGCAGACTCTTAACTTAAAACATGGACAAATGAAATGGCTCCTGTTTTACCTGATGGAGACTTTCAGACAGCAGATCAATGGTGATGGGCGGGCTGGGGTGCAGCCAGGGTACAATTCTAAAATAATCTGGACACCTGCAAATGGGTGGCCAGTGCTGGCATTTCAGGAGTCTTTCTGCTGCAATGGAAGGATAGAGCCAGGATAATGACATCCACTTTTCAGTTTAAGAAGCACTGTCCACAGTACCCAGAACAGCTTGCCATTTCTCCATTCACTTCTCCCCTCATGTGAACCAAATACACTGTGGGCTCCTCCCAAAACTCATTCTCTTCCGAGTAAAAGCATACAAGTATCGGGAGGGCAAGGGGTCATACCTTTTTTGACACCAGGGAAGTTCTGCCTGTCAACTCCATAGACCTGTGTGGACCCCGCCCTGGGTTGCAGAACGTCCCGCCCAAAAAAACAAGGAGAATCACAGTCATGACAAAATGCTGCACCCACATCCCTGACATCACAACACAGCCTTTTGCATCCAGGGCAAGTAAACTCTAAGCTGACCAAGCAAATGCATAGACATAGACACATCCACTTTTACATATCTCAAAATAGGAGTTTCAAGTTACTGATTGAGACTGAGTTCTCTGTTAAAGTAGTTTGGTGTGTTATTTTCTCTATTATTGTTAGTGGCTCAAGGCTCACTCTATACTTTAATACCACCCTCTCCTGCCCAGAAGCCAAGGAAGAGGCACGCTGAAGAGAGAGGCTGTGATGAGCACAATTCAAACTCCTCCACCACACTTTCAAGGCAGTACATAACACTGGCCCAGCATACCTCAACAATCGTAGCTGCTTTCACAAACCTTTCAGACACATCTGTTCATCCAGGCCCAAATTGCACACATACATTAAACATCTAGCAGCTTAGCTTTCTTCCACACCACTCCTAAAGCATGGAATGACCTCACGCTACACATAAGAGCCTCCTCTTCACTTCTTGCATTTGCAAGGAGCTGAAGATCTGGCTTTTTTGAGTAGTCCTACTTGGCCCTAGGTGTGCCTAGACTCAGTACTGCTCAAGACCAAAATTCCAACCCGGGGTATCGTGCGATCTACAAATCTTCATACATAACATACTGTTACATAACATAACAGGTGGGGCTAAGTTCTGAGCCCGCTAAATTACAGGGCACTATCCTGCTGGCAGCTGGTCCCTCACTGCTGAGATGATCTGACCTGACCTGCTAACTACCCAGTACTGATGCATTGATCTGGGACCTACTGGAGCCTATAGGGATAAAGGAGAAGGGTACTGCGAAAGCATATGCCCAGTTTCTGACCGTCCGGAGACCTTGGTCTTGAAATAGGCCCTACACGAGGTGGATACCATTTTTATACCTTGCTCTATTGGACCGTTAATGTTAATGTCAATTGTACTTCCTCCAGGGCCTACTGTTGGGCTTTCCCTGACAGCTGAGCTGGTCTGCATATTGCAGGGCCCAGTGTGGGACAATGTGCAGGGCAGTAGCTGGAGGACTAGTCTGAAATTGGGAAAGGATGGACTTGGGGGGACACAGGGCCAGACAGAGAATCAAAATCGGCCCTGGTAAACTGCTCAGCCAGCCCCCTGGAGGATTGGGAGGGCAGCTGTTTGCTTGGGCAAGTTTCAGACAATTTTGTTACAGGGGGGCGATATTGGTGGCCACTGGTAACAAAAATGGTATGCCAGGGGTCCAAAAAGGCCCCCACCCTGGTGGCCCACTGGGTCAATCAATCAATCAGGGGTTTGTTAAAGCGCGACTACTCACCCGTAAGGGTCTCAAGGCGCTAGGGGTGGGGGGGGGGTTGCAGGTTCCATTCCATCAAGGAGGGGGTCTGTCGAAGAGCCAGGTTTTGAGGTTTCTTGTGAAGATGGGGAGCGATGTTGTCTGTCTGAGGTGGAGCGGAAGGGCGTTCCATGCTTTGGCCGAGAGGAAGGAGAAGGAGCGGCCTCCCGATCTGGTCTTTCTGGTGCGGGGGACCACGGCGTAGGAGAGCTGGGCTGATCGTAGGGTCCTTTGGGGTGCGTGGAATTTGAGTTGGCTGTTCAGGTATGCTGGTCCAGTGCCGTGGAGGGCCTTGTGTGCGTGGGTGAGCATCTTAAAGGTGATTCTCGCCTCGACGGGGAGCCAGTGGAGTGTGCGCAGGTGCTGAGAGATGTGGCAGTGTTTTGGCAGGTTGAGGACCAGTCTTGCGGCGGCGTTCTGGATGTTCTGTAGCTTGCGGATGAGGTTTTTGGTTATTCCGGCGTAGAGTGCGTTGCCGTAGTCGAGTCTGCTGGTGACCAGGGGGTGTGTGACTGTCTTTCGGTGTTCGAGGGGGATCCATTTGAAGGTCTTACGAAGGAGGCAGAGGGTGTGGAAGCAGGAAGATGAGACAGAGTTGATCTGGCGGTCCATTTTGAGCTCGGAGTCCAGGATGATTCCCAGGTTGCGTGCGTGGTCTGTGGGGGTTGGCGGGTTTCCGAGGGCGGTGGGCCACCAGGTGTCGCTCCAGGCGTCGGGGTTTGGGCCCATGATGAGTACTTCTGTTTTGTTGGTGTTTATTTGTAGGCAGCTGTTTTCCATCCATTTGGTGACGGCTTCCATGCCTTCTCGAAAGTTGCGTCTGGCGGTGTTGGGCTCGTTGGATAGGGAGAGGATGAGCTGGGTGTCGTCTGCGTATGACACGATGTTGAGTCCGTAGGTTCTGACGATGGGGGCAAGTGGAGCCCTGTAGACGTTGAAGAGCGTCGGGCTGAGGGCGGAGCCCTGGGGGACTCCGCACTTGGCAGGTGTGGGGTCCGAGAGGAAAGGGGGGAGTCTGACCCGCTGCGTCCTGCCAGAGAGGAAGGAGCAGATCCAGTCGAGGGCCTTGTCCTGGATTCCTGCATCGTAGAGTCTGCGTATTAGGGTACGGTGGGAGACTGTGTCGAACGCCGCTGATAGGTTGAGGAGGATGAGGGCTACTGTTTCTCCTTTGTCCAGTATGGTGCGGATGTCGTCTGTTGCGGTGAGGAGGGCGGTTTCCGTACTGTGGTTTTTTCTGAAGCCGGATTGGGAGGAGTCAAGGATGTTGTGTTCTTCAATGAATGTGGCGAGTTGGCTGTTGATGGCTTTCTCGATGACTTTTGCTGGGAACGGGAGCAGGGAGATGGGTCTGTAGTTTTTGAGGTCGGTGGGGTCCGCTGAGGGCTTCTTTAGGAGGGGGTTCACCTCGGCGTGTTTCCAGTCGTCGGGGAACGAGGCGGTCGACAGGGAGCGGTTGATGGTGTGGCGGAGCATGGGTGCGATGGTGTCGGCGGCTCTGTTGAAGATGTGGTGGGGAAGGGGTCCGTGGGGGCCCCTGAGTGGATTGACTTCATTGTCTTCAGTGTGTCTTCGGTGGTGAGGGCTGTCCAGTCATCAATCGCTGGTTTCCGGGTGTCGCGGGTGGTTGGTGAGGGTTCAGTGTGTTGGTTGTCTTCGTCGAAGTTGTTGTAGATGCTCTTGATTTTGTGGTGGAAAAAGGTGCTGAGTTTGTCGCAGAGTTCTTGTGAGGAAGGGATGTCGGTAGACTCGCTGGTGGGTTGGGCGAACTCCTTGATGATGCTGAAGAGTTCCTTGCTGTTGTGTGCGTGGGTGGAGATTCTGTCTTCAATCGTTTTTTTCCTTGTTTCTCTGATGAATTGATGGTGGGCGTTGGTGGCGGCTCTGAAGTTGTTGTGGGCTTCTGTGGATTTGGTGTTTCTCCAGGCTTTTTCGAGGCGGCGGCATGTGCGCCTGGATTCTCGAAGTTCGGTGGTAAACCATCTGGCTTTCTTGGCATGGGTATAGTTGTTTTTCTTGAGGGGGGCTATGGTGTTGGTGCTGTCCGAGATCCATCTATGCAGAGTACGGGCTGCGGTGTTGGGGTCGTCGTTTTCCGCGATGGTTGGCGTGGAGTTGTTGAGTGAGGAGGTGAGCTGGTCATCGGTGATTTTGGTCCAGTTTCTTTGTGGAAGCAGGTGCTGGTGTCTGTGGATGGTGGGTGTTCTGAAGGTGAAGTGGACGCAACGATGGTCGGTCCATGGGAGTTCGGTGGTGTGGCTGAAGGTGATGGAGTTTCCTGTAGTGAAGAGGGGGTCGAGGGTGTGTCCTGCTGAGTGCGTGGGCTCGGTCACGATCTGGCGGAGTCCAATGTTGTGGAGGTTGTCCAGGAGGCATGTGGTGTTGGGGTCCAGTTGATTGTCGAGGTGGAAGTTGAGGTGTCCCAGCAGGGTGTAGTTGGTGGATGCGATGGCCTGCGGGGGGATAATGTCCGTGATGGAGTTGGCGAAGTGTCCGTGGGGTCCAGGGGGTCGGTAGATGAGGGTTCCTCGGAGGGCGGCAGTGGGGCTGGCCAGTATCTTGAAGTGAAGGTGTTCCATCAGTTCTGTGGACTCGTCAGGGAGTGTGCTCAGGCGGAGGCTGGATTTGTGGACGATGGCGATTCCTCCTCCTGGGAGGATGGGGCGGTCCTTCCTGCAGATCTTCTATCCTTGGGGGATGGCGATGGCGATGTCCGGTCCCGAGGTGGTGTTGGTCCAGGTTTCGGTGAAGAATGCTACGTCCGGGGTGGTGCTGTTGAGGAGGTCCCAGATTTCTGTGGCGTGTTTGTGGAGGGATCGGACGTTGAGGAGGATGCATTGCAGGGTCTTCCGTTCGGTTGTGTTCTTGTGGGCGGGTTGTGCTGGATCCGGGTTCTTGTCGGTGCTGCAGGTGTGCTGGCAGCGGTGACAGCTGAAGGGTCCATGGGTGTCGGCTGGTGCTGCTAGCTTGCAGTTGTTGTTGCAGCCTGGGTTGAGTGCGTGGAGTGCTGCTGGGTCGTAGCGTTGGCGGGGCGGAGGTCCAGGGTTCCTGGTGCTGGTCGCGGACGGGTCGCAGATGGGCGCAGACGTGCTTGCCTTTGACGCGCCTTCGGTGCACCAGCGGCACGCAGAAAAGAGCAGAAAGGTGAAAGATAGAAAGGGTAGAAAAACGAGTGAAAACGAGTGAAGGAGCAGAGGGAGAGAAAGGGAAAATGGGCAGAAATACGGCACAAAAGAGCAGAGGTGCAGAAAGGTGAAAGATAGAAAGGGTAGAAAAACGAGTGAAAACGAGTGAAGGAGCAGAGGGAGAGAAAGGGAAAATGGGCAGAAATAAGGCAAAAAAGAGCAGAGATGCAGAAAGGTGCAGAAAGGTGAAAGATAGAAAGGGTAGAAAAACGAGTGAAGGAGCAGAGTGAGGGAAAGGAGACAGAGGTCCACTGGACTACCAGGGATGAGGCGCAGGGAAACCTGCGGGTGGAGGAGGGCCTCGATCACCAACACTCAAGAGTGCAGGGGCAGGGGCACCTCACTTAATGGTGGAGCTGCGAGGGTGGGAGAGCAATTTCACTGACAATGAGTCAGTGGTCTTGCTCGCCTGTCCTCGCAGTGGCCGCCATTAAGTAGGGGTCGGGGAGGGCTGGACAGCTGGGAGGCGGGAGCGGGGAGGGGAGCTGGATTGGGCCGGTCGCGCTGGGGGGAGGGGGACCGCGGGGGCAGCAGCGGCGGGGAAAGGTAAAGGGAGGAAAGAAGGGATACGGAAAATAAGCAGAAATAAGGCACAAAAGAGCAGAGATGCAGAAAAGAGCAGAAAGGTGAAAGATAGAAAGGGTAGAAAAACGAGTGAAACCGAGTGAAGGAGCAGAGGGAGAGAAAGGGAAAATGGGCAGAAATAAGGCACAAAAGAGCAGAGGTGCAGAAAGGTGAAAGATAGAAAGGGTAGAAAAACGAGTGAAAACGAGTGAAGGAGCAGAGGGAGAGAAAGGGAAAATGGGCAGAAATAAGGCACAAAAGAGCAGAGATGCAGAAAGGTGCAGAAAGGTGAAAGATAGAAAGGGTAGAAAAACGAGTGAAGGAGCAGAGTGAGGGAAAGGAGACAGAGGTCCACTGGACAACCAGGGATGAGGTGCAGGGAAACCTGCGGGTGGAGGAGGGCCTCGATCACCAACACTCAAAAGTGCAGGGGCACCTCACTTAATGGTGGAGCTGCGAGGGTGGGAGAGCAATTTCACTGACAATGAGTCAGTGGTCTTGCCCGCCTGTCCCCGCAGTGGCCGCCATTAAGTAGGGGTCGGGAAGGGCTGGACAGCTGGGAGGTGGGAGCGGGGAGGGGAGCTGGATTGGGCCGTTCGCGCTGGGGGGGAGGGGCCGCGGGGGCAGCAGCGGTGGGGAAAGGTAAAGGGAGGAAAGAAGGGACAAAGAAAAAAGGGAAAATAAGCAGAAATAAGGCACAAAAGAGCAGAGATGCAGAAAAGAGCAGAAAGGTGAAAGATAGAAAGGGTAGAAAAACGAGTGAAAACGAGTGAAGGAGCAGAGGGAGAGAAAGGGAAAATGGGCAGAAATACGGCACAAAAGAGCAGAGGTGCAGAAAGGTGAAAGATAGAAAGGGTAGAAAAACGAGTGAAAACGAGTGAAGGAGCAGAGGGAGAGAAAGGGAAAATGGGCAGAAATAAGGCAAAAAAGAGCAGAGATGCAGAAAGGTGCAGAAAGGTGAAAGATAGAAAGGGTAGAAAAACGAGTGAAGGAGCAGAGTGAAGGAAAGGAGACAGAGGTCCACTGGACAACCAGGGATGAGGCGCAGGGAAACCTGCGGGTGGAGGAGGGCCTCGATCACCAACACTCAAGAGTGCAGGGGCAGGGGCACCTCACTTAATGGTGGAGCTGCGAGGGTGGGAGAGCAATTTCACTGACAATGAATCAGTGGTCTTGCTCGCCTGTCCCCGCAGTGGCCGCCATTAAGTAGGGGTCGGGGAGGGCTGGACAGCTGGGAGGCGGGAGCGGGGAGGGGAGCTGGACTGGGTCGGTCGCGCTGGATGGGAGGGGCCGCGGGGGCAGCAGCGGCGGGGAAAGGTAAAGGGAGGAAAGAAGGGATAAAGAAAAAAGGGAAAATAAGCAGAAATAAGGCACAAAAGAGCAGAGATGCAGAAAAGAGCAGAAAGGTGAAAGATAGAAAGGGTAGAAAAACGAGTGAAAATGAGTGAAGGAGCAGAGGGAGAGAAAGGGAAAATGGGCAGAAATAAGGCACAAAAGAGCAGAGGTGCAGAACGGTGAAAGATAGAAAGGGTAGAAACGAGTGAAGGAGCAGAGGGAGAGAAAGGGAAAATGGGCAGAAATAAGGCACAAAAGAGCAGAGATGGAGAAAGGTGCAGAAAGGTGAAAGATAGAAAGGGTAGAAAAACGAGTGAAGGAGCAGAGTGAGGGAAAGGAGACAGAGGTCCACTGGACCACCAGGGATGAGGCGCAGGGAAACCTGCGGGTGGAGGAGGGCTTTGATCACCAACACTCAAGAGTGCAGGTGCAGGGGCACCTCACTTAATGGTGGAGCTGCGAGGGTGGGAGAGCAATTTCACTGACAATGAGTCAGTGGTCTTGGTGGTAAACACCCAGTGACTGATACGGCCAGGCCAGCCCTGGGGGGGAAATCTGCCCCATCTGATCCTGGGCATAGGGGGGGGGTAGTGCTCTGTTCCACACCCTCCTTCTCACAATAGATTAGGCAGCAGTGGTGGTTGGGCTCTGGAAAGCAGCTGCTGAAGTCCCAACAAGAACATAGACTGACCTGGCCATTGCACAAGCCATTGCTTGGAGATGGGAAACATTGAGACCTTGGGGCCATGCCAGTTGGAAACCATAGAAAGAAAAATTGCCTAGTTCTCTTGATCTGGGGGCCTTGGATTGATAATGAGGGCTTCCTTAATTTTTTTCTCCCACCCACACTGACGCTAAGTTGTCCTATTCTACGTGGTGTCGTCCCCAGGTTTGAGTCAGGGTTCCTTTAGCCTCATAGTTCTGAAAAACATTGTTTTTGGAAAGTAATTGGCTATGGGGAAAGTCTTTGTTTCTCAGGTAAAATCTGAAAGCCTTCTAAGAACTGAAGAACAAGGATATAGTTACCACGGCCCCATCGATGAAAATTCACTTCACTGGAACAACATGTCTTCAAATAAAATGACATAAATAGCTAAGGCTGGGAGAAGGGTAAAATCAGGAACGTCTGCCTTCCTTCAACCTCCAAAATCAAGATGTCTGGATATGTTTTTACTTTAAAACTGTATTACATTTTTTTCAGTTTATTCGATTTATATGCATATTCCCGTAAATCATTGATTTTCCAGTCTAAGAGATTTGTAGTAATCAGATTTCATTATACGCTGCTCCTGGTCAATACATGTATTCAAGAATAACTGGAAAATGTGTGAAGCTGATCTGTCAGCCCCTCACACATTAATATGATCAAAACGTCTATCACAGAGCAGTGAGTAATCTAAAGTAATGTTCATAGAGCTAGTGCCTGTCAACAGCACTTTTATGAGATGAGATGAAGTTATATTATTAATAAAGCACAACATATGAGCGGGTGACTTTGTGCTAATTATGGTGACCATGAGAGATCGGTCAGAGAAAGAATGAAACGGAAAAGGTAGATGCTTAGAGCCATTTTAAGGGCCTATCATAAGGCTACTGCCTACCGAGGAAATAGAGGACCGAGCTGAAGGCATGGGGTCGTAACAAGGGTGACTAGCAAGTATATTCACGATAATATTAACTATAGAGATCAGTACTGACATTAGAACATGCGTTAAAGGAATCAGTGAAAGCATACTTTGATTTCTCTTCCCTTTTGCATAACTTCCATTGTCAGGGTATGTCACAGAAGCCATGGAAGGAGAGGAAGATATTCCTGTCCATTAGCGGGAGCTCAGTGCCTGTGTGACCCATGTGGATTTCCATGAGTTCCCTCTGCACTCCTCCCACGACTGCCAGTGTAACAGGCTTGCAGTTTGAGCAGGCCACAACTCTCTGTGTGTCAAAGCGGGATCAAACGAAGAGAGACGAGAAAGGATCCCTATTATTTTGGGGAGCCATCGGGGCATTCCTAGACATCTTGGCCATCACCCCAACACCGGCTTCCGTCATCAAGAGCAGGAGATGTACACACTTGTGTGCGCAATGCTCTCTTCCTGTCATTCAGTAACAATAGGAAATCGAGCCTGTATATCTTGAGACAGCAGAACTAACATATTATTTACAGCCGGAGACAGCTCGGGACCTCAGTGGTCACGTGCTCTGTTACTGGAACACTGCTCCGACTCTTCAGACCTCACAAAACAGATCTGACACATCTTCTGGGGAATAGATAACAAGTGAAGATAACCCAGACATGTTTCAGTCCCAATACAATATCAGCCTGACAAAATGGCAACCTGGAGTGTGGCAAAGAAATCATTCAGTGAAGCAATTTGGAACAAAGATGTTCCTCTTTCAGCATTATTCATCCTAAACAGTTGGTGCCACGAAAACATTTTATAAGATCTTCCAGGAACTGTTCAAGAAAACTGGCATGTGCACGAGTGTTCATCTGCATCATTGTTCCCTGAAGTCTTGAATACATATTCATCAGCGGAGCCATTATTTTTTAGCGCTCTCAGGGAGGCAGTATCTTACATAATGTCAAAGAGAAGGAACTCTCCATACTGATCGGAGAAACCACACTGCCTCCCGTTCGAGGCAGATGGATACTAAACAGCTATGAATTATACAATTCAGAGCACAGCACATTGGTACATTAAAGTTTTTGCAATGGAATCCGGCCAATGCTTAGAAGGGAGCCCTTTACTGGGTGTTGTTTTTTACTGGGGAACAGATCTTCATAGTTCAGAACGTGTGTTTGTTTTTATTTGCCCTCGCTGCCTACTGTGCCCGTGTCACAAGGGAGTCTTTCATTGAATTGCATCATTTCATCATACTTCATTGGCCACTGTGGTAGTTAGAGGCAGAGGCATGTAGTACAAAAAAAATCTGCTAGGAGATGTGATACGTTGAGTCATTTTGCAAACTGAATTTTGTGTAAAGTTTAAAGTTTGTGAAATTTGTATACCTAAACTTCCACACAAGGTTTACTGAGAAAAAAGGGCAAGGGAGTTGTTCACCAAAATGTATTTCATACACTTTTTGAAATTTACGAATTTGCGATTTTTAACTAAATCAAGGACTTTGGTCCTTTTAAAGTTTGCAAGAACTCCTGTGCCTGGTGCAGAAACATAGAAAGTGGTACTTATGTCATCAACCCAATGTGCATCTAAATTTAAATTGTAATACATAATGGAATAAAAATATTGCTTGGAAATAACCCTTAAATATAAAATGCACAAGCACTTTATGCCCTGTCTTTCAAGATGGCTGATCTCTGGAATTGCTGCTCCAGAGCGTGGAATGTAGATAATTTATTATTCTCTTTTTTCAACTACTCGCATTTTATTGTATTTTAAATTCCTATTTTAAACTGTGCTTTTATGGCCAAATGTTCCGAAATAAAGTTTCTATGAAGTGAAGGTATTTATGTAGTATACAGCTGCTGGAAACATTCGAAGAAAATCAGCTTCCTAAAGAGAGAGGATTAATGTTCATTTAATTGAATACGTTCAATCACGAGATAGTTACTTAGACCAATGGCCCAACTCCAGACAAATATATAAATATAGCCCAAGTGGGAAACCAGGAAAATATAACCAGTCTAACATCGACAAATCAGTAGGGTGTTTGTACACAGTAAAGGGATCGGATGATCCCGCTGGTGCCTATATAGGAGGACTAAATCATGGATTCCACGAGTAATTTACCCACTTTTTAAGGGATCGATTTGCCTTTTCCTTTACCTGAGGTCCGATTTGAGTGACCCCACTCCTTTTGCTACCTTTCATGAGATGTACCTTATCACGGATCAATCCTGTTTTCAATTTGAACACGTGCATGCTTGCACATTCCTGCAGTGAATTCGGTGAAACCTGTAGTGTCCTAGCATGGACACGTTCTAGTGTTCAGGAGTGTTGTATCATACTTTACACCCACCCACCACAGACGTCATGGTGTCACATGACGCTGCCAATAAAAGGGGCCGAGCGCACGTGCTCGTGGCCATTCCCACTACCCCTAACTGGTGTCTGTGTGCACGTCATTGCTGCTGTCCACCATGTGGGCCTAGGGCCCTTCGCAATTCTACACTGGCGACGAGGCCGGTAGTGCAGCCCATGCGTGCCACTACCCTCAGCTAAACAAGAAGAAAAAGGGGAAGAGAGCTGCCCGCCTGAAGGGCATCCCCTGCAGCGAGGCGCAACGCGCCGAGAAGCCGGTGGGCACGTCGGAGCCCCACAGCAAGCCGACCGGAGCCCACCCGCGTCGACCGCCACCGACGAGTGCCACCAAGAACGAGCGGACCGCCCAGTGCCCACCTGCGACGGCCGCGAGGCTGAAACCCCCACCGGAGAGGTGCACGGGCCGGGCGGAGCCCACCCGCTACGACCGCGACGGAGCATCTGGCCCGCCGGCCGAAGGTGAGCTCCAGGGGCGAAGTGCCCGCCATGAACTATTCCAATGTATAAGCAGGACCAGCGGAGCCCACCCGCGGCCTGCCCGAGTCGTCCCCTGCCCCCGCCGCGTGTGTGACGAGAAGCGGTGGGGCACAGAGACTAGAGACAGCATGGGAAGGGGCGACCGGACCCGCCATCAAGAAGAATAACGAGGGGGAGGGAGCGGAGTAGCTAACCGCCTCCCGACCCCCCTTGCAACGTGGTCTGGGCAGTCAGCGGAGCCCACCCGCGGCCCGCCGGTAGCCCCCCAACAAAGAAAGAACAAGCCATGCCAGCGGAGCCCACCCGCGGCCTGCCGGCGGCACCCCCGCGAGGAAAGACACTACAGAGCCAACGGAGCCCACCCGCGGCCTGCGACAAGCATGGCAGGTCCCCGCCGCGCAGCGTGTGCAAAGTGAAGCCGCTGCGGCGGGAGACTGGAGAGTGGAGCCTGCCGGGTCGGACAATTATCAGCGCTTGAATAGGCAGAGCCGGCGGAGCCTACCCGCGGCCTGCCTCGAGCGCCCCCGCCCAAGGAAGAGTGACTGGAGCGACGCGCTCCCCCCGCCAGAGAAGAGAAGCATCAACACACGCCCCCGCCCACGCGAGAACTGCTGGAAGCTGCCGCGAGCGGGGAGGGTGGAGAAGTCTGCAGAGCTGGTATGCGGCCAGGAGCCGCCGAGTGCAAATGTGCCCCCACAGGGACATCAAATGAAAGTGCCGGTGCACCCGGCAATACTCAGAACATTTGCCACCCCCAGAACTGTGTGCGCGAGCCCTAAACACAAAGGAGCATTCCCCCCTCACGCACACATGGACGTTTTGCCTTTCCCCTGGCAGGACACAAAGATAACGCCTGCTTTGCCCCCACTGCCAGAGAGAGAGAGAGGAACTCTGCCCAGAGCTGAACAAGCAAGCCCCTGCAGTAGCGCCGCCAACTAGAGCACCACAGTAACCCTAGCTAAATCCCCTGTGACCCACACACTGAGCATGGAGCCCTTTCACGTCCTGGGGTCACGGGAATAATGCAGAGACTCACCAGGCAGGCAGCATAAGGCCAGGTGACCAGCAGCGTCTCCAGCCCCTGGCGTCCACACCCTAATGCCGGTTCACAGCAGCAGCTCCAGCCCCCCTGTGCACTGAGAGAGTGACAGTAGAGTGCACTTCAGGGGAAGACAAGAGCCACAAGACAGGCTGCTACCAGATCCAGCAACACTGCCACCCAGTGGCCAAAAGCAAAAGCGCACCTGCATCAATAAGGAAAAGAAAAACAAGCATTGCACAACACAAGATCAATCAGCAGCAGCAAGGGGCAACAGACTGAGTAGCGCCCCAGGGAAAGCATCTAAACTCCCGCAGCAAGTAAGTGCGCAACAGCGCAGAAGACACCCACACACACCAGCAAGGAGTCGGCAGCTGCCACTTCCAGCGCGACGTGGGAAGAGGCGCAAACGCCTCACTAAGCATCCAAGCACTGACAGAACGTCTGGAGGAAACGACTGCCCAGCACTGGAAGAACGTCCAGGGAAAAGACTGCCGCGATCAAAGGACGGAGAGAGCAGCGACGCCTTGTGGCCACAAGCGCTCACCGCAGCATCAACTACTCCCGCCAACGGTCCAAAGCATCAAGTACCTGACGACAGCCAAAGCAGCAAGTACCCAACGTCACGCAACAGGCATCCCAGAACCCTGAACAGTAAGTGCGCAAACAACGCGCCATGTGGCGACGCACAGCCACCGCAAGCAGAAAGAAGAGCGCAGGCAGCGCCATCGCGCAGAACAATTATCGCGGACGACCACACGACATGGCGCCTCCCAGGAGCCGATCCGCAGAATGATCGCCCATCAAGTGCCGACCCGCGACAGGTCCATGGCGCCTCCCAGGAGCCGATCCGCAGCATGCTCGCCCATCAAGTGCTGACCCACGACGGGTCCCCCCCAAAAAAAACTGTTGTAGCGCAAAGTCCGACAGGACGACCAAAGGCAACCTGCCAGGCATCGGCAGAAGTGGACCGCCAAACGGTCCAGGACGTTCAACCATGAAAAGGTCTACGGACGTGGACCCACGAACGTCACCAACATGCATCAAGAAAAGAAAGTTTGCGACACCAACTCTGGCTGCTGAGGAAGAAGGAGAAAGTGTCCCAGACGGGGACAAGACCAGGGGTACACATGCAGAGTGCGCGCACTGCATAGAGGACCCAGGTCAGGAGAGAAGACAAAAGATCGGTCCAAGTGATGTCGCGATGTAGGAGGAAGAAAAGGAGAGATCCGAGTGGCACGTCTGCCACCGCGAAAAGGAAGGAAGAAAAGAAGAGATCTGAGTGGCACGTCTGCCACTGTGAAAAGGAAGGAAGAAAAGGAGAGATCTGAGTGGCACGTTTGCCACCGTGAAAAGGAAGGAAGTATATCCATGTGGCCTGTTGACACAGTTAAGAGTGGAAGGAGAAGTCAGTGCGAAGCAACGTCCCCACAGTGAACCAACCAAGGAAAGAGAGAGGAGTGCAGGAAGACCACTCACACTCCCGAAGAGAAGGAAGGCGACAAGTGCCAGGACAACGGTGCGAGGAACACGAGGCCGGAAGAACACCCGTGGCAAAGAAGACCAGCTGATAGACGATGTTTCCGCACACCCAGGATCTGCGGAGAGGAGCAAGCGAGACCGTTTGTGACATCCACCTTTGGGGTCACACGGACACTGGACAAATGCCAGCCGTGGTGACTCAGGGGCAGAGGCCTCCGGGATGCAGTCCCCGCGACGAGAGACGGTCCTCCGACGCCCATCCGAAAGGTCCGGGGAGGGCGAAGACATCGCAAGCAAAGACAGAAACCAACAGCTACCTTGGGACGAGGCTGCGGAATCTGAGGTGTGGCACATCGTCTCCTCCATACCCCCACTGACGGCGGCGTAGGAACCACCTGATGTGGCACATCCAGCCCAGCGCAAATCCGAGAAAGAGGACCTCAAGGATATCCTGTGGCAGGGGAACACCGACGAGAGGGGTCATCCTGGTGAGAGGGATGCTTTGCAACGGATCTGCCTTTTGCCAAGTAGGACACAGACTACAAGTGAAGCCAAGGCCGAGACCGGAAATCGTGCATCATTCCCCGGCGAAAGACAAGAACTCTGACTGCACCCGTCGCCATGGAAGTTAGCAAAAGAAGGACTGTGAGGACAAATTTGGTCGCAGAGTCGTCAATATACTGGTTCCATCGAGCACCCCCAAACCGGTGCCACTGTGAACTGATGTTCCCCGCAGCAGATTGAACATCATCTGTGATTCCAAGCAGCGGCGGATAAAAGGACTCAGCGGAAGTTGAACACTTTACTGCATCCTGATACAGTTTGTTTTTCCCGCAGGTTGATTTCCGTATGTGGGTTTTTGCGATTAAAAAATGGGAGGGATGTAGTGTCCTTGCATGGACACGTTCTAGTGTTCAGGAGTGTTGTATCATACTTTACACCCACCCACCACAGACGTCATGGTGTCACATGACGCTGCCAATAAAAGGGGCCGAGCGCACGTGCTCGTGGCCATTCCCACTACCCCTAACTGGTGTCTGTGTGCACGTCATTGCTGCTGTCCACCATGTGGGCCTAGGGCCCTTCGCAATTCTACAAAACCATCTAATCATTTTCACTGTACTTTTCGATATGCTGATCATGGGGCAGTGTTACTTTTACTGCACATGCTAATCAGACTTTTGGAAAAAATCGTATGGTTTGTATGGCTAATTTTTATTTTATAGCTGTTCTCTGAGTACGATTTTTCACTTTTCTTTTGCAAGTAAATAGAGCGTTCGTTAGTTCTGTTTATAATCTTTTGGATATATACATTTTTGTGACCAGTAGCGGAATTCGGAAATACATGTTAATGCACATGAGTTTATGTTAATTTGGAGTTCATTTCATACTTCAAGATGGCGCTTGCATTGGAATGTGTGCACCAGTCTGTCTTTATTTTTCTTCATTATTTCACCTAGCTCCTTGTAAGAGGCTGTCATGTGATCAGGGCCTCTGAGGCCGAAACCCGTCTTCTCCATTCACCTCGACAGTAAAACTCTATTACACTATTGACATACAGAGTGAGCATTGTTTTTCTGATTTTCCTGGTTGATGGATTAAGTTTATTCACTGGATGCTCCCCCAATGTTAGCCCTTCACCACGATCAAAAGTGGGAGTAGTTTGAATTGTTTTAAAGAAATTTGATTTTCAAACAAAATTTAATTGTTTTATTAATAATTATATAAGCAATTATTTTTAGAATGTTTAAATGAGGTGATTCTGAAGTTAATCCATATATTAAATTGATTAATACATGAATACATGTTATGTGTGTTCAAATGGATATAAGTTATATTACATATATAATATTCTATCATGTTTTCAATGTTTTAATTTGATTATTTATAGTATAATGTTAGGTTTTTTATACAATATTAAAATGTTATGCAAGGTATGTTTTTAAGTTTATACATATTGATTTATTATGATATTTGTAGCATTAAAGTGCTATAAAATTGTTGTTAGCTAATGTTATTTTATGATGTCTTTTTTATATAATAAATAATTTAACATTTATTTTGGAGTAGGTATCATGATTGTTACATCTTTAGAATCCAACATCTTCCCCAAAATAGTTTAGATTGGAGTCGAAATAGCAAATATGACCCTTTTAGTGTTTAACATCTTCATTGCAATGGTTTATTTTAGAGTGGGCACAGTTACCCCATTGGCATCCAGCACCTTCCCCAAAAGGTTTTAGGTTGGATTGGGAATAGTATATGTAACTCTCTTATTGCCCATCACATTCCTTAAAATATTGTGCATTAGAGTGGGAATAGTAAATGTAATGCCTTCAGAATCCAATGCCTTGCCCAACAGGGTTTAGATTAGAGTGAGAATAGCATATGTAACCCTTTTATAATCCAACTACTTCCTTAAAATGGTTTAGACTAGAGTGGGAACGGTAAATATAACCCTTTTGGTGTCCAACACCTTCCCCAGCATGGTTTACATTGGAGTGGGAATAGTAAATATAACCACTTAAGTGTTCAAACACTTCCCCAACAGTTCTTAGATTTGAGTGGGACTAGTGAATGTAACCCCTTTAGTATCCAACATCTTCCCTGAAATTGTTTAAATGAGTGAGGAAAAAGTAAATGTAACCTATTTAGGACCCGATTACGAAGTACGCCAAAAAGGCTTTCTAACGTACATCTTTGTTTTCAAATCCAACAGCCTTATTACAATGAAGGCTGTTGGATTTGAAACCAGCCGGTCGGACCGACTGGCTTCAGACAGGCTCAAGGAACCTGTCGGCCAGTCAGAGGCCTCTCATATCCCCTATGTACAGTGTTTACTCCATGGGGATTATGATGTTGGTTTCTGACAGGCTTTTCATGCTGGGCTCCCTAACACGAAAAGCCTGTTGGGAATCGAATTTGGGGGCCCCCTTGCCACAGTGGCCCTCAGTTGGAGACCTGGGGTCACCTAAGGTACCCCCTCTTAATCCCTGCACCGAGTGGCAGGCACCATCGGGTGCAGGGATTAACAAAAACACCCATTTCTCTATGGGAGATTGTGCAAAGGATGGTTTACAGCGGCAGCACAAGCTCCCACAGACAAATGGGAGAGTGCAACCACACTATGTGCATTCGCATCTTAATAATGCGTTCAGGAGTGTCGACAAGAGGTTGTTTGGTCCAGATTCTGCAACGGTTTCAGTTGGACGTGCGTCTGTCCGACATCGTAATGAGGGCCTTAGTGTTCCATAGGATCTCTACTATGCTTTAGGTGCAAGTTAGTATTGCAATTTTGACATATATAGTTAATATTAATTTTTTTGTTAATAAAGGTACATAAGACACTTCATATACATTTTTATTGAACATATATGTATAATTCTGTTTATAACCAATTTTCATTTGTTTGCATGTGAACACAAGAAACACAACAAGATTTCCAGGCCACCCCTTCACACCCAACTCCTGCACAATGAATACCACAATTCAATCATATCCCCATTGTAAGCCATAATAGTCCTGCCATCTGCCAATAAGCCAGCACTTTAGAGGAGAAGAGAGAACTTAGCCTAACGGCTAAGGAGGTCGACCTCGAATCTGGGGAACTGGGTTCGACTCTCAGCAATGACGCTGAACATCCTGTGATTCTGCTGGGCAAATCACTTATTCTCCCCGTGCCTACCAAAAAAAAAATATATATGAATGTTTCCTCATGTAATGCAACTGGTGCCATGTAAAGTGCTCTGAGACCCAATTCGGGTCAAGTTTGCGCTATATAAAACTCTGTAAAATAAAAAATAAATAGAGAGGAGTTTATTATTGATGTTAATTATAGAAATTGGTCAGTACGCAGCACACATATCAAAGGATTCAGTTTGGATATTACCACAGTTGTGGCCATGTCAAGGTCAGCGCAAAAGAGGCCAGCCTCCACCGCTCCATATAGGGCTACAGGATGAGGAATCAAAAGCTCACAGTACCTCCGGTAACACTCAAACGGAAGTTCATCTGGGCCAGGCATTTTGCCCGAGTCCATTTCTGATAGCGACCTCCCCAATCTCCAGGCCACAATGGCCTGATCAAATTCCCGGGCCAGGGAGCTAGGGAGTGAGGAAAGTGAAGTATCAGCTAATACCGGGGAGACCACGGCCAATGGTCATAGAGGGTCCCAAAATAGCCTGTAAACACCTGCACAATATCAGAGGTGGTGGTCTGGATGTGGCCCCTGGTATCTAAAATACTCTGCACCACTCTGGAGGCAATCTACCTTGTTGCCCGCTAGTAAAACAATTTCCACAAATTCATATACTCACTGAGTCAATGCCTCTAAGCCCTGCTGAGCCTCCTCGAGTGAGAGCTGTCTATTTGTCTCCCGGGCAGCAGCCAGTTGTGCCTCAAAGACTGGCTCTGAAGGTCGAGTGAGAAAATTGGAGACTCCAGGGCAATAATCTGGCCAATTATATGTTTCTCCTGAGCACGGATGTACCCCCTAGCAGCGCCATGGATCATGGATTTGCTAGCCACCCAAGGGGTACAGTGCGGCTGGGCTGTACCCTTAATTGACTTGAAATACGATTGCAGTGCAACCTCCACATACTCTTGGTCCTTTAAATATCACAGATAAACGCGCCACATAGGACGGAGACCTGATGCCATGGAACCCAGATGTACCTTGCCCAAATACAGAATCACAATGACTTAACACCACTGGGTATGGGCTCCCAAGCAGCAAGGCCAAACCCTGCCTTATATGTATCACAAAAAAAGTTGCCAGTGCTGCTAATATCAGTCAATCAATTATTTGTCTTACTCACACACGAATAGAACACTATGTGAGAAGTATCTGATTTTTTGAATCAATCTTTTAGATTTTCATTTTATTTCAAGTTTTCATATTTTCATTTATTTTTTGCACATTTTAAATATTTCAACAAAACATTTCAAAACATATCACACAAACAAACATTAAATCATTATTGATACACCTCCCCTTTTATCTCATTCATACACACTATCACTAAAGATCTTTATCAAACATACTTGGCACACATTCATACTCCTAATACTCTAATATCCAAAAACTTTGTACAATTTATATACAATTTTTCAAAAGGAAACCATAGAATCAGATTTCAAAGCATAAATCACTGTAATACAAGTATCATTGGATTTTCTTATGGTTTCGATATGACAAGGTCACATGACAAGGTCTGCGCGTTTCGAACTCTCTTTAATGTGGAGTTCTCATCAGGACCATGGACTGTAAATGAAAAAGAAGGGGACCTCTATTAGTAATGGTTATTTATTGAAACTGTTATAGGCTCAACAGCCACCTCTCTACGTCTTACGTCTCTAATTGTCAGACAGATTTGTATTCCTTAAATTGCCAACAGCCGCGAAGCGGGACCACCTAGATGATAGATAAACATATTTGTGTTCTTTCTAGTCCCAATACATGTATCCATAATCACACAACATCTGAGGGTTACTCACTTCTATTTTGTGGTTGGGCGCCTCTCTCTGTAAAAGAGAACAGATGTATTGTTTAATTTGGGCAATCCTGGTCGCCAGACTAGTTGGTGAATTTGGGGACTGCATGTCTTACGGGTTCTGTTATTCTTTTTGTATCCTTGTGTGAATTGCGGGGAGGACGGGGGGATTTATTTTCAAACGGAGCCCACGATGCGCCTAAAGGGATGGAAAGGTGCATTTAATTATTGCCGGTCGGGCATTCCATTTTCCAAGTTGATCAAGGGGAATTGTTTTCTCAATTATGGTGGTGGATGGTGCTCACCTTTAGTTTGTCTCGTGTTCCGATTCAATCCGGGTCCGGTCTCACGATCTCCGGCATTCTTGATCTTATTTATAATTTGTAAATTTCGGAAAGTTCATTTAATCCATCGATGGCTGTATTAAATTTTACAATCATCATTGCTTCTTTTCTTGAAAGTTTAGCTTCCAAGTCTCCTCCTCTTAAGTCCTGTTCAACGGTTTACAAACAGGAAATACAAGTGGAGGAACGTGGAATGCCGGAGATCGTGAGACCGGTGAGATCGGTAAAATTCGGTATTTATGAATCGGTAAATGAGATTTACCTACATCTGGCCCATAGTGTTCTATTCGTGTGTGAGTAAGACAAATAATTGATTGACTGATATTAGCAGCACTGGCAACTTTTTTTGTGATACATACAAAGACAGAATCACAGCATTTGTTACCAGAAGAATGCCCATGGCGGGTATCCGCAGATGAACAATATGGGACTTGGTAAGGTGGGCCACTGAATTATGAATGTAAGCACGGTCACAGAAGTGACAGATCTGCCACATGTTATAAAGCCACAGTGAATCTACCCAAGCGGCAAGTGTTCAAGAACGAGACCAGCGACCCAGTCCAAAGTGACCAGTCAAGTCCCTCCTCGATCAGGGACCACATTAAAGTCTTCACACACTACTGTGGTGCCCCGTGGGGACACCAACAACAGGGAAGCCAGCACACCTAGTGTCTGAGGGAGAAGCTACTTTAAGATGTACACAGAAATGAAGGTAAAGTGCCTGCTGTCCAACATGCCCTATACCCCTGTGTATCTGCCCTGGGAATCAGTATAGACATTAGCCACTGTAAGTGGGATCCTTTACACTAGAGGATGTCCAACCAATGAGAACCCAAGGAGAATCAAGAGTTCTACACCCTGTCACATACTTGATGGCGGAGGAAAGGACATCGTTCCCCAAGTAAATGCATTTCCTGGAACTACAGCGCCAACTGTCAAAATCTTTGGCATAGTAAAGAACCACAGTTCATTTAATATGGTCCAGTAGGCCTTAATGTTCCAGGACATAATCTCAAGTGATGCCTTGTGGAGCAATAGCCAGATTATGGAAGACAAGTCACCAGGAGTGAGTCCCAGACTCGACCCTCTGGGCACAACTCAGATAACACATGGCTCCAGAAATCAGGAAATTGGAGTGTGTGGCCAGGAAAAAACAAAAAAACAAAAAAACAAAAAACATTCCCTCCATGCCGGTCACTAAGTGAAAACCTCCTTTGAAGCAGGATTTGGTGCTTGTGTGCAAAACCATGACCAGTTCATATGGACCACATGAGTACGGTCAGGTGACCCCATACCACCGCTAGTCTGGCTCTTCAGGTCAAGGCACTGGGTACCATTGCCATAGCGTCAAACAGTTCCAGTTTCCATGAGGATGGAGTCGCACCATTACGCTGCACCCAGGCGTGCTCCGACCCACCTTTGAATCAGTGTTATCCAAGCGGCATGGGCATGGATGCCCCCCTATAAAAACAAGTACATCACCTCCTCTGGGATCTATGGACTGGACAGCTGATTGTCGTTTATGTCCCAACAGCATCCACCCCCTGACTCAGCGTAAGTCTATCTACTCAGTAACCCACTATCATGCTTGCTCCGGGGTCTCAAAGACAGTGTTTTAGAATTGAAGATCACATTCATCTTCACAGGTAAGAAGGAGCATATAGGTGACCTGAAGGGCATGGAGCTTTTTTTTTACCTCATCAAACGATGATCTGCCCAGGTATAGTTCGGAAAAATCATGATATGCTGGTTTTGATAGAAGATTCTTCTGGCATCGGCCTCTCTTGGAACAACCTCTCAATAACGGACCTGCTTTTATAATGCCTCGCAGCAGATCCATGGGAACCTTTACCGAACTACCTACCCCCTACCCCTCCCTGCTCTACTCCTCTCCTCTTTCCTGCTACTAACCTTTACCCTCACCTGTCCTTGCCCTAGGCCCCACCCTGTTTACCTGTGAATTTTCCGCGTCATTTGAGAGCTAGCTTTTTTGTCTGATGCCCGATGGAGCTACCTGGTTTAGCTATAGGGGAGACAGGTCGTGGATTCCCTCCTTGGACGTCACCTACCCAGTCGGTCTTTAGCCAGACTTCCTTTTGTCTCTCTTGTCGTCTCTTCCCGCTTCCTCCCTCTATTTATATCTCTACTTCTCTCCTCTCTCAATGTATTGAGACTTAACTACTTTGTCTGATGCCCGATGGAGCTACCTGGTTTAGCTATAGGGGAGATGGGCCGTGGATTGCCTCCTTGGTCGTCACCTACCCAGTCGGCCTTTAGACAGATTTCTTTTCTTCTCTCCTTGTTGTCTCCTCCCCTATCCTCCCTTTCTCACCTGCCCTGTTCCCTCCCCTCTATGCTCCATTTATTTTGCCCCCCATATTATTTAAATGTGTCCCATTGAGACCTAGCTAAAAGCCCGGTGGAGCTACCTTATAGCTATAGAGGAGATGGGTTTTGGGACTTCCCCCTCGACCGTCACCTACCCAGCCGGTCTTTGGGCAGACTTTCCTTCGTCTTTCTGCCGTATCTCCCTCCCATCCTGTTTTTCTGCGATCCTCTTCCCCAGACACCTGAGACCAAACTTCTTTGTCTGATGCCCGATGGAGCTACCTGGTTTAGCTATAGGGGAGATGGACCGTGGATTCCCTCCTTGGTCGTCACCTACCCAGTTGGTCTTTAGACAGACTTCCTCTCGTCTCTACGGTTGTCTCTTCCCTTACCCTCATGTTCTCACCTCACCTACCCCCCACTTCTTTTCTCTCTCCTTTCTCTCCTCCTGTATTGCTGATTGTTTGATGTATTGTGTAATTGTTGATCTTTTTCTGTTATACTGTTAAACCACATTGTTTCACTTCCTTTCGTCCCTCCTGTTGTCTCCTCCCGCATCCTCCCTCTATTTATGTCTCTCCTTCTCCACTCTCTCAATGTACTGAGACTGAACTTTTTTGTCTGATGCCCGATGGAGCTACCTGGTTTAGCTATAGGTGGGATGGGCCGTGGATTCCCTCCTTGGTCTTCACCTACCCAGTCGGTCTTTAGACAGACTTCTATCCGTCTCTCTGTATTGTCTATTCCCTTTTCCTCCTTTTCTCACCTCCCCTGCCCCCTCCACTACATTTCTCTCTCCTTTCTCTCCTCTCCTAGTTGTATTGCCTATTTTTTTGGGATTTATTGTGTAATTGTTGAACTTTTTATGTTACATCGTTAATTCTCATGTAAAGCGCTCTGATACCTCCGGGTCTAGCCAGCGCTATATAAAACTCTTTAAATAAATAAATAAATAAATAACAATATTTGAGGATCAAGGCAATCATGGGGTGTGCCTTAACCCCAGGTGGGCTGCTGTGTAAGGGAGCAATGGGCCCATCCACCAAAAACAATGGCAACTGATTCCCTTCCAGGATCCAGGGATGCATCCAGTCCTCCTAAAGATGCTCAGCATCCTGAGTCTCCACACCCTCAGGAAACCCCACAAACCAGAGATTATTCCTGCATGCTCGATTTTCCATGTCTTTGACCTGGGCCTCCAGCACGGCTGCCGTAGTAAGGAGTTTTTAAACTTAGGTCTTGCGAATAGCTGCATCATCTTCGAAGGGAGCACAAACATCCATGACCAGGCCCTACTGTGTAGGAAGCTGGGGCCTCGGTCCCATCAGCCTCTCTTTAAAATTTCAGCCAATGCTGACAATGTCACTATTGGGGGGGGTCAACACACTATATCTGGGCACTGCTGACAGCTCCAGCACCCAACCCATTCCCTGTTAGTCCAAATCCTCCTGTGGGGATGGTTCCAAGTATTTAGTCTCAGACAACTCCAGGCTAAGCGAACAGTCCAGGCCCAATTTCCTGTGGGTCCTCAGCCGTCCTCCTCACCTGCCACAACCCTTGGGTACCTGGGAGCTCCAAGGCACATTTGGGGAAACCAGTCTTTTTCACCACCAAGGGCACACTGTAGCTAGTGGCCACAACAAGAACAGCCCTCGAGGCCTCTGGTGGCTCTGGAGCCCAGCACGATCCCAGAGATTAGCCCTCCCAAAGATCTGGCAGAGCCAGTCACCACACAACGACGGCAAATCCATCAACGTCCTGGTGTCCACCTTGATAACAGCACAGCCCATGGGTCTTTCAAAGCCTCAGGCCCCCACCAGGAAATGCCATCTTATGCCCTGTCAGGGACATTCTGCTGCCAGTCACTGCAGTGAGAAGGTCGGTCTAGGCTGCTCCCAGTTCAGGGCTAGCGCAGGCCTCATGGGGGAGCCACATGCTCCAGTGAGGTTGACCAGACTCCACCTGTGCATCTGCCCACCATACACACAGCCCAGGCAATGATTCGGTGGCCGCCCACTTGTCGGTGCTGCCCTGGGAGGGCTCTCTCCACCACAGAAGCTCTTGGAGGCATGCTGCACCGGGGATGAGGAGCAGCATCCGGCTTGCTGGCACAAATTACAGTGGATAAGTTAGGAGGTCGAGAGGAGCCCTAAAGTGCAGCTGTCATTTTTGCTGCCCTGGCCACGAGATATGTCTAATTGTTTAATTGCAAACATATTTTTAGATATAAGGAAATTATATAGTCATAGTCAAACTATCAGAAACTTTTTCATAATAAATAAAACCTGTGAATAATATTTAAACATTGTTGTACATTTTACATTTTTGAATAGATGTTTTCCATTGTTGTACATGCATTTATTGTACATTCACTTATTTCTTTCACAATGTTTTTAAACAATGTACATATAATTTTTTTAATACATTTTAAATAATACTATTTTTATATAGTATTCCTTCTTGTTTTGGACAGCCAGTCTCTAGCGCCTTGATGCCTTTAGGTAATTGATGCACTTTATAAATTACAAATCAAATCAAAATCATCTGAATTTACTGTTTATGGTATTTTGTCTTATTTTTTAGTTTAAGGATGTGAAGGTATTGTATGGACCTTTGGATTTTGCGCTTTTATATTTTATAGATATATTTTTTAGTAAAGCAATATTTGTTATGAATTAATATGGTTCCATAAGAATGTGTGCTGCTTTGAGGGATCTGTGATGGACCTGCTATATGTTTGCATTTTGTTTAGGAATTATTACATTTATTTTACCTTTTTGATGTATTATATTTTTGCCTAAATCTTTATGGAGGAAGAACTGCAGTTACAGAAAGTTATATTTTGAGTTATTAGTTATTGTTGAGTAGTAAATGTATTCTTTTTAAATAAATATGTGTTTCTATTTTATTTTGCTTGTATTTTAGACTTGTTCATTTGATTGTTTTTTTTAAAGTTACTAAACATATTCATTATATCCATCAGTTTCATTTGTAAGTTGAGTAGAAAATGTAGTTTGTTATGTATAAAAATGATTTGGTTCATAAGTAGTCAACCTTTTTTATTGTTGCTGGTTTGGATTTGTCTTCGGTATATTTGGTGTTGTGTATGAAAGAATTTTTTATAATAGACTTTTGGCTATTGTTTCTACGTAGTGTACTCCTTTGTTGTTACTTTTTATTTTACATTGTAGCATGTCAGACATTCTGTTGGTTGGTCTGGGTATTTTAGGTTTCATTTGGGTTACTTATTGTTCTATTCATAGGTTTTGGCACCTTCGTTCTTTTTGTAGGGCTTCTATGAAATTGTACAGTGTTGGTTGAGTTCTGGCTAGCGTGGATTAGAAGACATTGTGCCATCCTTTCACAGTGTTATTTGTTTTGACTTTCTGAGCCATGGTGCTGTTAAAGGCATTCCACCATGTTATTTGGAATTTGGGTTGGCATCTTTGGCCTGAGTGATGTAGTCTACCAATGCAGGTGGCCTCACAAAAAATACATTACTTAGTTTGTGTTCATTATGCTGGTAGACAGGACTTTCTATGAAGAAGTTGTAGTGGTTACCTACATCTGTACCTCTATGACAGGGACATAGGCTTGTGCAATCATTTTTTTGACTTTGAAGGCATAGCGGCTGTTTTTGTTATATTTTACACTTAGGGCCCGATTACAATGCCATTAGGAAACCTAACCGAATCAGGTCCTATTAGTCCAGACGACCATCTGCGTGCTTCCCACCATTTATTCGGTCGGAATCGCATTGATTCCAATGGGAGCCTGTATTCTTCTGACTGAGAACACAGGCTCCCATTGGAAAAAGGGATGGTTGGGGAAAACCTTGCACCCAGTGATGGGCACCCCATGGTGTCTGACACATTGTTCATGGTTGGGAAGAGGAGTCTCTTGGGTACCCCCACAGGCCACATTCGGCCACTTCTGGGTGAAGAGGGGCCCGCAACGGACCCCCATAGACCAATTCTGAAAGCCTTTTTGTCTTGAACAAACTGAGTCGGACAGCTGTCCGAATCAGTCATCGTCATCGCTCGCCCAAAAAACGTGCCCATTGAGCTGAACGATTCGACTCTGAAAGACTCAGACCGTCCCAATGCCTTTCGGAACCAATTCTGACTGCTCGTACAGTCTCTGGACAACGTAATCAATCATTGAGAAAATAACTCAGTAGGAAACAAGGGTTCCGAATCCTATTCTGCAATACTGAATTCAATCCAGAGCCCTTCCGAACGACATCGTAATCAGCATCTTAGTGGAGATTGTTGGAAGCGTAGCCAAACACTTTAGTTTAAGTGGTAGTAATAGTGTTGTGCAGATGTGTGTGAGTAAGGTTTTAGGATAGTTTGAATCATAGTTTGTACAACATCTATTAATATTTTATGTGGTGAGTAGTTGTTGGTTTTAATTTTAATATGGTCGAGCAGCTCATGGTAAGTGCTACTTTGTTTAATAGGTAGTAGGGCATACACAAATGGTATATTAGTGTTTTTATATTCAACATATATCTGAGTGAATTGTTTGGTGTACATTTTCAATCAACTTTGTTTGACACTGAGCTAGTTTTAGTAAGTTATCTATGGTAGAAAATATCATGATACATTTAACATTGTTAAAGTTATTGTGTAAGAGGGAGGGTTTTTCACTATGTGTTGTGGTTTAGTGTTCAGGAATTTGTATATCTTGATATCTTTTAAGGACAGGAGGGGTATAGCTAGTGATTTTTTTAGTTCTTGCTACTAAGTGCTTTAAGATGGTTATAGGCGGTAGCTGGCCTCTGATGTGGTCAGTGACTATAGGAAGTACATTGTTTAACATTTTAGCTGTGGGTTCTTGGGAACTAGTATTTGCTCCTTTTAAATTGTGTAGTACATGGCTTACTTCGGTATCTGAAACAATTTGGGGGATAGTTGTCTTCCCTTACATTAATAAGAGCACCATGTTTTGTAATGGCCTTCTCATAAAAAACATTAAAGTGTTATTTAGTACATTTTCAATTGGTAGTTTCTGTGCATGTACTTTTTTACAGTAGCCCATGGAAGAAAGAGAGCAATTGTTTACGTTTCTTGCTCTGTTTTTTCATTATGTCTCTAAATAGTTTAAAAATATCAAGTATTAAATGGAAAACAAATGTATAATATGTTTTTTATTGTCATGCATTTTGTTTCCTTCCTATTTTATGCTTTCATAGTTATTCTTGCTAGAAACTGCAGTTTTTATTTTCAATCATTTTGTATGGGTTCTTAGAATGTTACTTGGGTGTGTTTTTTTCTGTTGGAGAGAAAATGCATTTAGTTTTATTTTAAATGCTCGTTGGTAGTTTTTGTGGGCTGAGGGAGTTTATTAAGATTGTAGGCACTTTAGGGTTATTACCTGTGTATATATTGTTTTAAATGCCTTACTTTTTTAATAAGTATTTGCAGGCACCCAATTTCTATTGATTTTTTAATTAGCAGTTTCTTGACTCTGTAGAAAGTAGGCCTGGGCGGTGAACTTCGAACCGTTTGGGGGTGTTTGCAGAGTTTTCTGCACTCCGCACTCTGCGGAGCTCGCGGAGTGCAGAAAACTATGCTTTGGGATGTGCAGCAGAGTTTTTTCCCCGCTCGTGATTGCGAACGGTAAGTTCACGAACAGTAGGTTCACGAGTGCAAGCTGCCACTCGGGTAAAATTTCTACCGGAGCAGCAGGAATATAAGCACAAACTGCAGTTTGCACTGCACTCTGCCACTCGCAGAACTTTGCAGAGTTTTTTAGTAACTTCGTGGAGTTTCGCGCAGCAAAACTCAGGGAACTACGCCCAGGCCTCCTTTGTAGCATCTATATTTAAAAACATGAAAGCAGTGGAGTGTTTAGTTAACTATTTGTTATTGGTCTCTTTTAAAAATAATTAAGTTATAAATTAGTATAAATAAATATTTTGCTTGCTTTGCCAGTCAGTTGCATATATATTTCCACTCCTGTTTTGTGGACCTGTCTGGAAAATCTGGCAATGTATCATCTTCTTGCAACTTTTGTAATTAGTGGAGTAGCAAGTAGTTGTAGTTATATTTTGTGTGCCTTTTATATTGTTAGCGTAATTGATTGTATAATGTTACTAGCAGCCCGTCCCGACGTTGTCCGGGTATGAATTGCTGCCGGCCAGTATATTGTTTTGTAGGATTTCTTTTCGATAGCATTTCTTATCTGTGACAGGCCTGTGAAACGCTCCGATTCAAAGTGCACTGCTGAAGCACTTAAGAGTGCGCGTTCAGTAGTGCGTGAACTCGAGTTTCCCTACTTTATTTTTCCTTGCAATATTATATGGCGCGAACTCGACAACATGGCATGAGCACAATTTACATTACAGAAGAACACATTCATTTGTGGTGGGCACGGGGAGACAAAGCGATTTGCCTGGAATCACAGGATGTTGAGCTGATGCCGAGATTCGTACGTAGCTCCCCAGCTCTAAAGTTCGCAATTCTAGAACTTGTGGCGGGAGGTGTGTCTAAAAGTGTATGTCGGTGCTGATGAGAGAGACCTGTGCATTTTTCAAATTCGTGGTGAAAAAATATGAGTATGTTGCTGGAGATGTGGGCCGCCGTGCCACCAATGTACTTACCGGGGGAGGGTAAACACCCATTTTTCCGCAAATTTCTTTCCGCATACCATCACTCCGCATACTTTCATTACGAAAGTACCATGACTCCGCAATGCCATTATAACGCATGGCATTACATTTGATATGCTTTTACCACGCATACATTTACAACGAAATTCGTTGTAAATGCATGGATGGTAAAAGAATGTTTTTTTTTAATGTTTGGATAAGGTAAGTATGGGTATAGGGGTATATGTTTTGGGGTACTGAGGTATATGTTTTGGGGTGTTTGGGTATTTCAAGGGTTCAGATATCGTTTTGGGTTATGGGGTACAGGGGTAGTTTTAGGGTTTAAGGATTATGGGTTTTGGGGTACAGGGGTATTTTTAGGGTTCAAGGCTAGGTTTGGGTTTTGGGGTATAGGGGTATTTTTAGGGTTAAGGTGTAGGTTTGGGTTTTGGGGTACAGGGGTATTTAAAGGGTTCAGGGCTAGGTTTGGGTTTTGGGGTACAGGGTTATTTTTAGGGTTCAGGGCTAGGTTTGGGTTTTGGGGTAAAGGGGTATTTTAGGGTTCAGGGGTAGGTTTGGGTTTTGGGGTACAGGGCTATTTTTATGGTTCAGGGCTAGGTTTGGGGTACAGGGGTATTTTAAGGGTTCAGCGCTAGGTTTGGGTTTTGGGGCACAGGGGTATTTTAGAGTTCAGGGGTAGGTTTGGGTTTTGGGGAACAGGGGTATTTTTAGGGTTCAGGGCTAGGTTTGGGTTTTGGGGTACAGGGGTATTTTTAGGGTTTAGAGATAGGTTTGGGTTTTGGGGTACAGGGTATATTTATAGGGTTAAGATGGGTTAGTGTTGGTGTTGGGGTATTTTAAGGAGTAAGGGTGGGTTATGATTATGGGGTGCAGGGGTATTTAAAGGGAGCAGGGTGGACACCCGGAGCTGGAATGGACAGAACCTGGGAAGAAAAAACAATGAAATATTGGGCACAACGCTCGCTTTTTTTCCCGTAATCCGACGCCCCGCACACGCCCACGCCCCCAGCACACGCCCACAGCACACGATATGAGACATGGCATGAAGGGCGGAACGTACCACACGCCCCCAGCGTTTGTCACGCCCCCAGCACACGTCCACAGCACAACGCAGACACGCCCACAAGGGACTACTTTGCTGGCACGGTTCTTTTACTTTTCAAATGTATATGGTGGGCGTCTGCATAGCCTATGTCCTTCTGCTGCAACTGCCCTTTCCAACGCTGTATTGGTTGTTGTGATTGGTGCTGTGGTTCCTGAGATTACGTGCCTCAAAGGTTTGGGCTCTCTCTTTATTATATTAATATAGATTGGTTTACTTTGTTTGAGGTGTAAATTAATTGATTTGTGTCTTTTAGTTTTTCAGTAACTGGCTTCTTTGGTGAAAACTAATTAGTGTTAATTTTATATTGTTGGTGATCTATTTTGGGGTATTTGTTTAAATTACCCATATTATTTATTTAAATATTACAAATAATTTTAGTTTAAAGTTTTAATGTTAACAATTATTGTAAACATGAAGGGGCCGATTATGATGCTGTTGGAGCAATTCTGACAGCATTGTAATGTGCAGGTCAGATTCCTTTCCACCCGCCTCCTTACAATAGAGGTGGTTGGAAAGGAATCTCACAGGTCATTCCGACTGGCTTCCGACAAGCTCAGAGAGCCCATCCACCAGTCGTGATGCTGTCAGTAATCCCAAAGAAGGCTCTTTCGGCCAGAAGGATTACGATGTCGGATTTCAACAGCCTTTCACTGCCAGTCTTTCTGGCAGAGAAAGGCTGTCGGAACTGGACTTTAGGGACCTCCAGCAGGGCCTAGCCTCCAGTTATGAGCCGAGGGGCCACCTATGTTGATTCTTGCACCTCAAGTCAGGCACCTGGAGGTGAGCTGCACCTTCTATTTCACAATGGACGCATGTATTCCAGCCGGAATGCACGCTCTCATTGTAAAATATAGGAATGCGACCAAACAGTGTTAGGTCGCATCCTAATTAGTCAGTTGGGACCAGCGACCGAGTGTCAGACGGTCCCATGACCAAGACTCTGTCAGGCAAAGGAAACTCCGCCCGACATTGTAATATGGCCTTTAGTTTTATCACTATTTTCATTTTTTGAAGTGCATCTTTGGGGGTTACTTTTGTTTATTTTAGTAATGTGCTATTGTTATAATGTAGTTAGCATCTTTTTTGTTAGTAAATGGTTTCTTTTTTAAGTGAAATTAGTTATTATTATGTTTTAGTATCAAAACTGTTGATATTTCCAGACATTATTATACTTGATATTTTGTGTTTCAATAATTTTTACTGTTTATATGTTTTTCCCAATATGTTTGTTTTCAATATAAGTGATAATATATATTTTGTAACTGCAATATTTTGATTACTGATATGTATGTTGTTTTAGTAAAGTATAGGAACCCAAATGTATTTAACATTACTTCTTTTCCGATATTATTGTACACTAATATTGTCACACTGTTAAATAGACCTGGGTAAAATTACTATTACGCTGCCTTGATTTTGTAATTTTCCATAATGAAATTGGTGCATAATTATGGTAATTTCCCAATTACGCTACATTGTGTAAAGAAAATTCTGCTCGGGAAGAAATCGTGTTGTGAGATACATAGAAATCCATGATCGGCACAAACACAAGTGACATCTTTCCCAAGCAAGCAGCAGTTCTTTATAAGATTGAACTTTTACCCGAGTAGACCGTTCTGGTAAATAGTGAGTGTAGAAATACAAATCAGAATGGGAGTGGCAGCTTTTTTAATGCAATTAACCAGAAACTCAGATTGAAATTACATTTTCCAGTTACATTTTCACCCAAACGAACCATTAGGGTAATTTTTTTAACACAATAAACTTTTTTCCTTTGCATTTTAGCAGTAAGAAAATGCTATTAAGACTGGAAGGCTACAATACATACTGTAGCAACTGTCTTTCCCTGTTATGAAGACTCCCTTGTTTATCCCTTGGTCATTTTGAATTTCGATTTTGGAGGGATTCATCACTCTCATTTTGTCGAGAAGTTCAAGTCAATACTTTGAAAAAAAGTTTGTTGTTTAAAGAAGGGCAGGCACCACTTTTTTAATGCTTTTCGATTGCTTTGCTGTTGGATGGCATGGAGTTAGGAGTAGAGCTTCTTCTTGATTTTTTAAGGCAATAATATTTGCGCAGTTTTGGTATGGTGGAGGTGTGACTGAACTGGGGTGGCAAAGTGAGCTAAAGAATGAGGATGGATTCAACCTAGATCTGTGGCAGGGGGTGAGTGTCTGAAAATGTTTCAGCCCTCTGTCCATCATCTCCTTGTGTTGCTTTGTTCACCCTAAGTTGGCAGGGTATGCCCAGACATTGGTCCCTTGCTAACTTTGCCACTTGAATCAAGCTGGCCTGGCTGATGAGGGGTGTTACCCCAAAGCTAGTCCCAGAATGCTTGTTTCCGGTCCAGGGAAGACATGGCTTGGCAGTTCCGGCTGGATTGTTCCCATGAAGCACAGGGTCACGACTGATTTGCATATAGCTGTGTCTGAACTTGGGTGGTGAAGTTAGCTAAAGAACGATGAAGGATTCAACCTAGATCTGTTGCTGGGGGTAAGTGTCTGAAAAAGTTTCAGCGCTTCATCCATCATCTTCTTGTGTTTGCTTTGTTCACCCTAAGTTGGCAGGGTATGCCTAAACATGGGTCCCTTGCTCACTTTGCCACTAGATTCAAGCTGGCCTGGCTGAAGAGGGTTGTTACCCTGAAGCCAGTCCCAGAATTCTTGTTTCCAGTCCAGGGAAGACGTGGCTTGGCTTTTCTGGCTGGACTGTTCCCATGAGGCACACAGTCAAGACTGATTTGCATATAGCTGAGTCTGAACTGGGGTGGTGAAGTGAACTAAACTAAACGATGATGGATTTAACACAGATCTGTGACTAGGGGTGAATGTCTAAAAAGTTTCAGAGCTCAGTCCGTCATCTCCTTGTGTTTGATTTGGCCCGGTGTAATAAACACATTTACTCAGTTGCCTTGTGCTTCTTTTTATTTCCTACAGACTTGTTTAATATTATACATTTATTTTTTATAATACCTCGTTTTCTGGCTTTGCAGTGGTGGCCATTTTGTAAAGCCAGTGAGTGTGTGTGTGCACTGGACATTTAGTCTTTGTTTTCCATGCCTCCTCTTCTTGCTTACTGTTAGACCTGACATCTTTGGCTTGACATTTTCTCAGACGTTTTACCTTCACTCCACTATTTTTGCTGAACCCTTTTTTTTGGCTTAATAGTCTGTGCATTTTACCCCTTCTAACTAGTGGTAAAGTGCTTTTGCTCTCCACATCAAACATGGTAAAACTGGTATACACCCACTTGCCACATTTAATTCACTTGTATGTCCCTAGTATATGATACTGCATGTACCAAGGGATGGTAAATTCAAGCTTCCTAGTGGACTGCAGCACACCCTGTGCTACCCACTAAAGTAGCACTGTAAAACATGCTGCAGGCCTGCCACTGCAGCCTGTAGTGCAGTTGTAAACTACCTTTTTGACCTTGCAAAATAAATCTATTTCCATGCCTAAACCTTACTTTTGAATATTTATAAATCACCTCAGAAAGGCCTGAACATCTCTCCAAGGGTGTATGGTATTTGAAAAGTAGGACATGTGTACTTAAGTTTTACATGTCCTGGCAATGAAAAACTCCTAAAGTCGAGGCTATCGCTCTCAAAAATGTACGATAGGTTACCTTATTACATTTAATAAGTGATACCTTCAGTAGAGATACAGATAACAAAATAGTTTTCCCACTCATTTCAATTGTAATTTAAAATCCTATTAATGGTAAAGTTGGATTTTATGTTAGTATTTTGTAAATGCTACTTTTAGAAAGTTAACACACGGAGATGATGGACGGAGCACTGAAACTTTTCAGACAATCATCCCAGTCACAGTTCTGGGTTGAATTTATCATCATTCTTTAGCTCACTTTGCCACCTCAGTTCAGACCCACTATATACAAATCAGTCTTGACCCTGTGCCTCATTGGGAACAGTCCAGCCCAAACTGCCAAGCCAGGTCTTCCCTGAACCGGAAACAAGCATCCTGGGACCGGTTTCTGGGTAACCCCCTTCATCAGCCAGGCTAGCTTGAATCCAGTGGCAAAGTGATCAGGGACCCACATCTGGGCATACCCTGCCAACTTAGGGCAAACAAAGCAAACACAAGGAGATGATGGACGGAGCCCTGACACTTTTCATGACAGGATGGCTGAGGAGGTGTTGTGCCCTGCTCTAACGATACTTCAAAGGACCCTACTTACAGCATACACATAGGTGCCTGACCCCAGACCTGCCCTTGCCTTTGTCACCATAGACATTTCAGAGCCAAACCCTGGGAAAGAGGAAGAACTGACCTGAAATAGTTTGGGTTAGGTCATAGACTGCCCCACACACAAACATTGGCACTAGATATACATGTGGCACCTTCAGAACCTCCTATCAGTACACTTCTGGACCTGTCAAAGATTCAAAAGATAGAAGACTTGACCTGCTTGCCTTATGCCCATTTACAGATTTAACAAGCTTTCAGAAGCCTTCTGTGCAACTGCCCAGTTCACCAGCACCACCTGTATGTGCCTGAGATCTGCTGTTGTCCTTTGCTGGAGTGAGTCTTAATCCACAAGAGTTGCCCCCCAGGTCCTGGATCCTTGACTAGCATCAGAGTGTACTCTCGTGCTTCAAATCTATAAAATCTTCACTCCAGGAGAAAATCAAGAAGTTTGGGGTTCATTGTTATGTTTACCACCTCTCCCACCACCTAGAAGTGCTGTCAGCAGTGGCGGATCGCTGAGGGCGTGCTGCGGGGTGGTGAGGTGGGGCAGTGGCCGCCAGCGACCCGCTCTTCGCACTAAACAGTTACTGTCTGCATTTCCCTCCAATGTGAAGCTCCAATGATGACTGCTCTTGTGCAAACAATGATTTCCTCAAAGCGCCTGTCAACGTGAATCTCTAGCTGAGGTCCTTAGCATGGACTTGCACTCTGAAAAGGTAATCTTTTCCACTGGATGAATCTGATCCCTGTAACATATTTATTTATTTTATTTTTTATTTAAAGAGTTTTATATAGCGCGAACGTGACCCTTGGGTATCAGAGCGCTTCACAATTATATGAGGTAGGTTAGAGATACATTTTGTATAGCAGAACATTTCACAATGATATGAGGTAGGTTAGGTATACAGCTATGCCGTGTTAGCATAAATATATACAGTGACATGAGGTAGATTTAGAATGCAACTTGATATCTGAAATAACATATACCTATATAATTCCTGTATATGTCTATCTTCAAGGTTACAATACAAGTTATGTGAACTGATGAATGTACAAGGTGTACTGGGACTTTCAATACAAATAGTTCCGAAGTGTCTTTTTCCTTGCATTCTGTATCCATGAGTCTGGAGTAATATAGTACCGTAAAAGGTTATCCCCAGTATAACTGGTGACTTTATCTTTACTTACATTGGTGTTCTGTTTTGGAAACATCTAAATCACAGTGCTAGTGATGAACTGTCTTGCCTATGGAAGGAACTTACTCATTAGGAAGATCTTAGCTTCCCTCTTGAATGTTGCCGTCTTTGGATTTTTCCTATTGTTTGGAGGGCATGAGTTCCAGATGTTGGGAGCTGCTCCGGAGAACGCTCTATCATAAGTTTTCCTCTTCTGGAAGATGGGTGGTCTCAGCAGCAGTTCCTTGGCACACCTGTCTGGTCAGCTTCCTCCTGATAGCTCAATTTTCTGGGCCCAGTATCTTGGTGTTGTGTAGCGGAGCGCTTTGTGGGTAATACATGCCATTTTAAATTGAATTCTGGCTTTGTATGGTAGCCAGTTTAACGTTTTCAGGTGTGGAGAGATATGGTTGAATTTCCTCGATCCGGTGATCTTGCTGCCGCATTTAGACATGCTTTTAGTGGTGCTCTGGACATTTTTGATAGACCTGCTAAAGTTGTACATCCATATTCAATCCTTGAGATAACTAAGGATTGGACTGCCAATTTGAGGTCCGCTGTAGAAATGAATGATTTCACTTTTCTAATGTAGTCCAAATGAAATCGGGCACTTTTTGCCATTGATTTGATGTGGGCTTTCATTTCTAGATTCTTATCCAGCGTGATTCCTAGTGATTTTGCTGAGTCCAATAGAGTAGGGGTGCAGTTTAGTGCTGTGATCAGTTTGGCCCATTCCTTCACTTCTGTGTGGTTCTTTAGTGGTGAAATGAATAGGACTTCCGTTTTTTTTGTGTATTTAGCTTCAGATGATTGCTAGTTAACCAGTGTAATGATACTTTTAAGGCCTCATTCATTAACTTGATATCTTCCAGAGACGCGATCTTGATGTATATCTGCGTGTCGTCCGCGTACATGTGATAGGATATGTTTGCGTCTCAGAGAATTTCGACATACAGGTTGAAAAGTGATGGAGATAGTGTAGATCCTTGAGGGACTCCAATTGAATTAGGGCATGATGGGGATAGCGTCTGGTTGACCAGGAATCTTTGCATTCTATTCTGTGCCCATTTTGGTCAGTCTGATCTTTTGACTCCGACCCAGTCCAATGTGACCAGATAGCCGCAAGTTGCACTTTGAGCATTTTGGAGCATAAATAGTGATTTAACGCTATAACTTAACTATAAATCATGACCTTTTTGTGAAATCTGCGGTTTCCTGCAAAATGTATTTATATTGTTTTCCTTTTTCTTTTTTTTTAGTTCCTCATATGCGACAACCCAAAAAAAAGGTATTGGTTATGGTGCGTTTAGGATCTGAAAAACAAAGCATTTACTCACATCCTGCCAGATGTTCCCTGTCCCTGATGCACCTACCTTAGAACTTTATTACGAGGCAGCGCGGTTACCCCACTTGCCTTCCCTTGGATTAGAGTGTCTTAATCCTTGGACCATGTAATCCTCTTTTGCCTTATTGGGTTTGACTTGTATAGTACAAGGGGTTCCCATGTGCTGATTCTCTTCTCCGCGCCATTTATACAATCTAACCCACAAAATCTTCTAGCTGCCTTTAACAAGGCTGCACAAGAGGGCGGAATACTAGAGGTCCAATTAATACATATTTCCCTATGGGCAATGATGATCAAAATGAATAGCAACTGCTCAAGTTGTTTCCTGTTCTTCCCAATAAAACCAACATTATCCAAGATCCAGAAAATAATCAGAGATAGGCTTACCTCTATTTTCCTTTTTAGGATAACCGTTAATGTTTTACTCACATCTAAATACACATGTACTCCAGAGCATTGCCAGAATATATGTACCCACATCTGCTTTTTCCAATGCACATTTCGGGCATCACCTTATTTCCCCTCCTATTCTGGACAACTTCTAGGGGGACCAGTATACCGTATGTAAAGTAAATAGATGATTCATTCTTGATGGAGCATATTTGACAAATTAACAAAATGCATTCTTAGATACTTGCCAAATAGTTGATAAGTCAAAGTCTGATAGGGCATCTTTCCATTTTAACTCCAGTGGCGTGTTGTGAGAATCTTCCTCCTGGACTAAGATCCAATACCATTTAGCAGTCTCTTTTTTCTGTGAAAGGGTTACCACATAGTGCTGATTCCCAATTGTTTGAGGTTCCTACGGATGCTTGACTTTGAGCCCAGCTTGTTAGTTGCAAATATTAAATCTAGACAGTTGATTGTTAGTTTTCTTCGATAGATAGTCCCAAGCAATTTGGTTCTGCTCATCCAATAATTGGTCCCCTCTTTCGATTTCGGCATCCATAACTGGGGTAGACAATGAGTCTTGTAGATATAAAGATGTCCCAGGTGATTTCCAGATTGGGCTAGCTGACTGTAGTAGGGTAAGTTCAATGTTCTCCTGACCTGAATCCAAATCCTTCCTGTCCTACTCACAACCTTCAGATGGATTTTAATTTTAATTTGGGATGCCCATACTTGAACAGAAAGCAACTGACTTTTTCAGCAAGGTTGTTAATTAGTGCTCCATAACATGCTGCATCCTATTGAGTGTGTTTAGTTAATAGTGATCTAAGGTCTTTTTTAACTGAAAAGCCCAACAATATAGCTGGAAGTCAGGTAAGGCAAGCCCAACCTCTATCTTTTTTTTAGGAGGTTTTTCAAGGCGATTCTTGGATTCTTACTGGCCCAGATACAACTTGTCATGTCACCTTGTAATTTCTTAAACCACTTTGACTCAAAATGCAGTGGAAGGGCATTAAATATAAAGGTAAACTTTGAGAGAATCATCATCTTTTTCAGGTTGACCCTGCCAATGATTGATAAAGGTAGGGAAGACCATGTTTGCAAGAGCCTCTTGGTTTCTTTCATGAGCTTCAGAAAATGAATCGGGCCATTTCTTTAAAAGTTTTAACCACCTGATATCTTATCTCTCTTCTCACGTTTTTTTTCAGGGTGGCACCAAGTTGTACATTCCAAGCCAATATCTCTGAGGGGAACATGAGCTCTTGTCTCTCTAGCGCTCCGTTCTTCTAAACCTGGACTTCGCCAGCAATATTTTGCACGAAGGGGTATGGTGCCTAGAGCTTTGGTACTCCGGACTATTGTGAACCCGAGAAAACCACATACTTGCGTCCTTTTTTTCGTTTACTGGGCTGAGCTGTTTATTCCATCTGCTTTCTCTCCCATAGCAGTCGGTGTGGTTGGCCTGGCGGTTGTGGCAGGAGACACCACGGATGAGGGGTTTTTGTTTGATTGGCAGCTTTGGCTTCTGCTGATGGGACACATTTTTCCTCCTCTTCCTGGAGTGCCGCTCCTTTTCCTGGTGAGGAGGTCTGCCCGAGGTGCTGTTACTACATCCTGGTGTGCTCAGTTGGCTATGTGGGCCTTTGTGCTTGCACAGCTCTTAACTGACATGACCCAGACTTTTACCGTGAGCTATTTCCTCCCCCTGAGGTATCAGCGGGGGGTTGTTGGAAACACTGACACCAGAGGCACCACACGCAAGCAGCTAGCAACACCTGTGGAGCCAAGGGCACAATGAACTAACAGGTACACATTGAGAAATCAATGTATAGATGTTGCTGAAATTCATTTTGTGCAAAAAGTGTCCCCACCAGCTATCTCCCCATTACTCCAGGCCCCCCCCCCCGGCACCCTGTTAGTGGCACCTCATAAAGATTGCACTCCCAAACAAACCCATAAGAAAAAAAGAGGCGCTAATATTCCAGCCCCAGTGGGGGGCACTAGGGTTAAAATAACACCTTCACTAAGATCTTTTTTCAAGGTTAGTGTGAGTGTAAACCTACCTGCTACTGTTACAGGGATACTAGATCCCCCGGGCGGCACTAACACTATGAGTAAACAAATAGTTGGAGAGCCTCAACAACTGACCAGGTTACCCCTGGCCCTGGCCAACAGGTATCAAGCCCTGAAGATGGATAACTCCCTCAAAATCTGCACCTCCCATTTGGAATGAGAACAAACTCTTATCATCTGCGCCCCTGTCAGTTGAAGGGGCACCTACGCATATCCCAAGGCAGGAGAGTATCGGGGAATTACTGCAAACATTATCTGAGGAAATTAAAAATAAATTTGCAATGTCAGAAGCGAATCAAGCCAAAATTTGTGGTGCCTGTGAGAAGCTTGAAAAAAAAACTCATGGATTTGACTGATAGGATTAGGAACCTTGAAACTTCCTCGGAGGATAAGATAAGGGCAGTGGCTTATAATTGCAAGGAGATCCAACACTGTAAGGAAAAGGAGAAATCCCTCCTAGAGAAAATTGAAATGCTAGAGAATAACTATTGAAGAAATAATTTAAGGCTTCTCAATGTGCCGGAGAGAAAGGAGGGTGCGGACTCGAAAGGATTTTGTATGAAACTGATCAAAGAAATAATTCCAGAAGCCATGGAACTAGATATTTCCCAGGATATCCAACGTATTCACAGTGATCCCTTTAGAAGGAACCCGATCAGAAATAAACCTAGGAAAATACTTAATAATTTAAATACTTACTCCGTTAAGGAAAAGGTACTTTCTGAGGCATTAAAAGTTGGCTCATACACTAGAGATGGTTGGTCTTTCCACAAATTGCTCGGACGTAGCAAAAGAAACCCAAACACGTCAGTGGGAGCTTGGCAGGCACATACAGGAACTTAAATCTCTAGGAGCTACCGCTCAGATTATATTTCCCCACCACATTAAAAAAATAAAGTGGAATTATAAAACGCATACTTTTAAAAATCCAGAGGAAGTGGAAAGCTTTGCCAAACAGATAAAATTATAACTAGGCTAAGTCCACACACACATTTAAGTTACGTAAGTTTGGAGAGACGAGGAAAGCGGGGCAGTTTCTAAGCCCAGTTTGGTCGAAGGAAGGGTTCCCCTGGGAAGGGGGTGGGGGTTTGTAAGATCAGCGTAAGGAAGCCTCACATATATTATATAAATAGCACGCGGGGATGGGAGCATTGGGAATAAAAACCCAAAAATAGAAGGTCCTCATATGCGAAAATTTAACATAGAATAGTGAAACACGGGAAGCATGCACTGTAAGAAAATGATTAACCTAGATAATAAACACATCCTGAGGATATTATGCTGGAACACAAACGGGTTAAGAGTAGCAGATAGGCGAAGGCGAATTATCCAATTTCTAAGACAATCTAAGAGTGATATAATAATGTTGCAAGAGACGCACCTGCGACAAAAAGAATGGGAGTCAATACTCAAGGGACATAAGTGGATTCAACAGTTTGCATGCACTAATCAGAATTGTAACTTTAAACGGATTGCAGTTCTGGTCAAGAATTCGGCTCAGGCAAAAATGATAATGAGTTATTGTTATAGTTAAGATCCACAGCATAAAATATCCTATGATAAGTTACTATGGCCCAAATATAGAAGACCCGTCATCACTACATGATCTGCTTCAACAAATACTGAATGATGAATGATGATAACCACATCATAATGGCGGGGGGATTTTAATACTTTACTAGATCTCAAATTGGATAAATCCACCCCTAGGATGACAGTTAACACCCCGAAAATGCGATCTTTTATTCAGAATATCATGAAGAATCTGTGGTTAATAGACCCCTGGAGGCAGAAAGCTGGCAGAAAGAAAGAATTTACACATCAAAATTAGAAATATGGGCAGGTATCTCGGATTAACTATTATCTCATTGACTCAAGATTAAGTAATAAGGTTAAGGCAGCTTTTAATCAGTCAGTCAGTCAGTCAGTCAAAAATTTACTTTATTTGGTTTGTCACAACCATAAAGTATACATATACAAATTACAATTAGTAAAAAAGATAAAGTTCATTTTCTTAAAATAGTTTTCTTTTTTTCGGTTCTTAAAAAGTAAGACATTATTTTACAGTCCACACTCTTAAGTTAATTTGGCCTTTGAAAGCAAAGTCTCTACTTTCTTCATAAATTTTACCCCGCGGCATATGAAAATGTTCGAGCCCGCACCCATCCAGCTGGTGACAGCCTGCCTGCAGGTGCGGATCTGAAGGGCATTTAGAACTGATTTCAGCAGTGTTCTTCTCTCATCTTTTACTGACTCACACGTGCACAATAGATGGCATAAGGTTTCCGTGTAGTACCCGCATAGTCTACATCTTGTTTTTTGTTGTGTGTTTTTCCAAGATGGAATCAAATCTTTAGAAAAATGGTCGCCCAATCTAAAAGCCATAAATTTCATTTTTAAAGATAGCGGGAAGTGTGCCACAAGGTAAGGTTGCGGTTTTAATCGTTTGTATGAATTTAATACGGTCCATGCGTGTCGACGTTTGGCCAAGGTCTTTTTGTCTTCTACCAAAAATAGAGCTTTTGCGTTTGATTTACAGATTTTTTTAAAGGACGCTTCTTCCAGTTGGCTGTTCCAGATTTCCTCTATTTTAAGGGTTTCTAAGGTTGTACGCAAGTCATCACCCAAAGAGTTTGGTTCATATTGATCGTATTGTTTCTTGATTTCCAGCCAACATAGGTTATTTAGTGATCCTGGTTCTGCTGCTCTTAGCTTCCAGCACCATTTCGCTAAGACTGCTTTCCTTTGGTATGTTTGGTTTTGCAGGCCAAATTCCAATCTTATTTGTGCTGGAGCTGATCCTTTGTAAAGATTAAACACTGACTTATATATTTTTGTCTGGAGTGTATTTAAAATATCGATTTCTTTCCCGTGCCATATTTCTAGCCCATAGGACAGAGATGGTAATACTTGGGCTGCCATTACTTTTAGAAGATGGTCGTATGACGGGCATTGAAGTTTCTTTTGGAGTGTTCTGTAAGCGAAACTCAGTGATTGAGCTTTAGCAATGATGTTTCTTTTTTGATGTAATATGGACATGTTTTTGCTTAGTGTGACCCCAAAGTATTTATATGATGTTGTTTCCTCTATATGTTTATTCTTTGTGTACCATTTAAATGATCGTCTACTTGAGCCCGCCAATCTCACCACTTTCGTTTTTTTGATATTTAATTCCAGACCTCCGAACTCAAAGTACTCCGTTAAGGATAAGGAGATTTAAAAGTACATGTGCAACTTTTAAAATCCACTGCACCCTGCCCTCTGGGATATCCAGGACCTAACCTAGGGGTAACTTATATGTATTAAAAAAAAGGTGATTTGGGCCTGGTGAAAGTTGTTTTTTTTGGCAGGTTGAAATGGCAGTTTAAAAACTGCTCATGCAGGCTGCAATGGCAGACCTGAGACATGTTTAAAGTGCTACTTAAGTGAGTAGCAAAATTAGTGCTGCAAGCCCACTAGTTGCATTTGATTTGCAGGCCTTAGGCACAGGTAGCGTCGTATTACTAAAGACTTACAAGTAAATTAAATATGCCAATTGGGAATAAGACAATTCTACCATGGTTTAGGAGAGAGTACAAGCATTTTAGCACTGGTTAGAAGTGGTAAACTATGCAGGATCCTAGGGCCACCAAAAACAAAGTCAGCTAAACTAGAGGATTGAAGCCAAAAAGTTAGGCAGAAACCCACGCCAAGTATGCCAGGTCTAACACTGCTCTTTACATATAAACAGCACAGAATACAAAATAAGCATGCTGATAAATTCCAAAACTCTCACAAAATGTACAACTTTTATGAATTGGACAAGTCAAACATAACTTTAGGAACAAACAGCAATATTTCCTACAATTTCCTGAAATCATGGATTATGTGGTTTTATTTCAATCTAACAAAAAAACAACAAGTAAAAGTCCGTGATTTTGTTAACAAATTAATCTGAAAAAGAACCTCACACTTTCTCATAATGCAATTTCAGTGTGCAAATGACCTAACTTTATTATCCCCTCATCACAGCTCCTACTCAAGAAATGTGCATGAGACAAAGATAATTAACTAAAAGTGAAAAGAAAGTTTAGAAAGTGGAGCTGTGGACCAGAATGGGATTGATGGAAATAGATGGGCCTTAGGGAGATGTAAACAGGAAGGGTAGCTAGGCAGAAGCAAGCAGGAGTAAGAAAAGAATGTGCCATGCACATGCACAACACGGATTGCCATTCACACTATTTTGAAATGTGAAATGTGTTCCAGCCATCATTTTTTTATGCACGGCACCACAAATGCATCATGCATAATTACATGAAAGGAGATTACGTTAATTTTGCACACCCCTGGTTTAAGGGCAACTCTATCACAAATGTGTAGTGCTGGTGCAGAAATTAAAAGCTATTGGGAAATAGTCTTAGCAGTCCAATCGTCAGACAAAAACAGAAGTCAGGCTTTCCAGAGATATGTATCCCTGGAACATTGATTGAGAAAGGCCTAGTTAATCAGCCTAATGCAACCGGATTAGAGCACCCTACAAAAGGATAGGCTCAGAGAATGCAGGAATTTCAGCGAAACTGTGAGCTTTACAGGCTTGTGTCTATCGGCCGTTAATGCCTTAACTAACCTAGCAGTAAGTCTTACAGTGTGAGATTTGCTACCAAACAAAAGAATTATCACCATAGTAAGGCCTCTCAAACTCCATTGGAGAAAGGCGTGCAACATTTCAGGTTCATTTACCTGAATCATGTCAGGCCATTTGAACCAACAAGTGAAAATAAAGTTTTCAAAAGGTGAGATCGTGACCAGTATGGGGTTGATGGATATAGATGGGACCTAGGGAGCTGTAAGCAGGAAAGATAGCAAAGCAGGAGCAGGCTGGAGTAAAAAAAAACATGGCCACATGCTTGCACAACGCGTACTGCCATTCGCAATATTTTTATATGAAAAATTTGTTGTAGGCATCATTTTTTATGTGAGGCTCTCCAGGTGCATCATACATAATTGAGCAAAAGGAAATTGCATACATTTTTCACATATCTTGCTTAAGGCAACTCTGCCACAAATGAGTAGAAATGGAAAGATACTGAGAAATAGTCTTAGCAGCCCAATCACCATACAAAGAAACATGCAGAAATTTCAGCGACACTGCACGCTTTACGAGCTGAGGAAAGGCTTGGACGAGAGCTGAGGAAAGCAAGGAGGCGATAGCGTAGATAGCCTTAGCAAAGCTTCCACCCTCGACCTCCTGAAGCAACCTGAAGCACTCTGCTGTGCGGCTTACCTACGGGACGCAGATGCGGACGAGTGGTCTTCCCTGGGGGGCATCGAAGACTCGGCTGATATGCAGGTCTCGGGTGGAGGATGTCTGTGGTGCGTCCGTTCGAGAGGCATGAGGGGCGTGCTGCATAGTGACGGCTGTGGATCAGGGGAGGAGCAGCCTCACCGTGAGTAGCGTCTTGGATGCAAGACTCATCCGATCTCTCCACTGTACTCTGATAACGTGGGCGGGTCTTGCTACGACTGTCAGCATAGAATTTGCCCGGAGAGCATGGGCGGCTGTAACTGACACGATTCTGGCTCTGAAGACCAGAGAAATGCCTCTCAAAACAGCGAGTCAAGTTAAGGAAACTTTGAGATCGAATCTAACCTAGCCGTAGGTAAGCCCAACGAGCCCCGTATTCCAAGAAAACAGCAGGATAATATGGTGGCAGGTAAGCGGAGGAACCTAACGGAGCGGGAGCAAGCAGGAGGTAAGAAAACAATAGTACTCAAGATTGAGGAAGTAATGGGGGCAATTCCTGATGGAGATAATGTAATCACCACCCCTATTCCATCCCAACCAGCCATCACAGACTTTAAATTTAAGGATGGACAAGGGAGCCAGACTTCTTCTGAACTTTCACATGTAGTAGAATCTAAGACATCTCAATTGAGTCCCAGTGAAGGTGCAAGTGGCAATACTGTGGCGTATATGGAGGAACAGGGGGAAAATGAAACTCCACTTAAAGCTGCAGACAATGAGATAGCTTTGCTTTGTGTATCAAGCATGCCCCCATCAATACGGATAGGGGACCAGGGGGCCGCGGCCAGCACAGAAGATGTCTTGAGAGAGGTGGCTCAAAAAGGCACCGGGAATGAATATAATGTCGGGGGATACGGTGTGTGACTTTGCCTACCTGCCGGGGAACCGAGGATTGGACATTCGGCTGCTGACTCCTGTCTTTGCCCCCAAGCCAGCTGCTCGCCGGACCCGCTCCGCGGGTCCCACTTCGCGGCTACTTTTGTGGGAGTTGCTCATAGCAAATGGGCTGAGACTCGGGAGACTGTTGGGGTGTGCGTTGTAGTGCAGCAGGGCTGCGAGCGGTGAAAGCAGGGACTCCATCTCCCAGGAGTCTCTGCAGCCTGACCGAAACACCTGGGCCGCTCTCCCTGCTTGCCCCGCCCCCCTCCACGGACCTAAAAACCCCTTTATTTGGACCCTCTCTGGGATACGGTGTGTGACTTTGCCTACCTGCCGGGAAACCGAGGATTGGACATTCGGCTGCTGACTCCTGTCTTTGCCCCCAAGCCAGCTGCTCGCCGGACCCGCTCCGTGGGTCCCGCTTCGCGGCTCCTTTTGTGGGAGTTGCTCATAGCAAGGGGCTGAGACTCGGGAGACTGTTGGGGTGTGCTTTGTAGTGCAGCAGGGCTGCGAGCGGTGAAAGCAGGGACTCCATCTCCCAGGAGTCCCTGCAGCCTGACCCGAAACACCTGGGCCGCTCTCCCTGCTTGCCCCGCCCCCTTCCATGGACCTAAAAACCCCTTTGTTTGGACCCTCACTGGGATACGGTGTGTGACTTTGCCTACCTGTCGGGGAACCGAGGATTGGACATTCGGCTGCTGACTCCTGTCTTTGCCCCCAAGCCAGCTGCTCGCCGGACCCGCTCCGTGGGTCCCGCTTCGCGGCTCCTTTTGAGGGAGTTGCTCATAGCAAGGGGCTGAGACTCGGGAGACTGTTGGGGTGTGCGTTGTAGTGCAGCAGGGCTGCGAGAGGTGAAAGCAGGGACTCCATCTCCCAGGAGTCCCTGCAGCCTGACCCGAAACACCTGGGCCGCTCTCCCTGCTTGCCCCACCCCCCTCCACGGACCTAAAAACCCCTTTGTTTGGACCCTCTCTGGGATACGGTGTGTGACTTTGCCTACCTGCCGGGGAACCGAGGATTGGACATTCGGCTGCTGACTCCTGTCTTTGCCACCAAGCCAGCTGGGCCGCTCTCCCTGCTTGCCCCACCCCCCAACCACTGCTCCCTCTACTTTAACAGGCCCTCTCAACTGCCGCGCGGGAGAGCGCGGGAGCGTCCCGGGAGAAGCCCGGGACAAGGGAGGGACCGTCTGCGGCCGTCCGCGGTCGGGCGAGGTTGGGTTGGGCCACCCCCCTTGGTCCTCCTCTCTTACAAAGTGAGTTATTGTGGAATCACCAAATACCTGTTCCCCTTCTTGTTACTCGTTTGTTGCTATCATGCCTTTGTGCTCCGGAAATTAACGAACTGTTCAACTACAGACTACTAAGGGGGTGGTTACTGGTCCCCTGGACGCTTTTATTATTAAGGCGAAAGGAATTTTGGAGAAGGAGATAGCTTTTGCCGAAAAAAGGCTCTCACTTGACCTCATTAGTGGGAAACGTTCCTCGTTAGGCCCCCTTGCCACAGTGCCTAGTCCCGAAGGTTCGGCATCAGCCACTATCCCATCTTTCGTTCCTGTATTGGTGGATGTACATTGCGAGGCGGAGGGTTTGTCTTTGATTCCCTCCGACAGCGATTCGAATTCTAGTGAGCCACCTAGGAGTATGGCGGGGGGAGTGTACACTTGGCAAGTCAATCTCAATTAGACTCATCATCAAACGGGGACTCGCACAGGAACTTACCCTGTAAAAGACAACGAAGTAAGGGCCGTCAGAGGGGAGGTATTTCAAAAATATCTAAAACAATTAGCATATCCCAGCCAATAACTATTCCTGAAACCTCCACCTGTTCACAGTCTCCCCTGCCTGTAAGTGACCCCTTACCCTCCCCCCAAGTACAACCTGGGTCTTCGGATTCTTATCCTGCGAGCTATAGTGGTGATGAGGGCCTATTGGGCAAAATGGAAGTATTATTCAAAACACTTATGCTGCCCCTACTGGAAAGAACTAGACTCATGAATTCAAAATTGGACGCTCTTGAGAATCTCGTTAATACCAACACTGGTTTGTTAAAAAAGTTAGTTAATGTCCAAGTAGCATTGTCTAACTCTATCTGCTCTAGTAATTCTAAACTTCAGGGAGTAGTTGTTACCAGTAAGCAGCCCCTTTCAGCATCTGCCAAGCCAACCATTATCCGGCCATCTCCAAATAATCCTGCATGCATTGGCCTCGGGGGTAGGAAACCACATAATGCTACTACTCCTGCACTAGCCTCAAGTATACAGGTTTTGAAACCTAAGAAGGCCAGTTCTAAATCTAATCCCCCGCCCCAGCCAAGTACCTCTATGCCTACACCTATTACTTGGCCTCAGGACCATGTCAGGGGTGGTTCCATACCATCTACGCATTCTAAAATAAGCTCTAGAGCAGTGGCGAGTGCAACTACTAATTCTATCATTCCCCCTCTGAAGGCTAATAAACGGGGACCCCCTTGCACAGACTTACCTATTGAAGCTACCCCATATACAATTGTCCTAACAGGTGTCTCGCTCATTAGGGAGGGCCAAACCGAATCATATGGGGATCTTAAAAACAAAGTTGTTTTTTGGTTAAATAAAAATCGTCCCCTCCCACCGTCCTCCGCCACAGATATATTGAATGTGAGAAGAATTGACTGGGTGGGACATTGTGCGAAGGATTTAGAAGGGGATTGTATTATTATAAATTTTAGGGATCCTTGGGTGGTGGACTTCATACGTAGGGAAGCAAGGTTTGGGAGGGTGGGTGATGTGCAGTCTCTGGGTCTTGGTTATTTTTACCCCAAAAGATATAGTGTACCCTTCTCCAACTCCCTGATGCCAAATAGACTAGCTGGGAGATCCCAAGTTGTTGGGTTCCTATATTCCCCTTCTTACGCTCGCTTGTTTAACCGTTTCGAACCTCTTTCTGGCCTGGAGGGCATTGATTGACTCTATTCCGCACCTGATAGAGGGAGTGAATCTGACAATTATGTTAGTGGGGGTGATGGAGTACGTAATGTGGCAATGAGTAAGGAGGGAGAAAACCTAGAGAAGGGGATGGAGATAGCCTTTGTGAGTTACAAAGATGGTAACCGGCCGGCTGATTGTCAACCCAGTATTGATAGGAATTTAAGCCTGGAGCAGTGCGTTATGGATCGCGTTGCTCCCGCCAGTCAGGTTGTGCCGCTTAAAATGGCTTCATGGAATATTGCAGGGCTAAAGGTGCATATAGGTTCAGAGGATTGGACAGATTTTATTGACACCTTTGACATCCTAATCTTCCAAGAGAGTTGGACTCCTGATCCAATATATCGGGTAGGGGTTCTAAATTTTTACAAACCAGCGATTCAGGGCCCCAAAGGTAGAGCTTCAGGGGGCCTAGTGATCTGGGTTAGGCAGTCTATTGGCTATAATCCAACAGAAATTGTAGTGGATAACCCGGATCTCCTGGGAATCAAGTTACGTAAGAAAAATCATCAGGACATAGTAGTTATTAATATCTATGCCCGAGGCCGCCCCGGTGGTGGTTGTCCGGGTATTGTAGACGAACTGGACTCCTACCTCGATCTGATTGGGAGAGACAAATTAATTCTCGTAGCAGGGGATCTAAACTGCACCTTCGAACCCTTGTTTAGCGAGGGTGAGGACCTGGGGTCCGAGGAAGATGCAGTGTGGAATATTGCGACGTTGACCCTGAATAATATTAAGAAGGGTACTGAGGCCGCTCTTCACTGGTCAGGGCTGTGTTTGGAGTGGGGTCTGAGAGCGGCTAACGGTCGTTCGGCTTCTGACAAGGCTGGTCATCCCACCTTTGATAATGGGGTTAGTAAAAGCAGAATAGATTATATCCTGGTTAAAATGGAATACTGGACCCTCCTGGTTGACATGGAAGTTGTGGTTTGCCCAGAAAGTGACCACAACCCATTGTGGTCACTTTAATAAATCATAAATCATATGTTCTTATATAGCGCCTTTTCACCGTAAGGTCTCAAGGCACTTGCTTTGGGAACCTGTCCTGGCCTTTCCCTGCGAGATTACCCCTACTGGGCATCCCCAAGGTGAAGACCAGGCATCCCATCGCGGTGGGGCCGTAGTGGAGATTAAGCAAGCTATTGCCCAGAGTTGCAGAGTGTGAACCCACGATTCGAGTAGGCACCGAGGCGAGAATTATCGAGTCCGTGGACATTTTGAACTCAAGATTTTGAGTTTTTAAGTTTGAAGCTCCCAGGCAACCCCGTTAGGCCCCTATTAGCTCCGTGCTTAACGGCTGAGGCCGTCCTGACTAAGGATAGAAGAAGGGTCAAATGGTGTAGGGTTGTGGAGGACGTTACCCTGTTAAATGGCATATCGAAGGAAGTTTCCACGACTTTGAGTGCCATTCTGAATCTATCGCCCACTTTGGATGCTGTTCATCAGATCAGTGATCTTCATGAACAGTGTTTAATTAAACTCAAGGCCCTCCTTACTCTACCGCCAAAACGAGGGAAAGAGATGGTAACGGGTTGCCGGAAAAAATTGTATAATAAGAACTGCAGGGCTGCACATAGTAACCTAATTAAAGCCATTAAATCCAGGGACACCTGTGATATTAAAATGGCACGTCAAATGTATAAAAAAGCCCAGTGGGAGGCGAAGAGAGAGTGGGACGAGTGCCATTGGTCCCGATCTTTTTGAGGCCTGCGTATCCTCGAACCAGGTAAAATTCTGGGAAATTGTGAAATGGGGTAGGAACCCCGATTCTCAAACCCCAGTAAACTATGTGTCTGCGGAAGAATGGGTGGACTTTTTCTCCTGTCAGTTTAAGGATCCTGATCTAGAACCTCTTAATGGGCAAGAGAAGAAGGTACCTCTGCACCCTGTCCACACTCACTCGCTAGTCTTTACGACTATTGATATCGAGTCTGCTCTCCATCTGGTCCAATCGGGGAAAGCCCCAGGGATGGACTCTATTCCGGCAGACTTATTTAAAACAAACCTCCAACTGTGGGTTCCCTATATAACCTTGATCGCCAATGCTATCGCTAAGGGGGCAAGGATCCCAGAGTCCTGGAAAGGGGCAGAAATTCTTCCCATTTTTAAAAAAGGGGACCGTTCGGAACCGGGCAATTACCGCCCTATAAGTTTAATCGACTCCCTACAAAAAATTATTGCCAGGATGGTCCTTGCCAGAGTCCAAGGGTGGATGGAGATGGAAAGTATTCTCTCCCCATTGCAGGTGGGCTTTAGACCAGGCACCAGCACCATCGACCAGGTTTTCAGATTTACTCTGATATACTGGAAGGTGGTGCTGTTGGGTGGTGGATACATCTATGCCGCCTTTGTAGACCTAAAGTCGGCCTTCGATCTTGTGCCAAGGGCTAAACTGTGGGCGGTCTTGAGAAACTTGGGATTACCGCTAGACCTCCTAGACCTCGTGGTTAGATTACACAAGGGCAATTTTGCCAGGGTAAGGTGGGGAGGCCAATGGCAGGTGACGGATAGCTTCTCCGTAACATGAGGTGTCCGTCAGGGGTGTGTCTTGGCACCTACCATTTTTTATTGTTCATTGATCAGGTGGTGAAGTTTTTTGCTGATACCCCCACCGATGCTCCTTCCCTAGGTGGGTCTAAGTTTCCAATGCTCATCTCCGCAGATGACACTCTACTCCTCTCAAAGACACGTAGAGGGCTGCAAACTGCACTTAATAGGTTTGAGGAGTTCTGCAAACTAAAGGATCTGCAAATAAACGTGAGCAAGACCAAATTTATGGTCCTAACCATAAATCGTCCTATTAAAAGTTTTGTTAGCGTGAATGGTGTCAGTCTTGAACAAGTGGAGGTTATGACATACCTTGGAGTGACCATAGACTATCGTCTTCGCTGGAAACCCCAGATTTATGCGCTCCATCTAAAATTTGCACGCCTTATGGACTGCTTAATTCAGGAGCAAAAATGTCGCTAACCAAACGGGTTATACCAGCACTTAGGATCTACGAAGCCAAAATCAGTTCTGCCATTTTGTACGGGGTTGACCTATGGGGCTACAAGGACCTATCGTCATTGGTAAAAGTTCAAAATAAATTCATGCGGAATTTGGTAGGTCTTCCCCAATCTACACCAATCAAACCACTCCTGTTGGATATGGGTTGTAAACCCATCAACGAGATGGGTCAATATCGGCTAGTAGCATTGTGGAGACGGATCTGGATGTCACTTTGCCAGCGAATTGGCGGAAGAGAGAGCAGCGTTGGGTTCTAGCAATATTCCCTGGCTACGTGAGGTGAAACTAATTTTGGAAGACATGGGTCTTAACCAACTGTGGGTTTCTCCGGGGTCCACTACTTTCCCGCCGAAGCAAGTTTTTAAAGCACTTTATTGGGCATCTGTTAAACCTCCATCTGTTGTGCAATCTGATGCTACCAGCCTGTCAGGTAGATTTTTGGTCCACAAATTGGAGAACCTGTGTGGAATTCAGTGAACAGCTGGACACACTGGAAGAGAGAACATCTGTTGTTGAAAAGTATTTGGTCGCTGTGAGAGAGCAGACAAAGTCTCATGAAGCTCAAGTTACAGATGTCATGTAGAAACTAGAGGATGTGGAAACCACCAGAGAAGAAATAATCTCCGATTTCTTGGGATTAAGGAAGGCCTGGGAGGGAATGACATATGTTCATTCATTCTAGAGCTTCTTAAAGAAGACTTCCCAGAGCTTACATGGTGGGACTGGGAGCTGGAAATACAGAGGGTCCATATGTTTCCATTTACCCACCATAAAATGCCTAGTCGAGACTCAAATCAGATGAGGGCATTCTGGTCTTTTTTGGCAACTTCACGCTAATGCAGGCGATATTCAAGAAAGCCCGCCCTAATGCTAGAAGGCAGTATAAGGGGTCTACTTTTTTAATTCGCCATATAATTGTTGGGCGCAGATGGCAACAACAGCAGTTAATCAAACCTTCCAAAGAAGCTGGTTTTGAGGCATTTATTCTGGCCCCAGATAGATTGAAAAGTCCTGTGAGAGGGTCTGTAAAGTTCTTTACCTCCGAAATACAGGCCAGAGAGCATCTGGATCAGGCTCAGGCAGAGAAAAGAAGTGTATAAGCAGCTGGTTAAGGGGGCCTAGGTTAAAATTCACAAGATCTGAACTTGTGGCATACAGATGGTACACTGCAAGGTAGACCCTATTCTCTTTTTCTTTAGCTCCTTCCGCTTTGGGTCCCTATAAAGTGGATAAATCCTGGTCTTTGGGGGGCTATCTCTGGGTTTTTATTGGGTGTGTAGGGTGGAGGTCCTACGATGCCTCTTGCTTTCTCGATCACACAGACCTGGTCGGTCTGGATGCTTTCAAGGGTAGGGGTAGTGAAGAGGGAGGGTTAGGGGGTCACTTAGTAAAAAGTCGGTAAGTAAATTCCCATTCTTCCCTGCTATTCATGTCTAAATTTAAATCTTACTACCAGGGACTGAATAGCAGGGAAGAGTGGGAAAGAATGATTAGATAGAGAAGGATTGTATTTGGCAAAACAGCTCTGTATAGAAAAAATGTGTAGTGATACAACAATGTATTAGCTGACTATTTTCATTAAGCATTATCAGTATGTTGCTAGTGAGATTAACATTAAATGTACTGATTATGGACAGAGCTATGAGCTACAGTTATACAAAATAGTTGAACAGATGATTTTTTTTTTAAAATCTTTTTATTTAAAGAAGAAAAAACAAGAGGGAGTATTACACATATCAGGCGTCACACAATAGGATACATTGCATCGGTACGCAGGAGTATAGGCCAATGTGACATAATCAATACAAGGAGCATGGGGCTTCAACATGAAAGAGATACATAGGACGGAAAATCAATATAATCAACAACCCCATCGAGCTTGTACTAGTAAGGCCCATCCACCCACGTATATAGGATAAATAAAACCAGAGTTGACACCCGGACATGTGAAAATAGACTCAGAATAGACATATCGCCTCTCGTAAAAGGGGAAGGAAAGAAAAAAGGCCATAGAACAAAATAAAGACAAAATAAACCCCCCCGCCATTCCCCCCACCCTGCACCCCTGCAATGGCTACGGCCTAACCCCACTAGCAGCGTGCCTGTCGCCCAACAACTAAAACCTAAAGGAAGGAAAAGAGTGGAGGAGGAGAAGTCATACAGGTTCCCGGCTCCCTTTATTCCCCGCCAGAAGCAGACCCCCCTGGATATAGACAGACGATGTAAAGCCGCAATTAAAAAACAAAAACAAACAGGGGGGGTTCAAGAGAACCGTCCGACTCCCGCATCATTTTGGCAACAAGTCCCGTGTCAAATAAAGCCTTTGTTACCGACCCAGATGATTGCACTCAACCCTGGCCGCTACGATTTTTCGTGCGAGTTCCCACCGCTCGGGTCGCCATCTCAAGAGGAAAGTCATAGCGTTCAAAAGAGTCAAAGCAAATATAGTGGGATTGAGCCCAAAACAACAATGTTCGAAGATCACGAATCAGACGGAGATGTCTGTCCACCGACATTAAATTACAAAAACATATTCTTTTTTTTTTAAAACCTTTATTGTACAGAAAGCGCTCACAGATACGGGCCTACAACCCATCGGGCCGGCCACCACAATAATAGAAACATATCAGGTAGTACAGAAGCTCCCCCAGGACCTCACAGCAATCCTTACGAAAAGCAAAGGTAAAGAGCCACCGAGCAACCACCACGTACAGGATGAGAGAAGGTTGATTTTATAATAGAAGAAAGGGTGTCTCAGAATAAGGGCAATCCATAAAGTCCAGAGGGCCGTGGTGGGCCGCGAACAAGCAGAAATATCGAACACAGGAAAAGTCAAAAAGAACAGGTACATTTTGGCATAGGCAGAACGTGAGTCCCACAGTAATAGGCAATTGCAACCGCTGCCCCGCGCCTTCCCACCACTACGAAAACACACAATAATACACAAGACTAAAATTAGGCTTGCAAAACAAAAAGCCCTCTGCCACAACAACCCAGGGGAGGAAAGAAAAAGAGGGGAAAGTGGAAAAAAAATAAGGGGGGGAAAGGATATAGGAAAAAAGGGGGGGGGGAAAGTAAGAACGCAGCATCATTGCACGCGCCCCATGGCTAACGAAGCACTCAAGAATAGACCAGCACATGGAACCAGCGGTAACAGGAGGAATGAATGCGTAGTAAACCGTGACGGCAGGAATACCAGAAGGCTCATACTAGCAAAAACACCCCAGGGGGCCACATGCCGACACCGCGTCTCGAAAAAAGGGGATACATAAGAGCTATAGAACCAAAAAAGAATGAGGGGAAAACACAATATGACAGACCCCCCCCACCCCGCACATCCCACCCTGCACCCCTGCAGAAGGCTATGGCCTACCCCCCGGCAGCGTGCCTGTCGCCCTAATCAGAACCCGAAATATAGAAGAGAGAAAAGTAAGGAAGAAACAAAAGACAAAAAGAAGAAGGGAAAACAGGGAAGTAACAACGGGAGAGGAGCCATATAATCAAAATCCCATCAGCTCCCACCCTCCCGTCCGAAAATACTCAGAGCCCACGGGAAGATAATAAGCACAAGGATAAACTCCAGGAACATGAAGGAGTATCGAACATAGTCATACAGTTACAAACGGATCATCCGACCATACCGCAAGATAACAGTCCACCGAGGCAAGTTCATCTCAACCCTGTCCTTGTTTATCCCAAGCTGTAGTCGTCCAACGCACAAGGAACCAGATCATGTGGAACAGGAGGTGAATAACAGGGAGTCCAATCGGCAATCCACACAAGTCATATCGATTGCGACCCGGATGAGCAGGAAAGGACGGCAACCACCTCAGGCAATGCAGGCACAGTTCTGACGGCAATACGAGGGAAGCCGATCCGGCGGAGCAATCACAGGATCTTCGTTCGGCCATACAAGGCAGAAAAGGAAAGGGAGATCCAACAAGGCCGGTCCGGATGGGACCCGGCCGGCGGACCCCTGCACAGGGGGGAGTACAGGATGAAGGAGGGCAGCTGGCATCCGTACACCCACACCAACGGCAGCCGCCGGGCCCACGGCCTCCAGGAAAGTTCCAGCAGCACACAACAGAGATGAAGCCGCCCACACCGGGGGGGGGCCCAGCTGGCCCGGCAAAATGATCCTCCTCCAGGTCAATGATAGGTGCGGCCATGGGAGCACTCCAGGAGCGCAAGGCGGCGAGGATGTCGCCTAGCGTAGGCTCACCTTTACGGTATTCAGCAAACGAGCCATGTGGCGGACCAGCGGCGCCAGGCCCGGCCAGGCCGAGAGACATGGGGTCGGCCGCCATCTTAGAAGCCCGGCGGGGCCGCGGCAAACTCCGACCCCCGTCCGGACACCAGCGGGGCAAACAGGATACGGCCGACCACCAGCAGAGGCACCACCAGAGCAGGAAGGGGGGCCACCAGAAGAAGGTGGGTCGCCGGCTCCCCACACGCTACCGGCTCCGTTCTCCGAGTCTGGGCGGAGGGACTCAAAATGGCCGGACCGGAGAACAAAGGGGAGACGAGCCACATACACGGTCAACCCCGTCCATGGAAGGCAGCGCCCCAACACCAGGCCGCAGGACCGCCGGATCAGGCCCGGATAGCCGTAACCGGTCTAATTGCACATCGGCCTCTCCGACCGAACCCACATCGCCACCAAGGGCCGGCCACAGCGCTCCGTCCCGCCCGGGCACCGCCAAGGAGTGTCAGGCCCGCTCGCTCCGGAGGTCCCGAAGCAGACAAGGGTGAAGCTCAGGATCCGCGGCACCCAGGAACAAACGGATCAAACGGTAAGTGCCTGTGAAATGTCGGAGTTCCATAGTCTATCAAATAATACTTCCAGGGGCAGGATAAAAGACAGAATAGACGTTCCAAACAGGAAAGCGAACGGAGCCGAGCTAAAACGCGGCCATCTCGGACGCGAGCTTGGCTCCTCCCCCTACAAAAACATATTCGAACCAACTGGGGAGAAAAGAATAAGAAATCACTCCGGAGATCGCTGTGGAAATTGTCCTGGAGCATGAGGTTAGCTGTATCCATCTTGAGCGGTATCGGGATAGAGTATGGCAAGTTTTCGGTGGTTCCCGGCTCGCTGTCTATTATTCGGGAGACCACAAAACACACCAGGTCCGGTTAACGCACGGGGCCCTCTGTGTAAGGCATATCCTGCTCCGCGGTTAAAACAACATGATTCAAATTTACTATATGCTGGCTGGGATGCCAGTTAAGGAAGCAGTGAAGGGGAGGAATGGTTGGTGATAGCTGGCCTCTTTACCCCTTGAGAAATTGGAAGGAAGTGGCTTCTGCCACACAAGTAAGCAACTAATAATGAGGCTGGCTCTTGAGGGCCAAGAAGGTCTGCGCAGTATGCCACCACCACCCTCCACACTTTGGGCACTGCCGGGGGAGAACGGAGCCTGCCTGTTCGTCTCAAGGAGCTGAATCTGTTCTGTACATCAAATGATGTACTGTATTCCCGCAGTGGATCCAGTGGCTACAGGGCTCAAGGGGGCATTTACATTTCCTCAGAAAACTGTGGATTGTTATATCTCTCCTTTTCCTGTTGTTAACAAGATTAATGGGAACAAAGTGATGCTCCCCGAGGACTTTAACTAACCCCTTAAACCCACATGCTGGGTCCAGCATGATGAAGCTATCAGGCAGTGTCGTTTCAGGCCTTTTAATTTCTAAAGCCTCCATTGTGGAGCCTCTGACCTCAGGGGCAGAGGAACCCTCATGTGTTTTGACTTTCACTGATGTGATTGGGGCTCAGCAGAAGTTGGTTGATGAGGATAATGCTGATCTAATGCAGGACCAACAGTTTTGGCTGAGAAATGCCTGGATCTATACCCTACAGTCTTCTCTGGGGGGGGAATTATCCACATCAGAGGTATGAGCATTCCTCATGGAGCGAATAGATAGAGCCCAAAACTCCTCCAAGGAACTCTTCCAAATAGTGAAGGAGTTTACTGCCCCCCAGTGCTGCGTTAGGAATCCCTAATACTCTGGAATGGACAAATGCAGTGTCTCAGTTCTTTGAAGATAAAATTACCACCATTCATCTCTCCTTTCCCGATCATCACGACCAACTGCAGCTGATTGCTCCGGTCACACCTTATCTAGATTCCCCCCACACCTTTGAGGAGTTCACTAAATGCGACCATGAGATGGTGATGTCAGCCGGTCAAAAAATTAAGTCAGGGACCCCTACAGATCCCATCCCCCCTAAACTTTTCTCTACACTTGCACCGGTGCTGGTTGGACATCTTACTGACCTTTTTAATAAGTCTTTTACAGGTGCTGATTTTCCGACAATATGGAAAGCCGCTAAAGTCAGGCCTATTTTGAAAAAACCCACCGCTGATCCTAACATCCTGATAAATTATAGGCCTATATCCCTGCTCCCATACTTCGGGAGAATGCTTGAATCACTCGTGAACAAGCAGCTTGTGAATCACCTCGTAAGCCATGGACTTCTGGATCCTTCACAATCCGGTTTTAGGGCACAGCATAGTACTAAAACCGCATTGATTGAAGTGGTTGATAACATCAGACTGGCGCTGGATAAGCGCCGATCAGCCATCCTCGTGCTGCTGGATTTATCGGCAGCATTTGACACCATCTCCCACCGTATTCTAATTCATCGGCTGTGGGCGATTGGTGTCAGAGGAAATGCCCTGAACTGGTTTGCTAGTTATCTGTCCAACTGCACTACGACGGTCCAAATCGGAGAACATATTGCACATGAAAGACCTGTCAAAATGGGCATTCCTCAGGGCTCTATATTGAGCCCAACGCTCTTTAATATCTATATAACCCCCTTGGCCAATATTATCAGAGATCATGGTTTTGATGTTCTGTCGTATGCCGATGATACGCATGATACGCATATTCTTGTCACGCTAGATTCTGACTATAATGAAACCAAACAACGTTTCAAAAACTGCCTGGTACAAGTTGAAGAGTGGATGACCATCAATCACCTTCAACTAAACTGCAGTAAGTCAGAGATTATGCTCTTCGGCAAGGCAGCGGAACATTGGACAGATGACTGGTGGCCAACTAAGTTGGGCACATGCCCAGTGCCAAAGGATCACACCCGCAATTTGGGCTTCTTGTTAGATAACAAATTGTCCATGAATAGCCAAATAAACAGCATAGTTGGCACCTGTTTTGGACTAATGGGGAGCCTGAGAAAAATCTTTAAGTGGATCCCCATTCAGGCCCGCAAACCCTTGGTCCAAGGCCTTATAATAAGCAGAATGGATTACGGGAATGCTCTTCTGCTCTCTATAAATGAACACCATCTGAAGAGGCTCCAGGTTCTCCAGAACACAGCAGCCCGGCTGGTTCTTAACCTCCCGAGAAAAACATCCTCCGCTGCCTGTTTAAAGATCCTACATTGGTTGCCAGTAAAAAAGCGTATCCTTTTCAAAACACTATGTCTGGTGCATAGACAATTGTATGGAAGGGGTCCTAAATACTGGTCCAAAAAACTCAGATGGTATCAGCCATCAAGAAATCTCAGGTCCAAGAATGAATTTCTATTAATACCTCTGAGAGTACGTACCCCCAGAAATGGTGGCCGAGCATTCTCGTGTTTGTCCCCAGCCGCATGGAACAAAATTCCGCTCCATCTCCGTAACTCCCTGACCATGGCCGTTTTCGCAAAGGACTAAAGACCTGGTTATTTGCAAATTAAAACCGTTTTCTGATGTCAGAGTCTCCTGCAGGCGCCATGAGACTTCCTGGAAGTGACTTGACGATGAGCCCCTCCGGCTATCATTGCCACGGGGTGGAAACCCGGTAGGCTTTTTTTACTTTTTATATTCTCGTAGCTTATCCAACACTGATTATCAAGATCTACTCATCAGGCCAGACCTTATAAGGAGATGCCCACTGCTTTTGCAGGCTTCACGATCTGCTGCTGCCCCGGATGTTAGGTCTAGCCCAAGTGGTAACGGGGTCTGACAACTACTCAGCTGGAGGATATAGTTAGATCTGCTTTTGAACATGGGGTACTTGACTCTGCTTTCTCACTGGGAACGAATGAGCAGCTTTGAGACCATGACGGATCTAAACTAACATCCGCTAATTCTCTTCATCAGACTCTAACCCCTTTATCACCCCCTCAGCTGCTAATTAGTCTACTCCTAAGTGCTTGGCTGCAATGGGCAAATACCTACAGAAGATATCATCTGACCAGGATGCTATTTTACAACCATCTCCTGCAATTAGGGAAGAATATAGGAAAGATTCTCTTGCATTGAAAACAGTCCATCTAAATGTAGTTCTGAGAAAGCTGTCAAAAAACATGGATATTATTCAAATGAGCCTGCGGCGCTGTGGAGACATCCCAGGCTGTCCTTCGCATGACTATCGAAGAGAATCAATCATCTATCCTGCAGCACGATCCTCAGTTCTGCAGTTGCTGATCCAAGGTGGAAGAACTGGAGAATTGATCACAAATAAATGAACTTAGAGTCTTGGTCATCCTGATGGGGACAGAAAGAAATAACCTCAGGGGCTTTGTTGTTTGTTTATTTAGAGAATCTTTCCCTACAGTAAGTGTTTGGGACATGGATTGCATGATACAGTGGGTAAATAAATCGCTTTTCATGTAGGTCTCCCATCAAGGGCGGGTCTTCCTGCTACCCTTGCCATTCTCATCTATGTTGAGAGCTCCACACTGCGACAAGAGATTTATTGAGCAGCCCACCTAGATCACCTATCAGGACCTGTGGTGTTGAAGTTTTTGTTTCATCTGACTTTTGTCAGCAAACAGTGGTTCAGCACTGGCAGTTCCAGGAAGATATTCCAGCTTCACAGCAGATGGAGCAGTAGTTTCTCTTATGGCACCAACTACACTGCAGATTAAATTTAATGATCAACCTTATTTATGCTATGATGGGCCAGAGGTTCTGGAGCTCTTAGTCAAATGGCAGCCAGGGAAATTAGTTTTTTTCTCCTTTCCCTCTTTTCTTTTTCTAGGCAGGATGGCTCCCAGGGCTGGTGTTCTTTTGCTGACCTTTTGCTGATATCACACTTACCTGCATTGGGGGGGGGGTATTATTCATTGGTAAAAGATTAACATGGTTATTTGGTGAGGGTTGTATTGCTTTTTAGGCTAAGATGCACTTTGAGAGGGCCTTTCTCTGTGCCTGTCCGGGAACTGGAGCCATCTAGTGTATAGATCTGGTTTTGTGGCGGATGGCTTTTTTCTTAGGGCAGAGCTCAGGTGTGGGGGTATCTTTTAGATGTGGGTTGGTGGGAGGGATTATTTGACGTTCTGGTGCAAGATTGGCTGCTCATTGTTTGAGGGATTTGAAAAGTGTGAAGTAAAGATTGGAGAAAAAGCTTGTGGTGGGGAAAATTGGGAACAATTGATTTCTGGATTCAGTCTCAGGCTAACGGGCGGCAGAGAAGTGGTGTTTTTATGCTAAGCTTGTGGGTTCTGACCTATTGTAATGATAGACAGTAATGCTAATGGGTTTTGGCCAGCATTGTGTATATTCTTTTCTGGAATATTAATGGATACAAAGCACTTACTCTCAAACCACAAATTGTCTGTGTTGTAGAGTCTTATGTACTTCCTGTTTCACCTCAGCCCAGAGGGGTGTTGCACTCCTGACTTGGGATAGTAAATGGGTGGTGGTGAGGCAAAAGGTTGATTTAGGCAGATGTTGGCTTATCATGACCATTCAAAAAGACAGCAAGGATAATACTATGTGCATAGTATATGGCCCAAATGATGATGATCCAACTATGGTCGACTTTTTATTGGCTGAGCTCCACCTCTGACCATCACCCATCATTATCTGTGGAAATTTCAATGTTACACTGTGCCCTAGTATAGAATCTATGCAAAATGTTCAGGGGTACCAGTGGGGAAAGCAGCAACTCAGGGGTGTACTGAAACAGCTCATGTCTTCCTAGACACTTATTGACGTATGGTGTTATGAGAGAGCTAATGAACCTGGCTTCACTTTTTGTCTGCCACATACACCTCTCTTGCATGTCCATATGTTTTTATTTAGCCACATTCTGATTTTGCTCATAAAGATTTTGGTTTTTCCAAGAATTATATCCGATCGATCATAATTCTTTATCCCTCTTAATCAATCGAGAGGGCTTCTTCAGGCTCCCGAGTTGTGAGGATGGACATTTGAGTGAAGACAGCTTCAGAAAGGTGGCCTTATTTGATCAATGAATATGCTCCTGAGGGAGAATTTGGAGGTAATTGTCAGATCAGCAGCTATCACTGTCATTTGGGACACACTTAAGGCCTTCTGTCGAGGACACATACTCAATTTTGTGGCTGCTCAACTCTTTAAGGGTGCTCAACTCTTCAAAGGTGCTCAACTCTTAGCTCTATGGAAACCAGTTTGGGGTATAACATAATTGCCAAGGATGGGCAGTGTATGGAATTTCTCTCATAGCAGCTAGCTATTCTGCAGGTGTCTCTAAGGAAGAGTATATGGGATCAGGAGATTACAAAAGTGCAGTTCCAGGCAGCTGACAACAGTGAGGAGATGGGCTGACTACTCTATTTAGAATCAAAGATAGCACTAGTACTAATGATATTCAGGTGATTAGGAATTAAAAGATGGAGTGTGTGTCAGATCCTGCAGGCATCAGGGAGGTGTTCTGGTTATTATATCAGATTTTCTATCAAGAGGTCTGCACTGGTTCCACTAAGGCTCTGTATCAATTTATAGGGGGCATTTCCGTGGTAAGCTGATCAAGACTCAGCAGGCTACATTACAAGAACCTATAACATTGTCTGAGGTACAAACAGCTATCAGCTCTTCAGCTAGGGGCAAGGACTCCTGTCCTGATCAGATTGATCTAGAATTGTATACATTTTCTTTAATTTACACTCTTGTTTTGACTAATAGGCTATCTTTAATGATCTCAGGGCTGGTAGATCCAAACCAGCATGGATTCATTCCTGGATGCAATACCCCAGCACCTGTCAATATGGCTATTATAGCTCTTGAGGCTGCCTCTGTGGAAGAGGGCTTGGTTAGGATGATTATACTAGATGCGGAGAAGGCCTTTGACCATGTGTCCTGGTCATTCCTTTAGGTGGTCATGAAATCTTCTAGAGTGGCCCTTGTTTTTTATCTAGAGTTCATCACCTCTATGTTGGCCTGAAAACTATGATTCACTGTTCGAGATCTCTCTCAGACCCTATTGATATCTTGCGAGGCACCGTGCATGGCTGTCCCCTATCTCCTCAGCTGCTGGCATTATATATCGAGTCATATATTCAAGCTTTCAAAATGTCAGAGGATATCCAATCACTGTGTATACATCAATTTGAGGAGTACGTTTTAGCTGATCCAGACAACATATTCCGGTCACAATCCTTGGGGCAGTAGGCAGTAGCATTGACATTTGGTTAAGTCTCAGAATACAAGCTTAATCTTGACAAAACACAGAATTTGTCTAATATCATCCCTCCTACCCATGATAAGAGATGGGTACATTCGGCTACCTATCTGGGAGACATCATTGAATACAATTACTGGAAACTTTATCAACTGTCATTTGGTGTTTTCAACAAATGGATATTGCCTAGATCTTGGCCTGATTGTTAGGTACAACCTTATTAAAAAGATCATCCTCCCCAGGTATTTGTATCTTTTTCAATGTATTCACCTCCTTCCCTCTACCTCTATGGCTTTCTTCAAGAAGATTGACGCATGCTGAGCGAAGCTCGTCTGGAGTTAAAAGAAGCCTCGCTGTACTATACAAATCCTGCAGCTGCCAAGGGAAAGTGGTGGGGTCTCCCTTCCAGTTTTGCTCTTTTATTATCTTCCTTCATTTTTGTCTATACTTCGCTTGCTCATGGGTAGGGGATTAAGGATGCAGGGTCATATGTTTGTTAAGTATCTAACCTTGGTGGACTTGATTGCCTGTGTATTGGGATAATTAAACGGTCTACTTCAAAAATATCCAGTTTCAGGTGTTTCATCTGATCTGGAATTCTCTGAAAAACGTTTTTCCTGATACCACTCTTTTCAATTGATGTACATATTTAAGATATCAACTTAACTTGCCTCTTTGTATTTGTTAGAACCCAGAGTCTCTAGTTCGCAATGGTATGCATCTTTTTCAACTAGGGACCCTTCGTCTATGTCAGGACAAGGGAGTTACATGCTAAAAATAACCCCTGCTCATCCCCTTGGTAACTTGGCACGAGCAGACAGGCTTATCTCAGAGGCAGTGTGTTAAGCATTCGTGAACACATACAGTAATATAGATAACCCACTACAAACGGACACCACAAAGGGATGTATCAAAAATAAGTACGCTTTATATATTTATCACAAGACCTTAACGACAAACATCCACAGTACGAATATGCTTTACGGTTGCTCAAACGTAGGCTTTAGCTTCAAATGTCTCTGGCAACAGGTAACCCCAATGGGTGTTATCACTTCGACGTACAACAGAGTTCTCGGAGTACAGGCCGCTTGCGAGGAGCACAGCGTCGGCCCGGAGTCACACCTGGACTCTCACGGGACCGTACCTTTAGAAACACAAACAAAAGCTACTCTCTACATCAGGGAGCTGCGATGTCGTGTTGCACAGGGTAGCGTTGGTTCCTTGCTTCAGGGGAAAGCGATGCGGTGGGCCCAGAATGCAGATGCAGACAGGGGGCGGCTTCGGTCCTTATGTTATGTTATGTTATGTTATTTACTTTTTATATAGCGCACAGATGCCCCAGCAAAGGGGCGTCCCGGCGCTTCTGGAGACCAATAACACAACGCATCAGAAAAGGAAAAAGAAGAAAGGCCTAAATTGTGGAAAAAAGAAAAGTTTTAAGTGCCTTCCTGAAAGGGAGTAAATCAGAGATGGAACGAAGCGTAACTGGCAGAGAATTCCAAAGTGTTGCTGCCAACACTGAAAAGGAGCGTCCGCCCATTCGAGATTTTTTAAAACGTGGCACAATGGCAAGATTGGATCCGGCGGAGCGAAGGGCTCTTGCTGGGACATAGTGCTGAATAGTCTGTGCAAGAATGGGAGGAGAAGCTGTTTTGAGAATTTTAAATGTTAAGCAAAGAGCTTTAAACTTAATTCTCTGCCCCACCGGCAACCAATGGAGATCTTGGATAGTCCGACGAGCCGAGACAAACTTCGGGAGACCGACAAGCATCCTAGCTGCCGCGTTCTGGACTCTCTGAAGACGAGATAGCTCTGCCTGATTTAGGCCCAGAAACAAGGAGCTAGCATAATCGAGCCTGGTGAGAACCAGAGCTTGGACGATAATTTGTCTGGTCTCCGCGTCGAAAAACTTAAAAATTGGTCGCAGACACTGCAAGGTACCAAAGCAGGTGCCAGCCACCCGTTTTGTATGGGAGATAAAAGATAGCTTATTGTCGACCCAAACCCCGAGATTTCTAACCTCAGTCACGGGGGAAAGAACGGGGCCAAGATCAGAAGGCCACCACTGATCTCCCCATAGTCCACTTTCCCTACCAAAAATAATGACCTCGGTCTTAGAGGCGTTTAGTTGGAGCCGGTTGTTCGCCAACCAGCCTGCCACAGCTTTTAGAGCTGACTGGAAAGTGGGGGCATCCATATTGGAGTCGCCATTAAGTGCCACCGCCAGCTGCGTGTCATCGGCGTATGACACCAAGGAGAGACCAAAATTGTGGGCTACCTCCGCTAATGGCTGAACATATAAGTTAAACAAGGTAGGGCTAAGGGCCGACCCTTGGGGAACACCCTGAAGTATAGGACGAGAAGCAGAAACAAAAGGAGGTGTGGAAACCTTGAAGGCTCGATCCTTAAGAAAGGAACGAAACCATTCGAGTGCCATCTCTCCAACTCCTGCCTCCATCAGGCGATGTAAAAGAATCTGGTGAGACACCATGTCGAAGGCGGCACTAAGATCCAAAAGGATCAGTGCCGCCGTCTGACCCATGTCCAACAGATTCCTGATGTGCTCCACCACAGCCAAAAGGGCCGTTTCAGTGCTATGACCTGCACGAAACCCATTTTGGGAATTATCCAATATATTCACTTCCTGCAGGTGAGATGATAAAATAGCGTTAGCATGTGATTCAGCCAATTTGGCTGGCCAGGGGAGAAGAGAAATGGGTCGGTAGTGTTCAGGCTTGGTGGGATCAAGGGCGGGTTTTTTTAGAATTGGAACAACCGTCGCCTGTTTCCATGCCTTAGGAACACTACCCGTACTGAAGGACAGATTAATAAGATCATGCAGAACAGGGTAGCAACATTCAGCAGATTCCCTGAATTGAATGGGTCTCATGGGGTCGTCTGGGGAGCCTGATTTAACTTTTGTCGTCAAGGCTAGAAACTCATCCAAGGTCGGACTTGGAATGATCAATAATGGTTTATGAGCCAATGACGTAGGACTTTCCTCCACACTGTGGAGTTGAGAGAATGACCTATAGATAGCCTCCACCTTTTCAACAAAAAACGAGGCTAAATCCTCACAGTGGGTCATAGAGGGTTGAAGAGCAGCAGCATCACTCCTTTTACTAGTAAGGTCCTTACACACCCTGAAGATGACCTTGGTAGGGTTGGTACTGTTCTTTATCTCTTGAGAGTAAAAAGCAGCCCTAGCCGCGCATATGGCCCGGTAATACACTCTAGTGCAAGCCCTATAGGCTGCCTTGAGATCAGTATCATACGTTTTGCGCCACGCGCGCTCGGCTTTTTTACAAGAGCCTTTAAGTTTCTTTAAGGACTCATCATACCAGGGGCTGGAAGGACTAGATCTTGTCTTACTCCATTTAGCCGGGATAAGCAAATCTAATGAGTGATTTAACCACTCACAGAAGCTGTCATAGCCGCGAGAAACTTCAATAGGCGGAAGAGGATGAAATTTCATCAATAACTGATGGAAATGTTCTAAGTTTAAGTTTCTCCAAGAGCGTCTGAAACTGGCTGGGGAGTTGTTTTTTGGAAGAGAAAAGGTAGTTATGATACTAAACTCAATCAGATGGTGATCGGTCCAAGCCATAGGTCTGGGAGGGAACACTAAGATATTCATACCAAGATTCGTCAAGACAGGATCTATTAAATGTCCACCGGTATGAGTTGGTGATTGTACCATTTGGATCAGTTGAAACGCTTCGAGATCAGCTAACAAGCTATGGACCGAGTTAGAAAAAGGGATATCCATATGCAAGTTCAGATCTCCAATGATTGTAAAGTTGGCAGTTTTTAAAGCTAAGGAGGAAATCACCTCCGGAAGGCTTTGACGAAAAGCGGCGTCAGGACCAGGAGGCCTATAAATTAGTAGTCCCGAAAAGGTGAAATGGGGATTCACAGAGATGTTAAAAAGAGCACTCTCGCAGCCAGCTATGGTGATAGGTTTCCAAATGCAGGGGTAGCATGTTTTCACCGCGACTGCAATACCTCCACCTCTCGCCTTGCGGGGAAGAGAGTGAAAAGTGTAGCCCACAGGAAGGGCCAGGTTAATGACCGCCATAGACTGATCGTGTAGCCAAGTTTCCGTAAAGAAAAAGATATCCGGATTATCATCGGTGATCAGAGAATGAACTTCCAGGGAGTGACATGACAATGACCTAACATTCAAATGCATGACTTTCAGGGTCGATTGATTAACTGTGCCTACAGTATCTACTAATTGATTGTCTGATAAGGGCCTCGGACGGAGACTCTTAATAAGCAAGGGTATAGGAAGTTTAAAAGGGCAAGATGGACACTGGAAAGGTCCACTAAGAGGATCCAGCAAACCATGGCAGCAGTCACATACCTGATGTTGCAATAATCGCAGGTTCTCAGAAGTTATCATCCTGAGTACGCCGGAGTCCCCTGCCCTAGCCCTGCCTTAGCGCTGACGGGCGCAGACGGGCAGGACTCTGGCGAGACTCAGGCGTAGCGAAGGCGCGACCGCTGCGCTAGACCGCTGCGCTCCAAGCGAGCATTAAATAGGTGAATGGCGGTAACAAGCGCTAGCGCGCTAACCCCCAGCAAGGAAGGAACCAGCCTTCCCAAGATGACGTCGTCGTCACGTCGTGATCACGTGACTCAGGAACCCAGGAGCCCGGACCCGCTAAGTTGGGTGCTGTACTTAGTTTTATAGTGCGGTAAGGGCCAGGGGGGGTCGCGGCAATAGCAGAGAGGAATTGATGTTACGGCAGTGCCGGCACCACAGGTCGTTGCTGATGTCTTTGAGTGAGTGAGTGCTGGGTCACTCTTTTCAATGATCTGTTCCGTCCAGATGATGATCTTGGAATCAGCAGGCGTCGGTCTGCGGGGAGAGTCGGAGCAGCGCCCACGGCTTCGTTGCAGGAAGTGGCGTCGTTAGCTGACTGGAGTTGCAGAGTTCCTCTGTAGCAGCAGAAACCGCAGTTCTAGTTCTAGCTCCACTCAAACAGAAGAGGTGAAGTCATTGGCATCCCTGCTTCTTCGAACAGGAGGCTAGCTCACTCTAGCCCTTGGAGAATGTTTGGCAAGATGATGAAAGTTTACTCCTTGGTACTTTCTACCTCTCCTTGGCACGAGAGGCACCACCACAGGCCAACCCACTACAGCGCTCTGGCAGAGGGGCAGTACAACTTCTGTGGTCTCTGGGTGCTCTTCTTTGGCAGAGGGTCGTCTTGTTCGTTCCCAAAGTGATCCTAAAGATCTGGGGTCCGGGCCCCAGTACTTATACTCATAAATCCTTTGTCCTCTGATGGCAGAGGGTCCTTTGCCTTGTCTGAACCAGTTCCAGGTGGATTCTGCCAGTGCGTGTCCTCTTCCTTTGTTGGGCGGGCCAGGGTCTTGAGACTCACCACGGTGAGTGGAGCTGACGTTGTGGGAGATGGCCCAGCTCTATTCAGACCCAGGTACCTACTCCTCCCCACCACTCTCTGGACGATCAGCCTAGTGCGTCACGCCCTACCTCCTGGAGTCCCCCCAGCCCTGTCACTCGCAAACCCAGACACACAATACCCACGCTAGCAGAAGCAGACTGGATGATCAGGCAAGAAAATACAGTCTTTCTAACAGGGGTATTTTCAAACACACAATGTTAAAATCAACTTTCCTAAAATATGCAGCTTATCATTCTGAGTTCAGGCATACTAAACTCAATTCCCTACCTGGTTCCTTGGGTCAGTTTAGGATTATAGGGTGCTACAATTCAAACTGCCCAGTCTGGCCTGCAGGGAACAGGTACCCTTGCAATAGTAAAAAACGCGCTTGGGTGTAATTCACTACCAGGTCATGCCACACACTTCAGGGCATGACCTGCCTTCTACATACAACGCATCCTACCCGTAGGCCTTCTGTAGGGCTGTCAAACATGTTGCAGAGGGAAGGTTCACAGACCGAGTCACACAGTGGCACAGGCTGCGTACGGCGCTCTGCGGTGGCAGGCCCGAGTCATACTTTACGAGCTGCTCTGGTGGGTGGCACAACCGGTGCTGCACTCCCACCAGTAGCTTTTGAATTACAAGCCCCGAGCACCCCTTGTGCATGATAAGAGGGTCTGAGAGTAAATCAAATACACCAATCATGGAATCACGAATTAACATTACTTAACTCAGGGATCACTTGCACTGCGCACTGGACGGCAGTGGCGAAGTGCCCAAAGCGTCTAAACCAGCAAACATCAAAAAACAGAGGAGGCAATCCGTCAAAAAGAGGAAGGAAGACCCACGCCAATGGTGCCAGGTCTAACAGTATTCATCATAGCTTTCGGGAGAGCTGAGAGGTGACTAAACCTTTAATTCTGGTACAACTGTTTGAGGGGCTGTATTACTTGGTTTGAGACTATGCACCAGCTGTTTCCCTTCCCTGTATTGGTTATCTGCAAATTCCACATTTAATAACAGGCACTAGCATATAGGAGATTGACTGCTCTCTAAACATTCTTTTCGATTTCTTAATGAGAGCTCCCAAAAAGGGGAGCATCAGTCAGGTCTAAAAACTAATTTTTTCCACTGAATTGGCCCATCGGGCAGATCTCTGTCAGCTTAGGTCGTTACTGGAGCAGGCACCTTGGTTCAGTAGTAACAGAGGATGATATTAGGCTCAGAAATGTTCTTGCATAGTGTCCTTAACATCTCACAAATTAGGGTCCGCCACATCAAACACGTTCATGGTTTTTATTGTACTCCTGATTATCTATGGTTAATGAAGCTTAGAGGAGATAATCATTGTTTCCAGTGTGGGGACAGATGCAGTTCATGTCTTTGCGGCGTGTTCAGCCCTATGCAGCTACTGGGATTTTGTTTTCTGAAAACACTGATAGTATTTTACATTTGGCTGTGTGTGTTATTTGAAATTAATTATGCTGGGGCATTAATCTGCTATTCCTCCAAATATTGCAGTGCTATATTTGTTCTCTATCTGCTTGGCTAGACTTGTTCTGGCATGCTTCTTGCTTGCAAGTATGGCCCCAAGTCCACAGGTGTGGTGGATGAATTTTTGAATATATGTTTCTTGGAAATGTCTTTGTTAAATAATGATGTTTAAAGAAGTAGTTTGCGAAAGGTTGGGGATCCAGTTAGACTCTGGATGGGTGAGACATTGGCATCTTTCTTGATACTTTCTCCCACAACACTTCCTATTATTAGGATTGTTTTTGCTATATCATCGTCTGCATAGCCTTATTCTTTGCTGATTGGTTGTTTTTCTGATGTTATAATATTTTGTTCTGTAGTAAAGATTATGTTCTCCAATAAAATTAATTAAAATTTTAAAAAAAGAATTACAATGTACAGGAGCAGAATGTTACTTGGGAATGGTGATTTGTGGGTGTCAATGATGACGCTACTCAAATTGTACCTGGAATCTGGAAATATTTTTCATATTTTACATGCCTTCTAACTTCTAACATTTACTGGAATTTGGAAAATATTTCTATATTTGTCTGGCCCCTGAAAAAAATGGGTATTTAATTTATACAACTGGTATTTGCAGAGAAAAAAACACCAGTCATTTAAACATGCCCACCAGATTTCCCATACCCCAAAGTATTATCATCACTTGCCAGCATTTCTTTCTCATCACCCATGTTTTCTTTCCACGAGACCGTGATTTGGACTCTCTAGGCCTGATTTCAATCTTGGCGGATTGGATAATCTGTCACAAATGTGATGGATATCCTGTACGCAGTATTACAAGTTCCATTATAGCCTATGCAGTTTGCAATATGGCGGACAGGATATCTGTCATGCTTATGATGGAGTATCTCTGTCTTCTCCCTTTTCATGCAATTATCACTACCTCGTATTTTCATGTTTCCTGTGGACTAGATACCGTAGGAACCATTGATTCACGGGTGGATCTTTATCAATTTACAGAAACCATACAAAAGGCATTGTTCATCACCCACCTAGGTATTTTTTCCTGTTTTTCAATTCCTAACCTAGATTGAAATTCTTTCAGCCTCTGTATGCCTGAAGCCATTCTTCCAGAAACTGCTGGTAGTTTATAGGCTCAATTGCATCCATTATGAGGATAGATCCCAGAAAGGTGAAGCTCCTTCTCTTAGAATTCCAGTCATTCTTCCTTTCTTCCTTGGAACTATTCCAACGATCTTCAGAAGAGCAAGTATTCCCTAAAATATGCACCCTCGCACAGTTTTACTAATATTTCATGCAAGGAAACTTGCAGTGTTGCACTGCATGAAAGAGAGAGAGCAAAAATGCACCATATCTACTAAGATATGGTGTAAGGAAATGCGTCTTTTTGCATGATCACCCCCACAATGTTTGGCTAATGCTGTTGGTTTTTCAACTCTGGGAGTGCATTGAGGCCTGCTAACCAGACCCCAGGGCCAGTATTCTAACCCTATTCAAAAACTAATTTAAATTTGATTCACCCAATCTGAAAGCACTAACTTATTTATAAGTCCCTAATATATGGTACCCAGGGTACCAAGGGCATGTAAGGCAGAGTGTTCACACAGGACTGAAGCGCTGTTAGTGCCAGCCTATATATGACAAGAGACCAAATGGACCCCTGCATGCCAGTGCAGAATGAAAGGGTAGTGTTTACACTGCCAGTTTGACTTAGCCATTACACCGAATGGCAAAGCGTCCTCTTCCCTTAAGGATATATGTAAGTCTCTCCTAAGGCAAGCCTAAGGAACCCTATTGCAATGGAGCTATATATACTCAACACACATGATTTTTAATATGTTCTAGAAGCAAAACTTCTAAATTGTTAGTTTGATGTGGAAAGGTTTGAAGCCCAATTGGCGAACACAGGATTACCGGCTGACACCACAGCCTGGCTAACTTCTGAATGGGACTACCTAGCAGGGTCCAGTAAGGTATCAAATTAATTGTGGCATTAAATCTGATCTGATGCCCAGGCCAGATTTAAAGTTACTATTAAAGTTAAGTAACTCTTAGAAAGTTGCCACTCTTCACTCCAGCAAATACAGTGGCCTCACAAAGGCCCTGACATATGTACAGGTTTCTGACCACCTTGGAAGAACTTTGAATGATTCTCAAGTCAGGGAACAAAGGCAGTTTATGCAGAGTGAAGTATTACCGCCTCTACCAGGATGGCCACTCAGGGTTTTAGCCTGAGAGGCAGACTTCAAAGGTGAAGCCGTCTTTGAAGGGCTGCTTGTCACAACATACATGAGAAGGATGTCCTTTGTTCCTGCGGACAATTAGGAGATAGAGCCAATGAATGGAAACCAGTGTCCAAACCGGTTTTCCCATGGCCTGTAGCCCACTGGGAGCCACACCTCTAGGGCAGGCTACCCAGCCCTTTTCTACAAAGGAAGGGCTATGTCATTTTGAAGGGATAGCCAGATGCCTCACATCACAGAAAGTATTCACTAGAGAAGAGAGGACCCAGTAGCCCATTGGCTAGTGACTGGGTTATCCCCTCAAGGCACTTTACAGTGACAAGTGGGGCACCCCTGGCACCCTACCACTTAGTTCACATGAGAGAAGAGAAGAGGAGGGAAGGGCTGCTCTGCTGCCTTTTACCTGCACAAAGAGAGGCTGCATCATTCTGAAGGCGGCAGCTGTTGCACCTGTGGTGTAGTGAGACTGAGACTGTGCTTGCGGCTCCTGACAAAGGGAAAAGTTGATTTCCCACTTTCACCAATGGCAGTGACTCTGAGGATCAGTCTGCTGATCTCCTGAAACTAGCTCCAGGACGAGAGCTGAAAGAGCCCAAATGGGCAAATTAGTAGCTACAGCAGATGTTTTGCCTCTACCAGTTGCCAGACATGAAAAAGAGACAACCCAAGATATCCCAATCTTGCACCCAAGTCTGCTGGACCTGGTAGATCTATCAGAGTCAGATTCAGCCCACTTACAGGACACCAGCCCCCACAAAAGAGTCTGCTTCCAACCGTGGTGCTACAGGATCAGTAGTGTAGCATCAGCTGTCCAACTACTGCAACTTAGAGAACTTCAAGGAACCCCAATCTCCATTGCCAAAGCTGTCCCACGACACCCTTGGTCATGGGAACCACAACTGAGACATCCCTGTCGACCTCACCACAACTGGAGCATCTGTTTTAGCATCTTTGCCAACATTCCTCAGCATCTGGGCTACTCCACTGACTTCTATGGTGGCTGTGCTCTAAGAACACTCTGGTGGCCAAGAAACTGCCCAAAGTATCAATACTGGCCCCCTAGACCTCCTCCCTGACAGATTTGGTTGCTGAAGTAGGGCTGGAATACCCGCTCTACCTGTTTCAAACTTTTCAAAAGTTTACAAACTGTTTGTTGACCACAGCTTGTTTGTGGTTGCATTTAAAAATGATAAAAACCTCTAAAATGTGTATCTCTGGAACCCTCCGGTAGATTTTAATGATCCTGGTCCGTATAACTATTCATAAAAGTATCTACTTTTATAAGTTGTTGTTGTATCTTACCTTTGGTGTGTGATTTTCTTATTTCATTGTTCCTGTTAAATGCTTCCCACTACGTTCCTTTACCAAGTCTTACTGCTCGCACCGACAGCTACCCAGGGTTGAGGTAATGTTAAGTAAACGATACTGACTGGACCCAAAATGGTATCCGTGAGTGTACTCCACGATAAGGACCCATAGCCATATAATATAGTACACCAAGATCCTCACATATGGTTCACTTCTGCTGTCTCATTGCGCAGGCGCACAGTGTGCTGCCTTGTGCAAATGCAGTGACCTTTGTACCATGGTGCATAGTTGGCTGCTTTAAGGGTGGGATTGTAAAAACTATCTTTTGGGCCTATTCCTGTGGACTGTGGAATGTAGCACAGAAAGAGGAAAGGAGAAGGAACAGTATTTCTCTTGTTACACCTCTCAGTGGTAGATGCACCATTCTGGCACAATCCCAAGTTTACTGCCTTTAGTAAATCTGAGATTGCATCAAATTCCATGGATGGATTCATAGGAACGTCTATGCTCCACCCATGGAATGCCTAGCACAATGAAACATAATGCAACGCAGCACAAGCTGCTGCACTGTGATACATTTATGTACAAAGTCAAGTCAAGTCAAGTCAAAAGATCTTTATTCGGAATAAAAGAACATCCATAAAAGTACAAACAAAATACATTTAAAAAAACATTCAATTCAATGACAATTGGAGAATAAATCTGAGGACAAACGAGCATGATCAAATTCCATTTGCAATTTCGCATCTATACAAGATTTGTCCCTTCATAAAAAAGAAAATAAGATATTTTACAGTACTATTTAAAAAACGCTGTTTTAAAAACACTTGTTAAGAACACAATTTTAAAATCCATGATTAAAAAAGGATGGCTAGCACATTATCATAAATTTATCTGCATACGCATGAATTTTTTTTTATTGCAACAGGATAAAACAGACAGATTAAAATTCTCTAAAATACATAATCGAAAGTGCAGTGTGAAAAGGTTATACCTCAGTATTTAAAGTGGTTCTCAGTCTAACAGCAGCTTTAAGAAAACAGCTCACCCTAAAAATGACTTCATCTGATCCCAATAATAAGAGGGACCGAGATGCTAATTTAAAATTAGTCAACCCATTTTTTCTGCAATAGGGCATAAGATAATGTCCAGTGAGCTTTTTATAGAAACCACAAAAGAACAAGAAATGCATAAGATTTTGCTTCATGTCAGGGTTACAAGGGCAATTTAAAGTTTCGAGGTGTTTATTATATCCCAGCGGGAAGTTCAGTAAATTAACTATACTCCCATCTCGGAAACGAAACAGTAAACCCCTAACCCATCTGCCAAGATGCAGGCGCAGATATCTATACGGTAGGCCAGGTTGTTTGGTGTGCGGTTCAGAATAGGCCAAGTATTTTACAACAGTGCATTTAGTCAGGTTCTTTCTATTACGCTCTTCACTGTATAAATCATACAATGCCCTTAAAGTGATGGTCTTATGGGAGCGATTTATTAAGTTTGGTGATGTAAACAGAGAGCCCAACCCTACACTTACAAGGCACTCTTTTACTGCTTTCAACCATGGTATGTGGTGTCCCCTATCACACTTTAGGCAATCCATGATAATTTCACGCGTCAGGGTAGCAGCCGTGTTATTCCATATCTTTATCCAGAATAGGGCTGGTCTGGATCTCACGAAATCCTCTATGTATGGAATATTTAATTCATTATGACATACATGATTGGGTGAACAAATAACCCCCCCCAATATCTTACGGCAAAATCTATTTTCTTCTCTTTGAATATGGGAGCAGTTGGTATAACCCCAAACTTCTGCCCCATAAGTGCCTGTACAAAGTCACTCAAGACGGTGCAAATCGCCATTTGCATAGCTTTGTAAACCTCATTTAAGGACGTGCAATGCTTTGCAACGACTTGTGCCATGCAAGGACAGTGCAAGACCTCGATTAATCTGTCTCCTTTTCGTATATAGCACTGCAGCTATTTACCTACTGCTTTGCGCTCCTTGATTCCTATGGCACCCCGAAGCGGCCATCTAGATGCCAAGGAATTTAATTGAAGTATACAAATAAAATACAATAAACCAATAATTAAAGCCCTTCAATCTCCTCTTTATATACTGGGTAAGATTTCATTTAGAAACAGCAGTTAAGTAATAATGACATGTTTTAATTACACATAATACTGGAGCCTTGCCATTTCAAAGTGATATAAATATCAGGGGCCTTATTTATGAAGGCCTTGTGCCGCCGGTGCGCCACTTTTAAAATGGGAAAAAGTGACGCACCGGCGGCGCAAGGCCTTCATAAATAAGGCCCCAGGTTTTACCAGATTATCTGGAGGTACTATCATCCAAATTAGTGGAAATCAGTTTATAGATCTTGGAAGGACTAAAAGGAGGTGCGCTTCCCGAAATTCATATCCGTGGCCTCCAGACTGGTCCTATTGTCAGTAGCAAAGTGTTATCACTCTGAACCATCTTGCCTGCTATTAGCGTGCTTAATAAAAGGAAGAGTCAGTTTAATGGCCTGAGTTCTATGAACGGAATGACGTCCCTGTATCGCTTTCTAATATCAGGTGTGGCTAGGTTGTCATTTTGGAAATTGTTCACGCAATAGTGAAATATTAAAAAGCAAAGTGAATAACGCATTTAATTGCTGCCCCTGATATGACCTTAAAGACATATGAACCTGGTATGCATTACAATTCCAAGATGTTTTGCTCTTTGTTCTGTTAAAATGACACCAAAACAGAATGTTCAATATAATTGCTATCCTGAAATATTCTCACATAAAGCCTCATTATCTTTTATTCAAAGTGACTGTAAATAAAACTTAAGCTAGTACTTCCATTCAAATCACAGACACACCTGCCAGTCAATGTTTGGTATGCATTTCTCGCACCTTTCCGTTTTTATTTGGTCCCCATTTTTTCAAACAATTCCATCAGCATTTACTGCACGATATTTCTCTCTCATATCAACGCTGTAACATGATGGGGGCTGTCAAGTCGGACATATGTTCTATTTGTAATGCCTTGGAGAAATAACTGAAAGCACACTTGTGGAAAATAATTGGAAATTCACAAGGTTAAACTATTATGTTCAATTGTAGGGTACTTTGCTAGCGCAGAACGGCCTTTTTTCTCTCTTTCTGAAATGAAAAATAAAACAGCTAGAACTTGTGTGTAAAGAGACCCGCTATCCATTCCGCAGTAGAGACCTCCAACAGAGACATAATACATCTAATTTATCAACGTCAGCTACTGTGCTAATCTATCCAGCCAGTGTCAAAACTCGGGAAGCTCCAATCAGTTTGTTGTACCGTGCAGTGCACTAAGACAGATGTACAAATGAAAAAAATCTGCCCCAAAACAATGCGATGGAATGAATTTATGATCTTATAACCCACAGGTAATGAGCTTTTGAGAACTATGAAGTATCCAATGGCCCCCATTTTGTTTCCTTCGGTCAGCATGTTGTCTCCCTACAGGAGAATAGAATATCCAATAGATTATTTTTTATATTTGAAAATGAATCGGTCTGTGCACCTTTTATTAGACTGATCTTACAAATCAACATCTGATGAAACAGAAATTATTGTACATTAAATCAAGAGCATCATTTTGAGCTTTTCTTTCAATACTTTGATTTAACTCTCAAACACGGAGGGCCTTCTTTATGAGGAATTGGCATAGGGCAGTGCTGCAAGTCTTCTTGCTGCGCTGCCCTGCGCCATTTTGAAATGGCAGGAATGCACCGTATTTATTAAATACAGTGCATTTCTGTCCTTTCCCCTTATGCTGGTGCACAATTTGTTGCATATCACCAATGTAGGCACCCTTGCACCATGGCGCAAGGGTGCCTCCGTTGCAGGCAGGATTGTTTTTGTGCAGGATTGAGCACCTTCCTGCATAAAGCAATCTGAGAGGCGTTTTCCTCTTCTTGTGTGTGCTGCAGAATGCAGAATGCAGCACACATGGAAAGAGGATAAGACGAGGAGAACAAATAATATTTCTCCTCGTTATGTCTGCTCTGGAGAGCCGTAAGGTGTAGGCGCTGTCGGAGGTTTACTTGATTAAGGAACTCTGGGACACTGTCAAAATCCATGGGTGCTGCGTGGGAAAATCCACCACAATGCTGATGGAATGCCTCATTGACACAGAGTAATCCAAGGCAATGACGTGCACTGCTTTATCTTACTCGATATCTATGAGACCATGCAAAGCCGCACAGAGTGGCTTTGAGTTGCCTCATAGATATAATTCAGAAGCTTGTGCTGCGGGAGTGTAAAAAAAGTGACGCTCCGGTGGTGCAAGCCTCTTATAAATATGCCCCTAAATCCAAGGGGCCTCATTTATGAAAAGTGACGCATCGCTGTGTGAAAACAGCGATGCGTCACTTTTCACTGCCCCCTCCTTGCAACACCAATGATGGGTCATATTTACAGTATGACGCATCATGGCGCTAGGAGTTACAGATACGTCAGTATTTCTGACGTATCTGTATGGAGCAAAAGTGACGCATTGCTGGGGTGTGTCACAAAAGTGACGCAACTCCAGCAATGTGTCCTTTCACATGGGGCAAGCCCCATGTGAAAGGGCCTGCGTCAGTCTTACGCCTGCTGTGAGGCAGGTGTAAGAAATTGACGCATTTTTGTCCAAGAAGTGGCGCAGTGAAATCTTATAGATTTCACTGCGTCACTTCCATGACCCTTTCTTGCGTCAGAACGCCCCCCCCTGCAAACATTATACCTGGCGTGGGTATAATGTAGTGTGATGTATTCCTATAGGTCCTGAATCGATCCCCCTATTCCTGACCCTATTCTGGTTAGTAAACTAACAAGTTAACTAGTAATCAGCCCATGAGGCAGAAAATCCCCATGATGCAGATACCGTTATCTGACGCAGTCACACTACGGCACAGGAACGTGTTATCTGATTAGGTCATAACGCTTGCGATCTAATTAGACAAGCGATATTCCTCCAGCCCCTGATAAGGCATACGGAGTTCTCATAACAAATCAAACCTATGACAACCTGGGCAAAACCCTGCGGCCATTGTTTTGATTTCACCGAGAACTTCAGTAAAAGAATGTGCTAACTCAATCTCGGCACCTTAAAGGTATAAATATTACCGATATTGCCCTATGCAAAGACACGCGTGGTGACGAGACGGAGCAGCCATACTTGCCGAAGCGAAGAGCAGAGCAGACCCCGCTGGCGCAGCCCCGCCTTCCTGACGCGCTGAGACGCGCTGCTTTCTCCTGCCGAGAATTCCAGCCCCGGCGTTTCTGGGCAGCCCTCGTAGGCAGCCTGGAATATCGAGACCAGAGAGAGAGATACCATCCCTCATTCATCCTAACTTCCAGGTACAGAACTGAATAACCCCTCACAGAGAATTCTTTAGTTATTCACTTGGCAAAAACAAACTTAACTTAAACTGTAACTTTCTATTCCCGCCCACGTATTAGGCTTAGGTCAGGTACACGGGGTAGGCGTATTTAGAAACACCAGTTGAGTACGTTTAGTCAAATGTATATGTGTATGTAATATATTTTATTCATTTTTAAACATCATATGGCTTAGAAACCATATCAATGTTTTTACAGTATTATTTTATACTATTGCTTTTAATGTATGCACTTTACTTAACTATAAGTATTGCAATAATATCGATCCATTTCTCTTGTATGAGAAAAGAGACTGATCAATAAATAACACCTTTTTATTGAACACGCTCGTCTCTTCCTTTTCTCTACATTCTGATGAGACTAAGAATGCACGTACTGACTGAGTAAAATAAATTGCCTTTTGTTCACACGACTCTCGAGATATACTCTTGATTAGGGGAGAGCAAAGTTGTCATGTTCTATGGTTGTCAGAAACTAAATCCCTTCTTGTCTAATCAGGGGAGTTAATTCTTTCCTGAACATTCGAGAAAGTTTCTAGTGAACTCTGAGCTAAGCTGGCAAACCCAAAACTTTAAGTCTAGTATCGACAGTAGTAGACCTAGTTAACGTCTGGTCTAGGCCTTTACTATTGTAGGTATTATTCCAATGCGCAGAGCCTATTGGGATGATAGGAACTACACTACATGGCGCCCAACGCGTTTGGAAAGGGCGATAAAACTAACGTAAGACATTTAGAGTAACTCAGTCGTGCTTTCTCACTCAGACCCCTTTTCCCATAATACTCCAAAGACGTCTGGAGTGGGTGAAAGGTAATATCCGCCAGACCTCGCAGGAGGGAACTCCTATGTATGGTTCTTGGTATAGTCAACGTTGAAGGATACACAGTTCCAAAATATTGTGCATCTAATCTTTGTTTCCACAAGAAACCTGATCTGCAAACAAACAAAATAACCTTTTGGACAGTAAAATGTCAGACAATGAGGATGAAAGAGAGGCAGTTAGATTAGCAACTGAACTCGCAGTAGCTGACGCTACCATGCAGGCTGCAGACGAGGATATAATACTCATCCCGGTCATCAAAAGGAGATCTATAACTTTAAAACTTATAGAAAATGGACTGACACCTAGAGGTGGCACAGTCATATTCGTAATTGAGGCACACGAATATCGGCAGACAGAGGTATACTATTCATGGATACATTTTCCAGCAGCAAATGCTGTAAAAAAGTACTTCCACTATTACAAAATAGAGGAACCTCCTGAAACGTACACTCCTTTCGAGGAGGTGGAAGTACCACTCAAATTTCAAGAGCACCTGCTCTTATTTGATGGCGCCCTAAAACATAACAATCACATCACCAGGCTCGGTCCTTTAGGTAGACCAGGAGCAACGTGGCCGGTCCTAGCCGGATACACACCACATCCAGACATCGAAGGGATGTCTGCAGCAGAGCTGTTAACACAGCTAAAACAATTAATAAAAATACATAGACAATTAGTCCAATATGTGATGCGGACTTCAACAATTCAGCCAGCGATTAAACTTCCACAGCTGACCCCTCACCAGGGGAACACAAATAAAATTACACCACAGAACATCCAGTCCTGTCTAGGGAAAGTACCGGCTAAACGGGAACAAATACCATTCTGGTTGGCACAGAAAATCACCCAAATAGAGGCGGTGTTTCCTGACACCACCCCATTAGAAAAACACAGGATTCTGACTATCTGTCTCCCAATGGGAATCGCACCACACATAGAGGACTGTGACACTTGGGGTACAGTCTTTGCTTCCATCTATACAAAAACGCACGGTGTTCCATCCATTTCGGTAATACCAGATGTGCTAAAACAAATTCAAGATGAATATGGTCCAGAACCCGCTTTAACTCTTGGTATGAAATTACTGAAAGACTTCAAGCAGGTCTCGGCTATACTATTAGCCAACATAAAAGGAGAAGCAGCAAACGTGGCGATCCGCCAGAGGTTAAAAGAGACAGATATAGCAGACCAACCAGCTGAAATAGCCATAATCATAGAAAAATCCTATGAGGAACTAGGCAGAGATAGTTTAGGTGGGATACCAGTAAAACCACAACTGATTGAAAGTCCTGAAAAAATATTTTATAACAATAAATCTACATCACCAAAAAAGAACTGGGATGGAAACAAACAATCCAATCCTAAAGAAAAGAAATTCCAGTCCAGAGGAAGGTCTCCTAGGCGAAGAGAAAAATCTCCGAACCAGAGACACAGGTCACCACAAAGTGACCCCTCTGGGAATAGATATAACCTTACAAATAGGGATAATATAAAAAAGCCTGATAGATATCAAGACATTGATACACGTCCCTCTCAATCTTTTCAGACTTCCTCGCAGAAATCGGAAAGAAGAGGACGATCAGAACAAAGAGAAGAGCACGCCAAGTCCAAAGACAAGGAACCTGCTCAGCTAAAAAAGAAATTACAATTTCCAAAAAAGAAGGTAGCCAGTATCAAGGTAGTTAACAATGCCGAGAATACTGAGGACACAACTGAAAAACGGGGAATGGGCTCAGACAATGCTAGACAGCGCAGCAGAAGTGAGCATAGCTCGCAAAGTCCTTATGAATCATCTGGAGACAGTGGACACGAATGAATATCTTCAAGTGGAAACTGCGGACACCAGAGTTAGCAAACCTCACAAAATATACGAAATAACATTGCATATAGAGGGAGATAAGACTAGGAAAATAAGGGGACTATTTTGGGATAATCTCTCCAAGGGCTATGATATCCTTCTAGCTGAAAAAGACTGGCCACCAGAGTTTGTAAGGGAGTGCCCTCATGGCGAAGAAGTAATTATGCCTGCCTTCTCAAATCATATTCCAATTCATAAAAAGTACACACTTGCCAGGAAATGGGCAGTGGCTCTAGCTCCTGCTTTATATAAAAATCACGTGGGATGGGATGAGGACTCTCCTCCTCACAAAATCCAGTTAAAATCACAACCTACTGCACAAAGACAGTACCCAATTAAGCAAGAAGCTAAAAAACAGGTAAATGAAATACTAGATCAGCTAGAATACCAGGGGGTGATTGAAACTTGCACCTCACAAATGAACAACCCTTTGTTTCCGGTCTCCAAACCAGACAATTCATATCGTCTAGTTTTGGATTACCGACACCTTAACACATGTTGCAAAACTTTTGCAGTGCAAAACTCACACAGTGCTGCACTAATGAATAACATAGTGCGCAAAAAATACAAAACAACCTTGGACATCTCTAATGGATTCTTTTGTCAAAACATAGCACCAGAGAGCAGATATTTAACTGCATTCTCAATAAATGGCACTCAAAAACAATTCTGTCGGTTAGCCCAGAGGTACAAGAACAGCCCGGGAGTATTCTCAGCGAGAGTAACAGAATTACTACAACTATATGACGATGAAGCATTATCTTATGTCGATGACATTTACTTAACAGATGATGACTTGGAGACTCACTTGAAGAGAGTGAACACCATAATACTTGGGTTCGCAGCAGAGGGTTACAAATTCAACTTTAAAAAATCTAGAATTGCCCATCTGACAGTCCTATTCTTAGGATATGAGTTATCAAGTATAGCTTGGCTGACAATTTTCTAGAACTAGAAGAGTTGAAAAATCTAGAATATGAAAGAATATTCCCTCTGCCAATCGATATGCTGCCTTTACGACATTACGCCTGTGTAATTTATACAGACGGACATGCTCAACCTCCCGTTTGGGGAGAACAAGCATACAACCCCACATGTGGGATTACAAAAGAAGTGTGGCGCGGAGGTAAACTAAAACCTCTATTAACAAAAACACACTCAGTAGAAACTAATTCAGAACAACAAACTGAGATAGTAGCTTTGAAAATGGCGCTAGATAATGCGGATCGCGAATTCCCGACACTTATAGTGTCAGATTCATATTACTGCGTCAAATCATATAACAAGGATTTGCAGACATGGATTCAAAACGGTTACAAAGATGACACAGATGCAACAATAAAGCAGAAACTGCTCTGGGAACAAATAGCTCTTTTGAAAAAAGAACTACCAAAGACTCACGTGACACACTCACTGAGTCATCAGCGTGATGGCGTTCACGTTGCAGGGAATTCATTGGCTGAAACAGCCACAGCGGCAGCAACTAAATCGGCTCCCGTAGTTCGAAAAAAGCGTACATTAAAATACATTGACGGTGAAACAGTGCTGGCAGTGAAAACGTCATCTAAAGGCGACTGCTCGGCGTTACCGATCAATTATCCACTCAATTATACATACTTAATCGATGCAAACTCTGTCCCTTTTGCTCGAATCCCTGGAGTGGGGGATAGGGTGATTCCAAACATGGACAGGAGAAACTTGTTAATCGCAGACGCACATATGGGCGAGGGTCTCAGACACCTCAAACTAAAAGATTCTCTGAAAGAATTACAATCACGGTACTGGTGGCCAAGCATGAGTCTGCGTCACACCATGTTTGTAAAAAACTGCCCAAACTGCAACAGAGATCGCAGTGGGGAGAGAAACAGTTTAATACCTCATCGTTTTACTCCGGAAAAAATCAAGAGTAAAAAGGAAGGGTTGCGGTTAACATATACAGGCTAGTTTCCACTTATAATGTAGATCACCAGCACTCGGCTGACGTCCGGACTGTTATACAAAGATTTGCGAGTCTAAATGGCATATACGCTAAGAGCATGCTACGTTTGACCATTGTCTTCACTCTAGCACTCCAGCCTGAGGGGAAACATGACCAAATGAGCATAGTCCAGCGGGAATCTTCTCACTTCCTTCCTGAGGGTATGGGATGGTGTAAAGAAAAAACCAAGGCATAAAGCAATCTATAGCGGAAAGGGTATTCGGTTCGGGAGCTGGGTGGGTCAAACATCTAATAAGTGTCCAACGTAGTCTAAATAACTTGCCAAGAAATTCTCTGAAGGGATTCAGTGCGTACGAATTATTATTTGGAACTAGGATGATGATCTCTGACATTGATAGTCAGACTTCAGTGGTGAAAGAAAAAAGCTTTGATATCAAAGACCGTTTGGCTATTTTGCAGGACTTAAACAAAACAAGAAAAGACCTGAGCAACATAAAGTTGAAACAACAGCCAACAACCACTGAAGAACCACCACCTGTCCCAGCAAGACCTGTCTGGATTCCAAAAGTCGGGGATCTAGTCAGGGAGAAGATCGCGGTAAAGAAGGAATTTGGGCCTTCTTACAGAAAAGCAGTTCCTGTCTTGTCTGTCAACGGGACAAGATCAGTTGTACTACCGCCACTTGCTGGAAAAAAGGAGAACCGAGTTGTATCAATCGACCTGGTAAAACCACAACATGTGGCCGATAACAATCAGTAGGCCAAGTGGACTCCCAATAAGTAGCAGAACACCTAGGTTTGCTACCAGTACAGAGGTCCTAACGAAAAGGCTCATCACATTCGAAACGCCTACAGAAGAACAACAAGGACTATGCAACAATGCAATAGAACTCAGACCTCTGAAAACCCAAATAAAAACATTTAGCAGGGACACACCAATCTATAATGAAGTACCAAGTGAAAATGCAAGAAAAAGAAATCCTGAACCAATTGGAACAATTGACAGAACTGCATCCGGCTACTTCATAAACTTCGATGATTCCTCTGAAGGCTTCAGTGAATCAAAAACACAGCCATCATCAAAAACCTTTAAAGATAAAGCTAAAGAACTTTTGAAACAACTGAAAGAAACATATCTGATTTCTCCATGGATTGAATTTTGGGTGGGTTTTGGTGCATTTATCCTCATACTTTGGCTCATCATGGTACTAACTTTGGGACGCTTCATTGAGGGAAAATATGCTAAAATGGACACAGCAAGTCAGAAAATCAACTTGATCCTCAAACCACACACATCTTCACACGTCGAGAAAAGAGAACTTTCTTCAGCCAACTTCACAGCCAATCCGATACCTGGTGGGCTAGCCTGGGACAACACTGACTATGAAATTTATGGTCCGGTCGAAATCCTGAAATATCCACACCAAATTAAGATCTCATTGAGTGACTTTGCAAAACCAAGCTCATTTGCTGATGATTGGGACTTCGAAAGCATTAATAATATGATGTCTGACTTAGTAATGTCTGCTAAATTTACCAAACATGATTATTTGCAGGGTTCTACAAATTATGATAGTATGTACTGTTATAACCATTATGGTAACCATTTTCTACATAAATCTGCACAGCCTAGAAATGTTTTAAATTATAATCAATGGGAACATTGTGCAACCCCTCCCAAAGGAAGCTCAAGAACCTTCTATGACAAATATTCATACTTTTCAGGTTTTAACACAAGTAATGCTGAAGCATTCTATTTTAAATTGTCTAACAAGACAGGAACCAAGACCATGATAACAAACACAAAATTGATATATTCAGACTCATTCTTTGAACAAATGAATACTTTTGGTTTTGATTATTGGGACAAAAATGTTGAATTGAAAAGTGTTTGGGGTACAAAAGATTGGCAAGTACAGGGTATAGAAGCTTTGTTTAGAGCCTGCATGATCCCAGAACAAATGATATTTTTAAATGACACTGTTCAACAAACCACCTGTCTTGGCCTAGCCAAAATCAAAGATTTAATTAAACCGTCTATTCCAAAACCGACAATGTTTAGCAACACTTCTACAAATGAAGAGATAGACGTAAACCATATATTAAACCAAAACAGAACACATCCTGATTGGAAACAGTGGTTGATCTGGCCCACAGATACTAATAACTGTCAAGACAGATTCCTGAATAAAACACAGGGGTTCAAAATGACCAGGCCAGACCCTAGATATCCCCAAAGACATCACCCAGGGATAATAACCACCTACAGTGTGGGCAAATTATGCCTTCAATGGCTGCAAACTTCCACACTGGCAGAAATTAAGCAACACCTAACTTTACTTACTGATGGTGCTGACTTGCGTGATTTCATTATGGGACCGCGCAAACAGCGTCAAAAACGTTTCATAGCAGCCTCTGTATATGCAGCATACAATGAGGCCTGGAAGGTTACTCAAATTGAAACAGCAGAGAGAATACGGGAAATTGACAGTATTAATTTGGAAAAATCACTTTCTGTAGTGGACAATGGGTTAATGACTCTGTCCTCCAGAATTTTTTCTTTGGACAGCATTGTGTCTTCAGCAATCGACATATTATCGCAGGACTTACTGTTATTACAACACGGTCAGTCACAATTGCGTTCTATTGTACAGCTTGGCTGGACGTTACAAAATCTGCATTCAGGCTATGTGCCTTGGCGTTTAATCAACACAACGTCACTATTCCAAATCTTTAACCTTACTGATAGACAAATCAGTATGGCGCAAAGGGGTGCTGATTATACAATCCTGAGCATTGAGAAACTTGAGAGATTACCAATGACAATGTCAGAACGACCTGTCAGTGAATGGATAATACATGGGATAATTAATATTCCAATTTCAACCTTCAGGTTTCAATACTGCCAAAAATATATACAGGCTGGCATGTACGAGAAATTGGGAAAGGGGTACCTTAAAACAATATGGAACCTGCCCTATTCACATGCATGTGTCAGTAATAAAGGACAGAAAGTGTTTCTTAGTGGCAATAATTGTGCGATGTCACTAAGTGGCACACTTCTGTGTAACGGTATTAGTTTGCATGGAGCCTGTGAAGGGAATTCATACAACCTTTCATGTCACCAGCAAGGCGCACCTGCAACAGAAATAGAACCATTCTTTCAAAGACTCTATAATGGGAGTTACATTCTAATTGTAGACCGCAGATGTTGTAGTCTTATGCCCGGGACTCCTTATCTAGTAACTACGACTGCGAAGGTCAAGTGCTGTGGACGCTCGTTGTTCCCCAGCTCCTTTCCAGACAGGGAGGCAAGGGCATGGCCCAATTTGAAAATTACTTCCATTCGAATAGATACTTTAAGCAGAATGAAAACAGTGCTTCTTCAGACGCCTACCAGGCTCTCGTCATCAAAAGAAACATATGATCTACAAGTCGCAAGGACGACTGCAGAGATACATTCATTGTTATCAACTAATTCCCCCATACATTTAGCGGAAATTCTAAATGAAATCTTAAATATTTCTGATACCAATGGGATCTCAAAGGTATTTAAGACAGTATTTTCGATGGCATTAACACCATTCAAAGCCATACTGGGTATTTTTCCAGATTTCATCCATTCGATTTTTGGCGGACTTCCCCTGATCCTGGGACTAATTGCAGGAATCCTATTCTTAGTCCTTATTTTTCGTTATGGCAACCCATGTCACAGACAAAACTCTTGCGACAAGGGAAGAAACAATCCTAGCCATTGGATACAGGGACCGGATATCAAAAATCCTGGGACTCTCCCGGCTTAGAGACCTAAATATGACTTGGTTTCTATCATTTCGACCAATGTGGCAAAGATGTGTTTTACCTGTATTAAGGTGTCTGCTATGCGGAGAAGAATGCGTGTTAGACACCTGTCTGACGCTACAATCGGATGCGCCAATGGATGCAGAAACATTGTTGAGCCCGATCAAGGTTCATGCTTTGTGCTGCCCTCAAAGGCTACCAATCCTGATGACGGCATTCGTGGAAGCTTCACCACTACGATTGATGGGTAGTGAAGTTCAAGATGAAAGCAGCATCGAACAGGTACGACCTTCTGTCAGCAATGCAAATCAGAATGTCAATGGAGACAATCATGCGCACGAATGCATGATTACACCTATTTCCGAGTTAGTGGAACTTTCCCAGGAAGCTGTTGACAGTTTTTTCGAAAGCCTAAATAATAGAGACTTTTGAACAAGCTCGCACACGGCGTTCCCTGAATTCGGCCTTCAACTTTAAAAATAAAGTCACATGAACAATCTTTCCTCCAGTTCACGGACAGCAATTTTTCAGCAGCCCCAAAATATTTTTTCATATTTTTCGGGACACTATCTTCTGCTTAAAGTAAGAACTATTCTTAAAGAACTAAGGTTTCTAAATTTTAGATAGCTTATAGACATAGCTTATAGACATTAGCTGCCCGCAGGTATGTTCACAAATACTTTATTATGTGATGGAATGGTCTCGAACTTTTTTTCTGTATTAAGAGCCATTTCATGTGTAATTCTCATAAACCAAATAGCAATAATGTATACAAATGCAATTACTTTGGCATAATTATACAGCTTGAGTGCATACAATACATATGACTGCAATTTTTTCCGTATATTTGAAAAATTTCAAAATGCATTTATGGATTTTGGGGTGGTAAGGTATACACTATACTCTGTAGTATGTTGTACTATGTTATACTATGCCTAGATTAGTAAATATGACCATAGTTAGCGTGGAGTGGGTGTGATGTATTCCTATAGGTCCTGAATCGATCCCCCTATTCCTGACCCTATTCTGGTTAGTAAACTAACAAGTTAACTAGTAATCAGCCCATGAGGCAGAAAATCCCCATGATGCAGATACCGTTATCTGACGCAGTCACACTACGGCACAGGAACGTGTTATCTGATTAGGTCATAACGCTTGCGATCTAATTAGACATGCGATATTCCTCCAGCCCCTGATAAGGCATACGGAGTTCTCATAACAAATCAAACCTATGACAACCTGGGCAAAACCCTGCGGCCATTGTTTTGATTTCACCGAGAACTTCAGTAAAAGAATGTGCTAACGAGCAAGTCGTATGACATCCTTATTGACGTATCTATGTCCATCCTTACGTCAATCTCGGCACCTTAAAGGTATAAATATTACCGATATTGCCCTATGCAAAGACACGCGTGGTGACGAGACGGAGCAGCCATACTTGCCGAAGCGAAGAGCAGAGCAGACCCCGCTGGCGCAGCCCCGCCTTCCTGACGCGCTGAGACGCGCTGCTTTCTCCTGCCGAGAATTCCAGCCCCGGCGTTTCTGGGCAGCCCTCGCAGGCAGCCTGGAATATCGAGACCAGAGAGAGAGATACCATCCCTCATTCATCCTAACTTCCAGGTACAGAACTGAATAACCCCTCACAGAGAATTCTTTAGTTATTCACTTGGCAAAAACAAACTTAACTTAAACTGTAACTTTCTATTCCCGCCCACGTATTAGGCTTAGGTCAGGTACACGGGGTAGGCGTATTTAGAAACACCAGTTGAGTACGTTTAGTCAAATGTATATGTGTATGTAATATATTTTATTCATTTTAAAACATCATATGGCTTAGAAACCATATCAATGTTTTTACAGTATTATTTTATACTATTGCTTTTAATGTATGCACTTTACTTAACTATAAGTATTGCAATAATATCGATCCATTTCTCTTGTATGAGAAAAGAGACTGATCAATAAATAACACCTTTTTATTGAACACGCCCGTCTCTTCCTTTTCTCTACATTCTGATGAGACTAAGAATGCACGTACTGACTGAGTAAAATAAATTGCCTTTTGTTCACACGACTCTCGAGATATACTCTTGATTAGGGGAGAGCAAAGTTGTCATGTTCTATGGTTGTCAGAAACTAAATCCCTTCTTGTCTAATCAGGGGAGTTAATTCTTTCCTGAACATTCGAGAAAGTTTCTAGTGAACTCTGAGCTAAGCTGGCAAACCCAAAACTTTAAGTCTAGTATCGACAGTAGTAGACCTAGTTAACGTCTGGTCTAGGCCTTTACTATTGTAGGTATTATTCCAATGCGCAGAGCCTATTGGGATGATAGGAACTACACTACAGTAGCGCAGGGGTTTACAAAGTGACGCATCTACCTAGATACGTCACTTTGTAAATATGGTGCAGCAAGGCCCATTTTTTACGCTGCTGGTGTGTCACAAAAAATGACGAACCGGCGGTGTAAAAGTGATGCACAGCCTCATAAATGAGGCCCAAAATACCTCAGATACAGAAGTTGTATTTCTGCTCTTTAGGTCAGTCTATACAACTTGGGTATTTTTTTTATTTTCGTCCGAGTCCACGATTAGGACCATATTTTCCTATCAAAGATGTTCCAGTCTAGTAAATAGGAATGGCAGGAAAGCTAAGCAGAAGATATTCTGAAATAATTCCTTTGCGTTCCGGTGTAATGTTTATGATTATTTATGTTTTCATTTTATGCGAGACTCTTGGAAAACCTTCAAGATATACATTTACCTACAGTGAATCTAAATGAGAGTCTTTTGCATTGGTATGTTTTATTATGTAATCTTAAATTTTGTTATGATATGCTACGTTATGTCATGTTACATTTTGGTATTTGTATTTGTAACCTTTACATCTCACACATAATTATATTCGGGAGCTGAATAAAAAGTTATTGCATGGAGGTCTAAAACTAAGTTAGGTAGAACAGTCAGGTTTATAGTTCCTTCCTATTCGTTAATCCTGTAGTTATCATGAAAACATTTAAGGGACCTTAGGACGTAAAAATATTGCCTCAGGAAAACAATGAGCTGTGATCCCTCCTTTTGCTTTTTTCTGTGTGGTTGTTTGTATATTTTTAAATTCGTGCACAGCTTTGGATTCTGTATCGAATACGAGAATCACTATCACTTTTGAAAGGGTATTGACACTTTGCTTTCCAGACTAAACGCTTCATTTGCAATGAGCTGGTGTAGAGCAGCATTGCAAGTCTGTTTTCTGCAGTGCCCTACACCAATTAGAAAGGGCAGAAATTCACTGTTTTTACAAGATGCCGTGCATTCCTGTCCTTTCAGCCAGCACCGGTACACAGTTTGGTGCCTAGTGCCAATGCTGGCACCCTTGCAATATGGTGCAAGGGTGTCTGCGTTATTAGCAGGATTATTTTTGCGCAGGAAGGGACACCTTTCTGCACATAAACAATCCATGTAGGCTTTTTCCTCTTTCTACATGCGCTGCAGAATGCAGCACAAATAGAGGAAAAAATTAGGAGAACTAAAGATATTTCTCATTCTTACGCCTCCCCTGTGGAAGCGTACAGTTTTGACGCATTCCAAGGTTTATAGATCCTTGCAAATCTTGGAATGTGTCAAACCCCATATGTGTTGCATTGGATAACCCACCACAATGCCCATGAAATGCCCCCTTTATGGCAATGTAAGGCAACGCACTGACTTGTGCTGCATTGCCTTATACCATATCTACAAGTTCATGAAAAGTCACAGAAAGCAGAGTTGCGTGGCCGAGTAGATATGGGTCTGCACACTGCACCATTGGAGCATCATAAAACGTGAAGCAAGAGCAGAGCCAGTGGCTTGTAAATAAGCTCCTAGCCATTAAATACCATAACTGAACTCTCCTGTGGGCAGTATTATTAAATAATTCTCCACTTCCTGCTTTACGAATCTCATACCAAGGGCTCATATTAAGGGAGAAACGTTATCATGATGCAAATAGTTTATGGACATTCATCAGTTTAATTAGATTATGCTGACAGAGGCATGAGGGCACTGAAAACTACTACTTGAAGTTTTAGCATAGGCAAGTCTAAGAACAACTGTGATATTTCACCATAGAATTAAAATGGAAAGTCAACTCATGGACATTGCAATGCTGCATCATAAAGACTTTTATCCAATACCCACAATGCAATGAGAGAGAGATTTCCTATGTATAGAGGGGAATCTCAGGATACTGTCTCTCTATCTAATTCATCTAGCAATTAGGTATCTTACAATCCTTATGACTAAGCCTAGGCTCAGTTTGGATTTGTGACTCCAGGAAGCAGAACAATGTCGAAAGATTACTTGTTGGCATGTTTCAGACCCTTAAATAGCCTATCAAAAGGCCCTGGGTTTTCATCAGAATTGTATCTATCTTAATGCCCCCTATTACTATTGGGCTCTACTGTTGTTATTGTCATATCACATTTTCTTATGTCAAACAATGGAGACACATGTAAGATAAAGTTATTTTGAGCCAGGCCTCCTTGCCTGTCTCCTGGAAGGGTGAGTACTAACGTTTGCCCATTTGGTTATATTAACACCAAATACAGGTGGATGGTGGAACGTCCCTCTCACCTAAAGGATACCCCACCACTGAGCTGCCTATTTAAGCCACCACATCAACAATGCCGAGCAAGTATGACTGATTTATTAACTTATATAATCGAATTTTTAATAAATAATATATTGAAACATAACACTGTGTGGATGTATGACGATACATCAGGAACTAAAACAATGCATGCCTTTACATCGTAGTTGTTAGTTCGCAGGTACCGTCACAACGCAAGTAATAACATCGCAAACCATTACTTCGCATTTCCTTTGAAATGCACACAAAACCCCTTTACAATGCACACCAATCCCACGCAATCTCTTACATCACGATTTTTTTCCCAAGCGAATCCCGCCACACTAATACAGTACCCTACACAACCCTAAACTCTAATCCCTAAAACAGTACCCTACACAACACTAAACCATAAGCCCCAAGCCCTAAAAACTAAAACAGTACCCTACACAACACTAAACCCTAATCCTTAAAGCCTAAAACAGTGCCCTACACAACACTAAACCCTAAGCCCTAAGCCCTAAAGCCTAAAACAGTACCCTACACAACACTAAACCCTAAGCCCTAAAGCCCAAAACACTACCGTACACTACTACTCTAAGCACAATCTCCCTTACCTCTCTCCTGTCATGGTTCCGGTCCCAGCGCCGTCTCTTCCTCGTCTCTGTCCCGGCGCACGTCTGTCCCGGGGCCCGCCCACTACATCACATGCATTTTAAAAGCATGTATTGTAAAAGTGCTATCGATGTAATGGAACCCGTAGTAATGGTCAATGTAGTAGTGTCGCTTGCGTTGTAACACTTGTGATGTAAACGCATGAGATATAACGCATGCGTTGTGATGGCTGTTCGCTCACTGTGTAAAAAAAAATGGCATATCTATTCAAAACACTACCCACTCCATTCCAAAATAAACTGGCAATCCATCCAAAAATTACACTTGATAATGTTATGAAAAGTTATACATACAAGAAAATTATATAAATTAAATTGGCTATCCTAAATGAAAAATATATAATATTCATTAAAATATATATTTAGAAAAACACAGTTCAATCATTCCAGAAACAAGCCCCACAATCCAAAAATCATTATTTAACAGATACTTCTATTTAATTTGTACAAAAATAAAAACATTAAGTGACCCTATTTCAAACACTGCAAAAACATCCTAAATGTATCCTTGAATAGCTAAGATTTTGTTTTAGCGCAGGGCGATAGAGAAGGGGGGCCAACCGGCCCCCACGCATGCATGGCGGGGCCCGGCCCCTCCCATATCCCGGTTCTTTCGTGGTGGCTTGCCCCCGCCCTCGCCCCGGAAGTAGTTGTGCACTTCCGGGGCGAGGGGGCCGGGCCGCGACGGCGAAAGGGTTAAGAGCCTGGGGAGCGCGGGAAGCGGCCTCTTTGTGCCCGCGCTCCCAGGCTCGCTCCTCACCCCACCGTGGGGCTGTGTAATTTTCTTTCATTTTTATTTCAGGTGTGCTTCGTGGCTGCGGAGGACTGCGGGGGTTTCCTGCATCTCAGGCCGACGCGTTGTAGAAGCGGAGCGGGAGAATTTGCCGTGACCAAGCGGGCGTGGCGATCTGAAGAATCCGACCTACGGAGGACTGCGGTGTTTTTGTCGTGGATCTCAGGCCAACGTCTTTTCTGTCGGGACACCACTGAGGCGGAGCAGGGAGAATTTTGCCGGGACCAAGCGAGCGAGGAGATCCAGCGAGCGCACCGCCGAGCAGTGGTTACCGGATTCGACTGGGAGCATCGGGACACGAGGTATTTTGCGGGGCGGGTGGGCGGCTAGACAGCGGCTTAGCAGACGTGCAGAGAAAAGCCGGTATGTAAAGTGCCCACAGCACAACGTGCAAGTTATTAGTTATTCACGGAATATAATCGAGCTGCTTACTTTGCTTTAAAGTTCCTGTGTTTAACAATTTAAAAGCCAGAATAAGCGAGTCGTGTGCGCGCTGCAATTTTGTGGGGGAGTTTTCGATTCGTTTTTTACGCGGGGCAGGCTCGGCTCTGTTTTCCTGCGCACCTATTGGCAGCGCGTAGACGAGGTTAAGCAGGGACAGCTAGGGCAGAGGGCGGATGGGAGACCAAAGAAGGTTCTTTCAATGAAAGCGAATTGTGACATAACAAAGTGCTAGAGTTTAATTAACATAGCGAAGGTGCCCTTCCTGTTTATTTTAAGAAGGGTAACGTAACTTGGAGGCTGATTTTGTTTAATTTTCTCATGTAGAAGTGTCTCCATGTAATGCAACTGGTGATATGTAAAGTGCTCTGAATATGTAAAGTGCTCTGATACAATCTGTAAACAAGTTTAAGATCGGTTGTGTTTCTTACAAAGGTGGTTTGATTTAGTCAGGCCCCCCAAGGGACTTAATTGTCTCTGCACATATAAGGGCTTGACTTAGTTGTAATTAAAAGGCACACAAGGAATTGTTTAAAAATTTAGTTTGATTTTATAAGTAAAGCCTAATGTAGCCCACATACTTTGTTTTGAGGGACGGGGGGCCATCAACGAGTGGGTCCGGGGGCAGGATAGCACGAAGGGATTAGGGGTTGACCGTTTGAGGTGATATGACGTGTGATGCTGAGCACATCACCGAATCTCCCCACGCGGGAATGATGGGTGTAGGTACGGTGCCCAGGCGCAACTTGTGGTGTTTGCAGGCAGCGCTGGCGTTCTTATTGTGAGGTGCTGGACGCCTTTTGGGGTCGGTCCGCAGTGAAAGGAGTGAGCGGGTGTGGTCAGAGAAAAGCAAGTGTTACTCTGAGGTGTCGGAGCGCTTCACAAGTAGAGCGGAGCCAATGCATGAGAACATTCCTGTGATGAGATTACAAAAGCAAACGTTACATTAAATGAGACAGAAGTGGCAATCGTAAGCCAACAAAATACAAGAGGTAGCAAAGGGTGCATTTTAGTAGAAAAATTACCTGGACAGGTTACAAAAAGTGTACAAAGTAAACTTCCTTTATTAATGCCAGTGTATTAGTAGGATATGCGCCGAGCCGCCAGTTGCGCTGGCTCGGGAGTAAGCAACAATCGAGGCAGGCAAAAATGAAAAGCTCAGCCCAATTCTAACAAGCTTATGCATCCGGAACTGCAATTAGCAGTGAAACAGTCAGGTGAATCCAATTTTGGTGTAACTGGTTTGTGCCCGGAACGTACACAATTCCTCTCATCTCCAGCGGTATGCGTTCAACTTCGCAGCTTCACAGGTGAAGCTCTCCTACGGCCGTAAGACATTCTGCTGTACATTCCGGTACTCGGGTTATCGTTAGCGGCTATTGTGTGTTTCTCTTTGTCATACATTATCTCTATAAAACACATTAGCATCAACATTACTCTCAGCAAGCTTAACAGGAGTGCAGGAGCCAACAGCTTCCTAGTGGCCACCACGCGGTGCAGGTGTCACGGACGGCGCCTCGCCGCCATCTTGCTCCTCCATCTTCTGCCTTATGGTCCCCCAAACCAGCAACTGCCAGCCTCGGATGCTCACGAACTTTCATTTGAGTAGAATCGTGTGGGTAGAAAAAGTACTATCCCACATCCTATCACGTCTGTTTACAAGCAAGTTGGTGCATTAAATCGTTGACCAGGGTGACCACCTGCTAGTGGGGATAGCATTAAGGCAGTGGGGCTTATAGCTCACAAGTTAATCAAAATGATTGGTAAGGGTCACAAATAATTGCCTGCTGAAATTGGAAAGATCTTAATCTCTCTTTCTTTAAAACAGGAATGTCCAATGTAGGCCCAGGAGGGCTGTATCCATGACAGATTTGTAAGATAATCAACACGCTTTAAAAATGTGTTATATTTAGATGCACTGTATCTTAATGCATTTAATATGTTAATTCTAATCTCAGAGATGCTGCCCATTGTATACCTACATTTGGGCAAGAACACTTTAAACGATCATTTGTCAGATTGGTTGAGTGCAAGGAGCATGAAAAGCTGCCCACATGGGGTTAAATGCTGTGACATTAGGATGACACTTACTGTGCCCTTGCTTTTCCTTTCTGACTCAGCGACAAGACAGTCGTGGTTGCTATTTATTTGTTAAATAGACAATGTAATTCTAATTGCTGGCCGGGCACTGTAATCTGATCCCTGTTTAACACCCTCCTTGCACTGACCCTGCCACCGCACAATATTTCTTTCTGTGTGCGGGGATTTGGTTGGTTCAGAACGTCTTCACTGTTCATAAAATAGATCCTGTCTGGTTCGACAGGAGTGATCTCTGTAAGCAATATTGTGTGTCCGCTTCGCCTGGGTATCTAAAATAGCTTTGGAGGATCACAAAATCCATTAACATTTATGAAAATTGGAAGGTGCTGTGCACTTTATGTCATGTAATTAGTTGAAACAACGAGACAACAGGAAGAAGGGGTATGATGCCTAGGTTGTAGGCCTCGATTTGATGACAGGACAAAGCTACGAAATGTGCAGCACAAGTTACTAGGCACAGTGCGACTTAAGCCTGGTTACAGTGGTAAAAAACCTTTGACGCCCCCAGACCAAGCTAATGCTACTTACAACGGTAACATGGCAAAGTGGTCTACGTAATCGATATATCTATCGGTATTATTGACAATACTAGTTCTGGGTCACCTGTGTGCTTGCTGATTCAAGTTACACTTGCGTGTTTACTTGACAGCATTTGGCACTCCCCTCCCTCCCTCCCTTTTTTATTGCCTAAATGAGTCAGCCGTACCAAATGTCAACCAGGAAATTGCCATACCATAGTCCATAGTATGCCTATTAGTTTCAGGTCATTTTCTCAGAGGACATACAGCACGCAAAGGACTCACTATAATAGAGTGGATCTAAAAAGGAAGGTCGTGACCATGCCTAAATCCCATCTCTGATACTGCTGGTGCTCTTATACAGGCATGAGGGTCGTACTGATTGCATATGACCAGGGCTGAACTGGGGGAGGCAGAGTGGGTTAATGAACGGTAACAGATTAAACCCTGATCTGTTGAAATTAATGTTGCATCACGATTTACGAGATGTGACGGTAAACTATGAATTGATTGGCAAAATCATGTGTGGCAGCTGGAGGGCCACCTGTTACATGCAACCTGTTAAGGGAATCATGCTCAGTCTGATCAAGGTAACTGAAACGGTCTAACTGGTCACGGGTTACTGTTTTCTGTTGAAGACTTTAGAGCAGCTTTATGGGCGCGGTGTTCACTAGGCGTAAGTTTGGTATCCTAACAATAATATATATAGGTTATGGTTGCCCCTTAGTTATATTACGCATTACCATTGTCAGCCACGGTCGAAGCCAACAGTCAGGCGTGAGGGGTTCGATACTTATAATACGTATCTTTCATCGAGTTGTTGTTGGGTGGGTACTAATCCTATGCTTAAAGACTTTGATGCGGCACTGGCAAACAGACTGTCCCTTTCAAACTGATATCCTATTGCCCAAAAACGAGGGGAATAAAAAAACGGGAATAGGAGGTGATGTCCTGGTCTGCAGCAGAATTGTTTAGTAACAATGAATGTGCTGTGACACTGCACTTCACACTGTGTATCATCCTTAAGGAGTCATGAGGGCGCTATTGTATTCACTGTGGACCCCATGCTTTGTGTCACTGCACTGCACACTGGGTAGTATTCTTTAATGAAGGCCATTTTACAGGGCACTCTCCGTAACACTAATCCAGTCACACTACATGGGACACAAACTGAGGCTATGCTTAACACTTACAGTCGGAAGTGTTAATGAGTATGCATCTGGCGCTAATCTTATCTAAAACTTAGCAAGTGATGGCAATGTAAGAATAGCACGTGTACAGCAGTTATCGCCAGAAACACTAATGGTTTGTGTTTATCTTTTCCATTTATGTATGGCCGGGTCCATGGTGGATATCTGGAGTGCTCCACATCACAACAGCTGCAACAGGTGGACAGCCCAAGGGATGCTTACGTCAGGTAGAGGATGGCAAGCAACAACGCAAGTGTGATGGGCGAGCGATCAAAGACGCAGGAGGTGCCAGCACAGGGTTGATTGTTTTTTGGTGTGTAAACCCTAGATCGGGCTGGCCGCATAAAATGGCAGTATTTTTCTTAACAGGAAATTGTATTTCTACAGTAACGGCGCCTGCGCTCGCAGGGCCACCAGTGTCAGCATGGTATATTCATAGGTTACCAATTGGTAGGGCCAACGATAGGGATGGGGCAGTGCACAAGGGTGTGCATTGCTAGCCTTGGCAACCCCAGGAATAAATAGGCCTATGCAACGCCTCATCACCCCTGGTCGGGAAGTGGGGACTTCCATAGTAAAGTAGTAGACATACACTCAACATTTCCCAGAGCGTAGTGGCCAGGTGTGGGTGGTTAGCAGACTTCGCGATACGCCAGTGGGAGGTTTACACTGCTAGTACCAGGATACCCCCGGTCACAGCCACTAGAGGGACACAAAAGATGGTGTCTGTCCGTCCAGAGCGGGGAAGGAGAGGTACCCGATAGGCACGCCCCCCACCCTCAGTCATTATCTGACATGCCGGTAACAACGATTGGGGTTTTTTAATTGGGCAAAGGGGGTTCTGGTGGAAGGGATAATCGCACTAGCAATCTAGTTAGCGAAATATAAAACACAGACTGCACCATAGGGGGGCTCAGTTGTTTCCCAGGCTGCAGGAAGAGGGGGGTGGACTTGGTGAGTGCGCAGAGTCACTCGGTGAAGAATCACTCGGTAAAGAGGATGAACACTTAGATTGAGAAATTATTTCAGACACCTCAATTGCAGTATATCCCACAGGGGTGCATCTGAGAGGGACAATGTAGACTAGCAGTCGGCTGATAAAGGAGAGTTGGCAATTGTTGAGGGGGTGGTCTCTACGCACAGGGTAGGGGTCCATTTGACAGAGTCAGGGAATGCCCTATGGATAGGGAACAAACTAGCAGGGGTAGAGGGTTTTTTGATAAGGAAGGTATGACCTTTCAGTGTAGGCGGTTGGGGGGGGGGCCAGATAGTCGGTCAACTATGCTGGCCTGTGGTGGTAAGGTCATAATCGGTGAGCAGCATTTTAAGGTCCTTAGGGGGGGGCGGGCCCATTCACGAAAGGGGCCGCCCGTCGGGAGGGGCCATTGGTCTCTCCCAGAACTTCAGGGGCAGGATATGATATCCATTACTTAGAAGGGTGCGGGGGAGGGAGTCTACGCTCTCCTCAGGCTGGTAGCCACCCCTCACAGACACTATGACGTCATCAAGGTGCGCGAGTGTACGGGCCCTCCTGTTATGGTTAAATGGAGTTCAGGGAGCGCACGTGGGTGAAACGTGCCCTGGGTTGCGCATGCGCATCTCGAACGTGAGAGCGTAGCTGTAAAAGGATCTGACACCGGTTAGCGACCTTGCCGTACGACTTAATTATTAGAATGCATTTTAATTTTCAGGATGTTAGATTCGGTTAGGAAACACGCTGTACTAGATATTTGTTAAGGTTAGCCCATCATACCATGTCAAAATGGATGTTAATCTAATGTTCTGAAATGTGCATTTAATAATTGTCTAAATGTTTATTTTATTAAAATTTTAATTTTGTTTTCATATTTTAATAAATACGGCCAGGGGGGGCCCTGACCCCCTGACTTCCAAAGACCCATGTGTGGAATGGTTGAATTAAGTAATGCAGTCCGTGTGTTAAGGAGGGGGGTGGCCGGTAGTCACAGACCATGAGAGAAGGGGGGGCCAATCGGCCCCCACGCATGCATGGCGGGGCCCGGCCCCTCCCATATCCCGGTTCTTTCGTGGTGGCTTGCCCCCGCCCTCGTCCCGGAAGTAGTTGTGCACTTCCGGGGCGAGGGGGCGGGGCCGCGACGGCGAAAGGGTTAAGAGCCTGGGGAGCGCGGGAAGCGGCCTCTTTGTGCCCGCGCTCCCAGGCTCGCTCCTCGCCCCACTGTGGGGTTGTGTAATTTTCCCCACCCTCCATCCCCTTGATTAGCGGAACTTGGGTACAGTCAATGGTAGGTATACTGTCTAGCGATGTGCAGGATCATAGGAATAACATGCTTGCTTCATTAGGCCTTTTTTCCCGTTTACAGGAGGAATGTACATATGTAGATGTTTTGTGCTTTGCTGTGGTTTTTTAACTAATTTTCTCCTTAGGCCTCTTTTCCCGTTTACAGGAAATGTACATATTGTATATGTTTTTGTGCTTTGCTGTGTGTTAACTAATTTTCTCCTTAGGCCTTTTTCCCTCTTAGTATAGCAATGTCGTATTTATTATGTGGGTCTGGCGGTAAGGTCATAATCGGTGAGCAGCATTTTAAGGTCCTTAGGGGGGGGGGGCCCATTCACGAAAGGGGCCGCCCGTCGGGAGGGGCCATTGGTCTCTCCCAGAACTTCAGGGGCAGGATATGATATCCATTACTTAGAAGGGTGCGGGGGAGGGAGTCTACGCTCTCCTCAGGCTGGTAGCCACCCCTCACAGACACTATGACGTCATCAAGGTGCGCGAGTGTACGGGCCCTCCTGTTATGGTTAAATGGAGTTCAGGGAGCGCACGTGGGTGAAACGTGCCCTGGGTTGCGCATGCGCATCTCGAACGTGAGAGCGTAGCTGTAAAAGGATCTGACACCGGTTAGCGACCTTGCCGTACGACTTAATTATTAGAATGCATTTTAATTTTCAGGATGTTAGATTCGGTTAGGAAACACGCTGTACTAGATATTTGTTAAGGTTAGCCCATCATACCATGTCAAAATGGATGTTAATCTAATGTTCTGAAATGTGCATTTAATAATTGTCTAAATGTTTATTTTATTAAAATTTTAATTTTGTTTTCATATTTTAATAAATACGGCCAGGGGGGGCCCTGACCCCCTGACTTCCAAAGACCCATGTGTGGAATGGTTGAATTAAGTAATGCAGTCCGTGTGTTAAGGAGGGGGGTGGCCGGTAGTCACAGACCATGAGAGAAGGGGGGGCCAATCGGCCCCCACGCATGCATGGCGGGGCCCGGCCCCTCCCATATCCCGGTTCTTTCGTGGTGGCTTGCCCCCGCCCTCGTCCCGGAAGTAGTTGTGCACTTCCGGGGCGAGGGGGCGGGGCCGCGACGGCGAAAGGGTTAAGAGCCTGGGGAGCGCGGGAAGCGGCCTCTTTGTGCCCGCGCTCCCAGGCTCGCTCCTCGCCCCACCGTGGGGTTGTGTAATTTTCCCCACCCTCCATCCCCTTGATTAGCGGAACTTGGGTACAGTCAATGGTAGGTATACTGTCTAGCGATGTGCAGGATCATAGGAATAACATGCTTGCTTCATTAGGCCTTTTTTCCCGTTTACAGGAGGAATGTACATATGTAGATGTTTTGTGCTTTGCTGTGGTTTTTTAACAAATTTTCTCCTTAGGCCTCTTTTCCCGTTTACAGGAAATGTACATATTGTATATGTTTTTGTGCTTTGCTGTGTGTTAACTAATTTTCTCCTTAGGCCTTTTTCCCTCTTAGTATAGCAATGTCGTATTTATTATGTGGGTCTGGCGGTAAGGTCATAATCGGTGAGCAGCATTTTAAGGTCCTTAGGGGGGGCGGGCCCATTCACCAAAGGGGCCGCCCGTCGGGAGGGGCCATTGGTCTCTCCCAGAACTTCAGGGGCAGGATATGATATCCATTACTTAGAAGGGTGCGGGGGAGGGAGTCTACGCTCTCCTCAGGCTGGTAGCCACCCCTCACAGACACTATGACGTCATCAAGGTGCGCGAGTGTACGGGCCCTCCTGTTATGGTTAAATGGAGTTCAGGGAGCGCACGTGGGTGAAACGTGCCCTGGGTTGCGCATGCGCATCTCGAACGTGAGAGCGTAGCTGTAAAAGGATCTGACACCGGTTAGCGACCTTGCCGTACGACTTAATTATTAGAATGCATTTTAATTTTCAGGATGTTAGATTCGGTTAGGAAACACGCTGTACTAGATATTTGTTAAGGTTAGCCCATCATACCATGTCAAAATGGATGTTAATCTAATGTTCTGAAATGTGAATTTAATAATTGTCTAAATGTTTATTTTATTAAAATTTTAATTTTGTTTTCATATTTTAATAAATACGGCCAGGGGGGGCCCTGACCCCCTGACTTCCAAAGACCCATGTGTGGAATGGTTGAATTAAGTAATGCAGTCCGTGTGTTAAGGAGGGGGGTGGCTGGTAGTCCCAGACCATGTGGCTATGGCGGACTTGTTGGTTTGGTGGGCTGGGAGCGGACTGGGAGCGGACTCTGCGGACAGGAGCAGCAGCTGAATTTCGCTCACGCTCCTTTGAATCCGTACGAGACAGTCGTGGGGCGGCTGCAATCTCGCCTGCTCCGCGTTTTTTCTGCACATTTTCGGAGTTCGGTTTTTTATTTGCATTTAGAGCGTGGATGCTGACTGGAAGATACTGATTCACCGTGGTTGCCTCGGTGCCCCTTCGAAAGTCCTGGTTTCGCTATACTCATTAATTGAGTGTGGAGGCTTGCGGAAACTTGCGGCCGGATTTTTTCCATCTCTCCTGCTTTGGAGCTGCTGTAAACAGGCTCTGTTTTCAGAGAAGTGGAGCACGATGTGGCTTCTACAAGAAAGAAGTTGTGGTATAAAGCACAAGGTAAAACCTCGGAAGAGATGCTGGAGACGATGGAGAGTTCAGCGGTAGAAGGAAGGCGCTAATGGTGAGTGCCGATTTCATTTATTGTTAAAAGAATGGGAAAGAGACTTGGGATGGCCAGTTTTGGTGATTTAAAGCCTGGTATAGATATCTAAGAAATATAATGAAGAAACAATTGAAGCCTGCCGCAGCCGCAGCGAAAGTAGATGTTGCAATTGCAGCAAAAACGAAAACTCGTTTAGCTAAAGCAAAGCTGAACCAGACTTTAATTAAAGCAGGTACTAAAATGCATCACGGTGAGTCCTCCTTTAGTTCTCGAAGTTCAGAAACCGACGATCCATCACTAAAGGAGATACATTTGATAGAAGCTTCAGGATCTAATTTAAGGGATAACAATCTGGCTTCTTCACCAGGGGTCATTGCAGCTCGGAAAAATCAAGAGCAGAAGATTGCCAGAGAATTCCCTCTCTTCGTTGAAAAGATGCTACTTCCTAAAACGTTGCCAGGGATAGATAAGCCCAGTCAAGACTCCGCGGCGCTGCACACTCTAGCCACAACAGGAGATACGTTGACGCAAACAGTATCATCATCGTCAGCTTCATCTCCTGGGCCAGTATGCTCTTCTTCACCTGGGTTTCGTCTCTAGGTTCCCAGGGTCTACAGATACAAGCAGTGGAACAGTTGATGGTTTTGCCAGACTCAGAGCAGCTTCAAAATACTGCTTTGACGGCTTTGACTGTGGCAATGGCTGTCGCGACTTCGCTTCCTTACTCTCTGCTCTCTCTCCTCTTTAGTTCCGAAAAGGGCATTCCAAGTCAATCTAATGGTATTATGCCAGCCCAGCAAGGTCAGCAAGAACAGAAAGGTCAGCTAGATCAGCAAGGCCAACAAGTAGCTTCAGTCCTATTGAAGACTAAATCGCTAGTGGAAAACGTTACTATTTCATTAGCTCCCTTGATAATGGAAGATAATATTGAGCCACAGCAAGGAACCCAAGGATGTCATCCCACACTTCAGGATGAGAAGGCTATTGCATATCAAATGGATATTAAAACAATGTTAAATATGATCCTTGAAGAAATTCGGGAAATGAAGAAATCACAACAAATTGAAATTGTAGCTATACATCAGCGCTTGGGGAAAATAGAGGAAGCAGTCGCTAGTCTCCCAATTTGAATCCAGGAGGCTGAAGCAAGAATTTCATTTGTTGAGGATCAAATGAATGGTATTCTTCAGCAAGCAGATTTGGCGTCGCGTAAGAAAATAATTATGGAAAACAAGTTTGAAGAATTCGAAAATTTCTCACATTGCTCAAATCTACGGATAGTTGGTGTCCCGGAACAGCTTGAAGGAGCAGACACACTCAATTGGGTTGAATCCTTTATGAAGAAGGTTGTGATTCCTGAGATTTCTGGAGACTTAACTGTAACTAGGCCTCATCAGGTTCCAGCTCATCTTCGCCCCAATTTGAAGTTCCCTCGCACTATATTAGTCAATTTTGTGGATTATCGCATAAAGGAAAAAATCTTGTCTAAAGCAATTCAGACGAGACAGTTTAAAACTGAAAATGGAGCTAAATGTAGAATTTTTTCTGACATGTCCGGAGCGGCTGCAAGATGACGCTAAGAGTTTGTCAAGCTGGTGCACCTCTTTAAAGCCCAAGGGGCTCAAGCCTTTACTGCCCAAAAATCCAAACTCAAAGTCCTTGTATGGGGGAAGTTCCATTTGTTTACACGCATTGAAGAGGCTCAGGAGCTCCTGAAGGCGAATTCAGTTGGAAAATAACTTGCTAATTCTCTTGTTTTTTTAATAACGTTCTTCATTAATGCCCTCTCATGGTTGAACTAGGAGAGAAGCATTGAGCTCTTGTCTTGTCAAAAATTCTTTTTGAATATCTGTTTTAGGGCATTCTTTGGATCGTGATCTTGAGGCTTGGGTTTTGTTTCTGTGGGGAGGGGGCTGGACACCCTTGGTGCTATACCAGGGCACCAGTACTAGTATCTAGGGGAAGAATGTGGATAGCGGGGATAGCCGCATTTTACAAGGGTGGGCTGGTTCTTGGGGTAGGGTTGTTTGAGTTAGCAGAAAAAAAGAGCAGGTGTTATCAGGAATCTGATATAATGTGCTGGACTCCACAGAGTATAAGATTGAAGTAAACAATGTTTTCTATTATTTTTCTTTTTTGTTTTCTTTTTAGTAAAATAAGTATATCCAGTAAATGTCAGATTATCTCTGTTAATGTTAATGGTATGTTGAATAGACGTAAATAAGGAGGAATAATTGGGTGGTTAGTGACTCGTAAACCTCAAATTCTTTTAATTCAAGAGACTCATTTGAAAACAAATACTCCAAAATGTGTTATGCCAGGAATGTTTTCTAGAGGTTTTTTTTGCCTCTGCAGGTGTCGCAATGAGGGGGGTTGCAATATATTTTTTACAGGAAATTGTTTGGGAATTTCTTCAAGAACAACAGGATCCTCTGGGGAGGTGGATTTGGGTACAGGTTAAATTAAATGAACAGGTTTTGAAGTTCATTCATTATTATGGTCCAACAACTGATGATGCTTCTGTACTACTTACATTTTATAAACTCCTCATTGGGGTTCCTGGGCAAATTGTCTTTAAGGGTTACTAACTATATTGAGGATTTGAAATTTGATACCTCAAATAGTGGAAAAAACAACTGAAACCTAAGACAAAGAAGGTTTTCAATGCTCTGTTGGATGATCCTCAGCTAATTGATGCATGACGATTGCTTAATCAGACAGCACGTGAATATACTTGCTCCTCACGTCAGCACCAGACCGCATCCCAAATCAATTTTTTATTAATTTCACGTTCACTGTCCATTATGGCTGCTGGCATTGGTGCAAACACTTTTTTCTGGTCATTCATATGTTCAGGCTGACATAGAAATTGGTATTTCTAAAAAGAACAGGTCCAAGTGGCAGATGGACCGCCTTCTTCTTCAAGATTCATTATGGCTTGAACAGTTTAGACATTGGCTACTCGAATATTTTAAAATGAGTGAAGGGTCAGCTGGTATTTTTTCTGTTTGGGGGGGTTTTAAGGCTGTGGCCCGCGGACAGATAATAGTTGCTTCTACGAGTAAAACTAGGGTACGGTTGGGACAAATCGCACAGCTTCAGCAGTTGTTGGACATTGCTTCTAAATCTTTGGGCTTCCCATCTCGGGGTCAGTTGGAACAGGCTAGGAAGGCATTTAGAGACTTTTTTGTTTTAGAAGAAATAAATAGCTCCCAGGCATATATGCAGAAGGTGTATGAAGAAAGCCAAATGGTTGGAAAGATGCAAGTTTGGTCTACTAGGGCTCGACAAGAAACCGCCTGTAATGTAGAAATAATCAATCCAAAAACTAATGTATTAGCAACTGACAGAGCTGACATTGCTTGAATATTTGTCGAACATTTTCAACAATTATATAATACAAAATATTCAGTTAATCCGGAAATGATCCACAAGTATTTTGCTTCACTTCAATTACCAAAAATATCACAGAGTGTAGTCACGCAGTTTCAGAAGGAATTTTCAGAGGCTGGGATATTGGCTGTTATTAAATCTATGGGCAAAAGCCTGTGGCGAGGATGACCCTATTTTTAAAAAAAATATTTGAACATATCAAAACTGGTGGGATGGTTTCTTCTGATTCTAAAAGGACGACAGTAATTAGTTTTGTAAAAAAAAGGGTAAACCATTAATTTCAACAGATCAGCCTTTTAAATGCTGACCATAAAATTCTTATGAAGATCTGGGCCCAGCATTTTGTTTTTGCGGCTAAGGAAGTATTTCACTATGATCAAACGGGGTTTATAGTGGGCCGTATGATGACATCAAATACTCCTTTTTTTTTTTACAAGCTTTAGATTATTTCAAAGTGAATAAGAGACCTGCCTGCATCATGATGCTAGATGCGGAAAAAGCTTATAGTTAATTGGGACACTTTATTTTATGCAATTTTTAGGTTTTTAGGTTTGGGATTCCATCTCCAGTAATCACCATGCTTCAAAATATCTATCAAGGGGCGCAGGCCCAGATAAAAGTTAATGGGGCCCAAACTGGGTTAATTGATATTAAGGGTGGGTCTAGGCAAGGCTACCCCTTATCACCCCTTTTGTTTACTTTTTTTATTGAGCCTTTGGCAATTAAAATACAAGCAAATAGGTATATTAGAGCCCCGATCGATGGAATGGCGAAATTAAAGCTCTTCGCTGATGATCCCATTCTGTATTTGTCCCCTGAAAAATCCATCCTGCAGTCAACAATGGTAGAATTCATGAAATTAAAACAAATTGGGGGTTATACAAATAATCCAAGCAAAACTGAAATTTTAATTTTAAATACCGGGTCTGAATTTGGGATTTATGTTACAGGCCAATATGGGCAGCTAGTTAAGCTGAATTACGAAGCCACTAGAATAAAGATTCAGAAACTACTTGATAACTGGACTAATCTTCCTTTAACCTTGGTAGGGCATGTGGCACTTATTAAGATGTCTATTCTACCTCTTTTGATATTTCTTTTGACCAATATTCCGATTAAGGTGAATGTTAGTTTTATTTAAAGGGATTGACTCAATGATTCGGTCATTTATTTGGAATAAAAAGACAGCTAGAGTTAAGCTGCCAATTTTGCAATTATATACTGAGTTAGGTGGTTTAGCACTACCAAATATGTATTTATATTATGAATCATCATTTCTTGACTATGTAGCGTGTTTATTATCTAAACAGCAGCTGGTACTGTTTTTAAACAAAAGGATTTAGGTTTACATATCCACTCTATTCAGTTGAAAATATGGAACAACTCTTGTTTGGGGTTAGTTAATCAGTTTGTTATAGAGGGCAGGATGATCACTTGGAAGAAGTGCTGGCCAGATGTTTTGGTCACAACAAACCCTCGTTTTTGAATTTATCCAAAGTATTCATTTTTTGAAAAAATATAATCTTATATTTAATACCCCCCCCTGGAAAAATTGCCTCTACACTGTATAGTTCAAAATTGACTGAAGTGGGCAATTGGTATCGTTTAAGAAGCTCTCATGATGAATCCCCACTGGTTTTAAACATTTTGGAGAAAGTTGCAGCTCAAACTCAATGCGTTTTTTCTTATCAAGAATGGCAAAAGATATCAATTACAGGCAACAAGATATTGAGAGCTGCAAACTATAAAAGAATGGCATTTCTTGCGCACTGGAAGGCATACTACACCCCAGAAGCGTTAAATAAAATGTATCCAGAGGTGGAAAATAGCTATTTTCGTTGTGGTACCTCACTGGAAGGGGTATGGCGGCATATTTTTTCTCTTACCCTAGGTTGAAAATATATTCAGAGAAAATATTTGCATATTTTAGTAGGGCGATTAAAACAATGTACAAACCTACAGTAGAAGCTGTTCTGTTTGGGATAACTAGTAGGGAGACTATACTCTCAAAAACTGAGGGTAATTTTCTTGCTATTTTAATGTTGGTTGCTCGTTTGTTAATTATACAAAACTGGAGATCAGTAGAAGTACCTTTGTTTGAGAAATGGCTTATGAAAATGAAACGTATGAAGCACTTCAAAGAAGCTTATGCCAAACGGGTGGGGCAATTAGGAATTTTCGTGGATTTGTCAATATTCCGTTGATTGTTAATTTGATGATGGATTTTGCCTTATATGTTTTGTTAATTTAATGAACAATGTTGTATTTTGGATCAAGTTCGCTGCATTTGTGAAGTGAAAGTATTGTATGATTCTTCTTAGCTCTGCTCAATATGAAAATATATATAAAAAAAGAATAGCTAAGATTTTGATATGTTTTACTCTGGATATTTTTACCTCAATATTATGGTCACAATAAATTCTAGATTAGATATTCCGTAGCCCATTCCATAAGCCTTTGTTTATTGGTTATTCCAGGGGACTTTGACGTGGCACTGGGCGACGAGGGAGTCTCAGCTGCGGCAGGGATGGGCAGTGGTAAGTCACATTGCTTGCTTATTGACAGTTAATAGTATATTACCTGCAAGGGTGTCAACTTATGAACCCCCTGATTTAGCAGGTACAGTGGGGGTTGAGCTAATTGCCTCTTCTATCTGCAACTCAGTAGACAAAAGTTCATAAGGATGGAAAAGTAAAAAAGTATGTAAGGAGAAAGGATAGGTGAAATATTATAGGAGTGAAAGGATGCATGCATAGGTGGGTGAAAGAATGCATGGATGGGGCAAAGGATATATGAAAGGGTATAGGTGTGAAAGAATGCCTGCCCGGGTGGGTGAAAGGATTGATGTGTAAAAGGAATGCTTGTGGGTTAAAGCTGGATGGGTGAAAGGGTGAATGGGTGAAATAATGTGTGGGTGGGTAAATGGATGTTGGTGAAAGGTTTGTTGAGAGCTACTACTGCAAGTGCTTTACACAGAGCATTGTTTACAATTTGACTTTTCTCTTTATTGGTATAGCTACTCCTGCTGGTTGAGCTCCTACCATGCAGGGGATAGCGGTCCGGCTGTGGCAGCAGATGCTCAAGGTCATATATGTGGAATTCCAACATCTGGTGGCCCTGGAGGAGGGGGAGAAAAAAAGAGCAGCTGCTGTCCAGGACCCCAGCCAGCCACCAGTGCATCCTGTCTCCTGTCAAGATCAACACCACAGGAGACTGGGAGCCCTCCATCATTGTACCACTATTGCTGTACCCTCAAGTTCAGCATCAGACCACTATACTCACTGCATCCTGCTTAAGCTTATGTCTCAAATATTGTTTGGGTGTTTTACTTTGCACTGCTCCCTTTTAGCACAGCCTGTTTTTTAAATCGGCTTACAAATGGTATAGTTGGTTATACAGTAGTACCCTTACTACCCTCTGTAATTATATTGAGCACTAGTGGGGTTGCCATTGCCAATATACCCTATAACAACTTTCTATAGTTCTTTTCTCTTACTTGAATAGATGAAGCGAGGGCTGCTACCTCTCTCAGTATTTTTACTGCAGGGTTTCCCCGGGCGCCATGGTAGTGGAAGTAGTAGCAGGCTAGGGCAAAAACATGGAAGAAATCCCAAGTGAGGTCCCTCTTCAACCTAGCTGAACTCCAACTGGAGGAATAATCAAAGAATTATCCATTAAAGGCAACTACATTGAAAGAAAACACAGAGTTGACTTACTGGGTTAATATTATAATAACTTTAGAAAGACTGAGACCAGACTACCACCATAACACAAGAATGAAAACCAGATATGATAGCAAAAACTATCAATAGTAACTTCTTCAGAGTAATGGGGAGCTAGTATTTAAACATACAAAATCTTCACGTCATTTTGAATGTGATAAGAATCTAATTATATATATCTTTCTATTTCTTAAAATATGGATTGCTTTTATGGGAGGGTTGGTACAATCAGTGTGGGCTATTGTCCAGGTAATATAAGATCCAGCAGTGAGTTGGTGTCACTTTCAGCACATTCGCAATATCAAGAGTGTGATATATTTATGGTGTAAATGATGTCATGCCTCAATAAATCACACAGCCCACGGTAAGAGGGTAACATGTTTGATAAATGGATGGGGAAGGAAACTTGGGAAAAGGTATGCCAAAGACAAACATTACACAAGCCAATATTCATCTGAGCAATAAGCAGCATCCTCTGGATGGTTATTCGTGTTGCAACTTGCTCCACGTCTTTTGCCATCACCTCTGCACTGAACTTAAGCCCTGCCAATTGAAACCAAACACAATGCAGAGGTTAGGTCTGGCCCTTCTGTTGCTATTGTTGCAGTTGTTCTGGTTGACAAGTTGTAGGCTGCAGTTAGACAAGACTACCCTCTTTGGAAGTTGTAGGTGGCACTCCAGAACTATGGGTGGGTCTCTAAATTCCAGATAATCTTCCAGGTCTCCAACTTGCTGTACAATCTACTTGTATTTTGAAACACCCCTTCAGAAAAAGGAATGAAAGTGGGCAGAATGATTTTGCACCATGGATCAAGTAGTGTGGATGAGATGATGTTGCCTTGCAGCCTTGCATTGGCTGCCAGTCAAAAAAGTAAGCTGTCAACCAAAGCATGCAGGTCTGTATTTTCATTCATACCTGCGGGGCAAACCTTTCAGACACCTTCTTTGGCTGATCTTGTAGCAGATGCCTGGCCCATCGTACTATCCTCTGTACTAACTTTCCATGTGAAAATCTTAAAAGGGAGTAGCATATGTGTCAGGCATTTGACTAGTCTACATTTCCCAGCTGCATCCCATCCTCTTTGAATGACATAGTCATTAATATGCTTTTACTTCTCAAACAGAGGGTGCAACATGTGATAGGGTAAGTTCCAACCTGCTGACACTCCTGTATCAGGGCTTAAACTGGTACTCTATTAGCATGCTGTATAATCCGCAACTGCTTCCGGGCTTTAAAAGAATGGCTGAAATGAGTGCAGATTCTTCTGCAGGTGATCAGTATGTTGCTGACTATGTCTTCTTTTTTGAGAAAGTCTTGCACCACCAGGTTGATCCAATGGGCCAAATACAGGACCCTGAAATAGCCACTTCTGCCATGGCCTTAACTATCTCACTGCCATTGTCTGTGACAACAAGTCCAATTCTGAGACCTCTCGGTCGCAGCTATTAAGGCACCTTGTTGTTAAATGTACACAAGATATTTACAGTTTTATGTGATTTCCCCATGGCGAATATGGCCACTGTTGCATGCTACCGAACACTCTTAAAATTCTTCATGGCCAATACCTGTAGATATCTTCTGCTTTATCCCAGCATAAGAGATCCAGTATGCAGTGATGCACATGTAATCAGTCGCCTGACAACTGGTCTACATGTCTGTTGTCAGGTAGATAGTGTGACCAACACTTTGCTGCAAACCATGTCCAACCAATTGCAGCACATCATGCTGTAGTGCTGAAAAGGCAACTCTGGTAAAATAGGTTTGACTTGGAACCTTCTAGTTCGGGCACATATCTACCACAAATTCTAAGTATCCCACTTCTTCCACAAAAGAAAAAGGGAGAAGGTCCAGCTCTAACATTTTTGACAGCTTCTCATAGTACAGACTTGATATTGGGTGATTTTGGTCGTAGGGCCCCTCCTGCCTAAACATGCTCATAATATTAGCCCATACGTTGTCCTTCTTTTCTGGAGCCACTGGCTCAGGTGACTTTTGAGAAGTAGATGGTGGTAGACTCAGTGCGCGCCACGGTGGGACAGTCACTGTATGCTGTGGTATCTCCATCTGACTCCGAGTCTTATGCCATTGTGAAATCACTGAGGCAGGTGATTCTGCTGGTGGACTGCTCGGGACAGGGCTGCTTTGCATGAGGATGTCATCCTCTTCTTCTTCATCATCACCTCCTGCCATGATTTGACTTGTAGCTGAATTTTTCCCAACTACCCTCACCATCACCACCACAACCATGTTCTGCCATTTTTTTTAAGGTGCTTCTCCCACCCGATTGCATGGTGGTTTTTCATAAGAATTGTTTGGACCTGACAAGGCAAGATGGCGGCCGTGGCGTGGGCTGTGTGAACAGCTCTGTCCTCTCTCCTAGACCTCTTGACCACAACGGAGTTGCTGGAGTGGAGCATAGCCTCTTACTATCGTAAAATGGATTCGAAAAAGTTTGGCAGAACTTTGGAAATTCTCTTACACGTCTTCTGTTGACTTGGTATGGGAAAAGAGGAAAGAAAGAAGAACATACCTCTGAGCTCCCTCTCCACCAAGTTACGAGAAGCAGTGGAGGTGTGTCCCCGATCTGGCTGCAGCAGAAGGACATGAGCTGACCTACGGAGGGCTGTGCGTGTGAGCGGCGTTTGGCAGACTCAGCTTTGCAGCGGCGTGAACGCTAATGTTTTGGCCTTGGCTCCTACCACATAATAAACTTGCTCTACGGTGGTTGCCCATATTTTTGTTTAGCCACCGCTTTGGGGTTTTCCACGGGCGAGGAGGAGTCGCAAAGAGAAAAAAATGCCTCCGAAAGGTCCCAGGAAAACGAGCAAGACGCCAAAGGTCACTACCCGCAGCGTAAGGAACAAAGAGCAACCGATGGTAGAAGCTCCCGAGAACCCGGCTGGAGCTACACCCCTGGATTCTGCTATGGTGGGTGAGCGAGTCTGCAATATTACAGAACGTAATGACTCTATGGAAACGAACTCTAAACAAGGTAGGGATAGCCGGGGGAAAGCGGGGCTGGCAGCGTGTGCAGCTAAGCAAGGAACTCAAACTCTCCCTGCCATGTTTGAGCGGCAGAATGCACGTAATAATGTATCTCCGACGGAACTACCTGATGGAGGAGATACAAAAAGAACTGTAACAGAGCTGCCTACAAACGTGCCCATAGAGCAAATATTAGAAGAGGCAGTACAAACTGTAGATTCAAATATAGATCTGGAGCAATGTAGTCCTAATCTAAGCGAGCCTGAGCTCGATAGGTGCATTATGGGAGAAGGAGTTCTTGCGTGCACAGATGAAAATATATGGGGCAGCCAGAATAACCTAGCTGCTGAAATGGACCTATTAGCATTACGCGATCGGGCACAGGGAGGCGCAATGGCTTATGAATCCGCCGAGAATTTGAACTTTTACTCACTATCTGAGGCATCTCAGGATGAAGGGTCAATTGTGAGCCAAACTGGGGAGCTCTATAGTGAAGGGAGCAGCTCTGCAGATGATTCAAGACGCAGTGTGAACTCCCCAAACTCCATTGCTACTACCATCAAGAGGCGGAGGAAAAAAGTATCTCGGCATGAAAATGGTACTTTACCTGTAGAGAAGTCAAAGGGAGTAAATCCAGCAACAACTGAGAGTGAAAGAGAGGAATCTGGCACTCATTCACACGTAGTACTGCCCCCGCCCGCCTCAGGGCCCCCATAGGAGATTACCCTAGCTACTATATACGAGACTATGATGGATCATAGAAGCGAGAGTAAAGCGGAGAATGCTCGAATGCAGGCAACGTGCAGCAAAGTTAAAAATGCAGTGAGACGGGCTATTAAAATTGGGGCTGAAACAGCCGATAGAGTCACGGAAGCAGAGGCTAGAATATCAGCCCTGGAAGATCAAACGGCCGCACAAAAAAGCGAGTTGGAGTCCATTAAAGCGCATCGTGATGACTTGAGTTATAAACTGTCAGAGCTTGAAAACCAGGCACGCAGGAACAACTTACGTTTTTTGGGGGTCCCGGAGAAAAAGGAGGGCTCTGATGTGCGTAAGTTTATTGCGGAACTGCTGGAAGAAGCATTTCCAGAACTGACTGTTTGGGACTGGTCCAAAGAGATACAAAGGGCCCATCGATTTCCTTTCACAGTGAAAAAACCCCGTCAAGGGGAACACATCCTCCCCAGGGCTATTTTAGTCTCCTTCAATAATTTTCGAGCACGTGAGGATATTTTCGCTCTGGCGCGACCAGATAAGAAAGCACTAGCCAAGGAGTGCAGTTTTTTTGTTAGACCTGATTTTTGTCAGGCCACTGTCTCAAAACGATGGCATTTACGTCAAGTGATTCCAGATTTTCAGAGAAAGCTGGCAGTGGTGTACCTACAGAACCCGGCAAAATTGAAAATTATATTTAAACCAGAAAAATTTTGTTTGACCCTTAAATTTTAAGGGTCAAACAAAATTTTTCTGGTCCGAAATACAGGCCAAAGAGTTTTTGGACACACTGGAGTGATAAGGACCGAGATGTACTCACTTACTCTAACAGGGATAAATTGCCCCATGGTCGGACCTTTTGCTTTTTTTTTTTTTTGGGGGGTGGGCCATGTGCTTAATATTCTACGGTTGATAATATCGGGATTGCCGAGGGGCTTTTCTATGTTCTCTCTTATCATTTGTTTCTCCAGTGACTAGGAAACAAGTCTGCCTGTATATTTTTGGTCTCTGAGACTAGGGGGGAGGAGTACGGCACTCCATACAAAGCAGGGACCTATGATCCCTGGGCCTCATAGGAAGGGTGGGAGGGGGTGGGTGAGGGTGGGATGGAGGGGAGTAGCTAGGTGGGGTGGGGGGATTACAGGGTTTTGGTGGTGGGGGGCAGAAAAACATCAGCAGACCGGAGGAAGCTGACGCAGAAGGATACTATTCAGCAGGAAGCAATGTTAGTCATGTCTATAAAAGCAGTACAAGGAGTTATTAATTTCTCTTACGTTTGTGTTATCTACTATAAAAGGACGCAGTTCATAGTGGGGAAAAAAACTTAGAGCATAAAAATGGCCTCGTCTAGAAAAATTAAGATCTGCTCTTTAAATATCTGTGGCCTTAACGACTCGAAGAAACGTCAGGTCCTGGCGAAATTAGTGCAGATATTACAGATCGATATATTATGTCTGCAAGAAACACATGTGCCATGCGATAATAGAGGATACCTAAAAACAATGGGTATGGATTTGGTAGTCCGCTCCAAACAAACAGGTGTGAAAAGAGGAGTTGCGATACTTAAAAGAAGGGGGGTTGGAACCAGTCTTAATGTTGCAGCCGATAAATGGGGCCGTTGGGTCATTGCAGTGTTTAAATTGGGACAAATGAGGTTTACAGTGTGTAACGTTTATGGACCAGATTTGGATGATGCCGAGCTATTTAACTTTTTAAATGTAGAATTAGCGCAATGGACCTTGCCTCTGGTATTGTGTGGGGATTTGAATATAAATCTGGACGCAGCTGTGGATGTTAGATCTAATTATGTCTATAAGGGAAGAAAGAGGGTGGCATTTAAAGCACTTTGGGGTTTGATCATGGATCATGGCTTATATGATGTCTGGAACTTAAAGCACCCAGAAGATGATGGGTTTACATTTTACTCTGCTCCTCACGCTAAATTTGCACGATTGGATTATTTTTTTATCACAATTCCATTTTCGGCTAGTGTTAAAATCAAGATTCATCCCAAGTTGGTCTCCGATCATAACCCGGTTATATTGGAACTTGATGCCGAACAGGAAGAGAGGGTAGAGCCTCAGCAGTGGTCGTTTGACAGAAAACTGTTGTTGGATGGAGAATATTGTCAGTTTATGGTCAAAAAAATTCAGGATTATTTTGAGTTTAATAAAGGTAGCGCCTCAAAAGCAATAGTTTGGGACGCATTTAAATCAGTGGTCCGGGGGGAAACCCTAAGTTTTGCCAAATTTAGACGTAAAAGGAACCTGCTTAAGCACCGTCAGGATTTTGATCAGACGTTACGGGCTGAGAAGAAGCTGGCAGAGGCATTAAGGGTTGGCGTTGAGGCAGATACATTTAACCACATTCAGAAGGAACTTACTATTCTAAGGTCTAGGGCTTATGCGACTATCGCTGACAACTTAGCGGCACAATATATCCAACATAAGGAAGAAGTCTATGAGTTCGGTGAGAAAACTGGTAGGGTATTGGCCAAAAGGGTCAGGGAAAAAGCCGCCTTTAATGATATTCCCAAAGTAAGAGATCTGCAGGGGGTGTTACAAGAGACTAAGGAAGGCGTTCTGACCGCCTTCCAAGGATTTTATCAGGAGCTATATACTGACGACATTGTGGAGGTCACCATGGGCGGGTATTTAAACGAGGTAATCCCAGCAACTTTGTCCGAAATGCAAAAAGCTATCTTACAGGAGCCACCAGAATGGGGGGAAACAGAGAAGGCAATATTAGGATTAGCCCAGGGAAAAGCTATGGGCCCAGATAATATCCCCTTGGAATTTTACCGGTTATTTTGGGATAGCCTGAGAGTGGAATTGGTTGAGGTCTGTCAGGAAGCCTTTCTGGGGAATGCACCCCTGTCCTGGACTAATGCCACGATATTGGTGTTTAAAAAGAAGGGCAAAAAAGATGATGAAATGGGGTCTTATAGACCAATATCCCTACTAAATTCGGACAGTAAAATCTATTCGAAGCTGATAGCCAATAGGCTTAATGATATGATGCCGGACCTGGTTTCGTTAAGGCAACATGACTTTATACAACATAGGGAAACCACTGATCATATAAGGCGATTATTTCAATGCTGGACTGGACACAGGGGAGGAATTCTCCGGTTGGCGTGGCCCTGTTGGACGCCGAAAAAGCATTCGACAGGGTTTCGTGGAGCTTTTTATGGCTAGTGTTGGTGAGGAAGGGGTTCCCCGAGGCCTTTATCAGAGCTATTAAAGTGTTATATAAAGGACCAGTTGCATCTATTCGGATCGCAGGGAAACTATCTGGGAAGCTGTTGATAGAAAGGGGGACGAGACAAGGTTGCCCTTGCTCCCCCCTTCTTTTTGCTTTATATATTGACCCTTTTATTTTAACTTTAGAGAAAAAGCGGGCTATTAAACCTGTCCAGATTCAAAATAGGGAGTTTAAAATCTGTGCGTATGCACATGATATTGTAGTAGTATCATCTGACATTACTAGCGCAATACCTAATATCATAGAAGCTGCAGAGGAATTCGGTCGGCTGTCCGGCTATAAACTAAATGTCACCAAGACTCAATATATCCACTCGGAAGCCGGCCGACCAGGAAATATTAAATTTGAAAATGAGGCGACATACTTGGGTATAAAACTTATGGCTAGGATTGAAAATATTATCCCCGCTAATTTGGACCCTATAATAACTGCCTCTAATAAAACATTAGAGAGATTAGATCATTTAAAACTTACTCTTGCTGGGCGTAGTAATGTACTGAAAATGTTTATTTTTACCAAATTCTTGTATTTGTTTCGGGCTAGTCCCTTTTTAATTTCTTCCCACTGTTTTGCCCGAATAGATAGAATGGGCTCTAGATTCCTATGGGGATATCATAGGGCCCGAAGATCTTTTAGAAAATGTACTTTATCCAGAGACAGAGGGGGGTGGGGCATTCCCAATTTTCAGTTTTATCACTGGATAGCGTTATTACAGCATATGGGGGTGTTGGTCTTATCAGCTGATCCTATTGAAGATTTCTCTGTCCCATCTATCTATGAGATGCTTCTGGGTGCAGAGGCTAAACAATGTCTAAATAGAATTGTGGAACCAAGTTATTATAAGAAGACCAAATTTAAAACAATCTATACAGCTTATCTGGTATGGAGGACAATTAGGAAAAAACTTGGAATTACCCATAAGTTAACATTATATACACCTCTACAGAAGTGCTCTCTCCTTCCTGAAATTTTTAACGACCATGTGATGTTAAGATGGAAAGAGTTAGGGGTTTGTGATCTAGGAGATCTCTTTCAAGGGAATAGTTTTGCCTCTTTTGAATACCTTATGAGGAAATATAAACTGCTCGTGCTGATTTTTTTAAATATCTTCAGCTGCGGAGTTTTTGCGAGCAGAAGCTGTCAGGAAATATGATTGCATTAGGAAAGATAGATATTATCGAGGCAATTAAGGGTGGGTATAAAATGGGTCCTCTGTATCAATTGCTTCTTGCAACGGTAGAAGATGATCTTCGGGCAAATCAAGAGAAATGGCAAGATAAGCTGGGTGTAGAACGAATTAATATGGAGAGAAGCATAGAGATAGCCACTATTGCATTATTAAATGGGTCTCTCCAAAGCCAGCATTATATGTCGGTGTTTGACCTATATTACACACCAATGAAACTGGCAAAATGGAAGTCAGGACGTGGGAATAACTGTAGCCGATGTAGTTTATATGCTGCTGATGCTGCTCATATATTTTTTTTATGTCCAATTCTCTCTCAGTTTATTGGGGATGTCGAGCTTTTTATTACGCAAAGCTTGGGGATCCATGTTAGATTAACTACGCAACTGGTTATATTAGGTGTGGAAGAAAACATATCACATAATTGGACACTTGCAGAGGAAGCTTTTATCTTTATATGTATGTCCGTATATAGATCGTGTATTACATCGCAATGGATTGATCCGGAACCACCACATTTTTTTAAATGGCAAGCAAAATTATTGTCAATATACCACCTTGAATCTTCATTGTATAAAATTAAAGGTCTTAGGCGGAAAATGTTTGGGTATAAATTATGGCTACCAGTTGCCAATTGGATAGGTTTGTAAGACATATATTTGTGGGTTTCTATTAGTATGTATTTGCTTTTGTTTCTGTCCCAGCTGGTATGTAGTATTTTTTATGAAGCGACCTGATATAATTGTTTGTGTCATTTAAATCTATGTTTATGTTTATGATATATGTAATGTCTAGTATTGGTTTGTGTATCTTTCTCCTGTCTGTCTGCTGTTAAAAAAAAATCAATAAATAAAAAATAAAAAAAAGGATTGTTTGGACGCCAGTATTTGTATCAGGCTTATCTCGACGAACATCGGTGTTGCAAATGTTACATACTGCAGTGTGCTCCTCCTCCTTGCCACCGTAAAAAAGTCCCACACTGGGAAAGAGTACTTTTTGACTGTGCCAATGCCAAAGTCTGAAAAAAACTGGAGGAAGGGGGGCATGGTGTAGATTTCCTCTCTGCAGTGCAACTTCCACTGAGGTAGTGGTTAGTGCAGGTGTCAGCTGTAACTTTGCAATTATGGGAGCTGGCTGTACTACCTGTGCCATATCCCTCGGAGCAGATTGAACAGAAACGTTGGACTCCTCTGTGTCACCTTCCACAATGGCTAGCTCTTCATCATCCCCTTCCGTAATTCTAAGGCTTTTAAGAACTTTTCTTTGCTCGTGCCTCTCCTGGAGTCTCCCGGACTCTGTTGGGGTCCACTCCATGTCCCTATGATCATCATCAGAAGTGGTGCTTGGAGTAGATGGTGGAGTAATACCCTTCTGTTACCTTGCTGGAGAATTCAGACCCAAGCATTCTAAAAAAGGAGGTTCATGCTCGGCATGAAGCTCAACCTCCTGTTCTGCTCCATCATCATGCAGATGTACTATTGCTGGCTGTCGCTGCTGTCCACTTTGTTCTGTTTCCTGAAACAATTGGGTCAAATCCACTTCAACATCACTGTTTATTGGCATCTCCATGATTGCAGGGCCCTCTCATTGACAGACATGGACTTGTTGGACTTGGGTTGGGGTGGTGCTATTGATGCAGGATTGCTTCTCTCAGGTTGCTCCCTGGAGGTGGGTGCAACAGGCACACGATGTGGTCCAAATAATGTTTGGGCCGACATGCCACTGGTGGGAAGCTGCTTCTTCTCACTGACCACTTTCTTTTGAGCAAATTTCTTTGGGGCCATCTTAAAGCTCTCAGTCGGCAGCTGCACTAAGCTTCACAAGTGGAAGTAATTGGAGGGCTGACGTGTGACATCACCGTACAGGCTTTCTGTTTGGCAGTTCGGCAGGTAATGTCCTTCTCTTGTGCACCTAGAAGCAGACAAGCAGTAAAAATATTTAGTGAAACATAGCATTGTTGCTGTTTGAATTTTGCGCCCAGAGCGTAGAATTCAGGAACTCACGCTCCTCCACGGAGGGCCCGAATTCTAGGAACTCCTTGAGCGGAGGGAGTTTACTGCCCCGACTACTTAAATCTTGGAGATATGCTGTAGGATAATGTTTTTGGAGAGTGTGTTCATCTTTTTTAGAAGCCATTGCTTTTGTTGGTGTCTCCCTGTGGTAGCAATGTTTATCCGGATTAGTCTGCTTGGGCATCAAGAAGAATTCAATTCCTTTAGCTGTGGGTTTCAGGAGTTTCTGAGACATTCAGGTAGATTAGAGTAGGGGTGCACCATAAGTAATTAATCATATGTGCTGAGTCCTACACCAGTGTTGCCATCTTCTGGCTTCGTGTTTTGGGGTCATGTCTTATACCATCATTCTATGAAGCCTGAATATTGTGTAAGGTGTGCAGCATTAATGGTGTTGGTTGATCTGCCTCGGAGAAAGCATTATTGTGCAAATCTGTTTTTTGCTTGGAGTGTTTTCTGATTGTTGGCATTGACTGGAGAGAGTTGGGTAATGCTGTGGTGCACTAAAATTATATTAAGCCCGTTGGAATTGGTTGGGTTTCTCACTTCTAAGCAGTAGCTATATTTGTTCACTACCTTGGAGAGTGAGTTCAACACAGAAAGCGGCCTCCCAGCTCTTGTAACAGGCCCCAGTGTACTAACCACTTCTTCAATTGGTGCACTTATTAAGAGTGATGTCACAAAACTAGTCTCAGTGTTCTTTTAAGAGGCTATTGCTGCTAAGGTTGCTTGGTCACAGTTGTTTTTTTGTATGTAGAGTTGAGCCTGCGCACAGCATGCCACAACAATCTTAGAGGTCAGGCCGTGGTCCACCCCTGCTGCCCCGTCTATACACAACTGCAATATCATCCCTGAATTTCTCTCCGCTGCCGTGGGAGCCATGGAGTCTATGTCGGTAGCATAGCACAGCCCTGTCAAGCTTTCCTGGTGCAGCCAAGGTCCCCCACCAACACATATGGCTTGTCAGATGGTATCAACAGTCCAATCGGGAGGTACTCTAGGTCCTGGCCATTTGATGTTCTTCCAGCCCAACCTGTCAGCCAGGCCTGTCTTTCTTACATCCCTTTTTGCAGGATTCAGCTGGAGGTATCTGGTAACTCTTTCAAGGGCGATTGCCACACAGCATTATTGACTCCAGTCAGAAAATACTGCTCCTCACAAGCCCTGCCATTTTGTGTGTAGTGAGAGGCTGTGCCATGTCCCATGGCTCTCAGGGGTCATGGTTTCCTCTGCCCAATTCACTCTGACGTTATTGTATGAGCTCCACAAGATCCTTAGATGGCCCTCATAAAACTTTACCATCATTTGGCATCATATAAAGGACAGCCCAGATGGGCAGTCGGGGAATGCTGTCTAAGTGCATCCATCGTGTTGGCTAATCAAGATTAATTTTAAGTAGTGGTATGTTTAACAAATCCCTAGAGAAATTTCTGCTTCTCCTATTGACATTATTAAGACAGGTGAGACAAGGAGGGAACACGCTGACAAAAGAAATAAGAAATGTCTTACTATTAACTCCCAGATCAAGAAAATAGAAAACACTATGTACACTGTACACCTTGTCAATCTTCCATAACTGGCAAAGCGGGGACTCTCTTTGTATGCCCCGAAGTTGGGTGGGCTCTTATTTTGAAGGGGTAATAGATGGCACAATCAGTCAGATGTCACCACCAATCCATTATAGCTGCTGCTGTGCTGTTATCTGTCCTCTATCTTTAAAAGGCAAACATTCACACTCCACTCACCAGGTTTACAGTGCAATCTTCAGTTAAGCAGTTGCCAGCAAATCATTATCATCACAAAACCAGTATTGATCTTGCACTATGACATCCAATGCTCTCCTCATCATGTCATTATTAACCTCATTATTCACAAGTTCACCACTGAAGGGATCTCTCAGTGGGGCTCTGTATTGTAATGTTGAGGCAGTGCAGTTCATGACAGATTAGTCTCACCCAGGTCTAGACAGAACCAATTACCTCTCCTTTCCTGGGTACCACTTTTGATGGGTGTTCTGATCCTCTTCATTCCTGTCCTGCTACACACATATGAACTGCCTCATTCATTTATATTGGAGGGTCAGCTCTATGTGACTGTCTAAATTTGTATGCATTGCCCTTACTATATGAAGCCAAGCCCACTCACCTTCAGGAAGCACTTCATCTGGGTCAGAGGATTTTTTTTTAATTTTTCATCTCTCCAGGGAAAAAATGGGCCTTGTTGAAAAAAGTAAATGTATTAGTGGAGAATTAGATCTCCGCCTACAAATACTTTTATCCTTTGGAATTCTAAAACATTCCTAGAAATACCCCATTAACACCTTGGCTGCGGCGCGAATTCCACAGCGTTGCTGAACATTCCATTCTTGGATGTGGTTCGGATGGCCACCGGCCATCGTGCGCACACGCCCACCGTAACTCATGACCGCTGGGTGCTGTTATGAGCATGGAAGGGGTTAAAAGATTTTTTTTTTAACAGCAAAATTGGTTCTGTTGGGGACACAATTAAATTGAAAGACGTATTGAATACATAAAAGGAGACAATATATCCAGTGAAGGATATATCAGAAAATAAACACTGACTAGAATGGAAGAAAAGGTAAATCTTTAGTATTCAGCCTTTTAGCGGATTAATTCAAAATGCATTAGGCAAGCTGTCCAAAACAAACAATACATGGACTAAAAATACATTGGGTGAGTGAGTCGTGACTGGTGACTGAGTGTTCCAAATGATTACACAAATACAAACCAAATCATACATATAGACAGAACAATACATTCAACATATCTACTGTACATCATAATAGTCTCAGGAAGATAAATTATTTCTTTAGTTCGTTGGGACTCTGTGCAGATGGATATATAGACAAAAAGCAGTGGCCGGCATCTGCAGGTTTCCAGGTGTTCTTTTGGGAATACCTGCATTTACCAAAGGCTTATACTTCCCTGTGTTGAGTTTTACACACAGAGGGGAAACCATATTTCCCAGTGGAGAAAACCATGCCCTACACCTCCAGCAGTTTGGGATTACCCGTTACCCCTTCTGCTACATAGAGTCACCCCCGATCAATTTCACTTACCCACTCTTGTTTTCTGAAACCATTTTGGGGGCTTTTGGGACTCTGTGCACCTTTCCACTGCTAACCAATGCTAAAGATATCTCTCCTTAAAACAAGGTGTAATTGGCTTACACCTTATTTGTCAAGGACTCTGGTAAGGACTGGCGGCAGGATAGACAAAGTAATAGAATATTGGTTGAAGAGCTGCACAAGATCACACAGGGAGTCATAGGAGAAAAGGGATCCAATTTGGAAGCTCTGCAGAAAGGAACACAATGGATACAGCTCAGAAAGGACAGGCACTCAAGAGGCAGTTTGGCATTTAGACTAATATCCAGGACAAACTGCAGGACATAAATACAAAACAATATTAACAATGAGGGGAATGTGGGATAGAGCACTCTGCGCAGTAAGACTGAAGCTTAGTAAGTTCTTCACCCACAATTGCTGTTACTGACTGCAAATACCCGCATATAGGATATACATGCAAAGGCAGGGTCTGTGGAGCTGATACCTGTAGTGATGTTATAAAAGTAAGTCAAAGTCAATACTCACAGTGGACAAGAAACACCGCCTAGGTTGTCAGCTGTGCCCATGGGTCCTGGCGATTAAACAGGCGCATGCAAGGTATTACCAGCAAGGGTGTAGAACTAAATGCACAGCCACAACAGACAAGGAACGGTCAAGGAGGAACAGTTAACAGGAATGAAGGGAAAACAAAATGTCACACTTAGATAAGAAATACAGCAAACAAGCAAACTGAAACAAATGTAAATGGGAAGTAAGAAAGGGACAAGGGGAAGGGAAAATATTGATATAGAGAGTGTTGCAGGATACACAAAAATAGTGCTAGGTCAAAAATCAAGGAAGCAAGGTAGCACTGAAGGCAGTGTTATTTCAAGGCTCAGGAATTAGCAACAGCTCAGGAATCAAGGAACAAGGAGAGGCTAAAACTCAGAAATTAAATTAGCACTGCAAATATTAATAGTTCAAGGAACTAGGAATACGCTATGGCTCAGGAAACAAGAATGTAACTATAGCCCAGGAACTCTAGAAACAAGGATAGAAAAAGCTCTGGAATCAAAGGAAGCTGGAGTTTAAAGGAGCTCACTGTGATCACTTGCCTCAGTTGTGCACTGGCTAGCACATCACAGCCACAGGTGTGCTGAGTTCCTTCACCCTTCCTTGGCCTTCATGGGTGGAGATGAAGTAGTGAACAGGCAATTCTATGAAATTGCTTTTTTAGCAAGGTCAAACTCCCTTTCACGAAACCTGGCATGGATCAGGAATAGATGGGACTTATGAATATTGTCCAAGAGCCAGGATATAAGTATATGCAAAGAGTGGACAGTCCAAAATCTTATCAGAACACTGGAAAGTCCCACATGTAGGCCCAGTGATGGTGGACATAGGGGTGAAGGGAGCGAATTGTGACACCATTGTCACATTTAATTAACCTACAAGTCCCTAGTAAAATGGTGCTACATGTATCCAGGGCCTGCAAACTAAATACTACTTGTGGGCCTGCAGCAATTCGACCTGGCAAAATAAACGTTTGCCAGGCCTAAACCTTTCTTTTTTAATTCATATAAGTAATCCCTAAGGAAAGCTCTCAACAGCCCACAGGGTAAGGTGTATTGCGCTTAAAAAGTGGGGCATGTACTTTTAAGTTTTACATGTCCTGGTAGTGAAAAACTCCTACATTTGTTTTTCACTACTGTATGGTCTACCTCTTCCATAGGATAACATTGGATTAACTGTACATTTATTAAGTGTTAACTTTTGATTGGAAAGAACTATAAATATTATGTTTGGACTCAAATTAATTGTAATGAAAAACACTCTATAATGGTAAAGTCAGAATTTAAATTACAATTTTGAAAATGCCGCTTTTAGAAAGTTGGCATTTTCCTGCCCATACCTTTCTGAGGCCTTATATGATGTTCCAGCTGCCTGGGCATGTTGATTGCTCCCCCTTCAGGAATGTGTATTGGGCCCAGACAGTGAAGAATAGCACATGGATGTTGGCAGGATGGGCCATCCTGCCTGCATGGGAGGGTTGGAGTTTTTCCCTGCCCCACTTACATTTCAAAGGAGCTGCCTCAGCTTACTCACGAGGAACTTGGTACTAGACTTTTGTTGCCCCAGACATCTTGGCACCTGGGCAAGGAGGTAGGAAAATCCAGAACAGTCCATGGTGGAAAACTCCAGAAGTTTCTTCCACTTCAAAGCTGGTAGCGAGTGGATCCCCATACCAAGTCTTTAGTACACTCTAATAACTGCAGAGGACTACAGATGGACTGAGTTGTACTCCAGGGGACTGCCCTGCTGCGTGAGGCCTGCCTTTTTTCTTAGAGGACTGCCCTGCTGCTTGAGGCATGCCCTTTTTGTCAGAGCACTGCTGTTAGAAATTGGGTTTCTAGTTGGCTAGGGTATGCACCTAAGCCAGGCAGAACCCACCAATCTAGTCAGGGCAAGTCAGTTACACACCAAAGAAAATCTGTGCTCTCCCTCTGGTTGCTTGAAGCAGAGCTTGCAGGCTTATCATTAGAGGCAATGTGTAAAAAATGTGTGCGGCACACTCATACAGCAACACAATTAATACACTACAAAAGAGACTCCACATAGGATTATATGAAAAATATATATTATATTGTAATCACATTAGGACCGAAATGGCACCTGTTAATAAATATTTTGCAAATGACACAGGATTGAAATGTCTAATAGGTGCAGAAGAGAGTAAACACTGCATAAATATTACTTAACATGCATGTGACACACAGATATGTTCCAAAGGAATGACGCATCTTTAGAGACAGTCCCCAATTTGCAAAAAAAGCAAATGGATCTCAAAAAGCAATCAAAAGGGGCATAAAAGCACCTGCATTCCTTTTAGACTGGTTATAGTAATTACTATGGACTTCCAGGACAACAGGCCTAACACATAGGGAGCAGAAACCCCTGTGCGCCTACTAGCCTGGCTACGGTAATTCCTGCTACAACAGTTCTCAGCTGCTCTCTGAGTCCTCATCAGAGGTTTTCTCCTGTAATGGCGTAACAGAAAAGTACTCCCCCGAGGTAAGCCCACTGGGGGAGGGAGCACAACCTTCCAGGCACGCTGGAGAACTCACTCCTTACTCTCAAACCCAGCTGACTGCGATTGCTCAGTGCAGTTGCAGGAACTCAATACCTTTCAGTGGTGTCTCAGCAGATGGCTACACTGAAAGAGAACTCTTCTGTATTTGTACAGAGTTTGGCAGTTTCAAACAATGGGCTCTGCCACTTTGAGTGGAGCACTAAGTCTCCCCTGGGATCACTAGCGCAACACGGTGGCTCCACAAGGAAGGGGTGAGGTGACACTTTGGGCACCAACTGCGCTCTTGAGTGGAGCGTCCAGTATCATGTCAAAGTATCCTGCCAATCAGACACACTCCAATTGTTGGTGGTGATAGAGTGGTCACTAGACACCAACAGCACAGAGGAGCACCTAACTACTTTCCCCTTGTAGAGGGTGGCTCTGGAGAGCCCAACACGCTCTGCATTATAATGCACAAGGCACTCTTCTTGAAAGAGCACTTTACATGACTTGCAAATCAAGCTGTAGGTCATTGGAAAACTGGATGTTGCTGGACTCAGAGTCCCAAGGCATGCAGGCAGTTACAGAGTCTTTCCTGGTCCTAGGACTCTGGGAAAACAGGGGGCAAGCCAGCAAGCCATTGGAGAACACAAGGGAGCAGCAGGCAGGCAGGCCAGTACAAAGGTTCAGTTGCAGAGTGAAAGTCCCTCCAGCATCCCAGTCGGCAGCAGGCCAGCCCAGCAAAGCAATTAGTCCAAATGGTGATTCGTCCTGGCAGAACAGCAGTACTTTGGGAATGTTCAGATTGTAGAGCCAGAACCATCTGGTTACATGTGCCACACAGTGTCCAAAAACATGGGGTCAGAGCCCCAGTACTTATACTCTGAAATGCCTTTGATGTAGTGGGTGACTTTTAAAGAATCATCAGAAGTGCACACAGATCACTGTCAGCCCATCCCTGGCTCCAGACAATCAACAGAGGGGGGGTGGTGGGGGGGTGGGGGGTAAGTAAGTCTTTATTTGATGGCAGGACACAACCTATTGAAATGTATTTGTGAACCGCGTCTCCCTCTACATGTCCAGCAATGACTATCAGTATGCAGATGAATGCAGATGTATCCCCTGATACACACCCAGCCCTTTTGGTGTTGTGGCTGTCTGGAAAGTATGCACAAAATGTGGTTGTCGCCCAGACATGTATTAGAGACAGGCTGCATACTACAAAGAGTCATAAGCAAACAGAAATGCCTACTTCTAAAAGTGTCATTTCTAAAATAGTAATGTGAAATACAACAATACCAAAAAGAAGGATTTATCACTACTATTCCAACTATACCAAACTGGGCTACTCCACTGCTTTCTGATCAGTAATTGGCACTTAAAAGTATATAAGGGTATCCCTAAGGGTATACTATGAGAGGATTAGGCGTCACAACATTGGAAAATGAAATAGGCTGTGTCTCACTACCAGGACATATCACACATAAGAGCTAGGGGTGAGCAATGAACTCAACTCTGCCGGTGAAGGATGGAGTTAATCAAAATAAAATGCACCAACAGCTGCTGGAGTGGAGTTTACAGTCTCACTAACCACTTTTACCTTAAATTGCTCTTGCAGCTGGTTTTTGCCCAGGTTGATTAGGATATGACATGTCACTACTTCATTATTAGCCCGAAGCAAATTTTGAATCTGAAATGGGCTAACAAAGGTAAACTCAGATAAGGAAGTGGCCATGCCAGCTTGCAGCCAATAACTAAGAGCATAATATAGTTGGAGGAATGTGGAAAAATCACAGCATGAGGCCCTGAAACAGTTAAATGTGTGTCTTCGCAGCTAGGGGGCTTAGTTTTGAAAAAAGGGCTGGCTATGGATGGATTCCAGGAAGGGGTATGGTTTTCTATGCAAGAAAAATAGAGTAAAAAAGTTCTTGAAACCTATAATGAGCAGCGGGCCATCTGTTTGACAAGTTTTTATTTCCTGTTCCCCTGATCATTGTTTGGCTGTGAATCATCCAGTGACAGGGCTGGAGGGACTGTAAGGCAGCCTGTGCTGGAATCCAGGGCACACTCTCAACGCATGAAGAGGCCACCTCCCCCCCCTCGCGGGCCCCAGCCTAGTTTTGAGAGCCTCTCTGGAGGGATCATGACAGAAGGGCAGCTCCGGCGCCAGCTGTGACTGCTGCATGTTGTTTGGTGGACCCTCACAGCCAGCGCTGTCTCTCCCAACATTCAGGATTCTAGTAAGTGCACTGTGCCCCCACTACTCCAGTCCGAGGCTGGTTCATTTGTTAAAGTTTAGTGCTTTAGCAGGTCGATTCACTCAAATGTACCACATGAACGTCTTCAGGAGGAGAAGGGGGTGAAGGTAATAAGAGTTCATTCATATAGGAGAGGGCAAGAAGGCTGCATAAAGGCATGGTTGGTTTTCTAGAATGTTCATGTTCTTCATTCATACATTGAGTTGGCCGACTGCCTGCATTTGGAAGTCAGCGGAATACCACCACGTTTCTTAGTCGCTCTGTGGGATTCCGTGGAGTGGAACTCCATGAGATCGACCCACCCCTAATAAATGCACATGTCCTACCTTTTACTTAGACAGCATAGGGCTCCCTAAGGTCTACGTAATGGTTGAGCTATGTGTAATGGGTTTAGAAAAGGTCTATAGCCAAGTGACAGAATTATCAAACATTTTAATATTTAGATATAATCAATTGATGACCATCCTAAACATGTAAAGTCCAACTGTATCGAAAAACCTCAAACAATAAATATTGAAAAAATTGATTTTATTGATATCAATAAAATCGATTTTTCCAATATTTATTGTTTGAGGTTTTTCGATGCAGTTGGACTTTACATCTTTAGGATGGTCATCAATTGATTATATCTAAATATTAAAATGTTTGATAATTCTGTCACTTGGCTATAGACCTTTTCTAAACCCAGTCTTTCCATATGTATAGCAAGTGAAAGAGTACTATATAGGGGTCCCCTTTTTCTAAAATACTTGAGCTATGTGTAATAAAAGAGGAGTTTAAGTCTTGGCGAGCAGTTTTTAATGCCAAATTGAAGGGGCAGTAATCTGCGCACACAGGCCTGCGGAGACATGCCTGAATCAAGTTTGAAAGAGTACTTCTGTGGGTGGCACAAGCAGTGCTGCAGGCCCCTAATTACCAATTAATTTACAGGCCCTGGGTATACGCTATACCACTGTACAAGGAGCTTATCCAAATATGCCAAACAGGTGTAAACCAAATCATACCATGTTTAGAGGATTCAACACAGGCACTTTAATGCTGTTTAGCAGAGGTAAAGTGCCTAGAGTCCTAAAGCCAACAATAAGAAGGTCATAACAACAGGCAGAGGAAGGCAAAAAGTTTGGGCATAAGCCTTGCAGAAAGGGACAAGCCCAACAACTACCCAGCTGATTGAGGCCTACCTTTTTCTTCAGAGCCTGCCCTGCAGCTTGAGGCCTTCCCTGTTCTTGGCAGTTAAGGTTGGACTCTTCCTACCAGAGCATGGTTTAGGCTAATTTGCATAGGTGTTCCCAGGCACAGGTCCTGTGCAAACTGTGCCACTGGAACTAAGCTATACATGGGTGAGGTGCCCGACGTAGGTTGAAACTGGTCCGGGGTTATTTGCTATCTGGTTCGGGGAGGATCTAGCTTGCCAGTTTAAACTGGACTATTCCCATTGGATCAGGGTCAAGACTGATTTGCATACGGTGTGCAAAATACCGAAGGACTGGTATGCTGTCCCAGGTAACTACTAGTGACAGATATTAATTCAAGCATTCCATCTATTACTTTTTTGTATACTATAGTGCCTCAGCCTAAGTGGGACGCCAATATGTAGATCCGCAGAACACTGTGTCACTGGAACCAAGCTATACTGGTCCTGGAGTGCTTGTGTCGGTTTCAGGGAGGACCTGGCTTGGCTGTTCAGGCTGGACTGCTCCATTCTAGCAGGTTCAAGACTGATTTGCATACAGCTAGGTCCAATCTGAGGTGGCATGGGGTGCAAAATATTAATGAACTGGGATGCGGTCTCAAGTAATTACCATTGGCTAAGAATGATTCAAGCATTCCATCCATCACTTTTTTGTTTACTTTAGTGTCTACTCTAAGTAGGACAACTATGCCCAAACATGGGTCCTATGCATACTGTCATGGGAACCAAGCAGTGCTTGGCTTATGTTGACTGCCCTCCTGCTTGTCACTGGAACCAAGCTATACCTGGCCAAAGAAGCCCTAACTAGGGTGAAATGGATATTGGGTTGCTTGTGTTTCTGTTCAGAGAGAATTAGGCCTTAGAGCTCAGGCTGGATTGTTGCCATTGAAGCAGGGTCAAGACTGATTTGCATTTAGCTGGGTCTTAATTGAGGGGGCATGGAGTTCAAAATAATTAAAGATTGAGATGCAGCCACTATTAATTAGCAGTGTCTGAGAATAATTCAAGCATGCCAGCCATCACTTTGTTGCATACTCTTGCTTGAGGCATGCCTTGCTACTTTAAGAAAAGAGAATCATCTCCTTGGACATAGGCTTTCTGTTCAGAGCTACAAAAACACAACATGCTCCAGAGGCCTCCCTGCAACCTCCCAGCTGACCTGCTGCACTGGACCTGCCTGAGCCCTGCTAACCACTACTGGAGTGAATTCCTGATCCCCAAGGGGTGCCATCCTAGTTCCTGGACCCTTGGCTGGTAATAAAGACAACTCCTCCTTGGCTAACTAAAGGTTCTATCAAATATGGCACAAAGCAGTGTGAAGCCTTGCGAAGCCTCACCATTCAGCTGAAAACTTCATCAGAACTGAGCTAAGTAATGCAAAGTCTCTCAAAGCATTGCTGCACAGCTTCTTGATAACAACACCATATGACGCAAAGCCTCGTAAAGTAACCCCGCACAGGCTGCACACCAAAGTAATAAGGTACAATCCTCAGTGGCCAAACGTGGTCTGAGTCTGGCCTGCACTCCATTGTAGTCAGCCTGAATTAGTCCCGGTCAAGTGGGACCACATATTCAGTTCTACATATCGAATGTTCATCCTTTTCATCTCAACGTATTTATTAGATCATAATCTATTTTTCTACAGTGCTGTGGGATTTTGCATTGTTTTGTGTTCTCTCTTTATTACTGTTTGTATTCTGCATAAATACTTTATACATTGCCTCTAAGTTAAGCCAGCTTTTGTGCCAATCTACCAGAGGGTTATGCACAGGTTAATTAAGTGATTTTTGTAGTTCACTCTGACAAGGATTGTAGTTGTTGCTTAAAAAGGGTTCATTCCACTGTAAACCAATATTCTTTCATTAGATATTCGCTCTTTCTGCATGATCACCCTATATTTTTGCCTTTTGTAGCTGAACATGGTTTTGTTGGCATTAGAGCTTGGTGTACTTTGCCCCTGCTAACCAGTGGTAAAGTGCGTGTGCTCTCCTTTTTAAACATAGTAACACTGAAAAACTCCTGATTGGAAGATCTGATTTGCTTATAAGTCCTTAGGTGCTACCGTTACCCAAGGCATGTTACTTAACTTCTATTAATGGGCTGCAACACCCATTGTTTCACCCACAGAAGTAGTGCTGGAAAACATGTCTCAGGCTTGCCATTGAAGCCTGTAGTGTAATTCAAACTGCCAAGTTGACCTGGCAAAATAAACCTTTTTCCAGGCCTAAACGTTCCTTTTAAAAACGTATAAGTCATCCCTAAGTTAGACCCACAATGGTCATTGGACAAGGTGTATGGCATTTCAAAAGTCAGATAGGTATATTTAAGGAATTACATTTTCTGGCAGTTAAAAGCCTCCAAAGTTGTTTTCCACTGTGGCAAGGCTGATTTTCCCATATAAAGAACTGTGTTAAATTATAACACCTTACAATGCATAACTACGGTTTAGAACTAGCTAGAAAAATGATTTAAATGCTCATTTGAATGCGAATTTCTAATCCAACCTAATAGTCAAGATGGATTTAAAATGACTATTTTAGAAATTCCCCTTTTTGAAAGTTGGAATGTTCCTGCCTAAGCCAAATGTACCTTTCTGACAGCTTCCAGGGCCACTTGCCTGCTAATGGTTCTCCTGTAGTGAGGTGTGTATTCCTCCAAGACAGTGGACAAACTACCTGGGTGTGGAGAGCTTGGGGAAATCTGTGCCTCTGCTCTGGGTGCATTTCCAAGGCATGGTAGCCTGGGGGTTGTGCCCAGTCTTTCCTGACTTCTAAAGAAGCCTAACCTGTCGATGACAGCTACAGCTCACACCTGGGCCTGTCTGCCCTTTTGTTTAACTGGCTAGACTTGAGTGAAAACCAGGGGATCTGGAAGAAGTGACCAGAACCAGTTTCAAAGTGAGACAGAGTGGTGTCACCCAGTGACAGGCTGGCACTAGGCATAAACGGGGCATCCCCAGAATTTGATATCAGAATACTCCAGCTCCTGGCATGATTCAGAAGACTGTTGTCTGAAGAGGAAGATTGGACCTGCGTAGCTTGAACCCAAGACCCCAGAATTACCTCTGAGGGGCATTTGGCTGACATGCTGTTTGAGTTACAGGTACACAACAAACATCTAACGGCCTTTCCTGTTTTCTAGCTGGCATGGCCCAACTGGGCTTGTTTTGGTTTCCTCTGCTAGGCACAGTGGGATCCTTAAGCTGGTGTCAGAGTGCATTCCTCTCTGCCTAACGAAAACTTCACCTGACCTGACATTGAGCGATGCCGAACAACACCTGGCCAAACAGCACACGACCACCAAATTAGACTGAGTCTAGCAAAGAACAGCACCCAATCTAAGGCTGCGACTAACCCCACTATCAAGCAGCACCTGAGCGACTGCTTCTACTGATTCCAGCACATAGCAGCACCCAAACTGCCTCTGATTGGCTGCAAGACCTCATACTGGGGCTCCTCATAGACACAGAAACCCCTTGCCTGGATCCAACTTATTGTCAAATTCCATTAATGTTCATGTGGGGTGTTTTCACTTTATTACTACTTGAGTACTGCATAACTACTTTACACATTTCTTCTAAGTTAAGCCTGGCTTCTTTGTGCCAATCTACCAGAGGGCTAAGCACAGGTTAATTTAGTGACTTTTGAGGTTCACCCTGACAAGGTTGGTGATTATTATTTGAAGTACATTCTCATCCCTTTCAACCAATAATCCAATTTCTTATGGGAGTTAAATACATTCCTTCCTGGGGTACATTTCTGACAACTACAGGGTCTAAAGTGGTTGGAGTGGCTTGAGAATACTTACAAACATACGTGTGTGAGATTTCCCACACTTCCAAGGTAAACCATGAATGAACCTTTGTGAAGAGGCAGTTTATGGTGACATGTGAGCCACTGAAAATTATTTCAGCATTTTTTCTTTTATTTCATCCCTTTAAAAGTACTGCCACTGGATGTTCCTCTGTTGTCAGTTGGGCAGCCTTCACAGAGACAGCAACAGACAATAAGGTTTCTGTTCTGTTGCATCACTTCTCACTCAATAGCTGCCAGCAAAAGGTGTGATGTATCTGCTGGATCACTTCTGAATAGACCCCCTGCACGTTCTAACTACCCCAACTGGTTTCTCTTATATTGCACACTCAGTCAGGCTCTTCTACCCCATGCTTGAAGGTCTGTCCTCTGCTCTTATAATTATAGGGTTCTACAATTTAGGATCATTTTTTCAGAGCCAAACTGTTTTCTCAGACACCTTACACCTTTGGGTGGCAAATCCCACATACTCTGTAGTTATCTTACGGCAGCCACATGGCCTCTCTCACTGAAGCATCTACATCAGTGGAGCCCTGTGTTATAAAACATGGAAGGGCTCATGGACGTCATTTGGGGTAGTCAGGGGTCGCAGCTGTGACCTTTAGCTTGCTCTCTTTTACGCCTGGAACTTTCTTTGTGAACACTGGCCTCAGAGGGGGCAAAACCTTTGCCTCTTCTGAGGCCAGGGGCCACAATGGAAGTACCAGGAAGCTAGAGGTCAAAGCTGCGACCCCTGACTACACCCAAATGACATCCAGGGAAGGGCCGACTGAGACCTCGGTTGTTTCACTCAGCTGTTAAGTGCTTCTGTGTAATGTGAGATTCCTTCATCCCAAGTGTCTTACTGGTAACTTTTTTTTTTAAATGGTGAGAAGTTTGAGAGTACCTGGAGCATGCAAAGTTTCACAGTGTTCCTTTCAAATTGACAACAAGACAAACATCTGTAGAATTTGAATTGTATTCATACATCTTTTTTACATAGTCAGAATATAACGTTTTATTGGTCACCTACATTTACTATATTAGTGAGAGTTTTACTGTGTTATTAGTCACCTTGGTCTGAAAAGTGCCAGCCTTTCAGGAAAAGAGAGCATGGAATGGCCTGGTGGCAGTTGCAAGTATACAGTTCGAAATTGAGGCAAATGATTCAAGTGTTGTATTCATTTATAGGCAAAATGCTACCTTCGGTATCATGCTACAGTCTCACTACAGTGAGAAACCCTAATACTTGATCTTCTGTTTTCTTAGCCATTCTTCAGTCTTCAAGCACAAATTCTGACTCAAGTTAAGCATATCATTGTCACATCTAAGAATCACTATCAGTCCCCCATGGGCCCTGACCGTACCATTACTGAAGCCGTACTTGTATTCCTAGACAGCTCTTAGAGCAACACCTGGAATTACCATTGACCCATTATGTTCCAAAATGACTTTGCACATATTTAATTATTGGGCATTAGACAAAACCTATCTGCATTCCTTGTGACTTTCTTTGTTTCATTTCCTGGGTGCATGTTGACTTATCTTCACTACCTATAAGTCATGAATAGTCAGGAACTATGTTTACTTTTTAAAGTTTAATATGTTCATTTAAGAATAAAAGTTTATATGCAGAACGTACAACAATCCAGATACTCTGCTAAGTATACACACATTAATTAACCATGTCAGTATATTTGTATGCAATTGAATAAGCACCTTGATTAAGAAGGCAATTAGAAAATGGCATTCACACAGAAGAGAAAAAAGGAGAGAGGAAGAAGAAGAAAAGAAGGAAGAGAGAGCAGAAACCTACAGCCTCTATATATCCAAAAACAGCATTATGCAAATGATATCAATGACGAGAAGGGAGAAAATAAACATTTTGTAATACAATATTAGAAAATTGACAGAGGGAATCAGTGAGCAGGTGGAACGGCAATCAGAAAGATAAGTAGTAACCGTAAAATGTCTCACTTAACTGTCTATGGGGCAGCATTTGGATTATATTTGCCGGGGTTATGGTGGTAACATACCAATTTTCACCATTGTTGAACAGTGAGAGTCTCTGTAGATTTCCAATTGGATGTGATTACCTGTAAACCAAGTTCTAATAAAAGTTCTCGTAATTTACCTATTGGTCTATTATGTGACCACATGGAATGCAAGCCACCAAGGAATAGTTTATCTAATGAAAAGAAACATTAGTAACAGCAAGAATTCTATCCCAAATTTGAATCCAAAAAGTAGAAACCTTCGGGCAAAGAAAAAACATATGGTCATAGGACCCTGAAAGAGAGTTACAAAACCAACAAGTGGCATGCTGGGCGTCAGGTAGAATGAATCTTAAACCAAAGTTGCACACCAAAGTGAGGAACCTTTTTGCTGCCAGTTGCTCGTGGTTGGGAAGCAAGGAGCATTCCCTTGAGAGCTCGCCGCACCCGCTTCGCGGGTTCCGCCACGGCGCTTTAAATTGGTGAAAGAGCTTACCTGGGCCCTTGTTGAACAGAGGACATTTAGGGGCATGCCTGCGAGGAAGGCACTCCAGCACACAGCGGCAGCAGGGACTCGATGTTCCAGGAGTCCCTGCTCCATCAATAGCACCTGGTCCCGTGGTGTGCTGCCGGTACCGCCCACAGACTCTCGCATGTATTTGAAGTCCCCGCCTCACTATCCCAACGGGAGTTGCATACCAAAGTGAGGAACCTTTTTGTTGCCAGTTGTTCGTGGTTGGGAAGCAAGGAGCATTCCCTTGACTGCTCGCCGCACCAGCTTCGCGGGTGCCGCCTCGGCGCTTTAAATTGGTGAAAGCGCTTACCTGGGCCCTTGTTGAACAGAGGACATTTAGGGGCACGCCAGCGAGGAAGGCACTACAGCACACAGCGGCAGCAGGAACTCGATGTTCCAGGAGTCCCTGCTCCATCAATAGCACCTGGTCCCGCGGTGTGCTGCCGGTACCGCCCACAGACTCTCGCACGTATTTGAAGTCCCCGCCTCACTATCCAACGGGAGTTGCATACCAAAGTGAGGAACCTTTTTGCTGCCAGTTGCTCGTGGTTGGGAAGCAAGGAGCATTCCCTTGACAGCTCGCCGCGCCCTCTTCGCGGGTGCCGCCTCGGCGCTTTAAATTGGTGAAAGCGCTTACCTGGGACCTTGTTGAACAGAGGACATTTGGGGCACGCCTGCGAGGAAGGCACTCCAGCACACAGCGGCAGCAGGGACTCGATGTTCCAGGAGTCCCTGCTCCATCAATAGCACCTGGTCACGCAGTGTGCTGTCGGTACCGCCCACAGACTCTCGCACGTGACATATAATCAGGCTAGATCCCCGCTGCGGGGGAGCGTGCGGGTGCAGCGCGGGAGAAGCCCGGGATAAGGGAGGGGCCATCTGTGGCCGTCCGGGGCTGGCCAAGGCTGGGCTGGGCCACCCCTCTAAAGTCCGGACTCAAACAGGTATTAGGAAATACTTATTGTATCCAGCACTATTATAGAAGATCAGTTATTGTGCGATTCCCATAGTTAAGTGTTGTTCCCATGCCAATGGCAACTCGATCTGGTAAGGGTATGAGGGCGGGGGGAGGCTCTGTAAGCAGCAAAATGGACCAATTCATCACTCGGGCGTTCTCGGTTCTCGAGAAAGAGATTGCCATCACCGAACGCCGCGTTTCACTTGAGCTCCTTAATCGAAAACGCTCCTCCCTTGGGCCCATAGCATGGGCGGTTTCGCCAGTTCATATAGTTGAGCACACTGTTGTAGCTACTCCTAGTATAGATCCGCCTAGACCAGAAGCCATAAGGGCCAGCCTGGATAGACTTAATGCCCTTGAACCTCGCAGGCACTTGGTCATTCAGCCAGCTTTGGGGTCTGCTTCACCCCCAGTGCATCACGCCCCTAGTGGTAATTGCATATCCTCTGAGGGTACACCTGTACAATCTGATGCAGCGGTTGTTAGTGGAGTTAGCGCAGTACCCATTAAAAGGAAAAGACCCATAAGCCATCAAAGGGGTTGTTATCTCAAACCCCCTAAGAAGTTCAGGGGAAAAGGTTATAAGGGTTGTGTGAAACCTATGGGGCAGGGGGCGGTTGATAAGCAGATCACCACGAGATCACAAGGGAATTCCTCGACTGGTTGCCACACGTTAGGCGTCCCAAGTGAGCTGGAGAATGCAAATCCAAAGCCTATTCCTATTGTAGACACTTCACTCCAGATACCACCTATTGCCCAAATCGAGAAAATAATGAAATCTCTGATCCTCCCTGTACTTGAAAGGGTGAAAGTTTTGACGGAGCGGCTGGACAGATTTGAGCAAGCCACTCTAGACAATTTCTTTTCACTCAAGTCCTTAATCAAACTACACTCCAAAAACAGGGAGGGCGTGCTGGAGTCGAATAAGGACCCCCAGTTGGACACAACACTCCCAGAGACAAGGGTACCTATAGCCCCAGGGGTAGTTCCTAGGTGTAAAGTGTGTGCGAATACTGCTGTTCAAGGTGGACCTATTCGCACCAGTGCCCAAATAAGTCCCAATTGTAACCCGAATTTGGATAAAGGGCCTAAAGGGTCTCAACAAGGTCTCTGTGCCAATAGTATGGCCAATATTATCACCGGGGGAGGAAGAAGGGGCCAAAATAGTACCCCATCTGTGCCATCAAATATACCCGTCACGGCTGAGAAGGGAGATTCCATCCCCCCCCATTAACCTACCTCCAGAATGTCATCCTTATGTAGTGGTACTCACTGGGGTCCCACAGCAGAAGGCTGGCAAACAGGAATCATATAACGAACTTAAAAACAAAACTATGTTTTGGCTAAATGAGAATAGACCTTTGCCTAGTTCATTTGACGGTCAGGTTGTTCATGTTAGAAGGGTCAGTTGGGTCGAAAACAGAATTAAAGACATGACGGGTGATTGCATCCTGGTTAATTTCAGGGATGCTAGAGTTGCTAGGTATATTTGTAACCAACAGTCTGGCTTGGGTAATACAGGAATTGGCACATACGATCATAGTTATTTTCAACTCTTCCCAGCTCTTCCCCAGGATTCTAGTTACCAGCCCTGGGGTGGGATGGAAAGAGGGTTTCACCCCTATGTTTCCCAAACCCGTATGTCCCATATGTCCAACACAGGCCTAGGAGCCTATAGGATGGGGCCTGGTTGTTGACTTGGCACTTACTCCCCTGTCGAGAGGCAACCAGCTGCTGCCGACATGCTTGGGTGTAGCAAGACGACTGAGTGTGGTGCATCACATGGGCCTTTATGCTCTCCTGTCTATTATCCCTCCCCTACCAGTGGCCCTACGAACAAGTCTTTGCTTGTTTATTCCCATCCAGAGATTTACCGGAGGCCTGTCGAGCCGGAGGGTACATCACTTGAGACTCTAACTGGGCCTAGCATGTTCGCCACACAAAAACCATCTTCCCCTGAGCAAGTTAGAGCAAACCGTGATGTGAGGATTCTCAGTTGGAATATAGCTGGTATTTCCAGAAAACTAGATCTCCCAGACTGGAATACTTTTATTGAGTCTTTTGTGATATGTATCTTCCAAGAGACCTGGAACTTGGAGCCTTGCCATAAAGTCGGTTATACCACGTTTTTTGTTATAGCTACCCTCCCCCTTAGAGGGAGAGGTCGTCCCTCAGGAGGTCTCCTTATATGGGTCAGCATTTCTCTGGGCTGTCATATCAGGCACAGACTAACTAATTCTCCTGACATATTAAGATTATCAGTTAGGGGGCCCCACAGAGGGCGCACTTTGGAGATACTTAACATTTATGCCAGAGGTTCCAAAGGTGGTTTACCATCTCCAACCATCTCTGGAATTGAGCACAAACTTAGTCAGTGTAGCGTTAGCATGAATGTCCTGGTCGCAGGGGACTTCAACTGTACCTTTGAGCCCCTTGCGGCAGAGGACATCCTGGTTACCTCTGATGAGGACGCCAGGAGGGGCATCCCATCCTTGACAATATCGCCCATAAAGAGGTGGTCCCAACGGGCCATCCAGCTGAATTCCTTAACCTTGGAATTTGGCTTAAGGGCAGTGAATGGCAGATCAAAATCGGACCCCTCTGGTGCCCACACGTTCAATAGGGTAGACCATTCGTCGAGGATAGATTACATCCTACTCGACCTTAAGCTCTGGAGTTTTATGCGTGATATGGAAGTTCTGTCCACTACGGACAGCGACCACAATCCGCTATCATTGATTTTATACTCTTTGTGGTCGCCCACATCTGGCCCACAGGTACCCTCTGCAATACGGTCAACCTCATAAATTTACCCCTCAAACTGTGGGAGGCGTCTTAAATGGTGTAGGGTCGCACTGGATGAGGGGAAGGTCCAGATCATAGGGGCTCTTATGGATGCGGCCCTTTCTAAGATGGCCAATACCACCTTGGGACCTTCAGAAGTATCTCTATTTTTCTGTGACACCATCAATGCCCTGGGAAACTTATTTATAACACACAGTAAGGGTCTTCCTGTAAGGGAGCGCCAGAGTCCCAAGGGCAACCCGGGGTGGTACTCCAAGAAATGTCGGCAGATGAAAACTGCACTTTTGAAAGCAGTCAAACTTAAGGGCCCTGAGCTGATCCAGGCTGCTAGGAGGGAATATAAGCTCTCGATTAGTGAAGCAAGAAAAGATTGGGAGGACCAGTTCTGGGTCGACCTAAAGAAAGCCAGTGCGGGGAGGGACTCTAGGGGTTTCTGGGATCTAGTAAGGGCTAGGAACATGCCTGATAGCACAGTCATAACATGTAATATTACCGAGCAAACGTGGTTTGATCACTTTTCTCTTCTCTATAGTTCTAACCTGGACGATGGGCAGGGCCCAATTATTTTACCACCTATGGACCCCATTAGGGTGTGTGAGGCTCTTTCCTTTACAGCCAAGGAAGTGGAGGATGTGATAAAATCCCTAGTCCCAAACAAAGCAGCAGGCCCAGATGGGAGACCGGGGGACTTGCTTCACCTTAATTGCAAAGTATGGGGGACGCTTATCTCTTTCTTACTTAACGCTACTTACGATGGTGCGGCAATCCCAGACTCCTGGAGGGGGGACGAGGTCGTCCCGATCTTCAAAAAGGGAAGTCGAGACGACCCGGCCAACTATCGTCCTATAAGCCTAATCGACTGCACGCAGAAGGTTGCAGGAATGGTGGTCCTGGGGAGAGTGCTTCAATGGGCTGATGATAACCAAATCCTTTCAGACTTCCAAGCAGGTTTTAGGTCGGGCACCGGGACCATCGAGCAGGCATTCAGACTGCTGCTCATATACTGGAAGGTAGTTGCACTAGGCAAAGGCAGTCTTTATCTCGCTTTTATCGACCTAAGGACTGCCTTTGACCTGGTGCCCCGGGATCGCCTGTGGGGGGTATTGTCAGACCTGGGTATGCCCGCGTATATCTTGTCTTTATTGGTGAAGCTCCATACTGGAAACTTTTCTCAGGTGAGGTGGGGTACTCAGGGCCAGAAGACAGCAAGAATGCCAGTGAATAGGGGTGTCCGCCAGGGATGTGTTCTTGCCCACACTCTGTTTTCACTTTATGTGAACGGAGTTGTGGAGCACCTCCTAAAAAATCCATCTGATGCACCATCCCTGGTGGGCAGGAGAATACCTACCCTCCTATTCGCGGACGACACCCTCCTCATCTCTAAATCACCTGTGGGTTTACAGAGCCTTTTGGATAGCTTCCCGTCTTTCTGCACAAGTAGGGGGCTTATAATTAACACTGATAAGACCAAATTTCTGGACTGAACCCCCCTCCAAAAAGCTGGGATGTCCACCTGTACTAAGTCAGGTGCCACTGGAAAGGGTCAGGGAATTTAATTATTTAGGAATTCGCTTATCTGACACCATGCAGTGGAACCCCCATCCCCAGAAGATGTTGTTGAGCCACAAAAGGGTTGTGGGGGCACTTCTTACAGAACAGCGCTCGTCCTCATTTAAACCCATTGCACCAGTGATAAATATATACCAGGCGAGAGGAGTTAGCTCAGCACTCTACGGGGCAGAACTTTGGGGATCCCATAATATTGATCAGTTATCTAGACAGAGAACAAATTCTTGAAGGATTTGATGGCTCTTCCTCAGAGTACGCCGACTCTACCCCTGCTACTTGACACGGGGTGCCGTGCAATTAAAGATTAGGCACAGCTTCGCCCACTACTACTTTGGGCTCGTTTGTGGAATGTCCCCGAACTTGCCAATTATGCTGAAGGCTTATCTGAACTATTGTCGATGCCTGGTTGGGCTAAAATTAGGTGGCTTAGGGACGTTAAATTCTTGCTTGGAGAGCTGGGGCTCCGGGATGCTTGGGTCTCTAGAACTGCTCCCCCTAAATCTGTCCTTAAGAACATTTATTGGAGTTGGGTATCGAATAGTAGCTCAGACCCCAAACAATGCAGGGCAACCACCGAGTTTCTCAGGTTTAAGGACGTGGCTTTCCGCGAACCTTACCTTGATATAATTCTAAAATCTTCAGATAGGGCTCTGTATTTTAAGTTTGGAGTAGGCATGCTCCCAGTGGGTGAATTGACTGCACGCTGGAAGATTCCGGCTCAAATCTCACCCTTTTGTCTCTTCTGTACGACCAGAGTGGAGTCTGTTGCCCACTTCCTAATTGAATGTCCAGCCTACAAATCTCCAAGATCTATGTGGTTAAAACCATTATGTAGGGAGTTGGGTACCAGACACCACATAGTCGCTCTGCGAATTTTGACCTCTGACACCCGGTCTTTGTATGTGTGCGGAATGGCAAAGTTGTTAAGATGGGCATGGTCGATCAGATCCAATAGGCTTAATGAAATTGTTTAATTATGGTCAATGTATTTAGACCTTCTTAACTATCTTGATGTTGTTTTGTCCACTTTTCTAGTAGATTTGCTGATGCATTTTACATGATATGGTTTTTAATCTGTTGTTTTATGTAATGCTTTTAAAGATATGTTTTATCGAAATAAAGCCTATTGACTGACAAATCAAATTTTGCCCCAAGTAGATAGAGGCTATTTGCATTCCAAATCAAGTTCCCATAGAGTTTCTTGCTTGGACTTAGATCTGTTATGGCTGGGTGTAATAAGATGTTTCTAAATTAGTGAAGCTGTAGAGTTTGTGTGTGGAGGAAAAGGATTAGACTGAAAATGACTGGGTTTATGCAAGGAGAGTGAAAAGCTGTTCAGTGTATTAAACAGGAGATCTTTTTGTAATGTATATTTTTTAATAAAAGTAGATGGTAAATTAGTTGTGAGATAGTATGATTACCCTTTTCAATCCATCTCCTTCTCATGAGAGATTTCCCATTTAATGTAAGATGTTTATTATACACTATATACGACTATGAAGCCTTATGGCTAGAGAGGTTGAAGCTGGGGAACCAGGTTTGAGTCTCTGCAACAACGCTCAAAATCCTGTGATTCTGGGCAAATCACTTTATCTCCCCATGCCTAACAGAAATGAATTGTCCTCATGTAACGAAACTGGTGCTATGCAAAGCGCTCTGATACCCAATATCTTCGGGTCTAGTTTGCGCTATATAAAACTCCCCAAAAAAATGAAGACATTGATTGTATGCAGATTTAGAAAAACAAAGGCTTGAACAGGTCACATAAATGTGATAGTATGGAAGTCACTCAAAATGTGGGATATTGTGACATGTGAATGATATGATTGAAAGAAAGAATAGATATGATTGAGGATTCTAGTTGGAACCATCATTTAGAAGTAGTATCAGTTGGAACAGAGAAGAAACCCCAAACTTCCTTGATAGCAAATGCTTTATGATAAAGAGAAACATTTGAAAAAGTCGCCCTACATGCAGATTGAAGAATGTTAATGGGTAGCATCTGGAGAAAGAAATTGACAATTGGGAGTAGCATCAAATTTGTTGTGTCCAATTGACCCCACCAGGACAAAAATTGAGGAGGCCAACCCTGGGCAGCTTGGGTAATCCTAGAGTTCATAATTTCCATATTAATCCTTAATGTTTCTCTAATATTATTAGTATAAACAATACCCAAACACGTATTTTTTGAAGGATTCCAAGGTAAGCCTGCTGCAACAAAAGGATCCTTAATAGAGTATTTATTTAAGGGCATAACTTCAGATTTATCGACATTAAACTTGTAACCTGAGACTTCGAAGTATGAATGCAATTTTGTGAAAAAGGTTGGAAGAGAAGAATCCAGTTGTGAAATGAAGAAAAGAATATCATCCACGGTATATTTAATACAAGAGTTTTTAATTTTCAAAACCAGAAAGGGTGTCAGACATCTGCAGTTAATGTAGAAAGAGTTCTAAAGCAAGGAAAATAATAGCAGAGATAAAAGGCATCCCTGCTGAGTGGCTCTTTTGAGAGAGATTGAATACCATGTATTGTGACATTGGAAAGGAGAGATGAATAAAGAAATCAGCTGGTAAATTCATGAAGTAAAACCATGCCATTGAAGAGATCTCAGGATGAATTGCCAATTGACACTATCAAGAGCTTTTTACGCATCTTAAGTCCGAGCACCCAGAGAGGAAGTGAGTGTTTGCCTTGTTAATAATATTTCGAAAGATTTTTGAATTGATTGCTCTGTTCTTATGTTTAACTAAAAGCCCGATTGTTCTGACATTATTAGATCGGGAATAAAGTCAATAAATCGAAGTGCAAGAGCCTTTGCAAACATTTTACAATCAGTATTGATTAAATAAATAGGGCGGTAATTTTGACAAAATGTTAAATCACAATCTTTCTTGGGAATTACACATCATTGCCTCTGAGAATGTTCCCAAAGAATATTTTAGGGAGCGAAAATAATTAATTAATTTAAATGCTTATAAAAGAGAAAATTAGATAATTGAAGATAAAATTCAACAGTGAAGCCATTTGGACCAGGCACCTTACACTTTGGAAAACATTTGTCCGCCGAGAATAGTTTATCAATTGTGAAAGGTGATTCAAGAGTAGAGCTGTCAATGCAATGGAACATTGGGGTTTGAGTTTTCAAAAGTGAGAGTCTATAAGGTTTTCAGATGAAGTAATCTCAGGAGTGTATTATTTCTGCAAGTAATCAGTAAAACAAGCAGCTATCCGCGTCATGAAACATTTGAGTACCAATGGTATTTTTAATGGAGTTTATTTATTTAAGAAGTTTTCTATAACGCTGTCCAGACCCAGGGGTATCAGAGCGCTTTACAGTAGGTGCATAGCATATAATCATCAGATACAAGATAGAGGAGCGACATATCAACCGACGAGCGTCAAAAATAAAGAGCAACACATTGTAGTGCAGCACATTTTGGCTTCGAGATTCTTCGGAGTCTTAGGGTTGGAGCAGAGCTCGATGTTTGCTGTCTGTCCCAAGCTATCGAGCCTAGGGTGCGCTTGAGGAACAGGGTTTCGAGTTGTCTTTTGAATTTTGCAAAGGAGGGTATGGTTCTGATATGCGGGGGAATGGAATTCCAAATTTTGGCGGCGCTTCCAGTGAAAGATCGGTCCGCAGTTCTTTTCCTTCTGGTTTGGGTGGGATTACTAGGAGGGAGTTTGAGCTTCTCAGGTTCCTGGATTATCCGGCTTTTGTGAGTTTTTTCACCAGGTACTCGGGTTTGCCGGTGTGAAGGACTTTATGGGTTAGGCAGGCTGTTCTGAAGCTAATTCGCACTTCGACTGGAAGCCATTTGAGTTCCTTGAGTGCAGGGGAGATATGATCAAATTTCTTGGTGCCGGTGATCATTCTGGCGGTCGCATGTAACGTTGTTTTGATGGGAGCCAAATGCGATTTAGGAATTCCTGTTAGGACTGCGTTCCCATAGTCCAGTCTTGACAGTACCAGAGATTGGGTGGCCTGTTTGAGATCATTGGTTGGAATGTAGGGTTTTATTTTGTTCAGTAGTCTGTGGTTAAGGAACGCACTTTTGGCCGAATTCTTAATTTGTCTCATCATGTTCAGTTTTGGGTCTAGGGTGGTGATGCATAGAGATTTGACAGAGTCTGCTAGAGGGAGATTCCCTTTGAGCGCACTGATAGCCTTTAACCATTCAGTGATTTGGGGATTATCTTTTTTGTTCGAGATGAGGAGTACCTCAGTCTTGTCAGGATTTAGTTTCAAGTGGTTGCTCGTCAACCACTGTTGGACATCTTTCAGGACATCATTAAGTCTTTGAATGTCTTTGAGAGAGGTAGTTTCCAGATAGATCTGAGTATCATCAGCATAGAGGTGGAAGCGAATGTTGGCTTTTCTGAGTAATTTGGAGAGAGGTTCCATGTAGATGTTATAGAGTTGCGGTGAGAGCACCGAGCCTTGAGGGAAGCAATGTTGACTTGCTGAAGTTCGGAAGTGAAGTTTTTTATTTTTATTTTTTGTGTGCGATTGTGAATAAAGGAGGAGAACCATCTGAGGACTACCTCACCAAGACCAGCTCTTTCTTGGAGAGCCCTTACGAGGAGTTTGTGATCAACAGTATCAAATGCTGCTGAGAGGTCAAGGAGAATGAGGAAGCAGCATTAGTCAGAGTCTAGTGATCGATAAATATCATCCATGATGTTCAGAATCGCAGTTTCTGTGCTACAGCCTTTTCTGAAGCCAGACTGGTGGTGGTCCAGGAGGTTGATGTTGTTCAGGTGCTGTGTTAGTTGATGTAGTACGCATCTTTCTAGTGTTTTTGAGAGCAAGGGGAGCTTTGACACAGGTCTAAAGTCTAGGCCGGGTTTTTTCAACAGGGGGGTGACTTGCCCCATTTTAAGGCAGTCAGGAACCACTCCGTTTTTTAGGGAGCTATTATGATTGTGCTCCAGGGATTTGCAAAGGCGTGCTTAATTTTTTGGATCAGTAGGGGAGGAATGGGGTGTAGGACATGAGCAGAGGGTTTGGAGGTGGAGATCAGCGTGATTATCTCATTTTCTTGAACCGGACGGAAGCTGAGCCAGGAATTGGGAGAGGAGCCAGGAGAAAGATCATGCGACCCAGCCGTGATGCTATTCGAGAGGTGTGAGCTGTTGATGTCCAACGATAGTTCAATTTTTGAGATCTTGTCGATGAAGAAATGGGCGAAGTTCTTTGGACGCCTGTACAGATGAGGACACGGCCTTGGAGGTTTGTTGGCTAATGATGATTTAGAGCTCCTTAGGTCTGCTTTTGGCACTATCCAGTGCCGCGCGGAAGAAGCTGGATTTCTTGTTTTTGATGTGGCTGTTGTATTTCCTACGGGCTGATTTGATTGATCGCGGAGGATGGAGGTAGGGTTGTTTCTCCACTTTCTTTCTTTGGCTCTTAGATTATTCCTTTCGGAGTTGAGGTCAGAGTTGAACCATGATCTGGATGGGATGGCTCTGCTCTTTTTGAGCTTTACAGAAGCTATTTTGTCAAGCAAGGACACTAGCTTGGCATTCTAACAATCGGTGAGGTTGTTAGTGGAGAGGTGGTCATTGGTGCCGGGGAGAAGTGAGCTTATCTGTTCTTCCAGGATTACCAAGAGAGCTTGAGAGAAGTTCCTCAGCCATTTGGGGGGGGGGGGGTCTTGTGGAGGTGATTGGGAGAGAGTAGGTTGGTTGATATGAAATAGGATCATGTGGCGGTCTGACCAGTCAACGGGGAGTATGTGGTTGATAGTGATTGTGTTTCTTTGAGCAATGATGGCATCCAATGTGGCACCTTTGCAGTGCATCTCCTCTGTGCAGTACTGGATTAAATTGTTATCACAGAGGAGACTGGATAGCGATTGAATTAGAGGGTTGTTGGTCTCATTCCACGATAGGTTCAGGTCGCCAAGAATCAGATTATTAGTATCACCGAGTGCACCCTGAGCTATCAGGTCCGAATGCAGCGTTTTTACCTGGGTGGTGATAGAGCAGGTGACAAAGTAGAGAACCACTATATTTGGTCTTGATGTTGGATGAGAGACATTCAAATGTATTGTAATCATAAGAGTTAGTTTCCGTGATGACCATGTTGTCCTTATGAATAATTGCAACCCCTCCTCCTCTCTGGTCTTTCCTGTCTATATTTATGAGGGAGAAGCCCGGGGGTACAAGCATTTCTAAGCATGGTCGGATATCTCATTGAGCCAGGTCTCCATGAGGAACGCAATGGCAATGTCATTCGAGAGGATAGCCTCTGCTAGTTCAGTTGCATGTAGTGAGGCTGACCTGCAGTTGATCAGTAAGCAGTTGGCGAAAAGCTCTTTGTTGCTGGCGGTCTTTTCTTTGTGTGTCCTAAGTATGGTGGTAAGGACGGGTGATCTCTGGGGTTTTGTGCAGGGAAGGCCTTTCCAGAGTCCTGGGATCACTTGGATTTTGGAGAGTCAAAAGGGGGGTGTCGTATGGAGAAGCAAGAATGGCTGCTTCGTTATCGGACATGGCTGCTTCTGTTCTAGTGGGTCTTGACGTCGGGATTTTGTCTCAGAAATTGCGCGGTTCAGAGCCCTAGGGGGAGGAACTGCGGTTCTTGAGGCTTTTTATGGCCAGGGTTCTGTGACCCTTTTTGGGGGTCTCTGAGGCTGAGTTTCAAGTGTTTCTGAGGGCCAGGCGGGGCTTTTGGTGTTGACAGTGGGGGGAGCCCAGGGAGGGTATTGGTGAGGTGTGCGTGCTTTACCTAGGTTGGTGAGGATTTCGGTTAAGCCCCGGGAAATTGCGTCTATCTGGTTTTCAAGTGACGCTAGTCGATGCGCCATAGAGTCGTGGGAGAGGTTGAGGGCATCTAAGGATTCGTCTTGTGTGGTGAAGATCGGGTTGAGGGAGTGTTGTCTCTTATTAATTGTGTAGGATGTGATGCCCTTTTTTGAAGTCAAGGGAGAAGTCAAAGGAGAGGGGTGGATAGGGACATGAGATGAATTTGAGTGTCCGAGATCTGTGAGGGAACTAGTGAGGTTAGGGGTCACTATCAGCGGGTCTCGTCCGTGAGGTTGCGGTGGGTGGATCCAGTATGAAGGGGAGGTTGTGTTTTTCGTAGGGAGCTGTGAGATATGCTTTTTTTTTTTTTTTTTTTGCAGAGTTTTATATAGCGCGAACTAGACCCGAACCGAATCGGGTATCAGAGCGCTTTACATAGCACCAGTTACGTTACATGAGGACACACATTCATTTTTAGGCACGGGGAGATTAAGTGATTTGCCCAGAATCACAGGAGGTTTTGGCGTTGTTACCGAGACTCGAACCAAGTTCTCCAGGTCCGAGGTCGAGCGCCCTAGCCGTTAAGCCAACTCCTCTCCCTTGGTAGGGGTATTGAGATGAGTGGTAACCCGTGGGGGTGGGGGTGGGGGCATGTGGTGGTGTGGCTTGCGTTTCCTGTTGAGGCCGGTTGGCTGTAGGCAGGAGTTGGGTTGAGGCGGGGTGAAGCAGGTGGGGGGAGCGGACCGGGTCGGTGCGGATCACAGTGAGTGGAAGAGGGAGTCGAGAGCTTCAAGGTTAGTTGTAGCTGTAAGCGGGATTTGGGTTGAGGTGGGGCGCGGCAGGTGCGGGAGAGCGGATCGGAGTGAGGGAAATAGGGAGTCGAAAGCTTCAATGTTCTCATTGCTTGCCTGAATGAGGACAGTGCCATTCATGTAGATGGTCATGGATGTGATCCCTCTTCTAGCCAAGCGATTAGGGAGCAGGGAAGTTAGTTTGCAGCTGTGAGGAGTAGATGTGGTTTTGGCGATATAAAGTTGCGTTCTGAGCGTGGAGATCCAGTCTTCAGGTCTCTCCATGAGGAAAATTAGGTCCATCTTGATCGGACCTTTGGAAGAGGAGTGGTAGATGTCTGTAAATAGGGTTTCTTTGTGTTGTCGGATTAGTTTCTGTTTGAAGATTCATCTCATTTTAGCAGAGAGGAGGTGGAAGATAATGGTATGTGAGTTTGGGCTATGGGGTTTCAGATGTGTAGGTAGGGATTGTGTGTGGAAGGTTGTCGAGTCAAGAGCCAGAGTGGAGTTACTGTGTGTGAGGGGGAACAGGTCACAGAAGGGGGGTGTGTGTTAGGTGGGGAGGGGGTAAATCAGACCAGTCGAGAGTCAGATGGATGTTGTGTTAACGGTTACCGTTGGTGTCTGGTCTGGGCCTGTTGTTGGCTGTAGTCAGGACTCTGATAGTCGGACAAGGGCCGAGCAGGGTCCTGGGAGGGGTCGTAATTCCTGGTAGGTTTAGTGTTCTACTCCCCGGGATCTACTTTGTGCAAGGCGCGGGATCTGTTAGGTTAAAAGGGCTTGTTAGCTGGTAGGCTGTGGCTCTTAGAGCTCTAAGGGGTAGCCATCCTAGGGCCTGGCAGCCTCGGCAGGGGGCGAGGGGCTTCCTGCTGGGCAGGGGGCTCTAGAGAAAAGGTTCCATTTTTATTGGGGGTAGAGGGAAACTTGAGTCAGAGGTGGTAAGCACCACATCTGGGGGATTGGGCAGCACTGTGGGGGGTATCGATCCACCGTTTAGAAGTCAGGCGGAGTCTAGGTGGGTGTGTAGCGCTTCTTTCGGGGTTTGGGCACGCTGTAGCGCTATTCTGGGTCAGTTCTGGGTGGGTCCTCGGGGTAAGGTATCTCAGATGGTGGAGAGGGGTCCTTAGGACTTGTCGGGCTCTATTTCTTAGAAGTTGTCGTCGCATATGGTGGCCATTTTAGGTAAGTCGATCTAAGCAATCGGGGGTGCGGGTGCTGACCTTACTAGCAGTTTCCTTAGGTGGTAGGGGGGATTGTTTGGGGGCAGAAAGGACAGGTGGCCTCTAACTTCGGTGTATTATGATTGATGTAGACAGATAGTTCCGTGGAGGCTAAATATGTATTTTCACCATTGCCCCTCAACTTCCAGTCGAGATCAGTAAGTTATACCATCCATCTTACTTAGACTCCATTTTACCCAGAAGAGGGGTATAGATCACCTTATATAACTGGTCTAGGCTTTCTGTAAGTCTAAGTCTGAGTCTAAGACCCAAATACCTAACTTGATTCATGTAATAAGGCAACTAAAGTAAGTGTGGCAATGCTTTAGCAGCTGTATAAATCAGAAGCATTTCGGTTTTGGAAGCATTGAATTTATGGCTCGCAAGAGCTGAGAGAGATGTCAGAGGATTAAAGTATTTAGTGGTGGTTCTCCACTCTGGTCGGATGAAACGCATCAAATCGGCGTATAGTTTATGAGGGGGCTTAGATGGATTGTCACTATGGTCCTAAGTGGCGGCCATTTTAGAACCAGTCACCCCATGTACATGATTATTGCGGCAGAGTGATGATCTCTTAATCAAGCCAGCGCGCTCATCTTTAAAAGCATTAGTCTTTGTTGTTGAAGAAGGGTGTGTGGCCTCTGTTGAGCTGAGGGGCGCATTATTGCATGGCGCGACCTATTCCTTGGATGAATGGTCGCGCGTGGCGGCCATTTTTAGGCCAGTTAACTATTAGTGCGTCGAGTCTTAATGCCGGGTCGATGGCATGAGCGCTTGATTTGTCCAAGGTCCCCCTTTGTGCTCCTAGGGGTGTGTGCACTCCGCTTTGTAGGATTGGGTGCATTGGGACTCGGCGGGCTTCATTTGGTGGTGTAAAGGTCACGCGTGGTGGCCATTTTGGGGTCAGGCGTCCTACCTTAGGCGCTGCTCCGGGGCAGAATCGGACGTGGATCCTCCATAAATAAGATCAACAGTCCTTGCTCAGGCATGAGCGTTCGACCGGACTGGGGTCTCACTTGGTGGTTTCTCGTGGGGCTCCTGGCGCGCTCATGGAGTCCTGGTCGGGCTGCTATTTACTCTGGTGGAGCGGCGCGGGACGAATCCATTCAAATCCATGCACTGCAGACTGCCACGGGGTTCCCCACCCCTGAATTTACTTACGATTTATTTATCCTTAGTCCTTCCTTTCTCCCCTCATCCTACATAAACTGTCAGTTTTCATTTAGTACAACAAAAATTACATTGATGCTCTATCCAAGGTCCTTACCCTGAGGAAGGATAAGCCTGCGTCCTAAAGTACCAGCAATGCTATACTCCAGATCCCTCAAGGTGCTGACAACTTAACTGCTTTTCGTCGAAGGGGACAGAGAAGGCTGCCAGAGCGTTACTTTCTCGCAAAGTACACATAAGAGCAAGCACATTCAACAGCCCACCTAATGCTGAGGCTACCACCCTCCACCCAAGCTAAGGATCCTTCTCGACTGGAACACATACAGCCTTTCTGGATTTTAAGTAATTAGCTAATAAATTATCTGCTTTTATTCTTGCCATCATAGAATTTTGTGTTAACTTAAAGAGTGTTCCGCAAGCTGATTCGGTAGAGATTTTATTTAATTAAATATTGGTCATGATTTATGCTTCTAGATCTTATTTGCTGTTTTTAGATGTATAATAAGTATTTTCCTGATGTTTATTTTTGGTTAAAATGTAATTAAATTATTTTTTCTGAAGTTTCTTTTTGGAGGAAACATAGTTGATTGTAAAGCGAGTGTTGCCTGTATCATTTTACACAAAGAATTAGGATACAGAAGTTTCATAAGAAGCCAAAAAAGATTTGTCTGTAAGGAGTGAGTTATTAGACCTTCACTGCAAAATATTGTGATGACCCCTGAGAATTTCAATGTCATTCAATACAGGTACATGATCTGAATTTTGAATTGACCCATTCGCAGATTTAGTGAGGTGAGGAAGCAAGATTTACCTAAAAATATATAATCAATTCTGGTTTGAGAATGTGAGGGGCAGAATAAAAGGAATATTTTCTAAGACCTCGATTACATTTTCTCCATGAAACAGACAGGGAATGATGAGATATAGTACGCTGAAAGGCTTTCTGTGCTGTATTGGGAGAAAACGTATGGAGGATAGGCAATCTAGAAATGGATCTAAAACCTGATTGCAGTCTTGACCCAATATGAAGTTTTCAGAGTAATGTTCTGTGATTTATTTTATGAACTCAATTTCGAAAAATTTAGAATGTGAGTGTGTAGGAATGTACACATGTAGGGACCGCTTACGATGTCAGTGTCAAACCAGGCTACGTCGTCCCTTGTCCTGTCACTGAAGCCTCTTGGATGACGTAGATGATTTTGCAGAGACGCAAGGGACCAACTTCCCAAATGACTAACTATAAACTTACTGGTTTTAATTCACAGCAAGAAATAAATTAGAAATAGGGGAGGAGGGCCGGTACTGGACGTTGGATGGTTGGCTTGTTCTTGCTGTCGACCTGCGAAACAACAAGTACCAAGGGTTTACTTAGGAACCTAGCAATTATCTCCAGACTTCTGGACAAGACATTGACATCTCCTAACCTAGCTTCTTAGTCTGTGTGTGTTGTAGTTCCTATTTAGCGCCTACCTGCCATCAGTGTTGTCTTGTCACACGTCCAATATTTCTTTGTCTTGTCTTGATGTTCAAGTCGTCAGATAGCTTTCTGGTGGTAGTTCTAGATGCGTCTTTTAGTGGGTCTTTGCATGGATAACTACAATACAAAGGGTTCAAATTAAAAACTGTTCATTCTTAGCACCTTCCCCTTAGTTGAGACCATCAAATCTTTCACTTACTTGCATTTGCTTCTCTAATCACTGAAAGTGGGTTCCTACAGTATTCCTGTGAGAACTTCCTATGCATTTACCAAAACCATTACCAGATATCTTTCTTGCACTAAATCAAGACTTCTAATTTCTAGTAAAGGTTGTAACAACTTGCGAGCCTTTCACATCACACTAGATTCTAGTAATGCTATAAAGCTGTAGTAATAATTTGAGAACTTGGTACATCACAATAGATTCTTGCAATGCAGCAATGCTGTAAATCACAAATAATGTCTCTCAACTGCCTTTTACAATAAAGTCTCTCAGTAAAACGTCTTTGCAGTCCCCTCTCCTGTTTTCCAAGAAAGAAATGTTTTCAAGAATTGTACTTAACCTTTCCTGCGACGAGTGCCTGATTGTAAATCAAAAAATGTACTTATCTCTTTCCTTCTTTGTTTTACAGGAATCGGAAGCGAGAAGAAACTGCTGGAAAGAATGCTGGCTGCAGGATTTCTTCAAACAGGTACGTTTCCAGCGAGAGCCTCCAGACGCGATCCTTCTCTGAGCCAAGGCGGAAGGCAAAGCGTCTTCTGGAAGGCTGGGTGCGGTTTAAATAGGCGACCACACCCAGCCGCACCCAGCCGCACACAAGAAACGTGCGCACGTTTACCGCCGAGCCGATAACATCCACAGAACCTGTAGGTCGGGTTTGTATCTGCTCGGCTTGGCATCTCTTCTCTTTAGGCAATGGCTTTTTTGAAACCTAAACAACATAGCATGCTTGGCACCTAAACAACATAGCATGCTTGGCCCAAAATAAAACGTGAAAGGAAAACAAAACGGCAGCAAGGAGTGTTTATTGATTGACCTAGTGAAAATACAAATACATGATGAGTCAAAGTACAGTTACACCAAATCACACTGATTTCGATGTGTGCAGGGTGCACGGGAAAGGGGTGGGATTTTCAAGGTCACTAAAGAAACACCATATATACATGGTGGAACTCTGGGCTCATTTCTAGGCACGATTTAGGAAAAGATTGGGCGAATTATGACAGTCAGTCGTAAAGCCTCCAACCGCTACTCGGATGCTTCCTCACTGCAGACTGAGACTTTCCAACTGACTCAGTCGGTTTGCGATCCAACTGCCCGATTACATTGTCAGCGATTGGAACTTAAACTGGCTGGTCATTCTGACTTGGTTCCGACCAGCGTTCAGAGTATTCCTTCCAGTCGGGACCGCACCACAATCCCCTCTGGACAGCGTTTCCGCCGTCGGGATTACGATGTCAGTTTCTGCCACCCTTTCCGTGTCGGGTTTTCTGACATGGACGGGCTGTCGGAAAGCGACTTTGGGGGCGACCCTTGCCTCCACAGACTATGGTTGGTGGTTGATGGGGTACCTATTGTACCCCCTTGTGAAACCCAGCACTGTCTGGCATGCTCCATGGGGCGCCTGCAACACAGTGCAGTGTTTTACACACACACCCATTTTTGTATAGGAGCCTGTATTACAAGCTGTTTATGTCCATAACGCAAGCTCCCATAGAGAACCATGGGAATCTGACCGAACAGTGTTTGGTCGCTTCGTATTCAGGCGGTCAGAACCACTGACCTCAGGTAAAGGAGGGAAGAAGAAATAGTAAAGGGAATAGCATATCAGAATGTAAGAATGAGAGAAGGCAATACAGAAAGAAATGCTTCATTGCAGATGGAAAAAATGACAAAAATGAACATCACAAAAGATAAGGGAAGTAGCGGAACACCTAATGAAGGTGTTCCCATTCCAGCTCTGACAATTAGGAACAGGATCACAGCAATTAAAAGTAAATACAAAAAAATGAAGCACTGAAATGCATATTAGGAACAAACATGAAAGAGCACACCTAACCCAAGACAAAAAACTAACCTTAGTGAAATAAATAAGTAAATAAAAAGCAGGACTGTAGAATTAACACAAATGACATTTTTTAAATATTATTGACAAGCTGAGGCAGGGGTAACAAGTGCAAGAGTAAAAATCCAACTCAAGTTCATCACTGAAATGGAAATGAAAAGAAAAATTAACAACAAAAAAGAGACACAAAGGTCATTACGTAAAATGAAACAAGCAACAGCAAAAAATCATTTAAGTAAAACAATTAATATTTAGCATTAGTTGCAATTTCCATATCACCCTGACTATGCTGCTATAGGAAGTCTTTTAAGCATTCAGGGTCCTCGAAAGTATATGTTTTTTTCATAGATAAATTTGAAGAAACACAGGAGGACTGAACCATACCTAATACTCATATTCTTAAGCTGAGGCCCTATTTCCAGAAAACAATTTTTTCTAGCGGCAGTTGCATTGGAAACATTCTGCGAAAAGTAGACCGTGTTCCCAGACCATAACAGAGTACCCTGTTGTTTGGCAGTCAACAGTAATTCCATCAAGTCTGTGAACTGTAGGAAGAGAATAATAATTCTCCTGGCCCGCGAATGAGGGGGGAAAGATGTATTAGGGCCTATAAGATTTGCTCTTTGAGTGCTGTCCGGACCTCAGTCCGGTAGGTAAACGATGGAAGGAATGACTTTTTCCAGGAAGGTGATCGTACTTGAGCCTTCTGCATTCTCCTGTATGCCATGTAGTCTAAGGTTGTTCCTTTGATTCCTGTTTTCTAAGTCCTCTATGAGTTTTTTCAGATGTAAAATTTCCTTTGTCAAGTAAAAGATGTCAGGGATAGAATCTTCCACATCACTGACCTGTTTTTCAATGGCAGAAATGTGTTGATTATGAGAGGACAATTTGTCTTCAATACTCTGAAAAGAAGCATTAGTCTCAACAAAAAAATACTTTAGAGCTCTAATTTCCTCCATTATATCCTCCAGGGTTAACGATGTAGGAGGCTTTAAGGGAGACGCTAAGGGCCTTATTATGAGTTTGGCGGTGCTCTAGCAGGACTGCCCTTCTCCAGAACTGCAAACGTTTTCTCCTCTCTAGCGGGCTGTTCTTTGGTGTTCCCACGGCAGTGCCTATGAAATAGGCATCGCAATGGGAACATCAAAATAAGTACCTGCATGGAATGGACTGCTGAAGTCCATGTAAAGCAGGTACTGGGGTGCATGCACACAGGGGTGACACAACCTGTGCCATCCTGCATGCACCCCATGGTGCAGAGGCTTAAGGGGAACCAGTTGGCCCCCTTTGTATCCCCACTGCCACACTTTTCATGGTGTTTGCACCGCCATGAAAAGTGTGTCAGTGAGGAAACTTGTAAAATGTTTGGGAGTCATATTGTGGCCTCAAGACTGCTGCACCATTGCTAGGGATGTCTGATCCCTGGTGGTTGGGGTGGTCACATGGTGGGCCGACTGCCTGGTAATTTAGGATTGTTGGAAGACCACCACTGCTGCACCCCTGTGAGTCTAGCAGTCTATGGACTGCCAGACTCGTACTAAGGCCCTTAATCTTTTTTGGGTGTCTTGACAGATCCAGAGGATTGTTTTGAAATAGCACCTGACTCTGAAAAGAGAGGAGACCCATTACATTCACAGCTACTTTCCATGGGGATGTATGACGTTACAACGCATGCTTTTACCACGCATGCTGTTACAACGCAGGTTTTACAACGCATACCATTACAACGCATAGCACTTTGGGGTGCTGGATAGTGAATAGTTTAATTTACTATTCCAACTCCAGTCCCCGTGGACACTAGGGAAGGTGTTGGATAGTAAATTAAATCTATTCCCTATCCTAGAGCGCCCCCCAGCGCAATGCGTTGTAATGGTGTTTGTTGTAAAACCTGCGTTGTAATAGCACTGTGTGGTAAAAGTTGCGTTGTAAAGGATGTTTCCCTTCCATGGTGACTGAGGGATAGTCTGGACCTAACTATTTTTGACAGAAAAGTATTTTAATGACAAGTTTAATGGAAACAGAGAATAGCTTAGGACACAGCTGCAGTATGCAGGATTTCCCCATAAAGAAAAAGCAACCAGGAATAGACCAATACTTTATACAAACTGCTAGACCCGAAATTACCTGAACAGTAGAGAAACTCCCTGAATTATACATCACTCACTGCCTGGTAGGATAAATCGCTGTAGAAGGAGCGGGAGAGACCACATTGGACTCAACAAGTCATTAGTACTAAGTCATTGATCATGTGACTGAAGCACCCCAAGGAAGGATCTATGTGACATTCTCCACAATCAAACTAAATAACAATTATAATGAAAAAGTCCTTAAAATATCATGTAAGGCATCCAAATTGAATAGCCATTGTAAAAGGAGATACACATGAAGTATATATAATTTAGATACCTTAAGTAAAGGGATACTGACATGAATGCCGGGGGAGCTATCAGGGCCATGAGAAATGGTGAGAAAAACTGGTCACTCCATTCATTATAAAGACTTCAGGAGAATGATGAGGTATCTTCAAAATTGCGGCTGCTCCAGTGGTGTAAACATCGCAGCTTTATTTGGTGGGAATAATCATGTAGTTGGCACCAAAACAGGCCAGGACTGTGGCACCCGAAGTCGACTTTCAAATGCTTTACAAATGAGTGTGAAACTCATTGAAAGCGGTTTAATCCCATCCGTTCACTGGAGCTGTGAGCCATATGAACAGGTGGCCATCTTGCGTTGGACCCACGTATTATCAGAAAGACATCATTACTTCAAACCACTATTCTTCTTTGGACGATCTCTAACATTTTCATTCCTTGAGTAGTAAAACTCTTGCTAATAGTATTTAAAAACATTAGAGTAATCATTTAAATAAAGGTCTGGCCACTAAACAGATAAAAAAAAAAGAATACAACATATACCTACCTCTAACTCTCCATTTTGTAATTAGTCTTTTCACTACAGTAGGCTACAGTGCAGCCTGAAAGCAAGTGGACAGTTGTAGCAAAAACTTTATTTTGTTTGCAGCCTAGATTGTTAAAATCAAGTGTCACTCTACATTGGAATACCGGGGCCAGAGTACAGACAAATCACTTACTGAAAGAAATCACATTTATAATGGTCTCCAGGGGCAATGTATGCTGGCTCTAGCTCTCTTTAACTTCTGTGAAGCTCATATGCTCAATATTGTTGAAAACTCATTTTCCATATATCTAGAGTGAATAAAAATACCTGAAATGTTCATATTAAGATGACTATTTTGTGTTCAACCAGATACTGATGGGGCTCACCCTGTTCTGGTTTCGTGGGTGGAATATTATGAACTCAAAAACGTAAAAAATAATATTGCAGTGAATCAGGCATCGGTGGTGACAAACGCGGAAACAGTGTCACTTGTCAACACTTGTCACTTAGTAAGCTCAAGAACCTAAAATAGAAAGGATTTACAGAGTATGTCTATTTGCTCTGTGTCCTCGAAAAGTCACAAGGCTCAAGTAGACCATGGCAATATCAGCACTATGACATTCCTCGGGTTCCTTACACAGACATTATGTAACTCAATTAAAGCGTGTGTGTGTATTTGTATATACATTTTGTTATCAAATGATGTTTTTCTGAATTGCTTTCAGGCCGTTCAACAAATTCTGAAGCAATACCGTATCCACAACATTACTGAATTGTCCACATGAATGTTGATGTGTAATAGTTCCTATAGAAACAAGAAAATGATATCTTTAGAAGTACAGTAAACATTAGTAATTTGGAAAGTAATGTAACCATGGCATTGCTGTTTTTCATACTGACATTTCACATTCAAATGTATATACTAGTGTACATGATACATTTCAAATATCTGGCAAAAAATTTAGTCTTCATGAGACCCAAGACACTATTGTAAAATGAATAACTACTGAAGAAGTATCATAAACTTCAAGTGAATGGGATTCTATTCACAGACTCCCGTCATTGAGAGAAGAGGGGAAATGGGCTGCTAGCAGTGTGCAATGTGTGTCATACTCCAAATGGAAGGATTATCTGGCTCCAAAAGCTATTTATCTAAATTCCTATGCCTCCTGTTCACAATTACTACTCAGAGCTGTGCACTGGGCAGCTATCTGTGTCTGCTGGGGCTCAACTATAGAGGGGAAAATACTGGATGACTACAAATGTGTGGCTTCCTCTGGCTATTCTGACACAGTTGTGAAGTTTGTTATTTTTTGTTCCTTGTTAGGCCAGCTTAGGAAAGTTGTTAAGTTATGCAGAAGTGTTTGATTTTAGAGGTGGACTACGGCAGGATAATTTTGATTGCTCTGATATACAGGACACGCTCACAGAGGAGCAACTAGTCAAGGAATTAATGGAATGCAAAAGGTAGAGCATTGCTCACAAGGCCCTTAAATTACAATCGTGTATTGTCACAGTTCTTAAGGGATGTGATGTGGCAGTGACCGAAACGTTCACATCTATCTGTGAAACAGCAACACATCTGGGGAGAGAAAAATGAATCAGGACACATTCAAACAGCTAGTGGCAGAGTCAAAGGAGCAAGCATGCATAGACAGTGTTCATCAAAAGCAATTTATATGATTTACTTTCTCTGTGGTATGGACTTTATTACCATTGCTGCCCACAAATCATATCAACTTAGTGAAAACCTTTATAAAGCTATCAAATGTGCTGAAGAGTGTTTAACTGCCTAGCTTGTGTAAGGCATCTTACAAGGTCCCTGTGTCACTCTATATGTCTGTTCATCATTGGGAGAAGGGTCATTGAAATAACTCAAAAATCTTAAGTCCACCCCCACTTAAGTGGGTTACTTCATACCTCCTTTCACCTCCGAAACCAAGGACACTATATACGGCGTACCCCAAGGAACATCCCTTTTCAACACCTACATGACCCCCCCTCAAAGATATCATCAGATCCCATGGCCTCATCATAATCTCATACACAGACAACACTCAACTTATCCTCTCACTCTCTGAAGACCCCTCCACCGCCAGATCCAACTTCTGCAACACCAAGACCAACATAGCCAACCCGATGAGGGACAACTGCCTTAAACTCAACTCTAACAGCACAGAAGTACTGATCTTCAGGAAGAAAATTTCCATCTGGGAGTACAGCTGGTGGCTGACAGAATTCAGATCCACACCCACACCAACAGACCAGTCACACAAACTAGTCTTAATCTTAGAAAGCAATCTGACCATGAAACAGCAAATCAACTCAACCGCCTCTGCCTGTTTTTAAACCCTCTGCATTCTCCGCAAAATCTTCTGGTATATCCCAACCGACACCAGAAAAAACATCACTCAGGCCCTCATCACAAGCAGCCTTGACTACATCAAAGCCCTCTACAATGGCATCTCCATCCAGCTCCTCAGACGGCTCCAGACCATAAAGAATGGGACAGCCAAACTCTTCCTGGACCTCCTGATAAGGAGTGACATCACCCTCCACATCAGACACCTCCACTGGCTCCGCTTCCAGAAGAGATTTTGGTAGATATCCCTGCTTAAACGGGCCCACCGCCGTGCCACTTAGATCCCACTGCACAACGCTAAGACAGCACACATCTAAATAATATATTGGAACCTCTCCTCAACTGATGAGCTGCTCTCTGCGATGACAAAAGCACACAGCTGCATGGCCTGGACTGCCAGGAAGGCGTCCTGTCCAACGCTGCACACCCGGGGCTCTTGGTTTTGCTACATCGATGTCGGAGCGTGCTGGGGACATGTCACCGTGTTTCCGGACCAGAAAGCGTGGATGTTATGGAGATGCTGACCAAAAAGCGCCAGCAGCCCCAGACAGTAAAAAATGGCAGACACCAGGCGCTATGACGGACCCCAGCCCCGAGCAGTGCTAGGGTAACGGACCAGTCGGCCAGCCCTTGCATTCTCACCGGACCACAGGTCTACCATCCCTGAGTGTGGGTCACACCGGGAGGTCTGCTGCGCACCTCCCTGCCTGTGCGACGGTTTCCAGCGGGAGTCTGAGGCGGCCGAGGCGGATCGCGCCCACCACCCATCTGCCCCAGAGATCCGACCTCGGAGAGTTGAGAAAAGGAGTCCGACCTCGGCGGTTTTTGGTGGAGACACGACAGGAGTCGGCTGCTGGGCGAGGCGGGAGCTTCTGAAGTCGCCCGGCGGTGACATTACGAACCAGGAACCTCTCCACTGCGCCCCGGGCTCCGAATGCCACGGAGACTGAATAAAATAAAAATAAAAATGGTACTGAGCCCCATCTTGAACGACCCACCCCCGCAATGACTGGGTGAGTCATAAATGCTTTCCTGTTTAAGACTGTAACCGAGAGAGCTGTGCCAAAGTAGTAATAAAAAGAGGACTAACAAAACCCCAGCAGCAGCCATCTTGGCATGGGCACTCAACCAATTTCCCTCCTAAACGCCCCCATTATACTCTAGGATGGCACAATATCAAGATCTACCATAATTATTTCTTAAACCTCTACGACCATACTGTTGAGTTAAGTGAGGCAAGGCATCATCTGTCCCACTATGGAGCAACTCTAAGTGAGACAAGACATCATCTATCCTAAGGATGCCAATCTCAACTCCTCCACACCCCCAGGTCCAACGACAACGGTACCTTAAAGCGCGATAGTGCCCCCTCCCCGCGCCCACAGCAGCAGTAACTAGGCCACCCTGTGAATTAACCTCTAACCCCTCCCTCATTTGAGTTCACCGCAGGCTGCTCACCGGGTGCTCCCCCCACCCCTCTGTCCCCAGTCATCTGACACCTCTCCTCATTATATCTAGTAGGAATCTCCGAGCCTACTACCTCCCTAACCAATCTCCACACGGCTCCACCCCCCCACTGACACATACCTCTCCAGACAATGCAGTGCGCAACAAGACACAGCTTACCCCTGACATACCCATCCCAAAACCCCCTCCCCATCCCGCCTGAACCCCCTTACCCCTCATTTAGAAAGATACCAACCAACCGTAACCCCCACCAGACCACCCCGTCATCCCCCACCCAACGTACGCTCTCCAACTTAAAACCCCACTGCCCACACTCCTTCTCTATCATCTACCCCCCCAACTTCTCGCCTAACGCCACTAAAATCTTCAAACACAATCTACTCAAGCAACACCCTGAAATCCTCATTGCCGACCTCTACCACAACTCCTCCGAAGGCAAGACTAAAACTGACCTTATCTTCTATACCACCCACCAAGCCAAATAGATAAATAACCTAGCTAACCACCTGCGAGTTACCAAAGCCACCAACAGCCCCCATGGGCAAAGACTAAGTATCTCCAAGTCTCCCCCATTCCCAATTAACACCACCATAACCCTATACAGAAATTGCAAAATCATGGTCCAAGCCAACAACTTCAACCTACACCAATTTGAACTCACCTTTCCCAAGCTGCAAGACTCCATCCTGAAAGACAGTACTCCAATCCTACCCCTAGCCCCCAACTACCTAACTCGATAGACTCACTCCCCTCCCAGGCAAGATTACCCTCTATCCCCCACTCCCGCCCCCACCACACCTCCCACCCCAAAAACCAGTCCCCTTCCCCACCCACCCAGCCCCCCAAAACATCCTCCCCAATCCCCCTACTCACACAAACTCGAGCACCCGCCCAACCTACCCCCGACCATTGGACAAAACCAGACCAGCTCTTTCGAGAAATACCCTACACAATCCCCCCCACTACCGCCTATCAGAAGACACACGCCTCTCCACTTCCCTAACCCCCCAACCCCAGACCCCCCCGCCCCAACCCACAGTCCCAAACCTTACCTCCCACCTAACCCCTCCCCTTCCCCTCACCGCAACAACACTCAAATCCCCTGTCGCAACTAACAGCCCCAGTCAGTTACGCCTCCCAAACCCACTCCTCCCCACACCCCGGAGGCAATGGAGGTAATAAACAAGTGCCTCACACTCATAGAAAAACAACTCAACTCCCTCTTACCTCTGTCCCCGACTCTCCTCTCAACCATTACTGAAAACCTGTCCCTACTTCACAGCCAATTCAACACTATCACCCATGCCATCAACAAAATCCTTCTCAACACCACTGCACCCTCCTCCCCCCCCCAAGCAACCAAAAAGAACGACCCCTGATATGTCTCCGAGAGAGGCATTGACACTCGCTAAAACCTATGACCCCGGAGAAACCCTAACCCCCTCTTCTCACATCCAAGTAATCACCGGTATAGGTAGAGACAACTCCCAACCTAGGCCCACTAAACGTCCCTCCCATCGCACAACCATCCCCCAAGCTCCCCCCGTCCCAAGCCCACTCCAGCAGCGACATGGTAAACTGCATGATTATAAATTGCAGATCCGCAGCCAAGCAAGCTATAGAGCTGGCTGATGCCATACTGAGTAACAACACGAACATTGCGTTCCTCACCGTAACCTGGCTCAATGAAACATCTTACCTGCTTCTTGACCTCCTAGTCCCCCCTGGCTTCTCCATCATTAAAAAAGACAGAATTGACCAATGTGGTGGCGGCATTGCCATTATCCACAAGAACAACATCAACATAGCTGAACTCAAAACTCACTCCTTCTCGACCTTCGAATTCCTTAACACCATCATGACACGCCTAAACAACAAAACAACAAAATGCCATCTCCTCTACCACCCCCCAGGAAATTCTCTGGTGTTCAGTGACCAAATCTCGGACGTACTAACTCAGTGTTCCCTAACAAACTCTGACAACTTCATCCTGGGTGACTTCAACCTCCCTTGGAACAATGAAAATGACACTGTTATACAGTCCCTAAATGAACTCCTTCTCACTAAGGAGCTCACCCAACACTGCAATGGTCAAACCCACAACAAGGGCTCTACCCTAGATGCTATCATAGCCAGAAACGAAACTATAACCATAAATAACATTCTCCCAATTAACTGGTCAGCCCACCACATCATCCTTTTCAGTATCCACCAACCAGTAGCTCCTCCAATCAAGTCTCAAATCACCCACCCATGGACCAGAAATTTCAAAGACATCCCCCTCCCTGCCCTTCAAGAAACCATAACATCACTGCTCCCAACCTGTTCGGACAACCTCAACACGGTCGAGCTCATCACTCTGTACAACAAAACATTGACAACTGCCCTTAACCAACTAGCCCCCCTAAAACTTAAAAGAGTTAGAGACACCCCCTCCCGAGCCTGATTCAATAACGACCTTAACTCCAAACGAAGAAAATTAAGAGCCGCTGAGAGACTCTGGAGAGGGAACCCATCCACAATCAACCTCTCCCAACTCAGGAAAGAAAGCAGTAACTACAAAAACACATAATTAAGGAGAAAGCCTCCTTCTTCCAGAACGCACTAGACAAAGCCAAAAACCGCCCCAAAGAACTTTTCAACATCCAGAGACAGACCTCCAAGCCCACCAAAGCTAACCCCCCTGCCTCCAAACTGCACTGTAATAACCTGGCTAAATTCTTCGATGACAAAATCTCCAATATTGAGCTCTCCCTAGACCACCACCCTCAATCCCAACACAGTAAATCCGCACCCCTAATGAAACCTCTCCCATCCCCAGCCCACAACACGCTCACGGAAGCCGAGACCGCTCCTCCATCGACCCCCAAAGTCACCCCTCATCCTTGCCTACCATCCCCTCCCAAGCAGTGGAAAGACTTCAACCCTCTCTCCGAAGAGGACATTGCTAATGTGATTGCTAACTCCAAACCCTCCTACTATTTCGCAGACCCTTTACCTGCCTCCCTAGCCGAGTACCTCAACCTCACCCTAACCCCACTGTGGACAAAGATTATCAACAGCTCTCTAAACAACGGACTGATGCCCGACTGCCTCAAACTAGGCCAAGTCACCCCCTTCTAAAAAAACCTGAGGCCGACCCAAATGACCTCAAAAATGTTAGGCCCTTCACCAGCCTCCCTTTCCTAGCCAAAATTCTGGAGAAATGTGTTCTCTCCCAAATGAACCAACACCTGGAATCTAATAACCTACTCGACTCACACCAATCTGGGTTCAGAAAGGGATGCAGTACAGAAACTGCTATACTGATCATTACAGACAACATTCACAACTCCCTTGACTCCATCAAATGCTGCCTATTTGTCCTCCTCGACCTATCAGCTGCTTTTGACACGGTTGATCACAACCTACTCTTAGACGCCCTACAAAAACGCGTCAGAGCTGATGGCAATGTTCTAAAATGGTTCTCCTCATTTCTACATAACCGCTCACAACTCATAAAAATCAAAAACTCAATGTCCGACACCTCCCCCTCAACTCGAGGTGTTCCGCAAGGCTCAGTCCTCTCCCCCACATTCTTCAACATTTACATGGAACCACTAACTGCCTTTCTAAAATAAGCAAGCATCGACTACCATCTCTATGCTGACGACACCCAGCTGTACCTCAAAGTCTCTTCCATCAATGACATCCTCTGCCTAAACTCCACTCTTTCAAAAGTAGAACATTGGCTAACTCTCAACCACCTCAAACTCAACCAAGAAAAAAGCGAAATCCTTGTCTTCTCAAAGCACGAGCAACCCGCTCAGATCGAAAAATGACTAAACAACCTTGCCTCTCTAAACTGCAAACTCACTCCAGCAAACTTAGTCAAATCACTAGGGATCTCTCTAGACCCAAGCCTCAACATGAGTTCCACATCAAATCCACAGCAAAAGGCACCCTCTACAAACTTTCTTACCCCCCAATGACCTAAAAACTGCAACCCAATCTCTAGTTCTATCCAGACGTGACTATGGTAAGGCCACCCTTGAGAGCCACCCTAAACGCAGCAGCAAGAATGGTCTCAGGGACCAGGAAATTTGACCACATCACCCCTACTTTACAGGCCCTAAAATGGCTATTCATCGAAGCACGCTGCGCCTTTAAAACGGCCTTCCTCACACATAAAGCCTTGCACACAGGCACACCGGATTACCTCGCTGCTAAACTCACAAAAGCTGGTCAAACAAAAACCTAAGAAGCTCCAACTCAATCCTCTTAAACCCCCAAAAAGACATAATCAAAAAGCCCTCTCCTGCTCTTTCGCTGGGAATGCCCCAAAAATCTGGAACTCTCTCCCTACTCACATCAGGACGAATCCCTCTTTCACGATCTTCAAGAGACAACTAAACAAATTTTTCCTCAACTGCCATCTCTATGCATCCAGACAATGAACGTGTTCCTCTTGGTCCCCAATATCCTCATTGATTTCTCACTGTACTTTATTGCTTATATTTTCACTTTTATGTATGCTGTAAATTTCTCTGATAGCCCGGTCTTGTAAGCGCTATATAAACCCTGAAAAAAATAATAATATTTATATATCAACCATCAACTGAATTTCCATCATCCCGCAAGACACCTGCGCACCGCCCAGCTAATCCATGTGCACCCCCCTACATCTGGGGGTTGCTCCTTCTCCGACATTGCCGCCAAGACCTGGAACAACCTATCCCTACATCTCCGAACAGCACGCTCCCTGCAGGATTTCTGAAAAAATCTCAAGACCTGGCTTTTTGACCGAGTCTTTGCACCCTCAGCGCCCAGATACCCCGAGGGGTGACAGTGCTGCACTATACAAATGTTATTTGATTGATTGACTTCATCACTGGCTTGCTCCTCACCATAGGCAAACTGACTGTGTTGGGCTCCAAACGAATAAGGAACTCCTTGAGGTATGGAGCACTTGTTGGCTATGGTATTTTGGGGCAAACCTACAGCTTTTTTTCCAGTGGTACAACACACAGGGTTCTTGTCAGGCCGCCCCCTTCTAGGGATACCCCTGAGGCCAGTCTGAGCTCATTCAACTTCTGGGATAAAGACAATACTTTCCAAAAACCAGGGTGAAAGGCCTGTGGAAGGTAGTAAATTGTACAGTCACGATATTCCCGGGTTACACAATAGATGTATAAAGTCAATGTAGGTCTGTCTGTTCAGTGAAACAACAGCTCTGACTCCTCAAATTCAAGTATGCCCTGTTGTATTCGGCAAAAGTCAAGCAGATGGATAGAGAAAAAGCTTAAGTCTTTCCTTCTCTGAGGGAGGCATGGAGTTGCCTGGAAACCAAAGGGAAGACACCTCCCCCAGACTCTGAAATGCCGAAGAGGGATGGGTAAGAAAGAGAAACAGATGTCGCTCGACCAGGAAACTCCATAGCAGATCAAAGAGGGAACAAGCAGCAGTAGAAAGAGCCATGGTTATACCCGAGATGGAAAGGAATGGGGCCCCAGGAACAGAGTGGCGACACTCCGATCTGGAAACAACAGAGTCTCAAAAGTGGTTGATGGCTGATCTACTAATATGTCTATTTCTACATCATATCCTTTGTTATGCTGATTTGTAAGGAAAATATGTTCTTCCATTGCATCTGCAGGAAAGTATAGGCACTCGCCCTTGACCTTATTGATCTGGGAAGTGAGTTGATCTGTAAAAAGGTGTAGGGGACCATGTCTTCCCTTTATGTACAAGCTACTGAATGTTGTGAACATTCCCCACAGTTCAGATGGAATGCAAGTTGTTCACAAAATTATTGTGTGTTTTTTCTGACTGTGACACTCATATGTCATGGTCTGAGGCGTGGAGTTTCTCGGGTTTGTTCTGGTTGTTTGTTTTCTTTGCATGTGCAGGGTTTGCTTCCATCCTGTCACAATGTATGGTTCTGCCACAACAAACTTTTGTTGAGCCTCATATGGTGTGTACACTGTGGAGAACGATCCTAGCTGCTCGAACCTGAATGTGGTGTTAGGGGTAATGGGCACTCATAATAGTATTGTGGCTTCATAGACTTAGTGTAAAGGTATGAGGAATGCAATGGACATGAGAACGCAAATGAAATGATATAAGATCCACACATATCTGTATGGCATCATATTCGTTTTGCGCATCGCCAAAGTGACTCATTTGACAGCTGTAGAACCTGATAAAGTGAATACACTGTGGTGTGGAGAGACTTACGGTACCATATTATTTGGGATCGCCAGGGGAGTCCTGATGTGAGTGTCCCTAGCAGTTCCAGACATGGTGCTGAACTCACAGATTGACTCAGTTGGTTATTATGTGGAACTGGAGTGCACTTTGAATGGAGAACTATTGGCTTTGAAGGCAATATATGAAGTAAACACCAGTCATTCCTCTTTTCTTGCTCCCCTGGTTCCAGTTCTTTTAGTCTCCATGTTTTCACCAGCCATGTGGTAAGGGGATCTCAACTGTGTACTGGTCGACACCACTGATCCCGGGAGCTTGGTCTGTTGTTGCCACTGAACACTTACAGCACTGGGTTCTTAATATGCATGTTGTTGACATCTGGAGAATGATGCACCCTGATACAAAAGAGTATTCACATTACTCAGCAATTCATGCACAGCACACCCACTAGATATAGCATATTGCTCGATGGGCATATTTATTAATTCACACATGCTGAATATTTGGGGCACACATTCTCTGATCACAATCCATTAATGGTCACCTTGTCAAGGGGAAGACCTTGCTTAAAGGTACCTACATGGCATCTGTCGGCTGAAGCACTAAGAGATGTGCCATTTTATAGAGATATAGAAAAATCCATTGGAAAATACTTTCGAGAGAATGAGGCCACAGCTATGGATGAGGTGTTGGAATGGGGCACGTGAAAATGATGTATGGACGAAAGAAAATAGTGAAACTTAAAGTGTGATCAATCAGGATCTGCAGCTCACACAGTGGAGGTTTGAAAGAAATATAGGGACACCTTAACCAGACTATCAAATATAGACTTTGGGGAATATTTACAACAACCACAAAACATGGTTATGTGGTTGTAATTTTCCAGTGCCTAACAAAAATGAATGTGTCCATCTGTAACTAAACTGGTGCTCATGTAAAGAGCTCTGATACCTGATATCCTCGGGTCCAGGTCACGCTATATAAAACTCTAAAAAAAGCATTTTTTTAAAACGTGGGTGATAATGCGGGCAGCCTAGTGGCCTGGTTGTTGAGGGCAGAGATCCTTACACCTCAATTGGTGATATGCGCTCTAGAGGGGCTTGGTTGTAATGTTAATGTCTAATTGGAAATTAATGAGATGCTTAAGACCTACAGCATGGATTTGTGTAAAGGCTAAACATGAATTAAACAGTCGAAGGTCCTAGAATGTTTCGAGCGGACTGCGATTCCCACTGTCAGCCCACTACACAAACAAGAATTGGAGACTCCCCTAACTATTCAGTAGATTAAATTAGCACTCACACAGATTGTGAAAGGCAAACACCTCAGCAGGGTCAGGTTTCCGGTTACATTTTACACAACACACCAAGTTCAGCGGGCACCACGTTTGCTAAAGGTGTATGAAAGGGGTTAGGTGTTGGACTTTATGAGGGAAGTATTGATAGTCGTACTCAGGAATTTGCTGCTGGACTCCTAGAATGTGGCATCATACCACCCACTGTCATTGCTAAACCTTACCCACAAGATGTTAGGCACATTGCTTACCAATATGTTAATGCTGATAGTTCGTACAGTGGCGCATCCATATCATAATTGATTTATTCCAGGCAAGAACCCATATCTCAAACTGTGTAGATTGTTTCAGATTATGGATTAGGCAATGTGATCCAGAATGAAATGCTGGGTAGCCTCCTTAGACATCGAGAAGACCTTTCACACACTGTGATGGCCATATCTTATGGAGTTGCTAAGCAAGCTGAGAATGGGACTAGATTTCTTAAGGCGGGTGTCACTATTTTACACAGACATGGTTGCGAGGGTAGGTATGAGAGAAATCATTTAAGACTTGTTTCTGGTGGGCAAAGGCAACAGACAACAATGTCCCCTATCCTATTTTATTAGCCCTGACCATGGCACCATTGGTAAGTTTGTTATGGACATAGAGCCAGCGTTGGGGTATCACCAAAGGTGGGCTGCCTCATTTTGTATCTGTTTACACCGAAGATGCCCTGGTATACCTTAGAGCAGAGCCTAGGGTGTTGCCGGAGATATTGGTCCTGCTAAATGAGTTTGTTCAAATATCATGGGGTCTGGATTAATTCAGACAAGTCATGGCTGTTCCCAGTGATTACATTTTTCGAACCCCAATCCCAGGCCTCGCCTAATGTACAATTGCAATAGAAACTCAACACCATTATATATTTCAGAGTGTATATCTACCACACCGAGAATTGATAGCTGTCAGTCTGGGTTAAGTATTGAACTCAATCCGATGGGCACTCCCCTTTTGGACTCATTTACCATTGTCCCGAATTAAAAAATACTGGTGTTACCTAGGATTACAACTTTATAGGTATACCGGTAATACTGAAACAATTGTTCTTTAAAGACCTACAGCAATTGCTCACCTTGTTGATATGTTATGCCACACTAATTATATATCCCAGTTGCAGAAAGGGGTTTGGGCTCTTCTAATTATGAGCTACATATTCTGCATCCGCACAATAATAATGGCCGATGCGGTGGCTGTGGAGGCACCATATCTAGAGCGAGAGAAGATGCAAGAGGAACTGGCAGGTCAGCTTCTGTTAGACTGGCTGTTGGGTACTACACCAGTTAGAGGGCTAAGGAATGTGTTGTTTCAGTTGGCTATGCCGTTCTGTAAGAAGTACCTACATTTGGGTAATGGAGGGATGCCCTATGGTCCTACCCTTCATATGGGTGACACTAAGATGTGGGCTACTGAAAACTCTGCATCAGTGCTTAATTTGTGAAATATGAAGTGCCAGGGCTCTGACCAGGAGGCCACTGCAGCTTGCACCACCATCACCCTTGTTATTGCTGCCAAAACAACTACTAACCATCTCTCTCGCAAGTATATGCGGCAGTTCAGATTATTCCAGGTCCCCAAAGCTAAAGGAATGGCTGGGGAGGCAAGTATTATCAATTTGTAATGTTTATTATATTCCTAAACAACTTTTATACTGCCCATCTCTAAATTATACGAGCAGTGGCACAATGTGGCAGACTGCCCTTAGTGTGGTATTGACAATTAGGTGCCGGTGCCAAGCACCGGGAACCAATTAGATGCCGATGCTCAGCACCGGAAAGCACTGGCTCAAATTAAGCACTGAGTCTGTATCAATCTGGATAATGGACAGAGACTGGAATAGTGGTGTGGTCAGGCTTGGTGGAAGATGATAAATTGCGAATTTTAGAGAACTTAATGACTACTTATGAACTGGGACCGGACAGCTTTTGTTATTTTCTGCTTTGAGAAGGGTGATGGTGCAGAAGTGAGGAACAGACCAAGATTGGCCAAAAACTGTGGTGTCATTAGATGGAATATTGATCATTTCTTAACATGCACATATACAGGGCAGTTACAAAGCAGCAAAGACACGCAAGGAGTAGTTAGAAAGCAACTTGGGGCTTGAAATCCCAGAAATATATGGATTTGATGTCTGAGCTTGGTTAGGTTGGTCTTGAGGGCTGCACAGTTCCGATTTACCCAATTAAATTATGTACACCATACTTATTTGACTCCAGAAAAGCCATGGAAAATGTACACAGTGATACAAACCACGTCCTAGATGCACAGCCGGTGATGCACACTTTTTGCTTAAGGTATTATTGTGGCCAGTGATATCTCAACACTGGGCATTGATGGTACAGTGCATATCTGAAATGACCACTTGTTTTTCATCTCTGGATCCCCTTCAGTGGTCATTAGATGCACAACCAGTTACCAAAAAGATGAAACAACTTGTCTGGTTTCAGAGTTTGGCTATCATGCTGGCAAAATGCCCCATAACTATGACATGGAAATCCAAAAAGGCTCCCATACTTGTGCACTTCCACAGAGATGGGGTTAAGCGGGCTATGGGGGAGATAGCAGTTCACATATATATATATGCCAGGGAAGGGACATGTGGATTCCTCACTCCATGGGACTCTTACTTGGAGAAATTGGATTCAACGGGGGGATCCTTGCTGTTGTTTCAGCTGAAGAAGTGAATAGTCGGCTGGTTATGAAAGTCACAGTTGTAAACTTAAGTGGGCCACTAGAGATATGTTAATTGCATGAATTTTTGTCATGGCCAATGTCACTAGCCTTGTGGATACTAGAGGTTCAAATGTCAACTGCGTGTATTGCAATGTGTTGTAAAATTAAAAATCTAATGAAGATATTTTTTGCATTAGGAGGTCTTTGAGTTCTTTCCAGTCACACCCAAGCACTTCTTTTAGCTGAGATTACACATTTGAAAAAGTTATCTATGGAGGGGATGTACTTCGATACACTACCACTAGGGCTTCAATAGGAGCAGCTAAGGTAAACCTGCCTCACAGTAGAAAAATGTGTGACTTCATTTTGGAAAATTTGAAAAAACATGAGTGCTTTTTAAGACCACAATTGTTCTTTCTGTCAACATGGTCATGCCAAAGTTTCCTTGTTTGGTAACTGAATTTAAGTGGAAGAAAATGCTAGCAGAACATTAATGTTGAATGATGATTCACACCAGAATTTATTTTTTAAGATTCTAGTTGAATGCAGATATTTTGAGGCCCTAACCTAACTCACTTACAAGAGTTATGCAATCAATACTCTATCTATGTTAAAGAAAAACTTTATGTGCAAAATATTTCTGAACTCTTCTTATGCTAAAGTTAACTTATGGTAGTCCTTCAGTATGACCACTATGCCCAAGCCACTGCTACCTGGGACACTTTCCAATTTATTCATCAAGGACAGTTTCATTCACATGATCAAATAAAATGTAAGGGCCGGCTCTGTCCTGGAAGTTAAATCCCTTACATTCCTAACATATTGTTTTTCCAATTCATATTAACTCAATATATACTGTAATTGAACAATGAATTGTTGGAGGTATTACTAGCACCTGCTACTTTGAAAGATTGCATAGTTTGCAATGTTTACAAAACCATTATTTGAGCCCTACAATTTGGGACACTTTAGGCCAATCTAAATTTCTTATTTATTTATTTATTTAAAACACTTTTAGAGCGCGAACGAAGGCCCGTGGGCATCTCGGCGCTAAGTATCTGCTGAATTCAACCAAAATGGAAGGTGGGATCATTGATCAAAAAGCCAGGTTTTAAGGTGCTTTCGAAAGGAACAGAGGGATGGACTGTTTTTTATGGCTGGTGGCAAAGTATTCCAGAGCTTAGGTGCTGATACAAGGAATCTTCTATCGCCCCAAGAGACCAGTTTGGTGCGGGGTACCACCAACTTGTGCCTATCGGAGGATCGCAGGGACCGGGTGGGCCGGTAGGGAGTGAGTTGTTGAATGAGAAAGGCTGGTCCCTGGTTATGCAAAGCCTTATAGACAATGCAAAGAGCTTTAAATGTTATTCTATTCCTAATAGAAAGCCAGTGGAGTTCTCTGATGGTTCCTGACACTGATTGAAATTTGGGAACATCACCCAGCAGTCTGGCAGCAGCGTTTTGGATAACTTGCAGTTTATTAAGAACTCTTTCTTGTGTATTCAAGAAAAGAGCATTGCAGTAGTCCAAGGTAGACAGAACCAGGGACGTGATCAAAGTTTTGCCTGCTGAGGCCGGAAGGAAGGGAAGAATTTTCTTTATGAGTCGCAACTTATAGAATGCCGAGGAAGTGATCTGGTTAGCATGAGGGAAGAAAGTGAGACGGTCGTCAAACATGACTCCCAAGTTCCTCACCTTGCTAACGGGAATGGGGGGAGGACCCATGGACTGTGGCCACCAGAGGGAAGACCATTCTGGGGTTAGATTTCCGAAGATAACCACCTCGGACTTATCTGAGTTCAATTTGAGGCAATTAGAAGCCATCCAGTTCCCTATGGCTTGCATGCCCAGATTGAAGTCATCGGCGATTTTTTGGCCGTCATTTCTGATGGCTAGGACCAGCTGGGTGTCATCAGCGTAGGATGTAAGGCTTATCCCATGAGTTCGAATAGTGTTGGCGAGGTCCGACACATATATATTAAAAAGTGTCGGACTCAGGGATGAGCCTTGTGGTACTCCGCAAGGCAGTGATAGGGTGGAGGACTGAAAGGGTCCTATGGTGACCACCTGGGTTCTTTCTGCCAAAAAGGAGGCCAGAAGAGTCTTGGCCCTTTGCTGAATACCCATTCCTTCGACACGGTCGATCAAGATGGTATGATCGACCGTGTCGAAGGCTGCCGACAGGTCCAGCAGTATCAAGACTGCTGTTCCCCCAGCATCCCGAATAGCTCTAATATCCTCCGTTGCCTTGATCAGGGCCGTCTCCGTCCCATGGTGTTGGCGAAAACCAAACTGGGAGTCATCCAGTAGATGGTATGCTTCTATGAAGGCTGACAGTTGGACATTCAAAGCCTTTTCGACGATTTTTGCCAAAACTGGGAGACTGGTGATAGGTCGGTAGCTCTTGAGTTCATCCCTATCAAGGTTTGGTTTTTTCAACAGAGGTTTTAGTAGAGTTTTTTTCAAGTCTGATGGGTAAATGCCTGTGTTGATCAGGGTGTTGCAGATGGTAGTAATGGCTGAGAGCACCACTTCCATGACTGGGGATAATACTTTAAAGGGGCAGGGATCAAGGGCGGAGCCTGTTTTAATGGAAGACATAATGTCCCTGACCTGGGTAGTAGAGACCTCTGTAAACTGAGAGAGCGAGGGGCTAGTCCTGGGGATACAGACCGGCTCGGGGGGAGTGTTAGGAGAGATTTTTACGCTGTTAGCGAAGGCTGCATAAATGTCATTGTCTTTTATTTGGCTAAGCTAAAACAATGTATGAAGATGCTTAAATTATAGCTGCTTAATGGGGCAGATCACCTGTTAACAAAATAAATGAAGCAGGTCAGTAGTCATATCCGTGTTTTTAAAGATCAATTTCCTGAGCTAGAGCAGACCATGCTGTTAACTCAAGTGCTGCTAGATTTATCAGGTGTGTTCTAACCAGGGCTAGACTGCCATAGCTGGCCCCAGGAGTTTCCCCGGTGGGACGCCAGGGTTCGGGGCCGTTTTTGGGCCCCTGGGCGGGGGGCGATTTTTTATACTCGGGGTTGCAATATCGGCCCCCTGTAGCAAAATCAGCTGAAACCGGCCCTGGCAAACCGCTCGGCCTCATCCCCCGTCCCCCACGGGCTGGCCAAGCAGCTTGCCAAGACCAGTTTCGGTTCCCAGTCCCTTCCTGGGTCTAGCCGAACTATTAAGTAGTCAGGGTATAGGGGCTAATGGGCTTACTTATGAGATCCCTGCTTCAATTTTGCACCACATAAAGTGGCAATTGCATAACACAGTGCTCTCAATCCAATTTATGAAGCCAAGCAAAGCCACGCTGTGTGCATTGAGTAATGCAATGCAGCGCAATTTGCTGTGTCACCTTACTCTGTGCCCGGGAGGTGTTCCATGAGTGTTGCAGTGGGTTTCCCATTCAACACCCATAGATTTTGACTCTGTCCTAGATATACAAACTCATGTAAATCTGGGGAAGCAATAATTCATACTCCTCCCGAGGTGAGGCGTAACGAGGAAACAAACGTTTATTCCTCCTCATTTGAGACAAATGCCTCTTACGGTTGTTTTTGTGCAGTAAGGTGTCCCGAATGGCACGAAAACAATCCAACATGCAATGGAGACACTCTTGCACAATTAGCGCTAGCCTGGCGAAACGATGCCAAAGCAGGGAGAAAGGACAGGAATGAACCATAGTGCATAAATACGGTGCATTCCTGCCCTTTCATTTTGGTGTTTGGCAGCTCAGCAAGGTGCCTGTTTGTGCTAGACTACACCAAAATCCCTTAAATGAGGGCCTAAGTGTTAAACTGGTGTTAATCATGTTTGATAGATTATTTTTACCTATCAACATTCTCTAGCGAATCCTTGACTTCTTATTTTCAGGGAGGTATTTCTCAAGGCTGCTCCCTGTTGTAACTTATTTTTACTAAAGAGTTCTGGAGACAGATCCCTTGCCACAACTCTTGCCTCATCGGCTAATAACAAATAAATGCAACCTTTGGTTTAGTTTATCTCCTAATCCATTTCTAGTGGAGAAAGGCTGAGTAACTGCATTCTTGTTATTGTAAACTGTCAATTAGGATGTTTAAAAAAAGCATTCTTTGTCATGATTGATCCATTTCTGAAACATGTTCCATATCTATCCTATTTTCACATGCTTAGTGCAGTGATTGCACCCCATGTATCTTGATGACATTTGCAAACAGTGCATATCCCTGGATTTCCAAATTTCAGACTCAACAGCTGTAGAAAGCTTATAACAAGACTGCATAGTTTCTGTCCATAGCACAGTGCAGATGCCAAATTCACCATATGCTTAAACTCCATGGATCGCTTTCTGAGGTGCAACAAGTAGAATTTAACCTTCTTTATATAACACAATAGGCTGCTACAAGCAGGGTCAGATGTTTTTAGCATAGAAGTTGCTGGCGCAAACGTAAAGCAGAGTGGGTATGCTCAAGAGTAACACGAAAGAGATTAATTCAAGTTTAACCTGAAGGTGGTTATGCTAAAGAGTGAAGCATAAGGAGTAGATGCCAGAGTAAACAACAGTGCTGTGGGCTTCTGATCTGTGTACAGCAAATACAGGAGCCTCTCTGCGACACACAAGTGGGCAGCATTCCAGCGCAAATGTGGCTTTTAACGTATGAGCCCAAAAATTCCCTAAGAAGGGCAAAGATTGAAATAGACTAGCAATCAAATATCCCATCATTAAATAAAAGTCATCGTTCATGTAACGTGGAAACAGAATACTGAGAGAGTAAATATAAAGGTAGGAACAAATGATGATCTATCATGTTTACGACACTCAGAGGGATGGTCCCACTGGCTGGGCATTGCAGGCAATTTATATCAACAAAGAACGTATGTTTTTCCACGGTATTGAAAGTAACAGACACAGTTAATAATCTTCCAGAAACCCAAAATGATGTGTGCTTGAAAGCCAGTGGAGTAAGATGTTGATAAAAGACTGTCACATTTGAATATTAATCGGAAAAGTCATGTATTCTTGCTGGATAGATTGAAAATAAAGTTGGCATTGCATTATTTCTAGGCAGATTTAAATTCACTTCTCAATACTTCAGTGTTCAATTTATTGCCAGAAACAAAGTTCTGAGGATAATTTCCGAACACATTTTTACCTAATATGCTGTTGATTCCGTTCAAGTAATTTCGACTCCTGCTGAACTTTTGGAACATTTAAGAGAAGGCTGATACATATTCAGAGAAATAATTATATGCTTATTCCGAAGATATAAAAAGGGAGACATATTGTAACCTGAGCGTTCTTTGATTTTTTTTTTATAACATGATTTCCATGCAGCAATATGTTTTGATTTTACTTCAAAAGACTTCATTCCTTTAGGGGCGGAGAAATTGTCATCATTTTTGACAGCTCTATCGACAGCCGGCGTCTCTGGAGTGTGCACACTGACTTCAGCCGTCCCTGCTTTAGAATTCATCTACATGGCATTTTCTCCCGCTTTAGATCCACAATTCAGATTTCTAGCGGGTACAACGAGCCATGAATGTCTTAATCGAGGGATGCCAAGGCATCTCAGACGTCCTTGTTCCTGCATCATCTGGAGGCGCTTGGTCAATGGCGTGTCAAATGCAAAAGATTGCAGTGTGTATGGTAGTTTCAGGCCTGATGGCTGAAATTACATGTTTAAGAGAAAAAAATGCAATACCTGTTAACATGCAAATTTCAGAAACAGATGTCAGTGATTTCATCAATTTTTATAGTTTTTCCCCAAGGGAAGGTTGGAACAGTTGTTGAGGCACTGGATGCTCAACGTGAGAACATTTTAATGAGGAGCTGAAGCATCAGGTGTGATGTGATTTCTGCAAGAAAGTTTCTCACACATCCTGAAATATCAAGTTCTTCCTGCCGTTAAGTTACTAGTCTAATTGTAAAGCAAGGTTCCAAACATGTCTGTCCATCTTCATGTTGTCTAGTCTGTGATTTATTCTGGAGGGATTACAGTTTAACTGGCCATGAAAATCGTGAGGCGTACAAGAAATGAAGTTCATTTGCTTGTCTTATGCAGTTATCTTTAGGTTTTAGATTCATTTAGGCATATATTAAATGCAGTTTTATTTTTGAAAACACTAATTTCTGAGTTCCACAAAAATCGTAAAAGACAATAAACAGAGGCACTTTGAGAAAACCACAAACGTTGGGTCACAATGAACTGTAGCACATGTTTCTAAACACTGTTTACCCACAATCCTATTTTCAACCATAGGGGTAAAAAAAAGTATGCAAGTCAAAGATTACTAGCAACATGGCATATTTTCCTTTCTTACAGAGGTAATCTGAGAACAGAAGACAGACAGAACAACCAGCTCCTGGAAATGATGAAAATGAAGAAAACAACTACAACTATTGATTGAAGTGTCAATTTACAGCCAGTATCTATCAATCTCCGTTTACATCATTCTGACTGAACAGCGTTTATTATTTATTTATTCCCCGATAGACCCTCAAAACAAGTCCCTAGAAGAGACCTGCTCAGACTGCTCCTCTTCCAAACTCCTCTCAACTATCCTTGCTGATGCATTCCCCTTTCGCCCACCACTCATCTTCAAGCTCCTCGTCTGATCTGATGGAGTTTTTGGGGCCCAAGAATCCCTTATCAGCCAGGCCCCTGTCCACTTTGACCCACCCAGAGTTCTAGCTTACATTGGAAGAATGTCATCAGGAGGTCAATGAGGGGACATCAACACTTCCTTCTGTAATCAGCTTAATGCATTGTGCAAATCTGCTGAACTCCTGTTTCATCTTCAGCTCCTGAATGTATCACAGATTGTGAAGGCACCAGCATGGGGGAGATTATGTGGTATCTTCAGGAAGTGTAGGCATTTGACAGATATGTTCTCAGCATTCTCTTGAGGTGCCGAACCAAAAGGTGTTCATTTGGACTTTTGTCAGTCGGAAGTCGTCCAGCAGGCAACGCTTGGTGACCCTGAGTACCAACTGAGCCGGTGGGCAAAGTTGTTCAAGCTGAAGTAATGACTCATGCAGCTGTCCAGCCTACTAGCCGAAGGCTACAGCAAGAGTGCACCAGAAGAAATTATTTGTGACAGTTTTCAAACTATCCTAGTTGGTTCACCAAGAAAAATCTTTTTAGGACATCTGCCCTTGGATTTTTCAGTGTATTTTTCACTTAAAGAATTAGATATGGAATAGCCATACTTTATGGGTGAATGATTCTTGTTCACTTACTAGATTTGCCAAAGTTATTACAGGGTTTGTAACTAATGGACAAAGCAGTGAGGTGAATGTATGACTATTTTTCAAATTTGAGACACTGAGTATCATACACATAGATTCTTCTTATTGGCTACAATTTAATTCGAACCTTGGGAATGCAAAAGTCTGAACAGGAATCACTGTTGTATGATAATTATCACACCACAGTTGTTCTCCCAGGACACATTGAGACAGAGCAAACCAGACAAAGTTTATCAGACGAAAAGGCATGGCATTTACGCAACATATTCAGAATTTTTTTAGTTAAACACTATTTCTGTGGATTATTCGTTAATTCCAAGTGAATACCTAGAACAGGAAATATTTATTGCCACAGGTAAATACCTCGCCTGGGTAATGGCATTTACGTGATGAGATAAATATATCAGCCTTTACCAGCCCACTCTTAAGTGTAAAGAGAACAATAGATGGACATAATGCAGAACAATGTCGTACATTCACCCCAGTACAGAGATCTGGGTCTAAATCCTTCGTTGTTTTGCTCCCCATACCATTCCAATTTGGACCCAGCCATATGCAAATCAATCTTAACCCTGCACCTAATGGGAACAGTCCAGCCCAAACTGCCAAGCCAGGTCCTCCTTGGACTGGAAACAAGCATCATAGGACCGGTTTTGGGGTTTCACCCCTCATCAGCCGGGAAACATCCTTTCCCTGCATGCGTTACAACGCATTCCATTACCTGCCATTGTACACCACAAAATCGTTTATAACAAAGGGCTTCATACCTTAAACTATTATCCCCAAAGTAATGCCCCTGTAGAGTTAGAATAGTAAATTGCTTCGTAATGGGGAATGCGTTGTAATGGATTGCATTGTACAGCCCTGCTTTGTAAAAGATTTTGTGGAGTAAAAACTGCAGAGTAAACGCGCGCGGAGTAAAATTGTGCAGGGTAAAGTGTACTATTCCATCAGCCAGAATAGCTTGACTCCAGTGGCATGGAGAGCACGGTAACCACATCTGGCCGTACCTGTCCCACTTAGGGTGACAAATGCACAAAGAACAATTGATCGACAGAATGCAGAACAGTGTAATACATTCACCCCGGTACAGAGATCTGGGCCTAAAGCCATAGTTTTTTTACTCCCCATGCCATTACAGTTTGGACATATCCATATGCAAATCAGTCTTGTCCCTGCGCCCAATGGGAACAGTCAAGCTCGAACTGCCAGGCCAGGTCCTCCATGGCTGGAAACAAGCATCCTAGGACCGGTTTTGAGGTTTCACCCCTCATCAGTCTGGATAGCTTAACTCCAGTGGCATGGAGAGCACGGGACCCACGTCTGGGCATACCCATCCCACTTGAGGTGGCAAATGCAAAAAGAACAATTGATTGGGCAGAATGCAGAACAATGTCTAACATTTCCCCCAAAAACAGATTTATGTGCCTAAATCCATCATTTTTAGCACCTCATGCCATTCCAGTTTGGACCCAGCCATATGCAAATCAGTCTTGATCCCGCACCCAATGGGGCCAGGTCCACCCTGGTCTGCAAACAAGCATCCTAGGACCGGTTTTGGGGTTCACTCATCAGCCAGGATAGCTTTACTCCAGTGGGATGAAGAGCATGTGTGAAGCATTTGCACAACACACACACCAGTGACAGAATAAATACACCACAAAAAGAGACAACACAATATTGTATAAACATACATTTCTGTATTGCATATTAAGCATAGGCCAAAATCACATAGACTAAGGATCACTTTGCCAACTAGGCAATTGTTAAAATATCACAGTTAGTGCTATAAGATAAAGACTTGTAGTTTGCACATGTCATGAAAAACTCCATTACTATACATGTAACTGCAAATCTTGAAATAATATTTGTTATCTTGACAGTACAATGAAAGCGAGAAATATAATATCACATCAGGGCATAAGTGGCAGCATGTGTTGGCTAGAGCAAACATATGAATCACCAAACACTAATACCAATAAATAATGCCATAAACAACAAGAAGGCAGCACCTGTGCTGCTATTAGACACACTATGGAAGTTCGGGCCAGTGGCAATGCCGAAAGGGACCTAAGTTGAGGACTCCTTCCCATCCAGCTGGTTGAGGCCAAAATGCCCCGCGAGGTATGTGTTACACAATGAGGGGGGATAACTTATACTCCTCCCACATTGGCAGGGAAACCTTGCTAGGTCCCCTGCATGAGGAATAACCCAAAGGCAGCTGTAAACACACCAAGGCAGATGTCTCTGCAAACTAAGAGGTGCCTGTAAAGGATGTGCCAATTGGCTCTTAATCTCCTCTGGCTCCGTGCCCTCACAATGGCAGACAAACACAAGACTCAGGTCAAACAGCAGCTGGCAACCAGTTCAACACAGGCCCCGCCTAGCTCCTCACATTCCCTTGACTCTGGCATGGCCTCGCATGGGTTGTGGAAGCAAAGTTCTGCAGCAGCCTTTTGTCTCTACTCGGCCCAGCTTCCCTATTGTGAGGAGTCCACATTTAAGGGAAGTGGCCTGCGTCAGTAATCAGAATTCAACTCAGTGTGCACAATGCGAGTCGTGATGGGGACAAGCTGACAATTCCCTCAGGCGAGTCAGGAATCGCTCCAGACGTACTTTCAGTTCCAAGCTGGCAGCGCTCATCACGTACTGCCTAAACAGGTGTAGAGTGGCTGGACTTACGAGTCCCACAGCCACTGGTTGGCAATGCCAGGGCTTCCTCCGGAAAGAAAACCCCACAAGAACAGGGGGAGGTAAGCCCACAAGCCCCTGGTGAGAACTGGGGGTCATAAAAGCGCAGGAAAGTAGGCATGCCAGCACAATAAGGGTAGATGCTAGGTGATAGTCCCTCCTGCAGCCGAGCACTCAGCTGGCCGCAAGCAAACACAGCAAAGCATTGAATTCTAATGGTGGTTTCCCCTGGTAGCACAGCAGTTCCTTCAGGTACTGTGTAGAATGTAGAGGCAGCAGCGTCTTGTTACAAGTCCAAAGCAGTGTCTAAAAACATGGGAAAATCAAGCAGGCTGGTAACTCCAGCAAAATACTTTTTTCAACCCTAAAGGAATTAGTTACTCTACCTGCTCCACTAATAGAGGATACCAGTATAGCGTTCTGCAACTCACTTGCAGGTTTCTTTAGGGATAAAGTGCAGGCCATTTTCGATTTCTTTTCAGAAAAAGGTATTGACCCTTTAGTGGATTCCCCCAATTCTTCCCCTACACATCCTGTTCACGGTCTGGACTCCTTTGTTTCACCCAGTGCAGAACAGATTTCTCTCATAGTCAGAGCAGTTAAATCAGGAGCACCATCAGATCCATGCCCCCCAAAAATATACCAAGTGACATCTGATGATATTAGAGAACAACTCAGCCTACTGTTTAAAGAGATCATCAGTGCTGGCATTTTTCCAGAGGCATGGAAAAATGTCTTGATCCTTCCTCTATTAAAAAAATAATATTCTAGTGACCATAACAAGTATAGACCTATTGCGAGGATTCCTTTTCCAGCTAATGTCCTGGAGAGGATCAAAAACTCCCAACTCACCGCATATGTGTCTTCCGAAGACCTGCTGGGCCCCACACAATACGGTTTCTGTCTGGTAATGGCAGCAGCGGAGCTTTGTACCACGCTGGATTCAGGTGCAAGGGCCGCCTTGATCCTATTGGATCTATTGGTGGCCTTTGACACCATGAACCACTACATTCTTATCAAAAGGCTCCAAAAAGTGGGACTCAAGAACTCAGCCTTAAGCCTGAATAAATCCTATTTAAATCCTATTTAAATAACAGGCTACAATTTGTTCCGATTGGGGACTCTTGCTCAGAACAGTTTACACTTCCATGCGGGGTGCCGCAGGGCTCATCAATGAGTCCTACTTTGTTCAATCTATATGTGACCCCTTTAGCTGAAGTCATCAGGCAGTTTGGCTTCTCATTGGTCTCCTACGCAGACGATACCCAGATTGTGGTGTCCATCTCAAGCAATCTGGAGGATACCGCTGCTCGCTATAATCAATGTATGTCTCACGTAGACCACAGGATGAGCTCAAACTGTCTAAAGCTCAATGGAAGTAAAACAGAGGTTCTGTTGATGGGATCCAATACCTCTTTTTGGTCACAGAACTGGTGGCCTATGGACATGGGAATTCTTCCTACTCCAGGGCACAAAGTTAAGAACCTGGGCATCATCGTTGACGACAGACTTAACCTTTCATCATCAAATTAATGAAGTCGCCTCTCAGGTTCACTTAATACTGAAGTTAATCCAGAAAGTGAGACCACGTATTGCCCCAGATGCAGTAAAACACTAGTGACAAGTTTAGCAATGTCCGGGCTGGACTATGGAAATGCCCTTTATTTGGGCTTTCAAAAACAGCACTTGCTGAAACTTCAGCGGGCGCAAAATGCTGCCGCCATGCTGCTACTGAACATTCCTAAGTACCAATCCATTTCTCAAGGCTTACAAACTCTTCATTGGCTCCCGAGAAAGAGAAGAAGTGAGTTTAAATCTCAATGCCTGGCGTATAAAGCTGTTCATGAAACAGGACCTGTGTTTCTGAAACAGCATTTTTCATGGTACCATCCTTGTAGAACACTACGCTCAGTGTACAGTAAACTTCTTCAGGTACCCAAATGTAGGAAAGCTCTATGGGGAGGAAGCAGCTTTATCCTGAACACAGCAAAATTGTGGAACATGCTCCGTCTAGCCATTAAAAACTGTCCAACTCTGCTTTCCTTCAGAAAAGAGCTGAACACATGGCTCTTTTCAAACTAAATCTTTTTCCTTTTTTCATTACTGGCAGATTCCTCCATTGCAGCGCCTAGACATACTTGGGCATTTGAGCGCTATATAAATCTCAAAATCAATCAATCAGAGCCCCTGTACTTATACTCAAAATGTCTTTGATGTGGAGGTACCTTCAAAATAACTTTAGAAGTGCACAACACCCCCATTCAATCCCAGCTCTGGATCCAGACATTAGTAGGGGGTAAATGAGTCCATTGTATGAGGGCATGGACCAGCCTTTATAAATGTAAGTGTGCCTCACCTCCCTTTCTCCCTGTCTAGGAAGACCATTCAGTATGTAGATAAATGCAGATTCAACCCTGTTACACCCAACTGTTCCCGTGTGATGGCTGTCTGGATGCACACACCCAGCTGTCACTATACCCTAGATGTCGATTGGAGTCAAGATGCAAACCATAAAGAGTCATAAGCAAATAGAAATGCCCTGCTTTCTAAAAGTGGCATTTCTAAAATAGTAATGAAAAATTCACCCCCACCAATAAGCAGGATTTATTGCCACTGCTCCAAACATACCAAACATGGCAACGCTACCCCTTTCAGGTGAGAAATTACCACTGAAAAACACATCAGGGTATTCCAAATGCAAACCTGAGAGGAGCAGGCCTCACAGCAGTGAGAAACCAAATAGGCTTTTTGTCAGTGTCAGGACATGCCACACCACCCAATGAACATACATGCCCCACCTTTTACCTACACAGCACCCGGCCCATAGGGCTACTGATGGCCTACCTTAGGGGAGACCTATATGTAGTAAAAGAAGAGTTTCAGGCTTGGCAATTAACTTTGAATGCCAAGTCAAAGTGGTAGTAAACTGCACATGCAGGCCCCGCAGTGGCAAGCCTGAGACAGGTTTGAAAGGCTACTTCTGGGGAGGGTGCAAGCAGTTCTGCAGGCCCAATAGTAGCAATTAATTTACAGGCCCTGGCTATTTGGGATACCACTGTAGAGAGGACTTGCAAGTATATAAATAACAGGTGTAGACCTATCATACCATGAATAAAGAAGACAGCACATGGACTTTAACACTTATTTGCTGTGGTTAAGTGCCCAGAATCCTAAAGCCAACAAAAACAGGCCAGAAAAAAATACAGGAGGAAGGCAGAAAGAGTGGGAATAACCTGGCAAAAAGGGCCAAGTCTGACAGTTGTATTATAAATAACTGTTAATTTGTTGATATATGCATATAATAATAAAACTTTTGAAATAAATTCATATTTGTTATTTGTTTCAATTTTATTTTTTATTGAATTACTATTTTAATGTTATTAATAGTTGAATTATAATTAGTTTTATTTTGTGCTGTTATATTTAGGGTTATAAGATAGAAAGTGTGTTTATTTGAAACATGTTATTTTGTATTATGTTTCTTAAATTATATTTGACATTACTACATTTTATGATTTCCAATTGTATTTGATTTCATTTATTGATAATGAATATATTTTTTTTTAAATATGTATTTTATAATGTTAGATATTTAAAAAAAATATAATGATAAGGAATTAGAATGGTGTATCTAACCCTTCCAAGATCCAACCCTATTCCTACTTTTGCTCACATTGGACTGAGAAAGGTAACTGTAACCCCACCAAAGTCCAATACTATCACTGCCTTTGCTTAATTTGAAGTTAGAATAGTATATCTTACTCCTTTGAAGTCCAACACTTATGCTACTGTTGTTTTTTATTGTTTTTTTATTACTTTGAATTAATAATAACTAAGTTGTATATACATTTTTGTCAATATGTTTGTCAATTTAAATTTTTAGGAAATTGCTAAAAAAAGTATTAAAGTGTACATATGTGTGTGTGTGTGTGTGTGTGCGCAAGTGCGTGTGTGTGTGCAGGTCACTGCAACAAAGAAAGATGCTTACTCTGGGCAACATTGCAGTAGAAAATTTTACTGTAGAACCATATGCATTTTGGCCAGCAAGCAGCCTTACTCACATGACAGTACAAGCCGAGTGGTGTTTTCCAATTAATGCATTAAACATAGAAAGTGGTCTCAAAAAGTCTAGAACCCTAAATAGTTGTAAGGAACATGGGTGCCATATTGTCATGGAACAGTAGAATAATTACTTCTGATACAAGAAAACATACATAAAATGAAGACCTGCTCCCATACAGATTAGGAAGTTTGCATAATGTGACTCGTGTAGTGCACCACTGGGACCATAATTCTGAGAACATATGTGCTACAGCAGTTTACAGTTTTCGTGGTCAGTGCAATTACATGAAAAAGATTCACAATACATTTGCTCAAAAACTGCATTGTATGGCAGATCTTCCAACCTCTAATAACACCCAAGAGGCAAAATGTGCAAAATTGCAGAAAAAAAAGGCGGAAGAACTTTTTAAATAAGTGCAAAATAAAAAATACAATCATTAGAATAATACAATTGCGTAAACTGCATTTCATGGCAGATCTTGGCTTCCCTTAATATCTATCGGCCAAGAGGTAAAATGTGGAATGTGCATAATTACAGTAAACAAAGGGAAATACCCCAATAAACATAAACTGTCTCCATGGCTAACTACGGCAGACATAACATTTTGGCATAAGAAAATGCTCATGTCAGAAATATTGATAAATGTTGACATCACTCCCAAGTGGGCAGAAATCAAGAAAATATGACCGCAATGATCAGGTCAAAGACCCCAGGCCTCGTGGACCTGTGTGTGTAAACAGATCCAGTACAGGTGCATCAATAACATAAAATGAAATGATAAGATGCAGTACACATATGTACATAAGAGGTAAATCTACTAGATATGCAGATGCAACCATAGTGGAATCTCCTACTGAAATGCACGGGCAAAGATTGGCACCGTACTCATGGTTGAATGGTCAGAGTGAATCCCAAACATAGACTATGTGAGAACCAGTAGTGAAAATCAATAGTTAAGAAATAATATATGAATACATTCATAGCAGGTAAAGTGCAAAGCACATAATAAACTAATTATTTGGCAGATCAGTAAATCAGTAAATCCCATGGAGGTATAGTCTAAAAGAAGCAGTTGCCCTAAAGGTGCTGTACACCCTAGCCCCTCGGAAAATGGGGTCAAAACATTTTTTTTTAAAAAGGAAAGGCCGAAAATGGTCCAGGAAAAGGAGGCCACGCAGCTGCCCTTCTTTTATTTAAAAAAAAGAAATGCCAGGCTACAGGGCATCGTGTCTCCAGGGCTGAAATAGACCCCGGAAGGGGGCTGTGTTTTTTAATAAAAAAGCGGCAAGCCCCAGATGATAGGGGCCCCGTGGCCCAAAATGTAAAATGGTCCCTGGAGGGGAAACCACACGGCCCCTTCCTAACAAAAGACATCATTTTGCTTTTAAAGCTGGCGACACACCGGAGGGCCTGTCCCCTTTCTCCACTATTTGCAAATGAGACTTCTGGCACACTGTTGGTTGGGGGATGAACTCCCTGTGGATGCTGAGGCTTCTTAGGGGCCAACATGACCTCCTGTTACCTCCAGTAGGAGCCCCACACAGTGTGATTGCAGAGAGGTGGTCGAAGACCACGTCCCCTTTCTCCTCCACTTTGCAAAATGCGCGTCTAGGTGCACTGCTGGTGTGGGGGATGAGGTCCACTTGCCTCCTGAGGGACTCAGGACTAAAGTGGACTTTTGTCCCCAAGCAGCAGTGCGCCAGGAGGCATGTTTGCCTCCGGGCGCACTGCTGAGTGGTGGATAAAGGGGGCATGGCCTCTGACAACCTCGGGGCAATCCAGCTGTGTGACTTCATCCCCAAACTAGTAGTGCACAAGGAGGCATATTTGCAGAGTGGTGGAGAAAGGGAGCATAGCCACCAAAAACCTCTCAGCAAACCCACTGTGTGAAACTTGCTGGAGGAAAGAGGAGGAGTTGTTGGCTCCCAAAGACCTTCAATAGCCAAGGGGACTTCATGCCCCTACTAGCAGTGCACCAGGAGGTGTGTTAGCAGTGTTGTGGAGAAAAGTTGTGTGGTGTCCTATGAGGTCTCAGCAATCCCACTGTGTGTGACTTACTGGAGGTAACAGGAGGAGTAGTTGGCCCCCAAGTCCTTGGGGGCCAACTACCCCTCCTGTTATCTCCTGTAAGTGGTATTGCTAAGTGGTCTTGGAGGCCAAGCCCCCTTTCTCCACCATTCTACAAACACGGCGCAGCGTACACTACTCGTAAGGGGCTGAAGTCCACTTTACTTGTGAGGGATCGTGGCGCCCAAGAAGTCCTCCTGCAAGTTGTACACAGGGGGATTGCTGAGAGCTGTTTGGACGCCAACCCCCTTTCTCTACCACTCTGCAAATGTGACTACTGGTTAAAAAAAATAGAAATTCACTGAAAGAAAAGAGGTTACAGGGATGTTATAGTTAGCAAATAAAATTAAAAAATCTTTAAAATTCACTGAAAAAAATCAAAGGTTACAGGGACGTTATAGTTAGGGTCAGATTTCACTTGTAAAACGCCAGTGAAATTCAGCAGCCCCTGCAATGCACTGCTTATGACCTCAGATATAACATCACTCAAAACATGGTCTCTGACATCACTGATGAGACCACTGATGACATAATTTACAAAATCACTCACACGCCTACTCACACCCCCATACACCTTCTCGTACACCCACTCACACACCAGTACAACCACTGACATACCCATTCACATTCCTATTACAGTATTTACACACCCACTCCCTCCTCCATAGAGCCACTCCAACACCCACTCACTCATTCATATAGCCACTCACATAACTATGCACTCACACATAAAGCCACTCACACACCCACTTTTTTATCTAAAAAATCACACACCAACTCACTCACCCAAATCAGCCTCTCACACAGCCATTCACTCACCCATGCAATCCCTTGTACACTCTCTCACACAATCACTTACATACCCATTCTCACATCCTTACAAGCACTCACACATCCCAGCACTCGCCAATACAGCCATTCACACAGACACTCACTGTTGAATACAGTCACTCACACAGAATGTCACTTAACGAAACACCTACTCAAACAGCCACTCACTGACTCATACAGCTACTTACACACCTATTCACTCATTCATGCAGCCATTCAGCCACCCACTCACTCACATATACAGTCACTACACACCCACTTACTCACTGATAGAGCCACTTACACCATCATTAACCCACCCATGAGGCCTTTGACACACCCACACACTCACCAATACAGCAACTCACACAGCATCTCACTCACCACACAGCTACTCACACAACCACTTATACACTGATACAGCCACTCACATACCAATATGCCCAAGCATACATACAGTCACACATCCACTGACATGATATATGTTAAAAGTAGTATCACTCATTAGTAGTACACATAGTATACTACTTTAACTTTTGTAGTATACCTTAGTATATATGTTTAACAATCATAAGCTTTTACAAAATACTTGCACTCACTGGATGGTGTCATCGGTGATGTCATTAGTGATGTCATTTAGGATGTCATCAGTGATGTCTCCGACTATGTCATGAGAGATGTAATATGTGAGGTAATAAGCAGTGCACTGCAGGAGCGTTATAGCTAACTGTCGAATTTCACTGCTTTTGTATGGGTGAAATCTGACCCTAACTACAATGACCCTGTTACCTTTGGCTTATCCGGTGAATATATATATGTATATATACTGCCACGAGATCGGGCCATTCCTGTGGCCACTGCCAGTTTGCAGCCTGTGACTTTACAGGGGAAAGGGTTCAATGCAGCATTTTCCATGACCCAAGATTTCCGTTCCGTTCTTTTGGCTGGGGCGTAGGGGACTTGATGGATATGGATATATATATATATATATATATATATATATATATATATATATATATATATATATATTCCCTGAAAAAACCATAGGTTTCACACCAGTTATAGTTAGGAATTAGCATTTAAAAAACCTATTAAATTCACTGAAAAAACCATTAGCTGGAAATTTTACTTGCATAAACCATTGAAATTCCCACGTTATAGTTAGTTGGACTCACTATAACATGCGCGTGCAATGCACTGCTGATGACGTCACATATTACATCACTCATGACATGGTCAGTGACATCACTCATGACATCACTGATGACACCATCCAGTGAATGTGTGTCTTTCTGAAAAATGAATAATAGTGAGTAATGTTAAAATATTTAAATATATGTAATAATGTAACACTTTGTGTATAAGTGGCTGCATGGGTTGGTGTGTAGCTACATGTGTAGGTATATGGGTTATTAGATGTTTTTCTTAGTATCAGTATAAGTGTTTGTATGGTTTGGTGGGGGTATTACTTAGCACATAGATGCATGAATGACTGACTCACTGTTTGTATGTGTTTTGAATACAGCACATGTGCAGGACTGTATGGGTGGATGAGTGTGTATATGTGTATGTTAGTGAGTGAATAACTGTCTCACTAGTGTCTTTATCAGTAACTACATATGTTTTAATGTAGTATATGTGAATATTGATGTATATAAGTGAGTATATGTGAGAGTGAGGGATTGTAAGAGTTCCTTGTTAAATTAGTATGTGTTTCTATAAGTGATTGTTTAAGAGAGTAAGTATGTGTAAGTTTCCTTAAAAGTAAAGTGGTAGTGTGTGTATAACTGTATATGCAAATAAATGGATGTTTAATAGTTTATTTGCATGTGTGAGTATGTGTGACAGTATCTTTTGGATGACTGTCGGTGTGTAACAGGATGTATAGGTGTATCACTACATATGATGAGTGAGTATATGTATGAGTGACTACATAGAACTGTTGGTGAATGAGTGGATGTGTATATAGATGGTGGAATTACTGAATTGGTTGTTGTAACTGGTATGGGTATCTCCATTTTTTTGAAAATTTTAGTTTCTATTTTTGAATATGTGTTTCAAGGGTTACATTACAGTGAAAGGAGGTCTGTCACTCTGTCACAAGGATGGTGTCATCAGTGATGTCATCAGTGATGTCACTGACCATGTCATGAGTGATGTAATATGTGACGTCATCAGCAGTGCATTGCACGCGCAAGTTATAGTGAGTCCAACTAACTATAACGTGGGAATTTCAATGGTTTTATGCGAGTAAAATTTCCAGCTAACTATAACTGGTGTAAAACCTATGGTTTTTTCAGTGAATTTAATAGGTTTTTTAAATGCTAATTCCTAACTATAACTGGTGTGAAACCTATGGTTTTTTCAGTGAATTTCAATGGTTTTTTAATAGCAAATCTTTATAGGTATAAAAAATAATACATTTTAAAACGAATTTTATATTGTATAATTATGTCAACATTTTTTATTTTTTTTTTATATTTAACTTGGGGCGCGCCCTGGGGCGCGTACCGGGGAGCGTCGGGTCATGTGACTTGAAAATAACACTTTCTATTGGTGCAGAACAGATTTGGTTTCTAAATGAGTAATGCCTGGGTCTTGTGACCAGCCTGGGTCTTGTGACCTGAAAATAACACTTTCTATTGGTGCAGAACAGTTTTGGTTTCCATATGAGTAAAGCCTTGGTCTTGTGACCTGAAAATAACACTTCTGATTGGTTCAGCACAGTTTTTTTTCCAAATGATAAAAAAAACCACCTTTCTTCCTCACTCTGACTTTGTCCTTTGAATGAGGAACACCTGTTTCATCTACAGAGACAATTCTTTTGTACTTTGAAATGGCTACTGTAGCAGCAACAGCTGGAGCATCTGCACCACCACCACCACCACAACCACCAAGAGGACCACCACAACAATACATTGCTGGTGGAGAAGAGGAGGAGGAGGAAGAGGAAGAGGAGGAGGGGAGCAGATGGCTGCCTGAAGAAAATACCCCATACAAGCCAAAAGAACACATTGTATGGGAGTTTTTTTCACTTCCAGTGGGCAAGAAAAAAGTTAATGCGGCTAAGGTAACATGTCGAATCTGTGGTGCAGAACTCTCAAGGGGCAATCCAGATAAAAAATATTCATTTGGTAATAATACCATGATTCGGCATATGACCCGGAAGCATCCTGCTAACTATTCTCGTGCAGAGATCAGGGAACTGGCCAGTCACCTCCCCCAGTGTTCAAGGACCAGCTCCAAAAGAAAGCAATCCACTCAATCGGGACCAGAAATATCAGAGGTGATGCCTTGTATCCAAGAACGATTTGGTACTTTTAGAGTCACTTGTACTGAATGTGGCAAGCTCATCGCCTATGGTGAAAAGAGCGTAAAGCTGATCGTCCTTGCTGGTGAGAATCACATTTGCCCCAAGCAAAAGAAGTAATTTTTTCAGTTTTTTGTTTTTTGCTCCAGGTGAGCCATTTTCAATTCCCTTTCTCTTTGTTTCTTCCCATAAAAAATACAAAAAAAATATAAAACTGTTTTGAAAAGCGAAAAAAAGTACAAAATGTTCAAAAAACATTAAAAAAATATAAAACAACAAAAAGAATAAAGAAAAACAGTTCTTTTTAGAACTACCTTTCATTTATAAAATTAAAGCTATAGTTTTAAAGGATCTCTCTCAATTTTTTGTCCTTAGGGTACGCGTACCGGGGCATGAGTTAGCATGAGGGAAGGACACAAAGAGAGTTATGTTAAGAGAAAAAGAGCTACAAGATGACCACAGAGGGATTGTTTATTACATAGTAAAAAATAGAGAAGGTGTAATTGGATGAAAGTGAGAAAAGTAAAATGACTAAAGGAGCGAAAGAAAGGAAGAGAGAGGAAGAACACTAAAGTAGAGATAGTGTGAGACTGTGATTGGCTGTTAAAAGAAAAAGAAAGGACAGTAAAAAATGGAGAATAAAGGGTAGTGGCGGAACCACGATAAATGAAGAACGATGAGGGAAAGTGAGAAAAGACCAGGTAGTATAAGTGAAGAGGGGTGAAAGAGGGAGAAAAATTGAATTAGGATAACACATGGGGAGTGACAAAGAGAGAGGACAAAGAGAGTAAAGGAAACAGTACCTGAATGGGCTTGAGTAAAACAGCAAAAAAAGATAAGTAATGCAGTGTGTGTGACTTATAGGGAGTCAGTGGGTGTAGGTCGGGGTGTGGGTGTGTAAGGTGTGTCTGTGGGTGTGGTTGTGTGGAGTGTTTCGGTGTGGGTGGAGGTGAGGGTGTGTGAGATATGTGTGAGAAGTGTATGAGTGTGGGGTGTATATGTGTTCGATGTATGTGTGTGTATGGAATGTGTGTGTGTGTTTGAGGAGTGTGTGTGGGAGGATTTTTTGTGTGTATGAGGTGTGTGTGTGGTGTGTGTGTGGGGTGTATGTTACAGGTGTGTGTATGTGTTGGGAGGGGGGTGAGGTGTATGTGTAGGAGTAAGGTAAATAATTAAGAAAAAGAGAATGAGTGAAGAAGCAAAGGAAGGGAACAGAGGGTAAGTGAAGTAAAGAATAGGGATTGAAAGAAGTTGAATATGAGAGGGGAAATAGGGAAAGGGGAGTAAACATGTAGAATAAGAATAAGTGAGGGAAGCAGAGTAACGACACAGGAGTGAGGTAGATTGAGAAAATGTTAGTGACCTTAAAGCAAAGGGTGATGACAAACTACTTTTTTTTAGTCATACTTACCATATAATAAATGTAACTTTAATTATTTTTTTTAACTACACTTTGTATCTGTGAAAGAGAGAAGAAAAAATAAGTTATAATTAGTAAAATATGTATTTTAAATTAAAAGATACAAAGGAAGAGGTTAAAAATCATAACGCCCTATTTAGAAATAAAGTTAGAGTGAGGGACACAGAAAGGGAAATAAACTAAGGTAGAAGGACAAAAAGAGAGAAAAAGAAATAGAAGGAGATCAAATTACAAAGAGTAAGGCATATAGATTCACTGACAAAAAGAGAGAGAAGAACAGAGAAATGAACTGAAGGTAAGAAAGATACTAAAACAATGTGAGTTAGCAAAACTAAATCAGGAAACAGAAGTAAGTAAAAAGATAATGACTGAGACTGAAAACAGTCTAATTAAGGATGCATTTAGAAGAAAGAGGAATAGAAGAAAACTGAGAGTAAGTGAAGAACAGTCATAGAGTGAAAGAATGAAGGGAGACAGGATAATATACAACGATTGAGGGAAATGGACTGAGGAAGTTATAAGGTAGACACACTAAGAGAAAAACTGAGTGAGGTGGAGTACAATGAGTGAGAAAAGGAAATGAGTAAGTGAGCAAAAAGAAGGAAAGAGAGGAGAAGACGACTAAAACAGTGGTACTGAGAGAAAATAATTTGGTGATGAAAGTAAAGAGAAGGACATTGAAAGAAAGGAAATGAGGGATAGTAATGGAACCAGAGTAAAAGAAATGGGATGAAGAACGATGAGAGAGGAGCAGTGAAGTTGTTGTAAAAGAAGTGATAGAAGGTAGATAAACACAAGTGAACATAACAGAGGTAGAGTGAGGCACTGACGACATTGAAGTAGTGAACGAAAAATAGAGAGAAGAGGTCAAAAGTAAAGATCAAACAAAGATAAGCGAGGGAGAGTGGGTGATTTATAGTGATAGAGTGCAATAATACTGCTGAGTGAGTAAACAGGAATTACTAAAAGTGCAAAGGAGGAAAATACAGAAAAGAGAAGTAAAGCAGAGAGACTGAAAGCTAAAAAGTTATGCAAGGGAGAGACGGGATGCACACAGTTGAAATGAGAATGAGGGGTTGTCAAAGAAGTGGAGTAAGAGAACGGGGGTTACAGAGAGTGAGAGAAAGACATTATAAGTGAGTAAAAAGAGCTGAAAGAGGATGGAAAAAGGAAAGTAAGTGTCAGAGAATGGGAATACAATTTAATTTACACAATCCAAAGTATAAAATAACTTGTACAACATGTTACATAGTTTATTTTTGCTGTTCTCAGAATATATTGAATTTCACTTAAAACAGTGAGTTCAAATTACTCATCATATGACAGCGGGAAAAAAACCCACAATCTAAAAGATTGTGTTTTTAAAAAAAACTTAAATACTGACAAATGACAAATGTACGCTAAACTTAGATTGACTTACTTTTCCTTGAGGCCAAATACTGTATCATGGTGGTCCTTTTCTCGTTGGAAAGTACTTTGCTGTTGACTTAAAAATCCATTTCATCGACTTTCTATAAGAAAAGCTTCAATATTTTCATATACTCCTTTTTTTCAGTCATGACTCTTTACTCATTCCTGCACCTTTCCATTTGGCCAAATAGTGTCAGATGTATGAGTATATGTTCAAATTAATTCTAAGGCACTCTGAAATGACCTTTTTCCCGACGTTCTGAAAGAAAGGCTCTACAACATTTTCACAATATTCAAGTATTTGTAAAACCATCTCTGAGTCACTCATGTTCATCATTTTGTATAATACTAATATCACTTACTATGAGATCCACTTACAGTACCTATATATAGGTATATTGCCTGGATCACTTTTACTCTGAATATATTTTTAAACAGCAAAATACCCTTTATTAACTGCTCCCGTCTTCATTGGCCAATTACTTTTACCTAAATTTTGGCTGTAAAAACACTAGGTATGAATTTATAAAGCCAAAAGGCAAACGTTGTTTGAAAGTCAAATGATTGTCGTTACATTGGGTCCAACCTTTAGAAGTTTTTAAATAGCATGTGTAATGCAATGATGTTGTAGAAGGACCATCATGAAAAATAATAGCTACAGTTGCAAAGGTTCTTCCTGATATCGATAACTGAGAAGCCACGAAATTTTTAATAGAAGTTGTCAATTTAGTTCCATCAGGTCTACATCGTTGGAACATTAAAATGACATAGTGACCATAATTTTGTAGAAATAATGTGGACAGCATTGTAGACTTACATTGGGTACACACCATATTGTGATCCGCTGCTTTAACTAGATTATTAAAAGGCACTGATTTGCAGTCTGGTAAAGTCAAATATATAAATCTTTCAGAGTCTATTCTCGTAGTACTTGATGAAGCACAGTTATCACAGTCATGTTGCCATTGATAAGAAAGGTTACAAAGATTTTTTATATCTACTCCTTCATCTTCCAATACATCAAACATATACATTCAAAATTCCTGACAATCCTGCTGAATTATCTGTGAAAATTGATTTTGACCTGAACATATGTCTACAAGATTTCTAATTTCTGAAACACTTTCTATATTTCCTCTATCACTACTATATTTCTCTAATACAGATTTCAATAAACAGCACAATGTTTGTTCCCGATTTTCGACAATCTGTTTTTGTAAATTTTGAAGAAAAAAAACAACATTAACTACTACATTAGCATAGCAGTTGACACCAGAACTGTTTTCAAACTGAAATCCAACAACATCCTCAACAGAATCCTTTTTCCTTCTGCTTACAATTACAGTTTCATCTACTTTTTGGTTTTTGCTACTACCTCACTGCAATTACTCTCATTTCTTCTTTTTCGGCCTACCACACGTTTTTCAATCAGAGGATATTGAGGCAAATGTGGAGCATACTCTCTTCTTAACCTATTGTATTCTTTAACACAATCTAGATCAGCACAAATCTTTGTTTCATCACACTCAATCAAGTACAATCCTGATAAAGTTCTGACTCGTGATAAAGCCGCATATGCCATACCCTCTTTAAACACAGAACCTCCAATGTTCACCAAAGCACTATCTACACTCAAACCTTGAGATTTATGAATTGTCACTGCATATGCCAAACAAATAGGAAACTGTTTTCGGCGAACATATAAGTCTTTCACGAGCAAAAATCTAGCTGAACAACGACAAATTTGTTCTATTTCATCAATGCCATCAAATTTAATTTTTATAATTTCAATTCCATCTCTATTTTTGTAATTCACAAAACGAACAACATGACCCATTGCTCCATTTACCAGACCTCTTTAAACATTTAAATTCCTTCACAAAATGACACGACAATTCAAACACACATTCAGAGTCTTTTCAAAACCAGCTGTTTTAGATATACTCTTCTCTAATGAATCCAATTTTGATTTCAAATTTTCAGACAAAACAATTGTTGCTCCCATATGCTCTATTTTATCTGTAGCTTCCAGTTTCACTATCTCTTCATTTTCTAAATTTAACATTTTGTTGTTGAACTGTGGAAAATGACTAAAATTAGGTATACATAAGCGGCGTTCATTTATGTTCACCACAGCCACTGTTGAAAGTAAAGTGAAAATCGTGAAACAGTGGCCACACCATCTTGTCCCTTTTAGGCCCCATCATGCACGTACGTGGCAGCCATTTTGTGTGTCATGGCCTCTCTGCCCACTGCCAATAGCCTGCGCGTCTCTCCCCCTCACTACCCGGCCTCGCAAGCATTCCCCCGCGCCCCGACAGCCCCCGGTCTCTCCTGCTTGGGCCATAAACGCACCTCTAACGCGACCCTGTCTCCGAGCCACATCCCGTGCTGAACCCCCTCGCTCTTTCATCTCATTTAAAGAACAGGCCCTATTGATAACTTCTTCCTCCCTGCCCGATTGTCCGGCCTGATCCCAGGCCATCACCTAGCCCAACAGATGCAGTTTATTGCCCCCTACAGTAGGACCTCGCCTCACATCAAAGGAGCGGGGATTAATCAATGCTTTCGCACCCCGAAGATCCGACTGATCACACACATCCCCGTTCCCAGCGGAATGTCCAGCTGCGCGATAACCACCACATGCTGAGATCGGGGTGGGAACTCTACTGTAGATGTGTGTGGGAACGGGCCTGGACCGGGGATTCCGAGGATGTCTTTTCTGTCCTTCAAAGAAACATCACGGATGCAGTGTATGTAATAAAGCCATAAACCTGTGTATAAGAGGCCAGGCCTCAGAAATGCGTTTAGAGCACCTCGAGAAGATACCCTGTTGTCTGATTTGATGTTTTCTGCTCCGTCGGAATAAACTCCTGTTTCCTGCCTTCCAGTCTCCAGCGCCTGCCTCTTTGTTTGGTAATCTCGAATGGTATGAGAGGCGGCTAATGCCGGGCAAATACTGAAGGGTTCTTGGTCGAATTCGGCCCTACCTTTTTACAATTGGCGTCCCAAACGTGGGGCCCATCAGCGACACGTGGATCCAGTGGGAGAGGTCCCAACGACAGAGTGAACGACTACAACGATCGGGAAGTGCACCTGCCCGATAGACCCTCATCTGGCAGCCGATCATCCGAACTTCACTGGTTCCGAGCAGACCTCTCTCGAGTGATCTACGGTCCTGACTGGGAACCATCAGGAGTGCCACAGCAATTACGGAGAATAGAGGACGATCAGGTGCTGGAAGCGGAAGACGAGAAACTGTCCATGCGGTCCGGGTAAGGTCGTGTAACACGACAAATTGCGAATTGATTGTTTGATTGTTTGAAAATACTAGTATTACTCATTTGATTGTTTCTGAGAGATTCTCTGTCTGCAAACAGGGAAGAATAGGAGTATTCTCTCTTTGCAGATAGTGAAGGGTAGGTAACGCAGGCCTTTGCCCCCATTGTAATCCGTCGTGCCTGCTTCCCTCTCCATTTGATTGATTGTTATCCAAGCATTTACTGTTTTGGAATTGGTTCTCTTTGGATCATTCTCTATTTACAAACAAGCACAGAGTCGCAATACTCTGTTTAGTCTTTGCAGATAGTGAAGGATAGGTAACGCAGGCTTTTGCCCCCATTGTAATCCGTCGTGCCTATTTTTATCCCTCATTTGATTGATTGTTTGTCCGAACATTGACTGTTTGGAATTAGTTCTCTCTTTGGGTATTCCCTATTTGCGAATACTTTAGAATAGAAATATTCTGCCTAGTCTCCGCAAAGTAGTGAAGGATAGGTAGTGCAAACTTTTGTCCCCATTGTAACCCGTCATGCCTATCTTCTCCCCATTGTTCAGTAGTTGGTTCAGCCCGGACCGTTATTAGAGGTAGATCATCCGGCTCCACCGGAGGACACCCCTAATAAAAAGGACATATATATAAAAATACGGATTAGCCGCTGTATCATGCTAGCAAACTATAACATAAAAATCGTTAGGAAAAACAAAAGGAATCGAGCAAAATCAGTAGGCCACTGATGGGATTTTTTTTTGACCCCGCTAAAATAGAAACATTAGGAACAACCCCTCATGAGAAATATGAAACTAGTGAGAAGAGCCGAGCTCGACGCCATGATGGCCGCAAGACAACTCGGCTCCGCCGCCCACCCCGCCCAAATAACGACAAACCCTACGCAAATATTATAAATATATACAACACTCCAGCAAAGTAATATGTTAAAACGTTTTATTATACAACTATTTACATGGCAGCCGGCTGCAACATCAATCCCAATGCATTCGCCGTCTGCTTGACGCTGTTCCTGTCCCTCCTTCCTTAAAGTATCAATGTTGGGCTACTTTGGGCTGCTTTTTAGTTGGCTTTGGGCTACAGAAAGTCTACAAAAGCCATCAGCCGGCGAGGTAGCGTCGGTGGCGGCCTGGGGTGGAGGACCGTTGTGCGAATAGGCCGGAGGCAACCCAACGCGCCGAGGCCCGTCCACGGATCATCCAGAGGTGATGTCCAGCAAGTTGTGTGTGGGGATGCCTTGCTGATGGCTCCCCCCTTTGTTGCCTGGTCCAGCCATCTTGTATACCTGCGCCAGGAGATGGCGTGGGGCGCCCGCAGATGGGGTGGGGCGCCCGCGGAGAGGCGGCGCGGACGACCCCCTCTCCCCCGCCCCCCCCAGGTGGAGGTTCCTCTCCCGCACTAAGACTGCCATTAGCGTTCCACTCAACGAGCCCCCGCGGTTGACTGGCCGGGGGACCCGCTCCGGTCGCTGTGGTGAAGGACAGCTGCGAGAGAAGGGGGGCTCTCAAGATGGCAGCCGGCTCCCCGGATTTGGGCCTGGTCCACTAGGATGGCTCTGAGCTACCATGGAACTCGGATGCTTGCCTGCTCGGGCATGAGCCCCACTCTTGAAGACGTCCTCTCAGTTTTAAAGATTCTACGAGAGTCGTTGGCCCTCGACTCCCGCGGGCTTCCGGTGGGGGCAACCGCCACTGTTGCTCGACTATCCCCCATGGATATGCTGCTGCCCCGGGCGACCGCCGCCTTATCCACATCTGGTGCTGTAGGAAAGACTGATTCAACGCATCTGTGGAGGAATACGCCTGCTGTCCCGCTCTCCGGAGTGGCCACAACGTCGTCACAAGATGGTGATGCTCTCATGCTGACACCAGCTTTTGTCCGAATTACTAAGAGACACTGTAGACTGCCAACTCGATCAGTTCCGGTGGGACCTCAGCGTGACCCGGTAGGGAAGATTTTGCCTTCCTCGCCTTTAAGTCGCGGTTCATGCCGCCTGTCCCTTCTGCTGGCGTTAACGGAATTTTTTGAACTGTCGAAAGGGATTCTGGTCCGGCCGCTAGTCATTGGAGGCATTTGAACTATACTCTGGACCCGCCTGGCCTCGACCAAAATGACGCCAGTATGGGCGGGACTTGCAACTCCTTATGACAATTCTAGTTACTTAGCCTTGATGTTATGGGGGATGTATGCGGTCTTTGTGCACATGGCGGGCGGGGAAGTGTACTGACTGGGCATGCGGACAACCCTATTGATGTCAGTTTTTTTACTATTGATTATTGTATTATTAAAGCTCCGAAGTAATGTTACTCATGATACTCGCCCATGGTGTGCGCATGGACGATTTTATTGTAACTGATCCTGTTATACTTTCAATTATAAAATCAACCTTCACTGATCCTGCAACCGTTTGTCACATTTAGTTTTTTCCAATTAAATGGCTCGCTCGTTACGTACTCCTATACTACAGTGTAATCTCTCCTTACCTCATGCGTTTCCCGTCTGCCCCGTGGCCGGCCTGTATGGTTGGAGGCCCGTATTTGAATGCTGACATTTTTACAATCAAGGTTTTAAAAGAAAAGTATATATGGAACTAGCATCATAACAGTCATTTAGATTGATAGGGTTGTTTTTTAAAATACCATGCTCTGCGAACAGGAACGACCCTATACCACCGTAAACCTTTTCTTTTCCTCGAATGAAAACATGAATCCGTCACCCCCCCACCTTATACTGAATACCCCTGGCATTTGACCCTCTCCTACACGCGGTCTGTACTACTGCCCTCGGGCGATCTATGTAATGAACAGACTACCATTGGTTATCTTTGCCGCACTACCAGTTCCTCTGGGCTTCAATGCCGAGACATAAGGGACTGCATCCCAGAGAGATAAGTCAAGTACGTGGTAGGTAAAAACATTTTCGTGTTTATGCGCACTGATGTGCTTTGAACGCTGCCCCCCCCTCTTTTTCTTTTTGCAGGTTACATCGGAATTGCAGCTGAAGTATGGAAAAGACCTAAAACCGCATCGTGTTCCACGCGAGGAAAATAGGCTAGCTCTGTGAGACGGTACATTATATGTAGGAGCTATCTCTGGGAGCGTGAAAGATTGTATGGTATGAATGTTCGCATGGGCCCTGATTTGTACGGTATGAATGCGTATGTGTGGCGCACGTCTGGGTCAATAAAAGAATGCTTTTTGTATGATTGAGGCGTTGATCGAACGGTTAATGGAATAGGAAAATTAAGCCCGAACATGGTACCTGCATGTGAAAGACGAATACAAATATAGCACTTTCCTTACTTAGGAACGACTCTCTCTGGAGCTAGCGAATGGGAGAGTGGCCTACACCAGAAACTCGAAGGCTTATTTCAGTACGACAAACCCAACCCCAACCGATATCCCAAATGTACACCCAAAATAATGCGCACCAGTGAGTCAATTTATGTGCTGACTAAATAAGAAAAGTTAAGAGTACCCCGGGTTGGGGTTCATCCAAAATCCCCTCAGCCCAGATATTAGGGATATTGTTATTTTTTTAGATTTACCCCTTCTTCTTCCACCCTCATAGAAAAGTCAGAATTGTACCACCGCACGTCCGACTGACACCCCTCCTTTACCTCAGCTTGGATCATCATTTGCTAGATGTTGGAAGACCACACCGTGAGTATAAGCGCGACTGGACTAGTGTCCGACCAATTAAAAAGGAGTAAGTATTTTTGAAGCGAGGTTACCAACAAAAATTGTCTACTATTAGGAAGGAAGGAGAACAAAGAGCTCGACCCCCAGAATGAATTAAAAGGAATACTGAGAATACGCAACATGCATGACAAAGTCCTTTTGCCCAAAATAGCTCTGTGTTCTGTCTTAGGTTTCCGTACTTGATGTATGTACTGTCGCACCCTATCTGGTATTTGTGTGTACGTAAACTATGAATTTATGTTTTCCCTCAGCTTGTGTTTTATACGTGAAACCGACCCGTACTGTTCTATATGTGTGTACACTGAATAACCTATTATTATACACGTTTCTCTCTCTCTCTCTCTTTATGTTGTACGTGTACTAATAGCCTATTTGGTGCACACGACGCTCTCTCCCTCTGAGGGGTCCCTTGCTCCCTTTTGAATAAATGACGACACTGTACCTCACCGGCACAGGTATAATTGGCTTTAGACACGACAGTGTTTGAACAAATTGACAGAAACAAAACGATCGTATTTTGTTATATTGCTACCTCTCCTTTCTGTAAAATGATGGAACTTAATTGGCTGAGAAAGAAAGGACAGGTAAGACTGATGAAGCAAAGCTTCGCATATTTTGCGGCTTGCCGAAGTCAAGAACCTCGTTTATGTGTAATAAGGTAACAAAGCGTATGTTTTACTAACATTTATTTTGTTTAGGCAAAGTTCCCGAAGCTTGCCTATGTGTATTTCTAATGAATTTAATCCGTGTCCTTTAATATGGCCGCCGCTTGTATTTTAGTTACTGCGCATGCGTCAGCCACACTCACGTGTCCTGACGCGTCTGCAGAAGTGGAGGGAAAGTTATGCGCATGCGTAATTCATAGCTGTGCTTATCATGTGGTACTGCTCGTGCCACTGCTTTTGTGATTGTGTCAATGTAGCTAACATTTAATGCAATAGTTTTATTTCTTGATGATGAGTTAAAAGTACAAACCCTATGATGTATTTTCATAATGACATTATTATGTATTAATTTGTTTTCGCTTACTTTTCATGTACCGCGGGGAATGGGGGTCCAAACTGATTGGGAGCCATATTGACGGTCTCTTCTGCGCATGACCAGGGAGCATTGAAAGGTGGCCACTTTGGACAGTGGAACTCAGCCAGCTGGCAGCCACAGTCAAGATGCGCCTGGGAAAGCCACCTCTGCGCTACGAGAACGGCGAATGTTGCTCCTCATATGTTACAATGTTAATTTTCACTCGTATTTCTGCACAGTTCTCATGAGAAACCCAAACCTGCTAGGCGGTACCCAAGTATGTTAATGAAGGCTTCAATTCTTGTATTGTGATTGGTGTGTTACCCAAATCCTACCTTAGGACCAATCGAAATTGAGGGATTCTGACACTTTGCAACATTGGGGGGTAGTACACTGACCCCAAACTGTATATCTACCCTGGGTTCACCTAGTGAACCGTCCGACTTGTCTGGTTTAGCTGACCTGTCACTGACCCAACGCACTCAATAGGTGACTGAAGATACAGAGCGCTGCGAAGCACTCTGTCCGAATTTGACCATAGACTGAGGTTTTACTGAACCTTAAAGTGCTGGCGAAGCACTTAGCTGGGAGTTTGCTGACCCAATCGGGGTCTTGATCGATAACTGCAGAACGGGTGGAGCGCAGGCGTTGCTTCCGAACTGTGGGTTCCGGTCCTGTCCTGAAGAGGTCCTGTCCTGAGGGTTTGCTGTCCTGTCCTGGGGGTCCTATCCGGATTCCTATTCCGAGGGTATCCTGTTCTGTCCTGGGTGTCCATTCTGCATCTGCTGTCCTTTGAGGGGTATCCTTCCTTGAGGGTTTCCTGTCCTTAACTGACCCGTGGCCAGGGTTTGGTTTCCACACCTTTCTAGGTAAATATTGCTCTGAACCTCTTGAAATTCTTGCACCTTCTGAATTTCTAACTTTTGCTTTAATAAAGTTCAACATTGCATATGTGATATTTTCCATGCCTTTCCGCAACTATTGAAGGTCATTTATATTTTTCCATAAGTTTATTCCTATGTCTTCTCATTTGTTAGAAATTATATTTTGCATAGCAGTGTGTCATTTCCTGATATGGTCTAGAACTTCATTGCCTAGATTGTTCAAAGGCCCATTCACCTTAAGTGAAGCGTGTTATTCATTATAAGCTCTCCTATAGTCACCCACACTTACGCTATCCCTGTTTAGATAATACTGAATTGCATAGTATCTTTTCTCGTTACATTTTATTAGTACTTTGATGATTACTCTGTCATTATTTCTTTATGCATATATAATTTACGTTATCTTGGTTATTGATTGCCTTGTTTTATTGTACCTCATGCAAGAAAATAATGAACTTTAGATAAACATTTTAAAACTTCCAGTTGTCCGTGGTCATTTAAAACAGTATTTTGAATGTTATTGGTTGGGTTTGTATTTTGTTGCCTTTCTTTTACAGCTAGCTCCCTGATTCATTGTGGTCATTAGGTACCCGCATCGGTGGATGGTAAGTCGGGTGCACCGAAAATTGGTAGCAGGGAACACACACACATCAACTTGGTAGAGCTCGTGAAGTCACCTGATCGATGTATATGGTGATTTGAAAAGTATATGGGCCCTGAAGCCGGAAACGGCGAAAACTATTGGTCGGGTGGCCTCGCGCGCTCTATCAGTTTTCTGGTAGCTAGAGGATGGTTAGGGACTAGTTGACAGTAAGGCAGGGATTAGTTGGACTAGTTGAGTCGGTAGCTGCTAATACATTGATGCTGCTATAAGAGCGGCCATTCCAGGGAATTGATCACTCTCTTGTGAATACGCTGCTGAAAAAATTCATGAATTGCTGTATTGTTATCATTCTTGTTCTTATATTGTTATATGTACTAATCCATGCATTTGTAAACCGAATCGTTTCATGTTGTCCGAACTCCCCGGGGAATTGAAAGGGCAAGTGGTGAATAGAATCCATTGTCCTGAGGTCACAGGTTCGAGGAAAGTTAGGTGCAGGTTAGGATAACCGGGAAGCACTAACTAGGGTTTTCTGAATACATGTGTGAATAAATGACAGTAACGGGGTTCATTGGCAAAATTCCCATAGTGGCGTAACCTAGTAAGGGTCACATCGGAAGAGTAGCAGGTTCCTCGGAGCTAGCGTGAAAGCAGAGGGGTCCGCTGAGAAACCTTAAACTCGGAATATATCCCGGAAAGAAGTGGATGAGTTTAGGGGAATAACAGGTTCACCGATGCTAGAGTGAAGGGTAGGCGGAAGAGATCTGCCCGCAGCGAGTGAAAAGTAAATGGAAGTAGTTTACTTGCAGTAAAACAATTCTTTCTCTGTCTAGACACTTGAGCACTGTGGCGAATGTGTATTTGTTGTAAAATAACCAAGCACTGAGCACTTTAAAAGAAAGAAAGTTTCCGTTACCTTGTGAAGGGAGGGAGTCAGCCGCGAAGCGCCTCTGACGTCACTCTGTGCCGCGCTGGGATTGGTAGAAGCAGCGGGCGGGTAGCGGAGCTGAAATTGTAAAGGAGGGGTGAGCGCCGGAGCGTGGGAACTGTCTCACGAAAGGGCCGCGCACCCATTGGCGGAGCTTATTTGGTGTCGCACACCCATTGGTTGCACGAATTTCTGAAGCGCGTTCTGATTGGAGGTAGTTTGTAAACAAAGTTTAGCGCAGAAGTTGTATGTGGCACTCGCAGACTACAGGAACTCGACCTGATCCAAGGCACCTAGGGTTTGAAAGGGATCAGTGGAAGACTAATAGATACAATATTATGTACGGAACAAAGAGAAAAATGTCACTTATAAGTAAGGTGAAAAATTATTTTAAAACGGACAAACCGATTAAATCCAGGGAAGGTGTTCTTGTCCCACCACCTAATACTCCTGCCTCATTCATGATGTTTGACCGAGGATACAATACCTGTGTGTGGCTGGAGAATTGGGTGAAATACACGAAAGATGACGGCGTATTGGCTTTTCCGTTAGATGGTACTTTCAATGGTAGGATCCTATTTAATTTAAGGACTCGGATGAACGAATTGCATCCCAGACCAAGACTAACGCAGTATGAGGCATTGGAGGAATGGGAGATTGAGGCTTTTGAAAGGGAAAGACCCCGAATGGACAAGGGTTTGACCAAGTGGTACCCCAGGCAGAAACAGGAGTCCAGGGATAAAAGGATGAAACAGTGGAGGCAGAGCATGATTGTTGAGGGTCTGTTTCCCATGATGCCGGCATGTCATAACATTGGAGCGGGTGAGAAAAGTACTGAAAAATGTAAACATTGGGGGGCCCTGGGGGAATCAGATGATGAACTAATAGATGACATCTGTACCAGAAGTCCGCCACCTTACAATGAGGGAACCCGACCTTCCAGTGTAGGAGATGTTCCCCGACGCCACTTCCTAAAGGAAGAAGACAGGTCCCCGGGACTGGGAGGGGGTGGTCAAGTATTGCCCTATCATGAAAAACCCGAACAAATGGAAACAAGGGATATATATCCCAAGGTGCCTGCAAGCCAGGAAGAAAAATATTCACGTACGAAAATCTTTTTTCCCAGACCCTTGTATGAAAGCGAAGAGAAACCATCGAATTCAGGACTGCCTTTTGTTCAACCTCCATATGGGGAAGAGCGCAGGTCCTTTAATACTGGAACTTTATTCCCGAAACCAAATTATGGGGGAGGACCAAGTGAAACGCATCCTACTGCCCCGAGTTTTACTCCTCCATTGACCCCACAGATATTACATGACACAACTTTAAGAAGGGTACTAGTGGAAAAGGAGCAAGAGGCTCTAGCTAGACAAAGGACAGAGATAATTCAGAAAATCTCCCAGTTAAATTCCAGTCCTGAGGCATTGACTATTCCAGTAACTATCGGACCGGTGGTCCCGTTATACGGAAATGGTCAGGGAAATCCGATTACTCCAGTTATGACCCCAGTCATGGCACCCCCGAGACAGGAACCGATAATCATAGATGATCAGTCCAGTGAGTGCGAGTCTGAAGTTGCGTTTTTGGACTTGCCCAATAAACCAACCGGAAAGGGAATACAGCAGAGGCATAACCCTTTTAATACAAAAGAAATTAAATTAGAGACAGCAACAGGTACTAGGAATGTCTCTCTGGTAACTCCGGATGAAATTGAGAGTTGGAGTCGTGAATTAGAGAAGCAGACTCCGCAAACAAAACCTTTAGACCTCTACAAACTGAGGGTCGAAATAGAAGAATTAATGGCAGGAAATGTGGGGTTGGATCGATTGAATACCTACTCTGAAGAAGAATTGTCGTTCATATGTAAAAGCTTTACAAGGAACACCAGAGTGCTCCACGAAAAACTGACCGAAACAGCAGTTAGTATGGGGGTAGATATCTCAAAATCCAAGCCCTTACAGAAACCGTATAGAGCAGACTTCTCAGACAAGGATATAGAACACCTGAATGTGGCAGGGAAGAAATTGCAGATTAAAGAATTAATGGGGGTAATGCAGAAATGGGGAGATGTGGAAAGATGGAGAAGCAGGTGGGCGAAAAAGAGGGAAGAGGTTCGCTCCCGACAAGTGACTCCTGAGTTTGCTTTAAGGGAGGTAGAAAAACCTGAGCAGTTATGCCCCATGCGCGAAGTTCCAGGAGGGAAATATGTGCATGTCCCCTGGTCTAGGCAGGATATTGTGTCCTTCACGAACGATTTTCCAAAATTACGAGAGAAACCAGTTGACTGGTACAGGCAGGTGGAAAGGTTCGTGAAGGTACAGAAATGTCTGTGGAAAGACCTGGATGGGTTTTTCGACATTGTGGTTCCAGTAGATTTATGGACCCAGTGTAAAATAAACATAGACTGGCCCAGTGAGGAGTACCCCAGAAACAAGGAAACTGGAGAGCCATCAAAGGATGTCATGCGAAAATATGAGCAGGTAATTCAGCATTTGAAAGAAAAGGTGCCCGCAAAGGAAACTGATTGGACAAAAATAGATAGAACAACACAGGAAAGGGACGAGACAGTGCACTCCTTCTATGAGAGGTTATTGCAGGTATTTAAAACATACAGTGGTATTGATAACATCGACTTGAAGGATATGACGCACTTTATTTACAGGTTTGTAAATGGTTTAAGACCTGAAATTTGTCAGTGGATAAAAGATAATAAAATCTGTTGGCATACTAAGAAAATGGATGAGGTCCTGCGGTACGCTAAGTACTGCGAGGACGAGATGGCAGAGAAGAAAAAGGCCCTCAAGGAAAAGGTGATGTGGGCTCAGGTGAAGCTTGCAGAACAGCAGGAAAAACAATTGAGTAACATGGTTAAAAATGCTGAGAACAAAGGTCCTGGGGGAGGGGGTGGAGGAAAGCCCCGGCCCAAATTTAGCAGGGAAGAGGCTATGAAAAAATTTCCCTGCCATCAGTGCGGCGAAATTGGACACTGGCGAAACGAGTGTCCCCAATTAGTCGATGTTAATGAAAAAACTCCTGATTTAACTCCACAGACGCAGAAAGAAAGACCAAGAAAGACTCAACCCCAGGTAAAAACAGTTCAGGTGCCTCGAGCACCCAAGCAGGTATACAGGGGAAGACAGGCAGAAAATGAAGAGATAGAGGTTTGGGAAAGCGGGGAAAACAGAAATACAGCAACTTCGCAGTATCTGCTAAATGATACCTTCCTTTGTAATGATCAGGACTGACGGGGCCTGAGAGGGGAGGACGAGGAGTGCGTACTTGGCGCTTCCTTGCCGGTAGACCAGTCTGGACCATATATTGAAGGAAAGGTTGACGGAAATGATGTCACCTTTCTGTTGGACACTGGCGCTACCCGTTCTACTGTAAGAACAGTGGACGTTCCAAACCTACCCCTCTCGGGAGAAAATATCCAAGTAGTGGGTGTATCTAATCAATTGATTAGTACTCCTGTTACCGAACCAATGGAGATTTCAATTGGAAATTTTAAACAGATGCATAGATTTGTCGTCTGTGACACCAGTCCAGTGAATCTACTGGGTCGTGATTTGCTGTGCAAAATGAACTGTACCATCTTTTGCACACCAAAAGGTGTTGAAATACAGACCCCAGATGAAGATGGCATTTATAAATTATTGTTACTCAGACCTGACTCAGAAATTAAAAGATTGACCCTGCAGGACTTGCCCCAAGAACTCCAGGAAGCCGTAAAGCCAGAGGTGTGGGATTTCACTGGAAAAGATGTGGGTTTGATGAAAGATGTGGACCCCATACAGATAGCCATCAAGGACAATGCAGTATATCCTAACACTAGGCCCTACCGAATGAATGCTGAAGTGAAAGCAGGTGTCACTCTAGAAATACAAAAATTATTAGAAGGAGACATCATACAGGAAGTGATGAGTAGCCCATGCAACTCACCGATTATGGGCATCAAAAAGCCTAGTGGCAAGTATAGGGTAGTGCAGGACCTGAGAAAGGTTAACAAAATTGTAGTTCCTTGCTGCCCTATTGTCCCAAACCCTGCAGTGATATTGTACCAGATTCCTTGGGATGCTGAATGGTTCACTGTGATTGATTTATGTCATGCATTCTTTTCGATACCCCTGCACCCCGACAGCAAATTTCTTTTCTCATTTGCCTTCGAAGGTCACGTGTATTGTTGGAACCGGGTCCCTCAAGGGTATACAGAGAGTCCCTCTATCTTTAATCAGATCTTGAAAAAATGTCTAGAGACTTTGACCTTACCTGTGAACTCTGTGTTAGTGCAGTACATAGACGACCTTCTACTGGCGTCTAAAAGTCACAGGGACTGTGTAGTTGACACCATTGCCCTCCTAAATCATCTGTGTGAGAAAGGGCATAAAGTGGCCCCTGACAAACTACAGTTCTGTGCGAAATCAGTAAAATATCTAGGACACCAGATAGAAAAGGGTGTCAGAAAAGTCACATCAGAAAGAGTGAGAATAATTCAAAAGATGCAGTTGCCCCGTACTCAAAAAGATGTCAGAATGTTCCTGGGTGTATTAGGGTACTGCAGGCAGTGGATTCTGGGATTTGCAGCCTTAGCCAGGCCCTTGATAAAAATGACCACGAGAGGAATGCCAGATGTTGTAGAGTGGGACGATGAAAGTCTAATGGCTTTCACAAGACTGAAAAACTGTCTGTGTACGGCCCCTGCGTTGGGAATGCCAGATTATTCCAAAGAGTTTGCCCTATTCTGTGACACTCGCGATAATTGCGCATTGTCAGTCCTGACTCAAGAACATGGCACGACCAGAAGGCCTGTGGCCTATTTCTCTGCCACTTTGGACCCAGTAGCTGCTGGGTTACCAGGCTGTCTGAAAGCAGTAGCTGCTACCTGTGCAAGTTTGGAACAGAGTGAGTCCATTGTCATGGGACATCCTGTGACCGTGTATGTTTCACATGGAGTGGTAATTCTATTGACCAGAACTAAAACACAGTATCTCACCCCTAGTCGGCTGACTAAATACGAGAGGATCCTTGTGGGTGCAGCAAATGTAAGCATTGTTAGGTGCGGTATTCTGAACCCTGCCACCTTACTCCCCGACCCCTTGGAAATAGAAGGTGGGGATGATGATGAACATGATTGTATTGACCTGACAGAGTTCAGTACTAAACCACGCCCAGACATAAAAGAAACGCCATTGCCTGAACATGATAAAGAACTATTTGTGGATGGTTCCTGTCTAAGACATGAACTAGGAGGCTTGAGTGCTGCTTATGCAGTAGTCTCTTTTACAAAAATTGAAGAAGCAGGTTACTTATATAACATCAAGTCTGCACAAGTAGCCGAATTGATAGCTATGATAAAAGCTTGCAAAATTGGGAAGGACTTACGCATAACAGTGTATACTGACAGTCAGTACTGTTATGGAGTTGTGCATGACTTTGGCCAATTATGGCTACAGAGGGAATTCATGACTTCCTCAGGTACTCCCATTCGGAATGCAAAGGTTGTTCATGACCTTTTAGAGGCCATCCAGTTGCCCAAAGAACTGGCAGTGGTAAAATGTGCTGCTCATCAAAGGAGCATGGACAAAGTATCACTGGGAAACGATTATGCTGATCGAGTGGCCCAATGGTGTGCCAAAGATCGGTATATTGTAAATCCAAAACGAGGGGGGCCAGGAACCAGCTGCCAGCTTCAGGTGTTTGAAGAAGTGCCTACGTGGGATGAAGTGAGAGAGTGGCAGGAATCGGCTCCTTGGCAAGAAAGAGAGAAATGGAAGGAGGATGGGTGTAGACCGAGACGTGTGGATGGTGTGATTTTGGTCCCAACTGGTATGCCTGTGTTACCCCGACACTTGCTTGGCACAATGGCAAGATTAATACATGAAGGATCACACATTGGTAGGGATGCCATGATTCTGGTATTTCAACAGACTTGGTACAGTAAGAAGTTCAGGAAGGTAGCAGAGTCCCTCTGCCAGAGGTGCCTGTCATGTCAACAGATGAACCCAGGCAAGAGGACAATGGTTGAACTGAGCAAAATTGGGAGATCAGGGGGTCCCTTTGTAAGGATACAGATTGATTTCATCACCATGCCCCGTTGTGAAGGGAAGCGATATGTCCTTGTCATTGTTTGCGTATTTTCAAAATGGGTAGAAGCTTACCCTACTTCCCAAAGTGACGCACTGACAGTAGCGAAGTGTTTACTAAAAGAACTGATACCTAGATTCGGGGTGCCATTCATTATTGAATCAGATAAGGGTGGACATTTCCAGAATGACATACTGGCTGAACTCTGTAAGGCCTTTGGAATAAGGCAGAAACTGCACTGTGCATACCACCCAGAGGCTTCTGGAATAGTGGAACAAGTAAATGGAACTATCAAAAACAGACTAGCAAAGCTGACAGATGCTACTGGCATGACCTGGGTGAAGGCCCTGCCCCTGGTCCTGATGGGACTGAGAAGTGTTCCTGACCGCAAGACAGGCCTAAGTCCCCATGAAATCATTATGGGAAGAGTGATGAGGCAAGCATGGGTGCCAGGAAGCAAACTGTTGAGTATTACTGATGATTTGGTGCTTGAATACTGCAGAAGATTGGGTGACCAAGTGCGTTCTATCTCTCGCCAGATTGGAGACGACGGCATCCTCAATCCAACGACTCCTCTCCACAGCTTGGTTCCAGGAGATTGGGTCAAAATAAAGAAGCACACTCGATCAAGCTGTCTGGCACCAAGGTGGGGAAAGAAACGCCAAGTAATCCTGGTGACAACCACTGCAGTGAAGGTCGCAGGTGTTCCACAGTGGATCCACGCTGGACACACCCAGAAGGTATTGCCAGACAGAGGATTTGAAGAAGAAGGGCAACCAGCAGAGGACCCTGAAGGAGCCAGACCAGAAGCAACTGACAACGAGCAGCCCAGCTCCAGTCAGGTTGCAGGTACAGCAGACGTTGGCCCAGGAGTAGTTGACTACGAACTGCCAAGAATCCAGCCTGCTGAAGAGGTCCAGGAAACTGAGCCAGAAGTAGCTGAAGACGAGCTGCCAAGCATATGGCCAGAAGAATGGATACCGATGATTGATCTGACCGAAGATCCTATCAGAACAAGAGAGCGACTTAGTGAAGGTAGAGAGTGGACTAGTCAGGAAAAGCAAGGCACAGGCGAAGAACCTCAGCCGCTTGAGATTCACATCAAAACTGAGGAAGGAGAAGGTCAGACAGGGACAGAACAGGTGTTCGATACACCACCGCTAACACCTGATGCAGATAAGGGAGAGACTAGAAATAGAGTGATAGTTCGAGCAGAAGAAAATCAAGAGATCGAAGTGCTTGAACAGGAACAGATAGGGTTAGAAGAACGAGTTCAGGAAACAGAAACAGAAACAGAGACAATCGAAAGCCAAAAACAAAATATTCCTGAACAAGGCCAGATTAGCAACCAGGCAGAAGAATTTGATGCTAGCCCTGGAACTAGCCAGATAGGGGAAGTAGGAGAAGAAAGTGGAGAAGAATTACCACAAGATAAAGAGAACAAGAGAATAAGAAAAGAAAGTGAAGTCCAAGTACAGTGGAAGAAAAACGTGCAGAAGCAAGAAGAAGTGCTCGGATAGCAGAGCAAGAAGAAGACTCTTCCAAAAGAAGGAGTGAACGAATAAAAAGACAAAACAAAAAGTACAAGTCTCCTGAATGGACACTGGTTTTGGAAGAACTTGAAGATCTTGATATAACTGACGTGAGCGACGGAGAACCCGTCCCAGAGTACTCAGCTGAAGAAGAAGACGAACCACCGTGAATTTGCACAAAGTAAGCTAATTGTGTAAAGCCAAAAAGAGGGGTTCGAGAGACTCCTTCTGAACCAAAATGTCTGATTCAACAGTGAATGGTAGACCTAGTTGCAGCCGTTTTAAGACGTGTTGCAAGGTGTGTATATGTAGTGTAGTAGTACTGATAGTTATCTGGATAGGATTAACAATTTTCATTCCCTTTGCTGTAAGTAAAGATACTAACATTGTCCCTACTGAAGTTGTAAATACTGACAGTGAGGAGTTGACAACACAGAGTGTAGCACGACATGAAAGAGCTTTGAGACAAACAAAACAGAACTTAGAAGCATCAGATGAGGGAGGACTACATTATCATGGAGTTAAGAACAAGACACACTTAAATGTTTTCGCAAACTTATTAATACACTATGTAGAGACTATGGAAATTGAAGATTGCTATGTCTGCATGAAGCTACCTACTTCTGTGGCTGAAGGCGTGACATACCATCACCTGCCATTGACATATGGAATCTCCTGTAGCATTTTAGCTAGTTTATTTTACAAAAGGGGACCGTTACAGTATTATTATTCTAACAATGACGTGATCTTTTCTGAACTTCCTATACGTGGGAACTTGAATCCTGTACATACCAAAACTGACACCATAAGATATATGGGAGACTACTTTCTGACTATAGGTAACATTGACATAGCAGACGCACACAGAGATAACTTGACTTGTTCTTTGCGTGAGCAGGAAAAGATGTTCCTGAACATGGCAGAGAAAAGGAGAATTAAAATTCAAAAGAAGGCTAATGACGAAAGTCAGAAAAAGCCAAAGTGGGCAGAGAACATGGAAGGCACCTCATCTGGTGGAGCGGGTCCTGCTCTGTTGCTGGATTTTGAAAAGAAAGGCAAGCTATGTCTTCACCGCGAGAAGACTAGCTATTATAATAATGTTTTCATTGGTTCCAGTGAATGCGAACATAATTACAAGGTAATTGGAGGTTGGGGTTTCAAAAATGGGTCAGAGCCTGTGTTTCCTGGAATTTATTATATTTGTGGGGACAAGGCTTATTTCAAATTGCCGGATCACTGGTATGGAAGCTGCTACTTTGGCATTGTCTTCCCGAAAATATACCATGTGAATGGGAAAGCTGGAAGCAATGAAGATACTAATGGCTTAGTGCGTAGTAAAAGAGAAAGTATAGGTGAAATTATGGGTAGTATTTTCAGTGCACTGATACCTGGAGTGGGAGTGGTTCTGAACACTCACAGAATTTGCAAATTGTCTACTATAGTGGATGTGCTGTCTACTGAAACAGCTCATGGATTTCTGCTGGTCAATACCGAAATGGTTGCGATCAGATCAATGGTTTTACAAAATCGACTTGCTCTTGACACCTTATTAGCGAAAGAGGGCGGAGTCTGCCGGATGTTGAAGGCGCAACATTGTTGCACTTATATTCCGGATAAAAGTGTACAGATCAAAAGATATGTGAAAAACATTACTAATTTGGCAAAGGAACTCAAACCACTCGAGGTTGATAGTGCCTGGAAGAGACTGGTAGATGGTCTCTCAAATGTAGGTCATTGGCTTGCTAGCATAGGTAAAAGCTTATTATTCAAAATTCTGATGCCAATTGGTATTATAGGTCTTATTATACTTTCCATTTTCTTATGCTGTAAATGCCGCAAGCGCACCAAAAAGCACGAGGTAAATGCAAGAGGAGTGAAACGAAGTGTGGATGAGATTGAATTAGAGGAAGTGAATGATCAGATATACAAAAAGGTGAAAACTTCTCACCCTGCTAAAACTGAGAGAGAAAAGTTAGAACGGTTGCTGGAAGAAATAGAACTTTATAAAGTGTGAAAGAAAGTTGGCATCTGGTTCCATTATAATTTGTGATGATAGTAAATATCATCAAAGAGGGGATTGATGAAGCAAAGCTTCGCATATTTTGCGGCTTGCCGAAGTCAAGAACCTCGTTTATGTGTAATAAGGTAACAAAGCGTATGTTTTACTAACATTTATTTTGTTTAGGCAAAGTTCCCGAAGCTTGCCTATGTGTATTTCTAATGAATTTAATCCGTGTCCTTTAATATGGCCGCCGCTTGTATTTTAGTTACTGCGCATGCGTCAGCCACACTCACGTGTCCTGACGCGTCTGCAGAAGTGGAGGGAAAGTTATGCGCATGCGTAATTCATAGCTGTGCTTATCATGTGGTACTGCTCGTGCCACTGCTTTTGTGATTGTGTCAATGTAGCTAACATTTAATGCAATAGTTTTATTTCTTGATGATGAGTTAAAAGTACAAACCCTATGATGTATTTTCATAATGACATTATTATGTATTAATTTGTTTTCGCTTACTTTTCATGTACCGCGGGGAATGGGGGTCCAAACTGATTGGGAGCCATATTGACGGTCTCTTCTGCGCATGACCAGGGAGCATTGAAAGGTGGCCACTTTGGACAGTGGAACTCAGCCAGCTGGCAGCCACAGTCAAGATGCGCCTGGGAAAGCCACCTCTGCGCTACGAGAACGGCGAATGTTGCTCCTCATATGTTACAATGTTAATTTTCACTCGTATTTCTGCACAGTTCTCATGAGAAACCCAAACCTGCTAGGCGGTACCCAAGTATGTTAATGAAGGCTTCAATTCTTGTATTGTGATTGGTGTGTTACCCAAATCCTACCTTAGGACCAATCGAAATTGAGGGATTCTGACACTTTGCAACATTGGGGGGGTGGTACACTGACCCCAAACTGTATATCTACCCTGGGTTCACCTAGTGAACCGTCCGACTTGTCTGGTTTAGCTGACCTGTCACTGACCCAACGCACTCAATAGGTGACTGAAGATACAGAGCGCTGCGAAGCACTCTGTCCGAATTTGACCATAGACTGAGGTTTTACTGAACCTTAAAGGGCTGGCGAAGCACTTAGCTGGGAGTTTGCTGACCCAATCGGGGTCTTGATCGATAACTGCAGAACGGGTGGAGCGCAGGCGTTGCTTCCGAACTGTGGGTTCCGGTCCTGTCCTGAAGAGGTCCTGTCCTGAGGGTTTGCTGTCCTGTCCTGGGGGTCCTATCCGGATTCCTATTCCGAGGGTATCCTGTTCTGTCCTGGGTGTCCATTCTGCATCTGCTGTCCTTTGAGGGGTATCCTTCCTTGAGGGTTTCCTGTCCTTAACTGACCCGTGGCCAGGGTTTGGTTTCCACACCTTTCTAGGTAAATATTGCTCTGAACCTCTTGAAATTCTTGCACCTTCTGAATTTCTAACTTTTGCTTTAATAAAGTTCAACATTGCATATGTGATATTTTCCATGCCTTTCCGCAACTATTGAAGGTCATTTATATTTTTCCATAAGTTTATTCCTATGTCTTCTCATTTGTTAGAAATTATATTTTGCATAGCAGTGTGTCATTTCCTGATATGGTCTAGAACTTCATTGCCTAGATTGTTCAAAGTCCCATTCACCTTAAGTGAAGCGTGTTATTCATTATAAGCTCTCCTATAGTCACCCACACTTAGGCTATCCCTGTTTAGATAATACTGAATTGCATAGTATCTTTTCTCGTTACATTTTATTAGTACTTTGATGATTACTCTGTCATTATTTCTTTATGCATATATAATTTACGTTATCTTGGTTATTGATTGCCTTGTTTTATTGTACCTCATGCAAGAAAATAATGAACTTTAGATAAACATTTTAAAACTTCCAGTTGTCCGTGGTCATTTAAAACAGTATTTTGAATGTTATTGGTTGGGTTTGTATTTTGTTGCCTTTCTTTTACAGCTAGCTCCCTGATTCATTGTGGTCATTAGGTACCCGCATCGGTGGATGGTAAGTCGGGTGCACCGAAAATTGGTAGCAGGGAACACACACACATCAACTTGGTAGAGCTCGTGAAGTCACCTGATCGATGTATATGGTGATTTGAAAAGTATATGGGCCCTGAAGCCGGAAACGGCGAAAACTATTGGTCGGGTGGCCTCGCGCGCTCTATCAAGACGACTAATGTCCCCTAATCTGACCCTTAAAAGGGAACTATATGTCAGTGGCTTTTGTTTTAAGTGCTTTAGTAACACCACCCTCATCATTTGGATTACCACCGCCCATTGCACAAAAGTAGAATGTCCGAAACATCCCCGTTTTTCCAGAATGATCCCAGTTCTGTAACCAGCCGTCCAAGAAAATCTTAAAGATTGTAGCTGATGACCTTGTTTTTAAAGATAAATCGTCCAAAAACTGATAAAAGTTAGCAGTTGCTGTCAGAAAAGAAAGAAAAAAAATGCTTTACATATGTCCTTCCCTGGAAAAAGTAGCTGTAAGCCCATGATAATAAGCACTTCACACTTTTTATGAATTAGCAGACCTTGAAGAAAAATATAGCTCAACAGGATTTGTTTTAGAAAAACACAAGTCTCTACTGGAGGAGCCGGTTTGAATTCGATAAACCATGTAATTGTTGGATATCAGACTTCTTGCCACGCTCGCGAATATAACAGGAATAGGCACCAGACAGACATGATGTTTGAAAATAGAAAGATACTTGCAGACCTGCACCACAGCAATGATGCATGAGTTAACAGCATACACCGATGTAAGGATTACTAAGCATCCACCCTATCGTGACCAATAAACGTTTCCCCAACTACTTGGGGTTGGGAGAGAAATTAAAGTGTGTAAACATCTTCCCCTGCCAGTTCTCTAAGACTTGGGTTTTTTGTACTCATTTAAAGATAACGTGCGGTCGTCGGAGGAGAGGGGCCGGACGTGATGCACAGCCTGGCTGCAGATCGGGGAATATCTATGACCTCGACCAAGGTGGAGCCACAGAGCAAAGAGTTGCGGGACAAGGCGCCATTCTCAACGTGGAAAGTGAAGGAAAGAAGGGCTGTCCAGAAGCCCCTACATGTTGATGAGCTCGTGCTGAAAGTCCCAGCCCATTGTGCCCGATTGATGGGCCCACTTGCTTGAAATTTCTGCCCTCCTTGGTCCGTTTCAGACCTGATCCCACTCCACCCTCTTCTCCCTCGGCCTCCCAAAGCACGCCCCCATCACCCCTTTTTTCCATATAGAGTTTTTGAACTTGACTTAAAGAAGAAACACTGCACAAAAGATAGAATAGGGTTTGTCCCAAAAGAAGAACGGAATACGGGTACCCCGACTAAAGTACCTATGGTAGATTAGTTAGGTAACAGGACAAACAGGACTGTAGTCCGAGAGCAAAGAGTGGCCACAACCTGCAACGCGAAATCTGAATCCGAGCTGGATGCATAGCTCCACCGCCGGTGCTCAACAGTGCCAACGAAAGAAGAAAAACAATGAGAGCCTACCAGTGATGGCTCGCTGTAATAAGACACTGGAAAGACGAACCCTTTTTTTTTTAACATTGCCACCCCTTGACTGCCCCTTGTATTAAGTTGAATTCCTCTCCCAACCGCTTTGTATTGATTACCACCCAATTGAGCTTTCGAAACCTTACATCGGTCACTTTCAACTGTACATGGATAACTAAGAAGGCGTTAACTCTGTATCTTGATGATTGTAGAACACCAGTTATGCACATGAACATGCTGTCTAGTTTTGACCCCCATGGAGTCCAGACCTCAAGTGATAATAGCCCTTATCCTGCCAGAACATTTTTGTATGACATCATGTTTGTATTTGGACAAATCTCCTTCATCGTCTAAAGTAATGTTCCCGCCTCCAAGGTCTAACGTATGACGCAGCTAATGTAATTTTGTATGCACTGTCTCCCCGCCCATCACATTGACTACATATGGTTATGTACGATTCTGTCTGCATTGATAGCAGAATTATTTCCATCTACCTGTAATGCATATGGGCTACCAAAGCGAATTGTATAACTAATGTCAGCTTGTGGATGTATGACGTTACAATTCATACTTTTACAACGCATGCCATTACAACGAATTTTTTACAACGCAAAAACTTTTACAACGCATGTATTTACAACGCATGTTTTTACAACGCAGGTACCTTTACAACGCATACCATTACAACGTAAGTATTGGTAAGTATATATTATTTTTTTATTATTTAAAATAATTGAAAATAATATAATTTAATTTAATTTAATTTAATTTAATTTAATTTTATTTTATTTTATTGATTTAAATTAAATTTAATTTTAATTTATTTTTACCTTATACCCCTGTACCCCAAAAACCCAAAACTGACCCTGAACCCTAAAAATACCCCTGTACCCCAAAAACCCAAAACTGACCCTGAACCCTAAAAATACCCCTGTACCCCAAAAACCCAAAACTGACCCTGAACCCTAAAAATACCCCTTTACCCAAAAACCCAAAACTGACCATGAACCCTAAAAATACCCCTGTACCCCAAAAACCCCAAACTGACCCTGAACCCTAAAAATACCCCTTTACCCAAAAACCCCAAACTGACCCTGAACCCTAAAAATACCCCTTTACCCAAAAACCCCAAACTGACCCTGAACCCTAAAAATACCCCTTTACCCAAAAACTGAAAACTGACCCTGAACCCTAAAAATACCCCTTTACCCAAAAACTGAAAACTGACCCTGAACCCTAAAAATACCCCTTTACCCAAAAACTGAAAACTGACCCTGAACCCTAAAAATACCCCTTTACCCAAAAACTGAAAACTGACCCTGAACCCTAAAAATGCCCCTTTACACAAAAACTGAAAACTGACCCTGAACCCTAAAAATACCCCTTAAAAAACCCAAACATATAAAATTTAAAATATAATTATATACTTACCAATACTTACGTTGTAATGGTATGCGTTGTAAAGGTACCTGCGTTGTAAAAACATGCGTTGTAAATACATGCGTTGTAATGGTTTTTGCGTTGTAAAAGTTTCGTTGTAATGGTAGTGCGTTGTAAAAGTTGCGTTGTAATGGTTGTTTCCCCAGCTTGTACATCCTCACCTGTGACATGAACAGGAATGAACTAACTTTTGATAAAAACTGGGGACTGTGGAAAATGACTAAAATTAGGTATACATAAGCGCGTTCATTTATGTTCACCACAGCCACTGTTGAAAGTAAAGTGAAAATCGTGAAACAGTGGCCACGCCATCTTGTCCCTTTTAGGCCCCATCATGCACGTAAGTGGCAGCCATTTTGTGTGTCATGGCCTCTCTGCCCACTGCCAATAGCCTGCGCGTCTCTCCCCCTCACTACCCGGCCTCGCAAGCATTCCCCCGCGCCCCGACAGCCCCCGGTCTCTCCTTCTTGGGCCATAAACGCACCTCTAACGCGACCCTGTCTCCGAGCCACATCCCGTGCTGAACCCCCTCGCTCTTTCATCTCATTCAAAGAACAGGCCCTATTGATAACTTCTTCCTCCCTGCCCGATTGTCCGGCCTGATCCCAGGCCATCACCTAGCCCAACAGATGCAGTTTATTGCCCCCTACAGTAGGACCTCGCCTCACATCAAAGGAACGGGGATTAATCAATGCTTTCGCACCCCGAAGATCCGACTGATCACACACATCCCCGTTCCCAGCGGAATGTCCAGCTGCGCGATAACCACCACATGCTGAGATCGGGGTGGGAACTCTACTGTAGATGTGTGTGGGAACGGGCCTGGACCGGGGATTCCGAGGATGTCTTTTCTGTCCTTCAAAGAAACATTACGGATGCAGTGTATGTAATAAAGCCATAAACCTGTGTATAAGAGGCCAGGCCTCAGAGATGCGGTTAGAGCACCTCGAGAAGATACCCTGTTGTCTGATTTGACGTGTTCTGCTCCGTCGGAATAAACTCCTGTTTCCTGCCTTCCAGTCTCCAGCGCCTGCCTCTTTGTTTGGTAATCTCGAATGGTATGAGAGGCGGCTAACGCCGGGCAAATACTGAAGGGTTCTTGGTCGAATTCGGCCCTACCTTTTTACAGAACATGGAACATTCTTTCAGAGTTGGCATCAAACATATGGCAGATTTCCTCTCGTTAATTTTCTTAAAAATATTCTCTGGAAGAATGTTTTCATTTGGGTACAAATTTGAAATTAACCGTCCATGTAAAGCTTCTTTCCCTTGCTGACTTATTTTTCCTACTCTTACGTCTTGTAAAATATTTTTATAATCTTCATCCTTTGCCTGCCGCATATTTTGAAGCAGTTCTGCATATTTGAAGTTTAACCATATATTAACGTTTCCAATGCTTCCTAGGCACTTCCTGGTATCTTCATGCATGAGCATTTTGAACAAAGGTTGTCCTTTCACTGGAGTCAACTGCAGAAGATCTCCAAACACAATAATATGTTTTCCTCCAAATAAAACATCATAGTCTGTTCTAAGAATTTCTTGCATTCTCAAATGCACAAAAGCAAGCATTATATTTGACACCATGCTTACTTCATCAATGATAAGAAGTTTCATTTTCTTCAGGACTCTCGAAACTTCGGAACACGCATCTCCAGATAGCTTGTGATATTGCAATTTGTTATCATGCTCTACTGGCAGCATCAGTAAACGATGTAAAGTAATCCCTTTAATATTATGTACTGCCAGCCCAGTTGGAGCGGTAACAACACAAGACAGCGGTGATTCAGTCCTTTTCTGCAGATAAGATGCAATTGCTTTAATCAGAAAACTTTTTCCAGTTCCCGCTTCTCCACTCACGTACAGTCGGACAGGCTTAAATGATGTACATGAGCACTCTTTCTTCTCATGACTCAATCCATGTTCAACCTGTTCTGTGACTTCCTCATATATCAGTTTCTGCTCAACGTGTAATTGTTTCACCAAATCTTCTAAATTAATTACATCCTCTTGAGCTTGCTCCATAGCTCTTTCCACCTCATCCATGGCAGTGGCAGCTTCATTTTGGATAATTGGTCCTCCTAGTGGATCCTGACTCAATGAAGCAGAACTCTGACTGCCTTGAGAACTGTCTCTCGCAATCTTTGCAGCAATTTTTGCTTCTTGCTCTATTTCTTCATTCAACATTTGCAGATAATTTGGAAAAACAGGACATTCTATGGTATCCTTCGTAGCATTAAAAGAGTCTTCATAACAGAGAAAATCTCCAAGTAATTCCTCTTCTTCTCGCCATGGTTTAAAGAGTTTCAAAAGAGCCAAATAGTAAAATTCTCTTTTGTCTGGATTTTCACAACTCAATTTTCAATGATTAATCAAATGACCTTTTCTCTGTTTCACTAGACATCCTTCACATCCAATGACAGCATATATTCCATTATTGATATTTTCTCTGATGTTCCTCTTATAAATATAGCTTTGAAGAACTTCATAGAGACAAACGTTCTCAAGATGAGGACTTCTATTTGGATAGTATGTATCCAACATGTTTGTCTTCAAAATATCTGTACTTTCTGGTTCTTTCTCCGCCAAATACTCTATCTCTTGTACAGATTTCAAAACTCGATTTCGTGTTGCAGCAAGACCTAGACTCACCCAAATGATGGTTCTAGATTTGGCATAGAGACTTGCTGATGACAATCGATCAGAACATTCATATGCTCCAATTTCTCGATGCGACAACATCTTCAGACTGTAACTGTATAATTTCTTGCTTAGACTCTTTTCATGTGAAATGTCCTCCCACATTTCCTTCAGTTCTGTCTTTTCTTTTTTTGTGATGTAAGACGTCACATATCGAGCCACCGGTAGCTTGTCTCCTTTCTGGTGAAGAATTGGCTTGGTAGTTTGGTCTGCCCTGTTCCCATGATGCACTGGGCCAGGGACAGACTAATTTGCATATAGCCAGGTTCTGAGCTGGGATGGGGCAGTGAGCTAAATAACGGTGATGGATCAAGCCCTGATCTTTGGACTGGGTAAGAGTGGTCTGCTTAATTCAGACACTCTGTTCATCACCACCCCCTTTTCTGGAACATATCGAGCCACAGCAATAGAGTTGTCAGCAACTAACTGAATACCCATGTTAGCATTCCACATGGACAAAATCACTGGGTTGTAGTCGTTGATGTACTTGGACTCTTCGTTTCTTTTTAAATTGTATGTATTTTTTGGTGATTTCCTCATCACAGTATGTCGCAGAGAAGACATCAAATTATTTACTCTTCCTTTGGAAATCACTTGTCGTGGAAAGCCGAAACGACATTTTGTGTAGAACTTGTCCTTGTTTCTGAATTTTCGACGACAGTACTTTCCACAACGATGGAATTGAAAGCGTAAAACTTGTTGCCTTAAACTGTTTTCCTCTGTAGTTTTCGGAACAGCACATGTTGAATACTCTTCAATGAAGCTCATCACTGTCTCATCCGAATCTGTTCCAAATTTGGGTGCATCTTTAATCCATAACAACATATGTATGTGAGGAGCACCTCTCGCTTGATACTCCTTTCTCCAAAAGAAATCCAAAACCTCTCCAAGGAGAGGATTTTTTTTGTTGGTAATAAAAGACATCATACCTTCAAATCTATGATTGAAATATCTGCATACGTTCACTGGATCCAAAGAACACAGTTCTCCAGGTGTTTTGAATTCTATATTTTTTATATTTGCATTTGCCTCTCGTAGAAATTGAAGTAAGTCGTCCCATGCATACTCGGCACAGCTATGAATGAGGAACCATGTAGGAGTTCCTAAGTTTCTTAGCATACATTTCAACTCCCCATGACGACGGTACCAATACTCGTTTGTACCACGCTGACATGCCATGAGATTGATTAGATGAGATTCTAAAATATTAACTTGCAAATTCACTTTCTCCCTAAAGTCCCTCGCCGAAACATTTTGCAGATGTGCTCCACTTTTCAGTATATGGTTTACTGCATAAGAAAGCCCAGACAAGTCACTTTCAAACAGTCGATGAAACAAATAGGGAATGCATTGACGAAACCTTGGATCTTCAGCATATAATCTTACAGATCGATATTCAGATGCAGGAATTTGAAGTGGTCGATCGTCATATCGTCCACCTCGACCTGTTGGAAATAGATGTGGAAAACAACGAGCTTCCAAACTTTGTTCCCATACACTCAATCAATCAATCAATCAAGGCATTTGTATAGCGCACTACTCACCCGGAGGGTCTCAAGGCGCTTGGGGAGGGGGGGTCCGCTACTGCTCGAACAGCCAGGTCTTGAGCTGCTTTCTGAAGGCGAGGTGGTCTTGGGTCAGGCGGAGGTGGGTCAGGAGGGAGTTCCACGTCTTGGCGGCCAGGTCGATCGAAGCTGGCGTGTGGGAGTGTAGAAATTGAGGCGGTTGTTGAGGTATCTTGGGCCTTGGTTGTGTAGGGCTTTGTGTGCGTGGGTGAGGAGCCGGAAGGTGATTCTCTTGCTGACCGGGAGCGAGTGCAGGTCTTTCAGGTGTCCGGAGATGTGGCTGTGTCGGGGGATGTTGAGGATGAGTCTTGCTGAGGCGTTCTGGATCCGCTGGAGTCTCTTCTGGAGTTTGGCAGTGGTTCCGGCATAGAGGGAGTTGCCGTAGTCCAGTCGGCTGGTGACGAGGGCCTGAGTGACCGTCTTCCTGGTCTCGGTGGGGATCCACCGGAAGATCTTACGTAGCATGCGCAGGATGTTGAAGCACGACGAGGAGACGGCGTTGACTTGTCTGGTCATGAAGAGGGAGGAGTCCAGGATGAAGCCCAGGTTACGTGCGTGGTCTGTTGGTTTGGGTGCGCTGCCCAGCCAACAGATGGGACTTCCTTTTGCTGCTTTCATTTGAAACAATTCAATTGCATTCCCCATTACTTCTTTGGAATGCAAAGGATGAACAGTATAATGTTCATATATTTCTTCACTTCTAGACACATCAACTTTTTCAATTTGGCCGCCTGAACAATCACTGTCTTCATCTGCAGCTGTTTCCTCTGCTGCAACACATACATCTTTGTAATACTCATTGTTTTTGACTAAATACAACGTTGCCTTTTTGACTTTCCTAACATCCACTAAATATTGCCAGATTTTTGTACTCTTTGTCGGAACCCCATTAACTAGAATAACTAAAGGTTCCTCTTCTAATTTTTCTATACCAATTGTATCAATATTTTTTGGGAAATCTAGGGGCAAATAAACAACTCTTCCCTTTAATCCTCTCTGCAAATCTGTAGGAGGCAATTTCCCTATCTTAGGCTCCATGCGAACAATTGCCTGAAAAGGATGGACACATTGAATCAATATAGACTCATATGTATTTAAATCCATCAATTCACGGGGAATGTCTACCAACTCCAGATTATTATGAACAGCTCTAGCAGGCATTCTGTTTTGATTTAATTTATCATAACAATATTTACAAATACGCTGATCAGAACTCAAATCAAAACAATTCTCCATCCACAAATAAGTTGCAAAATCTTTCCACTCATAATTATTCATCTTTTCACTTTTTACATATAAATCAACTAATCTAGTTTGATGCTTATAATGACTTCGTCGACAACACACAGAAGTAAAATTCGGCCTTTCACTTGATTTCACCTTAAACCTGGTTTTTTCCTGCTCAAACTTTTCTGTATTTGAAATCTGTACATTGTCTTCCACATTACCTTGAATTGCTGTGTCAATTTCTACACTGTCCTCTTTTTCACCAAAATAACAAATCTCAATTTCGTCACAAATCTTCTTCACATCTAATTCAGTTCTATGCAAAAGAGCACTGTTTAATTGTTTAAGCTTAAGTGCTGGACTTTTTGCATAATACAACATTCTCACTAATTTCCTCATTTTGGTATGATGGACTGCTAACATCCTAAAATGATGAACAACACTCTGCCAGACTTTTCTAGAAAGACAAGCCAGTGAATGCCCTTGCAAACCTGTGTTTTCTCTCACTCTGCAAGGATCTAAGTCTTGCAACAACTTCACTTTCTGCTTTAGACTTTTCTTACTATATGTAGGTAAGAAATTACAAAACAAATCAATTGATTCCTGTCGCACATTACAAATACTACTACACTTCCAAGTGTACACTGGACCCTTAGTACGTCTCCCTAAAACTTCATCAGTTAACACCTCTTCTGGTTCTCTAGGCACAAGTTTCTCTTTTTCAATCGGACAACCGTCTTTCACTTCATACGCTCGACCACAGGTGTCAACTGCATGCACTAAATCATTATCCTGGAAGTAACTCTCCTCATTGAAAAATGGCTCACAACTTGAACTGTGCATCCATTCTCCCGAAAAAACTTTACAAAAATTAGTCCGATTAATTACTCTTTTCCTTCTACTGTTTGATTTGAAAACATCAATTGTCTTGTTAAGTGTCCTAATTCTATTGATTATTAAAATAAATAATTTTTTCTTAACTTCAAAAGCCTGATCAACAATCTTCTCTACACTTTTCTTTTTCTTATAAAAAGCAGCTCTCTGTTTACCTTTCCTAATGTTTTTTAACAAATTTAAAACCACCCTTTTGCGAAACATTCGTTTACGAATGCCTCTAAACTGATTCTGCCTTCTATTCCTACACATATTATTCTCTCCTGCTCCAGTTGTAGAATTCTTTGAGGGTCTCACCTTCCTTTTCAAATTTACTCTCTCATTCTCTTTTTCTACATGCTGTCCATCATTTTTTTGCGATGTACATATGTTACGTATGAAAGACTTAGTTCTCTTACCAGGAGCTTTGTTCCTGTTTTTTGAAGTATTTGTTGTGGAAGAGTGCTGTAATTCCGTTGCTCTTTTTGTTTATTTTGCGGTTATCTTCTTTTCTTCGCCTTTCCCTTGAAGGCATTATGTCTTACTCTTAAAATCTTGATTTCAATCTGTGTTAAAGAAAAAAATAGCACATTATAGATCACTATTACCAAACAACAAAGCAATGACAAAACCAAACAGTCTATTCAGGGTTACAGATCAAGTCAGGATTCTCCAGGGCTGCAGAAGAGGTGAGGCCTGTATTGAAGAGTGTAGATGAACACAGCTCTGTCCACAGGTACAAAGTAGGTGAGACCTGTGTCTAAGAGTCCAGTAGGGGATAGACTTCATGAAGTCTAGTCCACTGCACTCTTATACAAAGGCTTCACCACCTATGCTTCCCAGGAAAGGCCTCTCTCCCACTACAGTCTTGAACATAGATCTCACCTCCTCTGTCCCTCTGGACATGCCTCACCTCATCTCCACAATCTACTTCCTAATCTCAGGTGAAACAGGTGACATGATTGTGAAAAGATCACATTTTTTTCATGTAATCATGCACACATAATTTATTCTGTCTCAAAAATGTAAAACACATTACTTTGCCCTATAAATGTTTCAGTAGTGTAATGAAAAGCTTATACATATCACCTTATCTCTGTTTTTCAAATTTCATTCTAAAAAAAGATTATGAGGCCTAAGCAGGACTGCTCATGTGATAAATCCTGTCCAGGGGAGCACAAAACGTGAGGCTTCTGTCCAAGAATGCAGTGGACAGGACTAAACTGGAGTAGTGTGCAAGAAAAAGATGAGCCTCATTTATAAAACCATGCGTCAGTTTTGCGCTACTGATGCGTCACTTTTTGTGATGCATTGGCGGCATAAAACATATGCCTTGTTGCACCATATTTAAAAAGTGACGCATGTAGGTAGATGTGTATTTTTTTAAACCTCTCCACCACATTATACCTCTGTCAAGTGTAATGTACTTTACAATGATGTTACCTGTGTTAACTCAGTGTAGGAAGCATATTGAGTTTGCGTAAAGGAATTGTATTTTGTAAAATAGTGAGGTTTCAGTAATGACATGGAATGCTTGTACATAGGACCTGTGCTGTGTTTCCTAAATGTGATGTCAAAAACGATTTTGAGGAAAATGAATGGCTTTTACATTTTTGAGTATAATGTGGCGCAGAGGTTTAAAAAGTGACGCATCTACCTACATGCGTTACTTTTTAAATATGGCGGAAAAAGGTAGATGTTTGGGCTTTCCTGGGGAGCGTAGGTGGTGAGGCTTGTGTCTAAGAGTGCAGTGGACTAGGCTTCATGAAGCCTATGCTTGTACATAGGACCTGTGCTGTGTTTCCTAAATGTGATGTCAAAAACGATTTTGGGGAAAATGAATGGCTTTTACATTTTTGAGTATAATGTGGCGCAGAGGTTTAAAAAGTGATGCATCTACCTACATGCGTCATTTTTTAAATATGGCGCAAAAAGGTACATGTTTTATGCCGCCGATGCGTCAAAAAAGTGACGCATCAGCAGTGCAAAACTGACGCAGGGCCTCATAAATTAGATTCTTTTTTTTTTGCACACTACTCCAGTTTAGTCCTGTCCACTGCACTCTTGGACACAAGCCTCACCTTTTGTGCTCCCCTGGACAGTCTTCATCTCATCTGCACTGCTTCTTAGGTGTCAGAATCCTATCACATGGGCAAAGCTCCATGTGAAAGCGTTTGCCTCAGTCTTATCCCTGCTGTGAGGCAGATGCTTGTACAAAGGACCTGTGCTGTGTTTCCTAAATGTGATGTCAAAAACGATTTTGGGGAAAATAAAAAAAAATAGATGCATCACTTTTTAAACCTCTGCGACACATTATACTCAAAAATGGAAAAGCCATTAATTTTCCCCAAAATCGTTTTTGACATCACATTTAGGAAACACAGCACAGGTCCTATGTACAAGCATAGGCTTCATGAAGCCTAGTCCACTGCACACTTAGACACAAGCCTCACCACCTACGCTCCCCAGGAAAGCCCAAACATGTACCTTTTTGCGCCATATTTAAAAAGTGACGCATGTAGGTAGATGCGTCACTTTTTAAACCTCTGCGCCACATTATACTCAAAAATGTAAAAACCATTCATTTTCCCCAAAATCGTTTTTGACATCACATTTAGGAAACACAGCACAGGTCCTATGTACAAGCATTCCATGTCATTACTGAAACCTCACTATTTTACAAAATACAATTCCTCTATGCAAACAAACTCAATATGGTTCCTACACTGAGTTAACACAGGTAACATCATTGTAAAGAGTCAAATTGACGCCTGTGTCTAAGAGTGCAGTCGGGGATAGGCTTCATGAAGCCTAGTCCACTGCACTCTTAGACACAAGCCTCACCACCTACGCTCCCCAGGAAAGCCCAAACATGTACCTTTTTGCGCCATATTTAAAAAGTGACGCATGTAGGTAGATGCGTCACTTTTTAAACCTCTGCGCCACATTATACTCAAAAATGTAAAAGCCATTAATTTTCCCCAACATCGTTTTTGACATCACATTTAGGAAACACAGCACAGGTCCTATGTACAAGCATCTGCCTCACAGCAGGGATAAGACTGAGGCAAACGCTTTCACATGGAGCTTTCCCCATGTGATAGGATTCTGACACCTAAGAAGGAGTGCAGATGAGATGAAGACTGTCCAGGGGAGCACAAAAGGTGAGGCTTGTGTGCAAGAGTGCAGTGGACAGGACTAAACTAGAGTAGTGTGCAAAAAAAAAGAATCTCATTTATGAGACCCTGCGTCAGTTTTGCACTGCTGATGCGTCACTTTTTGTGACGCATCGGCGGCATAAAACATGTACCTTTTTGCGCCATATTTTAAAAAAGACGCATGTATGTAGATGCGTCACTTTTTAAACCTCTGCGCCACATTATACTCAAAAATGTAAAAGCCATTCATTTTCCCCAAAATCAATTTTGACATCACATTTAGGAAACACAGCACAGGTCCTATGTACAAGCATTCCATGTCATTACTGAAACCTCACTATTTTACAAAATACAATTCCTCTATGCAAACAAACTCAATATGCTTCCTACCCTGAGTTAACACAGGTAACATCATTGTAAAGAGTCAAATTGACGCCTGCGTCTAAGAGTGCAGTCGGGGATAGGCTTCATGAAGCCTAGTCCACTGCACTCTTAGACACAAGCCTCACCACCTACGCTCCCCAGGAAAGCCCAAACATGTACCTTTTTGCGCCATATTTAAAAAGTGACGCATGTAGGTAGATGCGTCACTTTTTCAACCTCTGCGCCACATTATACTCAAAAATGTAAAAGCCATTCATTTTCCCCAAAATCGTTTTTGATATCACATTTAGGAAACACAGCACAGGTCCTATGTACAAGCATCATAGGCCTCATAAAGCCTAGTCCACTGCACTCTTAGACACAAGCCTCACCACCTACGCTCCCCAGGAAAGCCCAAACATGTACCTTTTTGCACCATATTTAAAAAGTGACGCATGTAGGTAGATGCGTCACTTTTTAAACCTCTGCGCCACATTGTACTCAAAAATGTAAAAACCATTCATTTTCCCCAAAATTGTTTTTGACATCACATTTAGGAAACACAGCACAGGTCCTATGTACAATCATTCCATGTCATTACTGAAACCTCAATATTTCACAAAATACAATTCTTCTATGCAAACAAACTCAATATGGTTCCTACACTGAGTTAACACAGGTAACATCATTGTAAAGAGTCAAATTGACGTCTGTGTCTAAGACTGCATTCGGGGATAGGCTTCATGAAGCCTAGTCCACTGCACTCTTAGACACAAGCCTCACCACCTACGCTCCCCAGGAAAGCCCAAACATGTACCTTATTTAAAAAGTGACGCATGTAGGTAGATGCGTCACTGTTTACACCTCTGCGCCACATTATACTCAAAAATGTAAAAGCCATTCATTTTCCCCAAAATCGTTTTTGACATCACATTTAGGAAACACAGCACAGGTCCTATGTACAAGCATCTGCCTCACAGCAGGGATAAGACTGAGGCAAACGCTTTCACATGGAGCTTTCCCCATGTGATAGGATTCTGACACCTAAGAAGGAGTGCAGATGAGATGAAGACTGTCCAGGGGAGCACAAAAGGTGAGGCTTGTGTCCAAGAGTGCAGTGGACAGGACTAAACTAGAGTAGTGTGCAAAAAAAAAGAATCTCATTTATGAGGCCCTGCGTCAGTTTTGCACTGCTGATGCGTCACTTTTTGTGACGCATCGGCGGCATAAAACAAGTACCTTTTTGCGCCATATTTAAAAAATGACGCATGTAGGTAGATGCATCACTTTTTAAACCTCTGCGCCACATTATACTCAAAAATGTAAAAGCCATTCATTTTCCCCAAAATCGTTTTTGACATCACATTTAGGAAACACAGCACAGGTCCTATGTACAAGCATTCCATGTCATTACTGAAACCTCACTATATTTCAAAATACAATTCCTCTATGCAAACAAACTCAATATGCTTCCTACACTGAGTTAACACAGGTAACATCATAGTAAAGAGTCAAATTGACGCCTGTGTCTAAGAGTGCAGTCGGGGATAGGCTTCATGAAGCCTAGTCCACTGCACTCTTAGACACAAGCCTCACCACCTACGCTCCCCAGGAAAGGCCAAACATGTACCTTTTTCCGCCATATTTAAAAAGTGACGCATGTAGGTAGATGCGTCACATTTTAAACCTCTGCGCCACATTATACTCAAAAATGTAAAAGCCATTCATTTTCCTAAAAATCGTGTTTGACATCACATTTAGGAAACACAGCACAGGTCCTATGTACAAGCATTCCATGTCATTACTGAAACCTCACTATTATACAAAATACAATTCCTCTATGCAAACAAACTCAATATGCTTCCTACACTGAGTTAACACAGGTAACATCATTGTAAAGAGTCAAATTTATTTCTTTAAACATGCACACATTCTTTATTCCTTTTAAAAAATGTAAAAGCCATTCATTTTTCCCAAAATCGTTTTTGACATCACATTCAAGAAACACAGCACAGGTCCTATGTACAAGCATTCCATGTCACTACTAAAACTTCACAATTTTACCAAATACAATTCCTCTATGCAGTAAAAACTTTTTACCAAGCATTATCAAACAGCATGACACAAAGCAACATTAAAAAACCACAATTTGCTTCCAAATCTTCTCCATATACAAGTCTCTATGTACATTAAATGAATCATAACTCACATTTACAAATGCTCTAGGAGATTCACAACAGTGTCAGATACACACACCAATATTTCTTTAGCAGAGCAAAAGGTATGTTCTCCAGGCACTGGAACCATTAATGGCACAGAAAACCTCTAATTGTACACACATATTCCTCATGGTAACCAATCAAAACTCTTCCCTCTCTATTTTCAAATCAACACCCTTCCCCCCCTCAGCCCTTTCTACCTGTTACCATAGCAACTCCCTCCTCACTGAGCTCCCAGGGTTAAAAGTTTATTCTACAATGTTGCAAATCAAATGAGCAAGGGTGTTTGACATCTCAATACACCAGCTTATCTGGTGCAATGTTTCTTTAAATGACTTTTTTTTAACCATTCAAATTACTTCTTACACAGAACACAACCATGCACCCTAACTTTCAGTTTTCAACTATCTCAATCTACCAATCATTGCTTGTGATTCAAGAGCACTGAAACTCCACAGGTTTTTTTTGCAAACTCCTACTGTTCCAACTGCCATTTTATTCCTACACTTCATCTGACTGCACCAGAACCTCCTCTACCATGTATTCTGTCTGGATTATTGGACATAGCTATATCCACTGGGCTCAAAGGTATGCAGCTACCAGACATTTTCACAACCTTGATTTACCAAATGTGAACATTAAATGGATTGGCCAGAGAGGATTGAAATATCACCAATTGATACCATTGGTGAAAACCTTTTTTACATTTGCCACACCCTAACCTCATAATTCTGCACTGTGGTGGAAATGACTTAGGCACTTTGACTGGGGTAGGTCTGGAAATGCTTTTAAAGGACACCTTTGAACAATTGATGGCACTTTTTCCTCAAACTGCCTTGGTATTTTCCAATATATGCCAAAGGCAGAAATGGAACTGGTCCAACCAATTTTGTCCACAATTTGAGAAAGCACGGAAACATGTGAATAAATCTGTTTCTGCTTACATGAGAGACTATGGAATGGGTTCACTATACAACAACAACTTGCGTTACAACATGCAAGATATCTACAGAGGAGATGGTGTGCACTTCAGATGAGGGGAATAGAATATTCCTCCTGAGTTTAAGACTGTGCATTGGTACCTACTTGTAGGTACCTAAATCAGGCACAGAACCCAAAAGCTCTTTTCAGAGCTACCCTACCTCTGATCACTACAAATGATTATCTTTTTCTAACTTTTTTCACTATTTTTCACCAAAGTACGCTCCCTAGTACGCTTCCCGGTGCGCGTACTGGGCGCTCCCCCCGCGAAAATGTAAAAATATTTTATTTTTTTTGGCCTATATGGGCCTCCTAAGACCCCCTCAGAAAACCTAGAGGGTCAGGGAGTGCCTACTGTGCCCCCTTATACCCATTTCCAATGTTGTTTGTCCGCCATTTTCTGACTCAAATCTACCGAAACACAAAATGGAGGACTCCCGTAGCGCTGCCGGTACGCGTACCGGGAAGCGCTCCCAAAAAAATAATAAAAGTTAATTTACATAAAAACTACTGGAGACACTTTCACCAAATATAGAATAGGCCATACTACATACCAGTCCCTACCATTTTCCCAAATTTGGTGGAATTCCATTGAGCCATTTGAGCTGTAGCACTGTCTAAATATCCTGAGGTAAATTACTTCACAAAAACACATCTGAAGTGTTAGAATTGACAACCAATTAAAATGTTACTTTCATTTTCTACTTTTTTTTCCTGACATTTGATTGGTTATGTACATGAATATATATAAAGAAAGAGTGGAAAACCCAGACATTTTGACTACTACCTCCTGAGTAGATTTCAAGAAAATTTTCACTGAGAACTTAAACTGCTTTTTGAAAGGTAAGTTGTTATTTTGAAAACTGAAGTATGTTGTGCACTTTAAGTTAATTTGGAAAACTTTTTCTGATAGTTTTATACTATCCCTCTGTAATAGTTATAGATTTAGATAGACTTCTCTGTTATAGTTATGGATGGATTTAGGCTTGTCTTGTATAATTATGAATTTACTTAGGTTTCATCACATACACTTTTTTATATTTCTACTTCCAGTCTGATACCATACACTGCCCAAATATAACTTCACTGTTAAAAAATCCAAACTACCTGTCTGAACTTAAACCCAACAGTGCCATATTTCTACAGATTTTTTTTTTATGCAAATGTCAGCACAAAAATGGAAGGAGAACAAAACGTTTCCTTTGAAATTGTCCTAGAGATGAACAATGAAGAAATCATTGAACCCAATGACTTGGAATTCATGGATGAATCACGGGACCATGAACTTCTACAATGTGTGGAATCTGTGGATTTGTTAATTCAATATGAGGACGTTTCTGACAGTCAAATGATAGAAGTTATGTTTAATTTAGAAAAAGAATCTGAAAAATAAATGTATATTTAATAATTCTAAAATTGTTTGAGACATTATTCATTTTTATATGTAATTCTTAAACTAGTACCAAATTGATTATAATGTAAAGTCAGACTTATAGTATACTGTGCAATTTTTTTGTGTTACATGGTAATTTTGCTCATAGATACTTCCTTTCTCCCACTATATTATCTCCAATGTGTATTTGACATCTCTTTTTCATCTCCTGCCTCCATGTTCTTTCTGCTTTCCTGACAGACTATGGTATGAATTCCATATACCACAATAACTTCTATAACAACATGCTAGATATCTACATAAAAAAAGGTGTACATTGAATTTAAGACTCTGCATTGGTACCTACATGTTGGTACTTAAATCACCCACACAACACAACAACTCTACTCAGAGATAACCTACCTCTAAGCACTTTAAAATATTATTTTAGTGTTTCACTGAGTTTTCCCCATGTGTGTGGGGAGAGGTGTGTGTGGGGGATGTGCGGGGTGTGTCTGTGAGGTTTGTATGTGTGTGTGTCTGGGGGGGTGAGGTGTCTAGGTGTGTGGGGTATGTGGGTGTGGGTGGGGATGTGGGTGTGTAAGCTGTGTGTGCGGGTGTTCCAGAGCCAACCTTCACGAAGGGATGAAAGCCGTAGCCGAATGGATGACGACCAGCCGCTTGAAACTCAATTCAGACAAGACGGAAGTCCTCATCCTGGGCTCCTCGCCCTCCGCCTGGGACGACTCCTGGTGGCCCCCCGCCCTGGGCTCCGCACCCACACCGACAGACCACGCACGCAACCTGGGCTTCATCCTGGACTCCTCCCTCTCCATGACCAGACAAGTCAACGCCGTCTCCTCGTCATGCTTCAACATCCTGCGCATGCTACGAAAGATCTTCCGGTGGATCCCCACCGAGACCAGGAAGACGGTCACCCAGGCCCTCGTCACCAGTCGACTGGACTACGGCAACGCCCTCTACGCCGGAACCACCGCCAAGCTCCAGAAGAGACTCCAGCGGATCCAGAACGCCTCAGCCAGACTCATCCTCGACATCCCCCGACGCAGCCACATCTCCGGACATCTGAGAGACCTGCACTGGCTCCCCGTCAACAAGAGAATCACCTTCCGTCTCCTCACCCACGCACACAAAGCCCTACACGACCAAGGCCCGAGCTACCTCAACAACCGCATCAACTTCTACGCTCCCAAACGCCACCTCCGATCAGCCAGTCACACCCTCGCCGCCGTCCCCCGCATCCGAAGATCGACAACAGGAGGAAGGTCCTTCTCCCACCTGGCCGCCAAGACCTGGAACTCCCTCCCGACCGACCTGCACCTGACCCAAGACCACCTTTCCTTCAGGAAGAAGCTCAAGACCTGGCTTTTCGAGCAGTAGCAGCACCCCCCCCCCCAAGCGCCTTGAGACCCTCCGGGTAAGTAGTGCGCTATATAAATGTCCATGATTGATTGATTGATTGGTGTGTGGGGTGTTTGGGTGTAGGTGGGAGTGTGGGTGTGTGAGGTGTGTGTGGGGTGTGTGTGGGTGTGGGGGGTATGTGTGTAGGATGTGTATGTATGTGTGGGATGTGTGGATGTGTCTGTGAGGTGTGTGTGTATGTGGGGGGGAGGTGTGTGTGTGTGAGATGTGTGGGGTGTGTCTGTGAGGTATCTCTGTGTGCGTGTGTGTGTGTGTGTTGGGGGGGTGAGGTGTGTGTGTGAGTGTGGGTGTGTGGGATGTGGGTGTGGGTGTGGATGTGTAAGGTGTCGGTGTGGGGGTGTGGGGTGTTTGGGTGTGGGTGGAGGTGTGCGTGTGTGAGGTGTGTGTGGGGAGTGTGTGGGTGTGGGGTTGTGTACATGTGGGTGTGTGTGGGACATACTTGTAGGTACCTAAAACAGCTACAGAACCCAAAAGCTCTTTTCAGAGCTACCCTACCTGTAATCACTCAAAATGATTATTTTAGACTATTATTTTCACTATTTTTCACCAAAGTACGCTCCCCGGTACGCTCCCCGGTGTGCGTACCGGGCGCTCCCCCCGCGAAAATCGGAAAAAAAAATATTTTTTTTTTGTCCCGCGGGACCCTTTTATGGCCCCCACATCAAACCTAGGGGTCAGGGGGGGTGTACCCTGCCCCCTTTTGGTCATTTCCCCTTTTTGTTGTTAGCCACCTCGTGTGTCCCGGATGGCGGCCGCTCCGATTGTTTACAGACACCCGAGAGCCAATCAGCTTCCCGTGCGCAAGTCGCGTGGCGCGCCCGGAGCGCTCCCCGGTGCGCGTACCGGGGTGCGGCTATAGATATATAAATTTTTTTGAACCTAAATTACTCAAAATCCTCTAGAGCACGTATCTTGAGACATAGCAAAGGCACATCGGGCTACAAGTCCCTACAATTTTGCCAAGTTTGGTGAAAATCCATTCAGCCGTTCGAGCTAAAAGTGCTACCGACCGCCCTATGGAAATTAACATGGGGAAAACACATTTTGGGACCCCCCTTTTATCTCGGCCCCCACTTGACGAATCCCCCCCAAACTTTCACAGAACAGGCGGAGCGCCGCAAGGCAAAGTTGCTGAAAAATTCAGGACGATTCCTCAACCGGCGCCAAAGTTATTCCAAATAGAATGTTGCGATTTCCCTATGGAAATCAATCCTAACTATAACTACCTACTGGCGACCGCCAGTGATAAATGGCATTTGTAATTTTACAGCTCGGCAAGGACTGCACTGTACTAGTCCTATGCTTAAAGACTTTGCTGTTTAAATGGCGAAAGACTTTGTCATTTTCTATCTCGGCATGGATAGCACTGTCTAATCCTATGCTTAAAATCTTTGATAGAAAAACAGACATTTGAGGTGAGCAGATCTAGAGTGTCGCTGGTGTTGAGAGTGCTCTAACAGGAGCTGCTTTCCACCTACACTGAGACCTACCCAGAGTTCTCTCCTTCTTTTTTGCATAATTTATGCGTCACTCTATGCCTGAAAGGGTTTTGTTTTGACTTAATACTGGGTGCTCCCTTGTGTCTGGACAAAGCTATACCTCTCTGAAGAGCTCTAATTAGAGCGAAACACTGTGTCAGGGGTTGCTTTTATTCATTTCAGGTTGGCTTGAGTTGGTATTTTACCAATTCAAAGCTGTAATATTGTGCCTGGAGTGATAAATGGCTTTTGTTATTTGACAGCTCGGCAAGGACTGCACTGTACTAGTCCTATGCTTAAAGACTTTGCTGTTTAAATGGCGAAAGACTTTGTCATTTTCTATCTCGGCATGGATAGCACTGTCTAATCCTATGCTTAAAAACTTTGATAGAAAAACAGACATTTGAGGTGAGCAGATCTAGAGTGTCGCTGGTGTTGATAGTGCTCTAACAGGAGCTGCTTTCCACCTAAACTGAGACCTACCCAGAGTTCTCTCCTTCTTTTTTGCATAATTTATGCGTCACTCTATGCCAGAAAGGGTTTTGTTTTGACTTAATACTGGGTGCTCCCTTGTGTCTGGACAAAGCTATACCTCTCTGAAGAGCTCTAATTAGAGCGAAACACTGTGTCAGGGGTTGCTTTTATTCATTTCAGTTTGGCTTGAGTTGGTATTTTACCAATTCAAAGCTGTAATATTGTGCCTGGAGTGATAAATGGCTTTTGTTATTTGACAGCTCGGCAAGGACTGCACTGTACTAGTCCTATGCTTAAAGACTTTGCTGTTTAAATGGCGAAAGACTTTGTCATTTTCTATCTCGGCATGGATAGCACTGTCTAATCCTATGCTTAAAAACTTTGATAGAAAAACAGACATTTGAGGTGAGCAGATCTAGAGTGTCGCTGGTGTTGATAGTGCTCTAACAGGAGCTGCTTTCCACCTAAACTGAGACCTACCCAGAGTTCTCTCCTTCTTTTTTGCATAATTTATGCGTCACTCTATGCCTGAAAGGGTTTTGTTTTGACTTAATACTGGGTGCTCCCTTGTGTCTGGACAAAGCTATACCTCTCTGAAGAGTTCTAATTAGAGCGAAACACTGTGTCAGGGGTTGCTTTTATTCATTTCAGGTTGGCTTGAGTTGGTATTTTACCAATTCAAAGCTGTAATATTGTGCCTGGAGTGATAAATGGCTTTTGTTATTTGACAGCTCGGCAAGGACTGCACTGTACTAGTCCTATGCTTAAAGACTTTGCTGTTTAAATGGCGAAAGACTTTGTCATTTATTATCTCGGTATTGGATAGCACTGTCTAATCCTATGCTTAAAAACTTTGATAGAAAAACAGACATTTGAGGTGAGCAGATCTAGAGTGTCGCTGGTGTTGAGAGTGCTCTAACAGGAGCTGCTTTCCACCTAAACTGAGACCTACCCAGAGTTCTCTCCCTCTTTTTTGCATAATGTATGCGTCACTCTATGCCTGAAAGGGTTTTGTTTTGACTTAATACTGGGTGCTCCCTTGTGTCTGGACAAAGCTATACCTCTCTGAAGAGCTCTAATTAGAGCGAAACACTGTGTCAGGGGTTGCTTTTATTCATTTCAGGTTGGCTTGAGTTGGTATTTTACCAATTCAAAGCTGTAATATTGTGCCTGGAGTGATAAATGGCTTTTGTTATTTGACAGCTCGGCAAGGACTGCACTGTACTAGTCCTATGCTTAAAGACTTTGCTGTTTAAATGGCGAAAGACTTTGTCATTTTCTATCTCGGCATGGATAGCACTGTCTAATCCTATGCTTAAAAACTTTGATAGAAAAACAGACATTTGAGGTGAGCAGATCTAGAGTGTCGCTGGTGTTGAGAGTGCTCTAACAGGAGCTGCTTTCCACCTAAACTGAGACCTACCCAGAGTTCTCTCCTTCTTTTTTGCATAATTTATGTGTCACTCTATGCCTGAAAGGGTTTTGTTTTGACTTAATACTGGGTGCTCCCTTGTGTCTGGACAAAGCTATACCTCTCTGAAGAGCTCTAATTAGAGCGAAACACTGTGTCAGGGGTTGCTTTTATTCATTTCAGGTTGGCTTGAGTTGGTATTTTACCAATTCAAAGCTGTAATATTGTGCCTGGAGTGATACATGGCTTTTGTTATTTGACAGCTCGGCAAGGACTGCACTGTACTAGTCCTATGCTTAAAGACTTTGCTGTTAAATTGGCGAAAGACTTTGTCATTTTCTATCTCGGCATGGATAGCACTGTCTAATCCTATGCTTAAAAACTTTGATAGAAAAACAGACATTTGAGGTGAGCAGATCTAGAGTGTCGCTGGTGTTGAGGATGCTCTAACAGGAGCTGCTTTCCAACTAAACTGAGACCTACCCAGAGTTCTCTCCTTCTTTTTTGCATAATTTATGCGTCACTCTATGCCTGAAAGGGTTTTGTTTTGATATAGCCGGTTTTCATCCGTTTTTACGATTAGTATTGCCAACGCGTTTCAGGGCTAAGCAGCCCCTTCTTCCTGGGCAGAGAAAGCACGAATGAAGCCTGCATTTGTTCATTCACCAACTTTTAATTACAACCTTCCCCTCCACTGGGCGTTTCCTCATACCACATACCCCTGGTGCATGATATGGAATGGTTTTCATAATGCAGGTAATATTTGCCTTTAAGTAAGTTCATTTCTGCTTTCATACTTCTTTCCATACATTCGTTAAACCTCTAAGTGAGTTTGCAGATGGAAACAGGTAGGCTCAATCAGCACTTCGAAAACGGTGCTGCGCTGTCATGAAAAAGTTCCGACAACAGCCCACTTACTGTTGATTGATGTATTCTCCAGCTTGCAGTGGTGCCTCTCCCCGCGGCCAGGCTGCCGTGTGAAAATATTTCAGCAAAGTGCCCTAGAGCTTGGGAGAGCACACAACCATTTCCAGCCTTCCAGCTCTGTTTGTGCAGCCTGCTGGTTTTCATCCGTTTTTACGATTATTATTGCCAACGCGTTTCAGGGCTAATCAGCCCCTTCTTCCTGGGCAGAGAAAGCACGAATGAAGCCTGCATTTGTTCATTCACCAACTTGTAATCACAACCTTCCCCTCCACTGGGCGTGTCCTCATACCACATACCCCTGGTGCATGATGGGGAATGGAGTTCATAATGCAGGTAATATTTGCCTTTAAGTAAGTTCATTTCTGCTTTCCCACTACTTTCCATATATTCGTTAAACCTCTAAGTGAGTTTGCAGATGGAAACAGGTAGGCTCAATCAGCACTTCGAAAACGGTGCTGCGCTGTCATGAAAAAGTTCCGACAACAGCCCACTTACTGTTGATTGATGTATTCTCTAGCTTGCAGTGGTGCTTCTCTCTGCGGCCAGGCTGCCGCGTGAAAATGTTTTAGCAAAGTGCCCTGGAGCTTGGGAGAGCACACAACCATTTCCAGCCTTGCAGCTCTGTTTGTGCAGCCTGCCGGTTTTCATCCGTTTTTACGATTAGTATTGCCAACGCATTTCAGGGCTAGGCAGCCCTTTCTTCCTGGGCAGAGAAAGAACGAATGAAGCCTGCATTTGTTCATTCACCAACTTTTATTCTTTTTTTTTTTCTTTTTGCAGAGTTTTATATAGCGCAAACTAGAACCGAACGGAATCAGTTATCAGAGCACTTTACATAGCACCAGTTACGTTACATGAGGACACACTTTCATTTTAGGCACGGGGAGATTAAGTGATTTGCCCAGAATCACAGGGGGTTTTTGGCGTCGTTACCGAGACTCGAACCTAGATCCCCAGGTCCGAGGTCGAGCGCCTTAGCCGTTAGGCCAACCCGTCTCCCAACCTTCTCCTCCACTCGGCGTGTCCTCATACCACATACCTCTGGTGCATGATGGGGAATGGAGTTCATAATGCAGGTAATATTTGCCTTTATTTGCCTATATTTGCCTATATTTGTAATCACAACCTTCCCCTCCACTGGGCGTGTCCTCATACCACATACCTCTGGTGCATGATGGGGAATGGAGTTCATAATGCAGGTAATATTTGCCTTTAAGTATGTTCATTTCTGCTTTCCCACTTCTTTCCATACATTCGTTAAACCTCTAAGTGAGTTTGCAGATGGAAACAGGTAGGCTCAATCAGCACTTCAAAAACGGTGCTGCGCTGTCATGAAAAAGTTCAGACAACAGCCCACTTACTGTTGATTAATGTATTCTCCAGCTTGCAGTGGTGCCTCTCCCCGTGGCCAGGCTGCCACGTGAAAATGTTTTAGCAAAGTGCCCTGGAGCTTGGGAGAGCACACAACCATTTCCAGCCTTCCAGCTCTGTTTGTGCAGCCTGCCGGTTTTCATCCGTTTTTACGATTAGTATTGCCAACGCGTTTCAGGGCTAAGCAGCCCCTTCTTCCTGGGCAGAGAAAGCACAAATGAAGCCTGCATTTGTTCATTCACCAACTTTTAATCACAACCTTCCCCTCCACTGACCGTGTCCTCACACCACATACCCGTGGTGCATGATGGGGAATGGAGTTCATAATGCAGGTAATATTTGCCTTTAAGTAAGTTCATTTATGCTTTCCCACTTCTTTCCATACATTCGTTAAACCTCTAAGTGCGTTTTCAGATGGAAACAGGTAGGCTCAATCAGCACTTCGAAAACGGTGCTGCGCTGTCATGAAAAAGTTCCGACAACAGCCCACTTACTGTTGATTGATGTATTCTCCAGCTTGCAGTGGTGCCTCTACCCGCGGCCAACCTGCCGCGTGAAAATGTTTTAGCAAAGTGCCCTGGAGCTTGGGAGATCACACAACCATTTCCAGCCTTCCAGCTCTGTTTGTGCAGCCTGCCGGTTTTCATCCGTTTTTACGATTAGTATTGCCAACGCGTTTCAGGGCTAAGCAGCCCCTTCTTCCTGGGCAGAGAAAGCACGAATGAAGCCTGCATTTGTTCATTCACCAACTTTTAATTACAACCTTCCCATCCACTGGGCGTGTCCTCATACCACATACCCCTGGTGCATGATGGGGAATGGTGTTCATAATGCAGGTAATATTTGCCTTTAAGTAAGTTCATTTATGCTTTCATACTTCTTTCCATACATTCGTTAAACCTCTAAGTGAGTTTGCAGATGGAAACAGGTAGGCTCAATCAGCACTTCGAAAACGGTGCTGCGCTGTCATGAAAAAGTTCCGACAACAGCCCACTTACTGTTGATTGATGTATTCTCCAGCTTACAGTGGTGCCTCTCCCCGCGGCCAGGCTGCCGTGTGAAAATATTTTAGCTAAGTGCCCTAGAGCTTGGGAAAGCACACAACCATTTCCAGGCTTCCAGCTCTGTTTGTGCAGCCTGCCGGTTTTCATCCGTTTTTACGATTATTATTGCCAACGCGTTTCAGGGCTAATCAGCCCCTTCTTCCTGGGCAGAGAAAGCACGAATGAAGCCTGCATTTGTTCATTCACCAACTTGTAATCACAACCTTCCCCTCCACTGGGCGTGTCCTCATACCACATACCCCTGGTGCATGATGGGGAATGGAGTTCATAATGCAGGTAATATTTGCCTTTAAGTAAGTTCATTTCTGCTTTCCCACTACTTTCCATATATTCGTTAAACCTCTAAGTGAGTTTGCAGATGGAAACAGGTAGGCTCAATCAGCACTTCGAAAACGGTGCTGCGCTGTCATGAAAAAGTTCCGACAACAGCCCACTTACTGTTGATTGATGTATTCTCTAGCTTGCAGTGGTGCTTCTCCCTGCGGCCAGGCTGCCGCGTGAAAATGTTTTAGCAAAGTGCCCTGGAGCTTGGGAGAGCACATAACCATTTCCAGCCTTCCAGCTCTGTTTGTGCAGCCTGCCGGTTTTCATCCGTTTTTACGATTAGTATTGCCAACGCATTTCAGGGCTAAGCAGCACTTTCTTCCTGGGCAGAGAAAGCACGAATGAAGCCTGCATTTGTTCATTCACCAACTTTTATTCTTTTTTTTTTTGCAGAGTTTTATATAGCGCAAACTAGAACCGAACCGAATCAGTTATCAGAGCGCTTTACATAGCACCAGTTACGTTACATGAGGACACACTTTCATTTTAGGCACGGGGAGATTAAGTGATTTGCCCAGAATCACAGGGGGTTTTTGGCGTCGTTACCGAGACTCGAACCTAGATCCCCAGGTCCGAGGTCGAGCGCCTTAGCCGTTAGGCCAACCCCTCTCCCAACCTTCCCCTCCACTGGGCGTGTCCTCATACCACATACCTCTGGTGCATGATGGGGAATGGAGTTCATAATGCAGGTAATATTTGCCTTTATTTGCCTATATTTGCCTATATTTGTAATCACAACCTTCCCCTCCACTGGGCGTGTCCTCATACCACATACCTCTGGTGCATGATGGGGAATGGAGTTCATAATGCAGGTAATATTTGCCTTTAAGTAAGTTCATTTCTGCTTTCCCACTTCTTTCCATACATTCGTTAAACCTCTAAGTGAGTTTGCAGATGGAAACAGGTAGGCTCAATCAGCACTTCAAAAACGGTGCTGCGCTGTCATGAAAAAGTTCAGACAACAGCCAGCCCACTTACAGTTGATTAATGTATTCTCCAGCTTGCAGTGGTGCCTCTCCCCGCAGCCAGGCTGCCACGTGAAAATGTTTTAGCAAAGTGCCCTGGAGCTTGGGAGAGCACACAACCATTTCCAGCCTTCCAGCTCTGTTTGTGCAGCCTGCCGGTTTTCATCCGTTTTTACGATTAGTATTGCCAACGCGTTTCAGGGCTAAGCAGCCCCTTCTTCCTGGGCAGAGAAAGCACAAATGAAGCCTGCATTTGTTCATTCACCAACTTTTAATCACAACCTTCCCCTCCACTGACCGTGTCCTCACACCACATACCCGTGGTGCATGATGGGGAATGGAGTTCATAATGCAGGTAATATTTGCCTTTAAGTAAGTTCATTTCTGCTTTCCCACTTCTTTCCATACATTCGTTAAACCTCTAAGTGCGTTTTCAGATGGAAACAGGTAGGCTCAATCAGCACTTCGAAAACGGTGCTGCGCTGTCATGAAAAAGTTCCGACAACAGCCCACTTACTGTTGATTGATGTATTCTCCAGCTTGCAGTGGTGCCTCTACCCGCGGCCAACCTGCCGCGTGAAAATGTTTTAGCAAAGTGCCCTGGAGCTTGGGAGATCACACAACCATTTCCAGCCTTCCAGCTCTGTTTGTGCAGACTGCCGGTTTTCATCCGTTTTTACGATTAGTATTGCCAACGCGTTTCAGGGCTAAGCAGCCCCTTCTTCCTGGGCAGAGAAAGCACGAATGAAGCCTGCATTTGTTCATTCACCAACTTTTAATCACAACCTTCACCCTCCACTGGGCGTGTCCTCATACCACATACCCCTGGTGCATGATGGGGAATGGAGTTCACAATGCAGGTAATATTTGCCTTTAAGTAAGTTCATTTCTGCTTTTCCACTTCTTACCATACATTGGTTAAACCTCTAAGTGAGTTTGCAGAAGGAAACAGGTAGGCTCAATCAGCACTTCGAAAACGGTGCTGCACTGTCATGAAAAAGTTCCGACAACAGCCCACTTACTGTTCATTGATGTATTCTCCAGCTTGCAGTGGTGCCTCTCCCCGCATTCAGGCTGCCGTGTGAAAATGTTTTAGCAAAGTGCCCTGGAGCTTGGGAGAGCACACAACCATTTCCAGCCTTCCAGCTCTGTTTGTGCAGCCTGCCGGTTTTCATCCGTTTTTACGATTAGTATTGCCAACGCGTTTCAGGGCTAAGCAGCCCCTTCTTCCTGGGCAGAGAAAGCACGAATGAAGCCTCCATTTGTTCATTCACCAACTTTTAATCACAACCTTCCCCTCCACTGGGCGTGTCCTCATACCACATACCCCTGGTGCATGATGGGGAATGGAGTTCATAATGCAGGTAATATTTGCCTTTTAGTAAGTTCATTTCTGCTTTCCCACTACTTTCCATATATTCGTTAAACCTCTAAGTGAGTTTGCAGATGGAAACAGGTAGGCTCAATCAGCACTTAGAAAACGGTGCTGCGCTGTCATGAAAAAGTTCAGACAACAGCCCACTTACTGTTGATTGATGTATTCTCCAGCTTGTAGTGGTGCCTCTACCCGCGGCCAGGCTTCCGCGTGAAAATGTTTTAGCAAAGTGCCCTGGAGCTTGGGAGATCACACAACCATTTCCAGCCTTCCAGCTCTGTTTGTGCAGCCTGCCGGTTTTCATCCGTTTTTACGATTAGTATTGCCAACGCGTTTCAGGGCTAAGCAGCCCCTTCTTCCTGGGCAGAGAAAGCACAAATGAAGCCTGCATTTGTTCATTCACCAACTTTTAATCACAACCTTCCCTTCCACTGGGTGTGTCCTCATACCACATACCCCTGGTGCATGATGGGGAAGGGAGTTCATAGTGCAGGTAATATTTGCCTTTAAGTAAGTTCATTTCTGCTTTCCCACTTCTTTCCATACATTCGTTAAACCTCTAAGTGAGTTTGCAGATGGAAAGAGGTAGGCTCAATCAGCACTTCAAAAACGGTGCTGCGCTGTCATGAAAAAGTTAAGACAACAGCCCACTTATTGTTGATTTATGTATTCTCCAGCTTGCAGTGGTGCCTCTCCCCGCGGCCAGGCTGCCACGTGAAAATGTTTTAGCAAAGTGCCCTGGAGCTTTGGAGAGCTCACAACCATTTCCGGCCTTCCAGCTCTGTTTGTGCAGCCTGCCGGTTTTCATCCGTTTTTACGATTAGTATTGCCAACGCGTTTCAGGGCTAAGCAGCCCCGTCTTCCTGGGCAGAGAAAGTACAAATGAAGCCTGCATTTGTTCATTTACCAACTTTTAATCACAACCTTCCCCTCCACTGGGCGTGTCCTCATACCACATACCCCTGGTGCATGACGGGCAATGGAGTTCATAATGCAGGTAATATTTGCCTTTAAGTAAGTTCATTTCTGCTTTCCCACTTCTTTCCATACATTCGTTAAACCTCTAAGTGAGTTTGCAGATGGAAACAGGTAGGCTCAATCAGCACTTCGAAAACAGTGCTGCACTGTCATGAAAAAGTTCCGACAACAGCCCACTTACTGTTGATTGATGTATTCTCCAGCTTGCAGTTTTGCCTCTCCCCGCGGCCAGGCTGCCGTGTGAAAATGTTTTAGCAAAGTGCCCTGGAGCTTGGGAGAGCACACAACCATTTCCAGCCTTCCAGCTCTGTCTGTGCAGCCTGCCGGTTTTCATCCGTTTTTACGATTAGTATTGCCAACGTGTTTCAGGGCTAAGCAGCCCCTTCTTCCTGGGCAGAGAAAGCACGAATGAAGCCTGCATTTGTTCATTCACCAACTTTTAATCACAACCTTCCCCTCCACTGGGCGTGTCCTCATACCACATACCCCTGCTGCATGATGGGGAATGGAGTTCATAATGCAGGTAATATTTGCCTTTAAGTAAGTTCATTTCTGCTTTCCCACTTCTTTCCATACATTCGTTAAACCTCTAAGTGAGTTTTCAGATAGAAACAGGTAGGCTCAATCAGCACTACGAAAACGGTGCTGCGCTGTCATGAAAAAGTTCTGACAACAGCCCACTTACTGTTGATTGATGTATTCTCCAGCTTGCAGTGGTGCCTCTCCCCGCGGCCAGGCTGCCGCGTGAAAATGAGTTAGCAAAGTGCCCTGGAGCTTGGGAGAGCACACAACCATTTCCAGCCTTCCAGCTCTGTTTGTGCAGCCTGCTGGTTTTCATCCGTTTTTACGATTAGTATTGCCAACGCGTTTCAGGGCTAAGCAGCCCCTTCTTCCTGGGCAGAGAAAGCACAAATGAAGCCTGCATTTATTCATTCACCAACTTTTAATCACAACCTTCCCTTCCACTGGGCGTGTCCTCATACCACATACCCCTGCTGCATGATGGGGAATGGAGTTCATAATGCAGGTAATATTTGCCTTTAAGTAAGTTCATTTCTGCTTTCCCACTTCTTTCCATACATTCGTTAAACCTCTAAGTGAGTTTGCAGATGGAAACAGGTATGCTCAATCAGCACTTCGAATACGGTGCTGCGCTGTCATGAAAAAGTTCCGACAACAGCCCACTTACTGTTGATTGATGTATTCCCCAGCTTGCAGTGGTGCCTCTCCCCGCGGCCAGGCTGACGCGTGAAAATGTTTTAGCAAAGTGCCCTGGAGCTTCGTAGAGCACACAACAATTTCCAGCCTTCCAGCTCTGTTTGTGCAGCCTGCCGGTTTTCATCCGTTTTTACGATTAGTATTGCCAACGCGTTTCAGGGCTAAGCAGCCCCTTCTTCCTGGGCAGAGAAAGCACAAATGAAGCCTGCATTTGTTCATTCACCAACTTTTAATCACAACCTTCCCTTCCACTGGGTGTGTCCTCATACCACATACCCCTGGTGCATGATGGGGAAGGGAGTTCATAGTGCAGGTAATATTTGCCTTTAAGTAAGTTCATTTCTGCTTTCCCACTTCTTTCCATACATTCGTTAAACCTCTAAGTGCGTTTTCAGATGGAAACAGGTAGGCTCAATCAGCACTTCGAAAACGGTGCTGCGCTGTCATGAAAAAGTTCCGACAACAGCCCACTTACTGTTGATTGATGTATTCTCCAGCTTGCAGTGGTGCCTCTACCCGCGGCCAACCTGCCGCGTGAAAATGTTTTAGCAAAGTGCCCTGGAGCTTGGGAGATCACACAACCATTTCCAGCCTTCCAGCTCTGTTTGTGCAGACTGCCGGTTTTCATCCGTTTTTACGATTAGTATTGCCAACGCGTTTCAGGGCTAAGCAGCCCCTTCTTCCTGGGCAGAGAAAGCACGAATGAAGCCTGCATTTGTTCATTCACCAACTTTTAATCACAACCTTCACCCTCCACTGGGCGTGTCCTCATACCACATACCCCTGGTGCATGATGGGGAATGGAGTTCATAATGCAGGTAATATTTGCCTTTAAGTAAGTTCATTTCTGCTTTTCCACTTCTTACCATACATTGGTTAAACCTCTAAGTGAGTTTGCAGATGGAAACAGGTAGGCTCAATCAGCACTTCGAAAACGGTGCTGCACTGTCATGAAAAAGTTCCGACAACAGCCCACTTACTGTTCATTGATGTATTCTCCAGCTTGCAGTGGTGCCTCTCCCCGCATTCAGGCTGCCGTGTGAAAATGTTTTAGCAAAGTGCCCTGGAGCTTGGGAGAGCACACAACCATTTCCAGCCTTCCAGCTCTGTTTGTGCAGCCTGCCGGTTTTCATCCGTTTTTACGATTAGTATTGCCAACGCGTTTCAGGGCTAAGCAGCCCCTTCTTCCTGGGCAGAGAAAGCACGAATGAAGCCTCCATTTGTTCATTCACCAACTTTTAATCACAACCTTCCCCTCCACTGGGCGTGTCCTCATACCACATACCCCTGGTGCATGATGGGGAATGGAGTTCATAATGCAGGTAATATTTGCCTTTTAGTAAGTTCATTTCTGCTTTCCCACTACTTTCCATATATTCGTTAAACCTCTAAGTGAGTTTGCAGATGGAAACAGGTAGGCTCAATCAGCACTTAGAAAACGGTGCTGCGCTGTCATGAAAAAGTTCAGACAACAGCCCACTTACTGTTGATTGATGTATTCTCCAGCTTGTAGTGGTGCCTCTACCCGCGGCCAGGCTTCCGCGTGAAAATGTTTTAGCAAAGTGCCCTGGAGCTTGGGAGATCACACAACCATTTCCAGCCTTCCAGCTCTGTTTGTGCAGCCTGCCGGTTTTCATCCGTTTTTACGATTAGTATTGCCAACGCGTTTCAGGGCTAAGCAGCCCCTTCTTCCTGGGCAGAGAAAGCACAAATGAAGCCTGCATTTGTTCATTCACCAACTTTTAATCACAACCTTCCCTTCCACTGGGTGTGTCCTCATACCACATACCCCTGGTGCATGATGGGGAAGGGAGTTCATAGTGCAGGTAATATTTGCCTTTAAGTAAGTTCATTTCTGCTTTCCCACTTCTTTCCATACATTCGTTAAACCTCTAAGTGAGTTTGCAGATGGAAAGAGGTAGGCTCAATCAGCACTTCAAAAACGGTGCTGCGCTGTCATGAAAAAGTTAAGACAACAGCCCACTTATTGTTGATTTATGTATTCTCCAGCTTGCAGTGGTGCCTCTCCCCGCGGCCAGGCTGCCACGTGAAAATGTTTTAGCAAAGTGCCCTGGAGCTTTGGAGAGCTCACAACCATTTCCGGCCTTCCAGCTCTGTTTGTGCAGCCTGCCGGTTTTCATCCGTTTTTACGATTAGTATTGCCAACGCGTTTCAGGGCTAAGCAGCCCCGTCTTCCTGGGCAGAGAAAGTACAAATGAAGCCTGCATTTGTTCATTTACCAACTTTTAATCACAACCTTCCCCTCCACTGGGCGTGTCCTCATACCACATACCCCTGGTGCATGACGGGGAATGGAGTTCATAATGCAGGTAATATTTGCCTTTAAGTAAGTTCATTTCTGCTTTCCCACTTCTTTCCATACATTCGTTAAACCTCTAAGTGAGTTTGCAGATGGAAACAGGTAGGCTCAATCAGCACTTCGAAAACAGTGCTGCACTGTCATGAAAAAGTTCCGACAACAGCCCACTTACTGTTGATTGATGTATTCTCCAGCTTGCAGTTTTGCCTCTCCCCGCGGCCAGGCTGCCGTGTGAAAATGTTTTAGCAAAGTGCCCTGGAGCTTGGGAGAGCACACAACCATTTCCAGCCTTCCAGCTCTGTCTGTGCAGCCTGCCGGTTTTCATCCGTTTTTACGATTAGTATTGCCAACGTGTTTCAGGGCTAAGCAGCCCCTTCTTCCTGGGCAGAGAAAGCACGAATGAAGCCTGCATTTGTTCATTCACCAACTTTTAATCACAACCTTCCCCTCCACTGGGCGTGTCCTCATACCACATACCCCTGCTGCATGATGGGGAATGGAGTTCATAATGCAGGTAATATTTGCCTTTAAGTAAGTTAATTTCTGCTTTCCCACTTCTTTCCATACATTCGTTAAACCTCTAAGTGAGTTTTCAGATAGAAACAGGTAGGCTCAATCAGCACTACGAAAACGGTGCTGCGCTGTCATGAAAAAGTTCTGACAACAGCCCACTTACTGTTGATTGATGTATTCTCCAGCTTGCAGTGGTGCCTCTCCCCGCGGCCAGGCTGCCGCGTGAAAATGAGTTAGCAAAGTGCCCTGGAGCTTGGGAGAGCACACAACCATTTCCAGCCTTCCAGCTCTGTTTGTGCAGCCTGCTGGTTTTCATCCGTTTTTACGATTAGTATTGCCAACGCGTTTCAGGGCTAAGCAGCCCCTTCTTCCTGGGCAGAGAAAGCACAAATGAAGCCTGCATTTATTCATTCACCAACTTTTAATCACAACCTTCCCTTCCACTGGGCGTGTCCTCATACCACATACCCCTGCTGCATGATGGGGAATGGAGTTCATAATGCAGGTAATATTTGCCTTTAAGTAAGTTCATTTCTGCTTTCCCACTTCTTTCCATACATTCGTTAAACCTCTAAGTGAGTTTGCAGATGGAAACAGGTATGCTCAATCAGCACTTCGAATACGGTGCTGCGCTGTCATGAAAAAGTTCCGACAACAGCCCACTTACTGTTGATTGATGTATTCCCCAGCTTGCAGTGGTGCCTCTCCCCGCGGCCAGGCTGACGCGTGAAAATGTTTTAGCAAAGTGCCCTGGAGCTTCGTAGAGCACACAACAATTTCCAGCCTTCCAGCTCTGTTTGTGCAGCCTGCCGGTTTTCATCCGTTTTTACGATTAGTATTGCCAACGCGTTTCAGGGCTAAGCAGCCCCTTCTTCCTGGGCAGAGAAAGCACGAATGAAGCCTGCATTTGTTCATTCACCAACTTTATATATATATTCACTGAAACCCCCAAAGGTAATATAGGTGTGTGTGTGTATGTTTGTGTGTGTGTATGTGCAGTTCACTTTATTGTTTACAATTGTTTGATGCTAATTTAAATTTTTAAATTATGTTTCATATACGTTTATCTTATAGACATGTCTGTTCTTTTTAAATTTTATGTGACTGTTCATTTTTTAATGTAGCTCTTTAAAACATGTTCAATTATTGTTTTTACATTTTTATAGAAAGAAATATATATAGATATATGTATTTAATTTACATTATAAATTAAAACTATCTTTTTATTATATTATTATATTGTTTTAATATTTTGAATAAATTACACCTGACTCTAAAAAGGCCCAGCTGACTAAAGAGATCTAGACCTGGCAGGAAGCTGAGCTGAATAGAAACCTTGCGCCAACAATCCTGATCTGATAGATAATCTTGTTGTATATTTGCTTATTAAGCTTTTCTCTATTTTTCTTAACTGGCTTGGGAATTTTATTGTGCTGTGTTCTTTGCATGAAAGTGTTGGTAATGCTTGAGCCTAGCACTCACTTCTCTGGTGATTGCCTGCTGCTTATGCAGTAGCTGGGATGAGTTGAGAAGAGATTCCATCACAGTTGAGTCCATCCGAGTTGAGTTTTGGCTGAACCAGAGTGGATTTACTGAATTATTAGGTGTACCCCATCCTGCAATGGTAACCCTATTTCTGACACATGGCGTGCAAGAATACAGTTTATTCCTAGTTTTTGCATAGGAAGCGGATGGACACAATATTGTAATGTTGTTTCGAACACTTTGATCACAGGCTTTGGATTTATAGATTTAAATCATCTCACAATTTACCAGAGGGCACCAAATATGGAAGGGTTATGAAAGTACAGTTATAAAATATATGATTATTGCATTGAATTGCGTTATCTTCTCAGAAAATAGAGCAAAATATCTGACGCTTTGCAGCATACATTCGAAGTAATTCATCCCACAAATGTTTTCTCATTTTTTCAGTACAAGCATTAGGGCTGTTCATCTATTGTTAGATATGCTTATGTCATATGACTCACATATGAATTTTCTGTAATAACATATTTTTTACACTGAGAACAGAAATAAACTCTCAGTTCTGCTCCAGATTTCTTGTTGCATTAAATGTAATTTTTAAATCATATGAATATCAAGGTCTATGGTGATGTCAAAATCAACAATCTGCATTCATCCAAATAAAAAGGTCTCTTGTAATAACATGATAATTGTCAAGGCTAATTAAAAAGAGAATTATTGATTTCAACACTTTGCTTGAGAAGTGTTCTGTGATGCTTTCTCTTCATTTTTCTATTCTTCATTCATCCATGAATCAGGCATTTTGCCTCTCATCAGATATACTTGAAAGGCCCAAGCTTTCTGAATTCCCATGCAGGATAGTTTTTGTGCAGAAAATGACACCTTCTTGTGCAAAAACAATCCTGAGAGGCATTTTCCTCTTTCTGCGTGTGCTTCAGAGTGTTCACACATATATAGAGGATGTAAAAAGGAGAAATAAAGATATTTTCCTCGTTACGCCTCTCCTGGGAAGGTGTGTCTTTTTGTGCATTCCTAGGTTTACAAGGTCTTGTAAATCTGGTAATGCATCAAAAACCATGGGAGTTGCATGGGAATACCCATGCAACGCCCATGGTACGCCTACCCAGTGCATAGTAATGCAACACAGTGACTTGTGCTGTGTTGCATTACTCCAGATGTTTGGAGGCACTCAAAGCCACGCAAACTAACTTCATGTTTGTGTCACTCTTGCACCACGTTACGTGGTGCAAGAACCATATAACCTGAGTCATAAATATGGCCCTAAATAAGTGCCCTCCCCCTTCATCATCACTTTCCTTAATGAAGGTTTGGTATGTAGAAGAATGGAGAGAACGTAATGAAGATTACCTTCACCTTCTTTCTTCCTTGTACCATTCCTATATGAATGAAAAAATACCCAAGACCAAAATAGAAAAAGGAAAAAAAAGATAAGTCATAATATAAGCAAAACAATAATTCAGAATTAAGGCAACTTGCAGTATAAATTAACTTGCAGCCAGTAAATAATTATACACTCATTTTTCAGCAGCAGTTATCAAATGCTGTGCTATGGCTAAATCAATATAATCTAAAACCTTCCTACCATAATGTACAATAACTGTAGAAGGGGAAGCTGAAGTGGACTCACTCCACACAGGAACACCTACGGCGTATGTGCGAAAAGCAGACATTCTCTAAGTTCATCTACCCTGAGCAAAAACTTGTGAGTCACTGCAGTGCGATCCAAGTAGAACAGAACATCACGCACATCAATCCCATTCAGAAAAGGCTTCGTGATGAATTGAAAATAATTATTGAACACTGTGAACTGGAGAAATTTCTAACATCGTCTCTGTATATACCTATGAAGGTATGTATCATGAGGATCAAAGGATGAAATAAAATCTCCTTGAATATTCACAGAGACTTTAGGAAGATACATCTCTTTATCTAAAATGAAAGGTGACAATACCTTGGAGAAGAGGGAAGGACCTGGTTTCAAGACCAAATATCCTGGAATAATTGTGATATATGAAAGAGTTATACCTTAGAATCCCACACCTTGTAACCATCTCAAAGTCAAAATAACCACCGAAATACAACTTTAATAGCAAGGATTTTCACTTTTATAGAAGATACATTTTTAAAAAGGTGATCTTGATGGGCACTAAATAGAAGAGATAAATCCCAAGGAAGAACAAACACCTTTCTAGGAGATATCAATAGAAAGAAACATGTAGTATCCTCAGGGTATATCTTTATGTTCCCTTTCACTTTGCAACTAGCTGCTCAGCCAGTGTGAGTGTTCCGTGTAGAATGTTAGTGTGATTGACATTTGAGAATGCTTGGGTGTCTGGTGTGAGTGTTGTTAGTTGGAAGATGGACTGAGCCGCTAGCAGGCTGCTCCTGGTGGGGCTTGCTGTAAATACTTCCTAAGGACTTAATAAACTACATGAATTACATCTCAGCTACGTGTACTATGTGTCCTTAACACGTGGGGCCAGCCCACTACATGTTGGCGACGAGGATGGGATACAAACCTACCCGTGCAATGCACAATGGATTGGGCTTTTATCTTCATTGTATTTTCCTTTGTATAGTTGTATTTCGTTTTTGTTATAGCTTTATTTGTTTTTCATTTCGAGAGGAAGAGGATAATGTAGTATCCTCAGGTTATCCTCAGGTTATGCCTTTATGTTCCCTTTCACCTTGTAACTAGATGCTCAGCCAATGTGAGTGTTCCGTGTAGAATGTTAGTGTGATTGACATTTGAGAATGCTTGGGTGTCTGGTGTGAGTGTTGTCAGTTGGAAGATGGACTGAGCAGCTAGTAGGCTGGCCCTGGTGGGGCTTGCTGTAAATACTTCCTAAGAACTTAATGAACTACATGAATTACATCTCAGCTATGTCTACTATGTCTCCTGAACATGTGGGGCCAGCCCTCTACAAAACCTTTTAGTGTGTGGCAGGTTAAAAGTCCAACATCTTCATACCCGCCCCATGGTTCCCTAGCGGCTTTGATAGCAGCTTAGTGAATCTTGAATGTGGGTACTGGTATACCTACTTGGAAAATATCCAATAGCAAATAACAATGGTTAGGGGCTGGCCAAGACACTGGTTAAAAAGGATTTGAAAGAACATCTTTACTGAAAATACCACCAGTGATGCTCATACGACCTCAATGAAGACATTCTTCTACATTGGTTAACTGCCATAGCTTCCCCTATAGATAACCTTAGGTTTTGAAATGTCTTCCTTCCTTATTCCAAACCACCTAAGCTAATGAGTTACAGTTAGGCATCAAATAGTATTGGACTGTTCAAGAGGAATGTGACTAGAGGTTCAATCAAGGAGGTTCCACTGACACGATTTTTGGAAGGGAAAACGACATTTTAGAATCAGTGAGTTGCAATCAATAGAATTTTTTTTTCCTTTACACTTTTGCTAGATCTCTGAGCAACAGAGGCATCAGAGGTATAACCCATGGAGTGATTCACGGCCATTTAATTAAAATAGCATTCCCCCTTGCCAATCTGTTGTGAAATCAGGAACAAAATTGGTGACCCACTTAATTGTCCCTGATTGTAACCAGGTGTAAACATTTTGCAACTTTATAGAAACACCTTCCTTGAAGTATAAAGTTTATATGATGGGAACATTCAGTTTACGTGATTCGCTCTCAAGTTGTTTTCCACTTTGATATCGACTGCTTGTAGGGATGAAATATACCACTCTGTCCAACTGAAAATCTGTGGCACTACTGTTACTAATGTAAAGGATTTTGCCCTCCTTCACCTTGGTTGTTTATATACTCTAGCCATAGTATTTTCTGTCTGTAGTAAAACATAATTGTGATGAAGTCCAAAGATAAAGATGGAAGATAGAGCCATATGATGTCCAACTTCCCCCTGTTGGATAAAAGAAGATGTTTGGTTCTAGGCCATTCACCTTGAACCTCTTGAGCATCCACAGATACTCCACAATGCGGAGCACTGACAGCCATGGTTGATATCATTGGACAGGTTACAATCAATGCTATTACTTTGATCAAATCTGGAGTGGGAAGCCACCTGTTCAGTTGAAAATGAAGATGGAGATGGAGATGGACTCTCAGAGTGACATCAAACATCCTTGACAGAAGATCAAAGTGATTTATCAGATAATGTATCAATGGTTTCAGTGCTGACAGGTCTATGGGATCAGAAACACAGTTGAAATCCTGTGCCCTTGAACCGGCTGCCAGAAGTGGATTGAATAAGGATATGAAGAGAAGACTTAAGGAATAACAATCTGTGATCTGGAAGGAAAGCTCACCCCATATCTGTTTTGAATAAGGCCTTGAGGAGTGCCATTGACTGAATAACAATTAGGCTTGATTTTTTTCCATTGACCAACAGACCATGTTGTTCTACCACTGTGCATATGTTCTGTGTTGCCTCCTGTCCCCAATACCAAAATAGGGAATGTGTCGGACATCAGACAGTCATTGAAGCATGAGAACACTCCTTATGTAGTGAGCCACAAGAGGAGCAAAGATATTTGAAAAGAATATTGATATGGTGTTATGACAGAAAAGGCTTCATGATGAATTGAAAATAATGATTGAACACTGTGAACTGGAGAAATTTCTAACAGCGTCTCTGTATATACCTATGAAGCTATGTATCATGAGGATCAAAGGATGAAATAAAATCTCCTTGAATACCCATCAGAAGAACCTGTTAAAGAGTCAACATCTGGAAAGGTAGGTGTACAATCCATTGGTTTGGAAGTTTGAGGTTGATCGCCAAGCTGACCCCACTTGTCAGATCTGGGTCTGGATCTGGGAATATAGTTTAGTAGAATCCAGAGCCCACTGTTTTCTCTGGAACTGAAATAATAGCAAACCTTTCTAGAAAGTCTTGTATTTCATTCTTTAATGCAGGCCGCTTTGCTGGAATCCTCGCCAAAGTGTGGACCAAACTCCTGAGTCTGAAGGAGGCAAAAGGAATTGTAGGAAATAACCTTGAGTCATCACATTCTGAACCCAATCAAGAGCAACTGATTAAGCATGGGCTGAAAATTCGTTCCGCCAGCGGAATTTGTGGATTTTCCGCGATTTCGTGATCCGCAAATCTCACGAAATCGCGGTAAAATCTGCAAATCGGCAGGGACGAATTTTCAGCCAAGCACTTACAGGGTTACAGCGGCAGGTGCAAAAGTTGAAGCTAATTTTTTGTAACCTTTTACAAAAGGGTTACAAAAAAATTAACTTCAACTTGGGCACCTGCTGCTGTAAGCTTGTAAGTGCTTCCTGGCGCCTCGTTGCCTACTTGCACCTATTCTCTGACCCTGCTCTGACCCTTGAAGCAGGGTCAGAGAATAGTTACAAGTAGGCAATGAGGCACCTGTCACGAAAATTTAACCTCCACAGGAAGCACTGACAGATATAAAAACAAGCATTTGCAATGCAATAGGTCTCCCATTAGGAAAGTTTGAGCTATTGGTCTTGTAAATGACAATTTTTTTTATTTATGTGTTGGTTTTGAAAATAGCTAAATTAATAGCTTTGTCATTTACAATGCCAATAGTTATAACTTTCGCAAATGTGACACCTATAGCATTTGTAATGCAACATGTTTTTTATTTACGTGACTTAGCTGTATTGATATTACAAATTACAATGGCTTTTAATGTTTTAAAATAATTAATACTTAAATAAAAGTGATTTTAATTTATAATGGCAATAGCTTAAACTTTTGTAAATAACGTTTGTGAAGATTATGTTCAGTGTATTTTATTGTGACGAAACTCCAAGAACAGAAGTGAAATATTAACATCTTTTTGTGACATTTGTAATAAAGTTTGAAACATTGAGGGAACATATTTGAACCAGTTGTTGTTGAATGTTTGCCCAGATTGATACAGGGGTGGCGCTGAGTGGTGCTGTGGTGATGCTGAGTGGTGCTGTGGTGATGCTGAGTGGTGCTGTGGTGGTGCTGAGTGATGCTGTGGTGGCGCTGAGTGGTGCTCTGGTGGTGTTGATTGGTGCTGTGGTGGTGCTGAGTGATGCTGTGGTGGTGCTGAGTGATGCTGTGGTGGTGTTGAGAGTTGCTGTGGTGGTGCTGAGTGATAATGTGGTGGCGCTGAGTAATGCTGTGGTGGTGCTGAGTGATGCAGTGGTGGCGGTGAGTGGTACTGTGGTGGTGCTGAGTGGGGCTGTTGTGGTGCTGAGTGATGCTGTCGTGGTGCTGAGTGGTGCTGTGGTGGTGCTGAGTGATGCTGTGGTGGTGCTGAGTGATGCTGTGGTGGTGCTGAGTGGTGCTGTGGTGGTGCTGAGTGATAATGTGGTGGTGCTGAGTGATGCTGTGGTGGTGCTGAGTGGTGCTGTGGTGGTGCTGAGTGGTGCTGTGGTGGTGCTGAGTGATGCTGTGGTGGTGCTGAGTGGTGCTGTGGTGGTGCTGAGTGATAATGTGGTGGTGCTGAGTGATAATGTGGTGGTGCTGAGTGATGCTGGGGTAGTGCTGAGTGATGATGTGGTGATGCAGAGGGCAGAAAGGCACAAAAAGCAGTCTAACAAAGGGCAGAAGGGCAGAAAAACAAGGGAAAAACGAGTCTAACAGAGGGCAGAAGGGCACAAAAAACCAGTCTAACAGAGGACAGAAGGCAGAAAAACAAGGGAAAAACGAGTCTAACAGAGGGCAGAAGGGCACAAAAAACGAGTCTAACAGAGGGCAGAAGGGCACAAAAACAAGGGAATAACAGAGGGCAGAAGGGCACAAAAAACGAGTCTAACAGAGGGCAGAAGGGCAGAAAAACAAGGGAAAAATGAGTCTAACAGAGGGCAGAAGGGCAGAAAAAACGAGTCTAACAGGGCAGAAAGGCACAAAAACGAGTCTACCAGAGGGCAGAAGGGCACAAAAAACGAGTCTAACAGAGGGCAGAAGGGCACAAAAACAAGGGAATAACAGAGGGCAGAAGGGCACAAAAAACGAGTCTAACAGGGGGCAGAAGGGCAGAAAAACAAGGGAAAAACGAGTCTAACAGAGGGCAGAAGGGCAGAAAAACAAGGGAAAAACTAGTCTAACAGAGGGCAGAAGGGCACAAAAAAAGAGTCTAACAGGGAGCAGAATGAATCCCACGCTGCATGTTTGTCCACGAAGATGCCACCTTTTTGTGCAATACCTCTACTCAACTGGAGTACTTTCTACTGTCTAATCAGTAAGTGCTCCCTCGTTGGCTAAATGTATAGGGGCAGATTTACAATAACTGGCGCATCCCCAGGGATGCACCAGTTATTGTGCGCCGCAGCTCCGCCACCCATGGTGCGCCGCATTTACAATGCAGCGCACCATGTGACAAAAACAGCACAGATGCGTCACGCATCTGTGCCGTAAAAGCAGCGCATTGCTGGAGCTGCGTCGAGCTTGCGACGCAGCTCCAGCAATGCTCTGGGGGGCCCTATGTCCCCAATGCTGCATCAAGCCTTGCGCCTGCTTCAAGCAGGCGCAGGGTTTGACGCAGCATTGGCCTAAAAGTGACTGAGTGAAATCTTGATTTCACTCAGCCACTTTTAGGAGGCGTTCCTGCGCAGGAACGCCCTCCCCAGCGCCGGAACGCCTCCTGATGGCGCAGGGCTTCACAACGTGACGCATCTCTCAGATGCGTCACCTTGTTAATACCCAGCACCATGGCGCATCTTTTGTGCTGCCGCTGCGTCACAAAAGGTCTCGGTAGAGGGTGGCAGTGGTGAACCAGAGGGTGCAGTGATGAACCAGAGGGTGACAGTGCTGAACCAGAGAGTGGCAGGGGTGAACCAGAGGGTGGCAGGGGTGAACCAGAGGGTGGCAGTGATGAACCAGATGGTGGCAGGGGTGAACCAGAGGGTGGCAGTGGTGAACCAGAGGGCGGCATGGGTGAACCAGAGGGTGGCCGTGGTGAACCAGAGAGTGGCAGTGGTGAACCAGAGGGTGGCAGTGCTGAACCAGAGGGTGACAGTGGTTAACCAGAGGGTGGCAGTGGTGAGCCAGAGGTGCTGTGATGAACCAGAGGGTGGCAGTCGTGAATCAGAGGGTGGCAGTGGTGAACCAGAGGGTGACAGTGCTGAACCAGAGGGTGGCAGGGGTGAACCAGAGGGTGCTGTGATGTACCAGAGGGTTGCAGTGGTGAACCAGAGGGTGGCAGGGGTGAACCCGAGGGTGGCAGTGGTGAACCAGAGGGTGGCAGTGCTGAACCAGAGGGTGACAGTGGTTAACCAGAGGGTGGCAGTGGTGAACCTGAGGTGCTGTGATGAACCAGAGGGTGGCAGTAGTGAACCAGAGGGTGGCAGTGGTGAACCAGAGGGTGACAGTGCTGAACCAGAGGGTGGCAGGGGTGAACCAGAGAGTGGCAGTGCTGAACCAGAGGGTGGCAGTGGTGAACCAGAGGGTGGCAGGGGTGAACCAGAGGGTGGCAGGGTTGAACCAGAGGGTGGCAGTGGTGAACCAGAGGGTGACAGTGATGAACCAGAGGGTGGCAGTGGTGAGCCAGAGGGTCCTGTGCCCATACACGACCGCATGGGTAACTTCGCCATGCAAGCGGCCCGCGAACACGCAAAAAGCCCCGCGAACATGCAAAAAACCCCGCGAACACGCAAAAAACCCAGCAAACACACAAAAAAACAAAAATCCGCAAATTCGCACGAAATCGCTGATTTTGCGGATTGCGAATTCGATTTCGCGTGAATTCGCGGAACGCAATTTCGCGTGAATTCGCGGAACGCGAATTCGCAAATTTCCCCCATACTTACAACTGATGCCATCCATATTAAAAAATTAATTACAAACCATTCTCACTTAACCTTCTATTATTGGAAAATTAAAATCTTGCTTAAATTATAAGAATAAAATGATAATTCAGTGGCAAACATTATAGCTTAAAATGAACTATGATGAATTACTTCAATGTCAATTCAGGTTACGTGGCACAATTCTAACAGAGCATCAATAGTAGGAACATATAACATTTGCATAATTTCCTTTTGCGTATAATCATTTGAAATGATGTGAACCACAAGTTCAGCATTTAGGTCTATTTTTTAGCTTGAAATGCATCCTCCTGTCCATTTTTCACGACAGGATGGATCACAAAAAAATAGTGCTAAATCATAGATGATGTAAAAAGCTTAAGTTTCTTGTTGTTTACATGCTCCCTTGATAGAATCTTTACCCAAATGGACAGAAAATTACACAGTGTGACATAATAGGTAATTTTGAGCATTTTGTGTAACAAGAGTAAAATGAAATGGCAGAAATTATGCAAGATTATACCAATGTGACAGACTTTTTGCATTAACCTTGGCAACATTCATACCCAGCTATAAACACATCCTTGCCAGCATTTATACTTAGGACCTAATTGCGATGCAGTCGGAAACGGCTCCATCCGTCTGTCTGAGCCGTTCCGACTGCATCGTAATATGATGGTCGAATTCCTTTCCAACTGACCCATTATGATGTAGTCGGCTAGAGGCCCAGAACAGCAGTAGGCACCTCCTGGCAGGTCAGAACTCCAAGCAAGGAAGTTCATGGGAGCTGGGGGTGAAATCTGTGTGTTCCTGAGACTTCAGAACAGGAAGAAAGCTCTACTTCAAGCTCTCTCTTGGAGATCTTCCTCAAGCAGGGGACACAGCACACAGCAAAGTCCTTGTCTTTTCCTTGGTTGAAACAGCCACTCCAGGCCAGCCCCAGGCAGCACACAGCAAAAGGGTAGTACTTCTCCTCAGTTTTTCCAGCTCTTCTCCTTGGAAAAGTTTCCTTTTGAATCCCAGAAGTAATCTAAAAGTCTGGGGTCTAGGCCCCACTTTTTATAGCACAACATCATTTGTTTTCTGGTGGCAAGAAGCTCTTTGCCCAGCCAAAACCAGTTCTGTCCTCTCTGGTGCATCTTTTTGTCAGGAGGTGGTGACGGCATTATCCAAGGCCGACCAGGCCCATTCAGGTGTGGAAGAAATCTCCTCCCCCTACTCTGAATTCAGTCAGGTTTATTCAGCCCAGCCCTGACTCACTCTGGAAAGTCAGGACACACCTCACTCCCCCAAGTGGCTGTCTGAACAGAATGCACATCCCCAGCCCCTGTCACTCCAAAGCCAGACAGTCAATACACAAACCTAGCAGAGGCACACAGGATGGCTAATCAAGAAAATACCTACTTTCTAAAAGTGGTATTTTCAAACTCAGAATATAAAAATCATCCTTACTAAAAGATGCATCTTCATATTGTAAGTTCAGGCATACTAAACGTTACCTTCCCTACTTGTCCCAATGGAAAATTATATTTATAAGATGTTATAAATAAAGTCCCATGTTATCCTATGGAACAGATAGCCTTTCAATAGTGAAAAACGAAATACACTGTATTTCACTATCAGGACATGTCACACACCTCAGTACATGTCCTACCTTTCACATACACTGCACCCTGCCCATGGGGCTACCTTGGCCTATCTTAAAGGTGTCTTACATGTATGAAAAGGGAAGGTTAGGGTCTGGCAAGTGGGTGCACTTGCCAGGTGACATGGCAGGACCAAACTGCATAGAGACACCGCAGTGGCAGGTCTGAGTTACATTTACAGGTTGCTCATTTGGGTGGCACACTCAGTGCTGCAGGCCCACTAGTAGCATTTGATTTACAGGCCCTGAGCACACACAGTGCACTGTATTAGGGACTTACCAGTAAAACAAATAAGCCAATCATGGAGGCATCAATCCATAAACACAATTTACAGGGAGCACTTGCACCCAAACCAGCACAAACAAGTCCAACCCACGGTAAAACTACAGGAGGCAAAGGCAAAAATACTGGGGAAACCCACACCAAGGATGCCAGGCCTAACAATAGGCATTTTTTAAGAGTGCTTGGTCACAAACTCAGGATTGAGTAAATAACACAGTGGTTAGAGTTGGCTTTAATATTAATAATAATAATATATTTCTATCCAAACAAACCTTTTTAGCAACATCAGGATAATGAAAGACTGGTAAATATAACATAGCTTTCTAACCTGTACCATGCAGTTTGCATGCAGCACTTTGATGGCAGTTTATAGCTCACTGTGCTAGATTACAATTGTTACTAATCAACTGTACAGTAACAAAAGCATCCCTGTGACAAACACAGTTATCCACTGAGCTATACACATAAAATACTGTTCCTTGATATCATTGATACATGTTCTTTGCAGCAGGTATATTAACCATCTGTGCTACCTTAGATGAGTCAAAACTGCCACTAGACAAAACTCTAATTTCTCTCGAGCAGGTACATTTATCACCAGAGTTGTCTTGACACATTTATTGTTTCCCGGAAACTGCTGAATATAGAAGGAGCTTTGCAGTGCATGTAAAACTGCAGCACTGCTGCAAAACTGGCCCTCACTTCAAAACCAGCCCCACCCTTCCAGCCTCCTGGGGAAACTCCTGATGCCCAATACGGCCAGTCTGGCTTTGAGTCTCAGCTTTTTTGGATCTCATCAGTGAGATGGATAGTGAGTTATGGGACTCGAACTGTACATATCCATTGTACTTACAATGTCATACTGACTAAAACAGAAAAATGAACAATTTAGGTTGAACTAGAAGGCCCTGCCGCCGTAAACAGGAACACAAAGAGCCCCATGCAAGTTTCAGCTTTGTAGGTTCTCATGAGGAAGATCAGGGAGGTGTAACTTGAATCCCACAGCACAGTGAGCAATGAGACCCACACTTGAGGTTATATGTCAGATTTAGGCCCCGATTTCTAGCCTAGTGGTCCATGGGCTGTCAGACTAGCGGGGTGCGGCGGTGGCAATCTCCCGACTGCCCAATTACGACTCAGGCGGTCGGACTACCACAGCCCTGCCATGGCCGACAGGGAACGCCAGGGAACCGCCATTTCTTAGTGGTGTTTTGGCGGTGTAGAGGCATCCATATGCTTGGCGGGACCACCGTGATCCCGCAAGCATATAAGGAGTTTCCTCTCTGTCAGGGTTTTCATGGTGGTTCTTCCTTCATGTAAACCCTGGTGGAGAGGAAACTCTGGTGCCTCTGCGCCCTATGTGCATGCACACCATGGCATGGACATTTTTAGTCCATGGTGTGCAGGAACTGTTTTTGGCATTCTCGTTGTGGGGCCTGTTTTTATAGGGACCACCGTGGGAACCTCAAAAAAATGCGTGTCTGACAAAAAGGAAACTCGTAATCTGGCAGGCAGTCCGACTTTGGCTTTAACCTGGCGCTGCACTGCCAAACTCATAATTGGGCCCAAAGTATACATCGAAAAGCAAAAACAAAACAGTGATGAATCAAATGCTTGAATTATTCTCAGGCACAGGTAATTACTCCATTGTGCATTCCAGTCTATCGTTTAGAAGAGATATGACTTGGCTAGCCAGTTTCCTATTGGATTAGAACTAATCCTCGTTGGCATGTCATCAGTCCCTTTCTGCTGTGCCATTAATTAGATAAACACCTATATGGAATGCGGTAATTAAAAGTGGTTCAAATCCGTTGAAACATTTCTATCCATTATTGTTTTATGTCCATATGAGTCACCCTAATTAGTGCGGGTATACTCTTACCATTCATCACCGTGGTACTGAGACTCAAACCACACCTCATGATGAGGCCCACCAAGGACAAAACTAGCTTAGGGTTACTTATGTTATTGATCAGAGGCGTCATGGCAAATTAGTTTGAGTTGGATTTACTTGTGCCTGGTGCCCTTCTGGTATCACACAGACAAGATAAAAAAAAAAACAATTGCATGCAAGGCGCACAGATTTATTATGAATTGTTTCAGACTCATTAAAGCATTTCATCAATCCTTTCTAAGTAAGGCACCCTAATTGATCTGAGTATACCTAGAAATGGGTCATTTTCTTACTGTTTAATATGGAATTAGGCTGCATCTCATAGATGAAGTCCAAAGAGGCTGAAGCCAATCCTGGCCTGCAAGTGTTCCTGTGCAGTGTAGATAGAGGCTCACGGTTCAGGCTGGCCTGTACATTCTGGGGCAGAACTAAGGATAATTTGCACCTGGTTGGTCCCCTGCTCCAAGGGTACAGACAAGGTAAACCAAGATGGTATGGAATGCGCTGAGAGTAATTACCATCAGTGCAATTTAATTCATTTATTTGCATAAATTACATTCTGTCCGACCAAATGATAAAAAAATTGAATATAGATGCTTAGTTCTACAGGATTCTTTTGATGGCTGTTCAATTACCTATTGATCTTTGGTGTTTTTACCAGTGGCATGGTCGGTCATGAATTTTTATGGAGGTAACAACAGAAGGATAATAGGACCTTGTTAAAATTGCTTGAGACATACGCCACTGATGCATACCATATGTTATTAATAATAGTCTGTTTGTTACATTTCGTACATTACAAGGCTTATTACAGAGCCTTGCATTTGTTAGAAGGAACAGAGTTGCAATCACATGTGCAGACCAGGTCCCAGACTTCTAGCGCAATAAACCGAGTGAAACAAGTAGTGTCTAACAATATAAAGGCCTGGGGTGTCCTCACTTTAGGAAAGCATACTTGCACCCCGTCTTTCTTTTTTGACAGGATTTTCCTATAACCCTTCCAACTGGTAAGGTACCCAAAAAGTAAAAAAAAACTGAAACAATCCTCCCCTCCAACAAACAATGTGTCCAGTGGCGGCTGTGTGGAAAAGCGGGATTTCACAGTGTATATATTTCATATTGAAAGAGATGCATACCCCTAACCGAGGGTGGACAGACGGCCAATGGCAACCCTCACGTTAGAAAAGCAACCAGTGGTCCCCACTTGTATTTAAAACTTTTATAATGATCTCGGAAGATATCTGTCATCCTCTCGAGACAGAGCAGTTTCCAGTGCCACAGTGACAAATTGGGAGCTGCCTTTTTCTTCCATGCTGCCGCGATTGTTACTTTCGCGGCCCCTTGCATGTCCACGTAATGGCCTTACCGGTTTGGTGCTCGAGAGCTGGGTCACGGAAGCCTAGAAGAACCCCTTCTATTGTGGTCGGTATCGGGTAGCCCAACATGCTCTTAATTTGCGCTAGGATCTCCTCCCAGAATGGTGTTATTGTGGGACAGTCCCACAAGATGCGTTGGAAATCCCCCAATAATCTGCAACCCCTCCATCATCTATCTGATGCATTTGGGAAGATCTTTTTAAGTTTAGCGGGATATAGGTACCAGTCCATCAGAGTTTTCAAGTGGTCTTCCCTGAGTTCTAGAGAATGGTTACATTTTGTTATGTCAGACCACAACCCGGACCACTCCCTGTCTCCTATGTCTCTGTGTATTACCCCGTCCCGCATATCCATATACCTAGGGCAAGGAGAGTGTGTGGATGATAGAATGGAATTGTATAGGAAGGAGATCACCCCCCTCATAGAGCCTACCTTCAGTACAAATGATTCAAAACGTGTGTTGTCTCTTGTAGCTGCTTCACGAATGCACGTGGTGAGAGCCCTGTGTTTGAGCTGGAGGTAATGGAAATGTTCATCAGGTTCTAAATGAAACTCTTGTCTGCAATTAATGACAGTGAGAATGTCATAATTGTGAAAGAGATAAAAAAAAGCGCAATGCAGCTGCCCTCTCTCCAGCTATCAAAGGGTCCCTCTTGAAGTGCTGGGGGGAAGGCCGGATTGAAATGTGTTGGGGTACAGGGGGAGGGAAACGTGGTCCATTGATCATCCTTGGATATACCATACCAGTCCCATACCTTTAGGGTAGTGCGGGAGGGGTGATGATATAAACAGTCGCTGGCCTATCTTACTTGGGCCTCCATATGGGGTCCCAGATTGTCCTACTGGCGATGGCTCAGTCCATATGGAGCCAACGTTTTTCCGTCTCCCTTTTAGACCATTCTGCCACAATCCGTAACTGTGCAACTTTGTAGTAAAGGCCACGGTCAGGTAAACCCACTCCACCCTCCGTCCTAGAGCATCTCAATATTTAGAAGGACTGTCGGGCCCTCCCTCCTTGCCATATGAACCAGGTGAGCAGTGATTTAACTTTTGGTAGAAATTCCTTATCGAGTTCAATAGGCAATGCCTGAAAAAGATATAAAAGTTTAGGGAGTACTGTCATTTTAATCTCATGAATGCGGCCCAGCCAGGAAATAAAGAGGGGTATGCAACTCTTACGGTTGTTTTGGAGTTGGGGAAGAGCGGCCGGAAAGTTAGCTTTGTAAAGTCCTTCTACGCGCTGAGTCAACTGGATTCCCAGATACTGAAGAGAGCGGCTGGCCCACTGGAATGGAGAAAGGGTTTGCAGTGTGCCCACCTCATCATTGGAGACCTTTAGATTAACTATGTATGATTTATCGAGGTTAACCTCGAAACCCGGTACTGCGTCATATCTGGCCAGTTCGAACTGCAGGGCGGGGAGAGAGAGTGACGGGTCTGTGAGGGATAAAAGCACATTGGCTGCAAAAAAGCGATATTTTATGGGTGTGCCCGCCAAATAAGATCCCTTTAATCGCCTGCCCAGCAGGGGTGACAACGGGCACCCCTGTCTGGTTCCCTCATCAGGGAAAATGGGGCAGAGAGTGTTCCATTAACCCGTACTCTGGAACTCGGATGCGTATAAATAGCCTTAATCATAGCAATGAATTTTTCTGCCAAGCCAAAGCGCTTGAGTGTGCAAAATAAGAAGGACCAGTCCACCCAGTCAAAGGCCTTTTCGGCATCCAACCCCACAAGCACCGCTGGGATTTTAGGCTTGGAGACTTTCTCAATGAGGTGTACTATTCATCTGACATTATCTTGAGTTTGCCGCCCCTTTATAAAACCTGATTGGTTAGGGTTGACGAGGTCTGGCATCAGGTCATTCAATCGGGCAGCTAAGATGGAGTAAAGCTTTGTGTCTAAGTTTAAGAGGGCAATGTGCCGGTATGAGGCACACAAGTGCACATTTGTCCCTGGTTTAGGGATGACCATGACAACCACCTCAGCCATCGAGGGAGTCACCCCTCCGTCCTCTTTGCCCCTATCTGTATGGACCAGCCCACCCTCCTCGTCATGAATGCCTCCAATGTATTCCCTTTCACGCTTTTCTTTCAGTTGCCTTGCTAGGTGTTCGCCTATTTTGTTCCCCTGGGAGTAGGAAATTTGGCGAAGTTTTGATAGTGTGTGTTTCGCCCAGTTAGTGTAGAATGCCTTAAGCTTTCGCGTAATGCCGTAAGAGCGCGCAGTGAGCCCCTAGTGGGATTATTCTTATGTTCCTTTTCCGCTAGTTCTAAGTTTCTAGACTTTCTCCCTCCTTAGCTCGCTGTCTATTTAGGGTGGAGTTGAATTCTATGCTCTTTCCTCGTATGACTCCCTTGAATGCGTCCCAGGTATTGAACAATGAAGTATCTTCGGGTTTATTTAAGTTAAAAAAAACTCTTGATCACGTCTCGCATTTCAATTCGCAACACCTTATCTCTCCTGAGTGAGGCCGGTAAGTACCATTTTGGCATTGCGGATGAGGCCTCTCCCCGGTGTAAGCAAACCGAGATGGGTCAGTGATCCGAAATGGAGAGAGGAAAGATTACGGCTTCCTGGCGACTGCTATGTTCTGACTGAGGAACATATAGTCAATTCAGGAATATGTATGGTGCACATGGGAATAGAATATGTAGTCTCTAGTCTGGGGGTATAGGGTATGCCAGGCATCCCTAAGAACCAAATTGTGCATCATTTGCTTAACGGTTGTGGAGAAGGAGTTTGTTTCTGATCTGTGATATTGGGTGCAATCAAAGTCTGCTTGCCGTAAGATTAAAATCCCCAGAAGGATTGTCGGTCCTTCTGCAAAATCCCCCACCATATGGTGGTTGAAAAACCTGTTTGACCAACATTGGGTGCGTAAGCTGTAATAAAGATGCACAGTTTACCCCCCAGAGAGCCCTTACCCCGCGGTGTTTGGTAATTGCAGAAGACCTATATATAAGAGGATATTGTTTATGTCTAAGCCTCATTTCCTCGGCCCTCTGCAAGCGTGTCTCCTGAAGAGCTACAATATCGAAGTAGTGGTCTGTAAGGTATTTCCAGACTTTCTGATGATTTTGTGGGGAATTGAGCCCCTTAACGTTGCACAACCCTATTGAGAGTACCATCTGTATAGAGTTGTGTCCTTCCCTGCTCTCATACCCCCCTGATGCATGGCATCACCCCAGGCCCAGATTGGTAAGGGGAATAAGCTGCCCAATCCAGCCTGATGCAATGAGTGCATCCGTTTCAAGATATGCCTGTGTTGGAGACCTAAGTGGATCCGCCACCACACCCAACACCCCCCAAAAAACATGAAATGAAAACCCCAAACCCCAACATTGCCAACAAGAATATGTGCCGGATCGATTACATATCTCCGGCGGTAGGTGCATTTAACCTACTGGGCGTATTGATGGATGGAGCATCCGCAATCCCCATCTGCGCCCATCTCAAGTGCTCAAGGTAATCAATGACCACCTACTAGGGTGGGTCAGCATTACAAAATTGTCATAGCCTGTCTATATTTCGGGATCCATTGCCCCATTGGCGACCTCAGTAATCCCCCGGCGAGACAAAACTGTTCTACTCTAAGGAGCCTATAGTTCTGGGAGCAATGCAGAACCATTGCGTCAAGTCACGTGGCCTTGCCCTCATTTGTGGCCTTCTCTAGAGCTAGTGGACCATTTGGATGCACTTGAGCCTCGCTGATCAGTCCCCTTGGATGGTTCCCGTGAGGTCTCAGGCTTAGCTGAAGGAAGGCCCTGCAACAACAAGCCCTCCTGTGGCTCAGTAATATGACGTCGTGTATTGTTATATTAGAAACTCAGTCCAAAGAGGTATGTCCAGCGATAGCGGACGTGGTAATCGCGCAGTTTTGCCATAATGGGTCGAAATTGCTGTCGCCGCACCAGGGTGGCGGGTGCCAAGTCCTGGCAACTGCAGCTCGTCTAACGTTGTGTATGTCATCCTCTGCCCGTATGGGCTCCCGTACGTTGGCGAAACTGGCCGCGAATGTCGACTCAGAATAGGAGAGCACAAGTGCAACATAAGAACCCATAAGAACGGGACCCCACTGGTGCAGCATTGGCTGAATAAAAACCACGATGAAGCTGACCTCAAATGGTCTATTCTGGTAAAAATTTGTGCTGTCCCAGGGAAAGATTCTACCTTCATAAGAAAGAAAAGGGGGGCATTTTGGATTTTCCTTCTGAATGCGACGCACAAGGACCTAAACAAACATTGCCCATGCGAAAATGCTATCGGGTAAATCCCCTTTTGTCATCCTCTTCTGGAGGGGTTACCTGCCTCTTTTGTCCGATTTCTGATAGACCTTTGTCGATCTTGCCTTCTTATCCCCTCACCGGACCCTGAGTACCAACCTCTTTTTACCTAAACATGCGAGGACGCGTGTCCCCGCCTCCCCCATGGGTCCCCACTGGGCCCGGAAAACACAGGGAATGTCGTGTCTATTTATTTACTCATTTTTGATGGAACACCTCATATGTCGTTTACAATTAGGATACACTTATCTTCTGCTGATGAGCGTTCATGATTTGTTAGTACCGACATGTCGGTTGTCGACCTTTCGAAGTATAACATCGTATACTGTCTACCCCTTTATATGATTCATATGGATTACTGTTCCTTCATTGCGGAAGGGACGTTTGATCCCTTCTATCTCCATGCTGCCAGTGTATCTATTCGCCGAGATTTGTTCTAGACTGTGACTCTGTTTACTTTTTTATAGATTTGATAGGGGTTATCGCCCAACCTTCAGCGATGAGGTTTTTTGAATCTTTGAATTTTTTCACTGTTAGTCCACTTATCTGTCCAGGTCCGTTCCGGACTTTGACTCTCTTTCCTGAAGCTGTGTATATCCCGCCCCCCTTTTTGGGCGGGTACACCTGAGCTCTCTTCTTGCTGGACTGTTATACAGGACCAAGCTCTTCGCTTTCTTTCTATCGCCTTCAGTATGGCCCAGCCGCGCTGGACGCTTACTAGCTGCCCTCACGCCTCTGGACTCGTATCTATCAGGTATGCGAGCCGAGAAAAATAGATCCCTTGTTTCCGATTTTGATTAACCGCGCTCTCCCCACCCGTTTGGGCCAGTAAAGAGATGCGCGTCACCAGCACCAGCGCGCCCTGTCTATCCCTAATTGCGCGCTGTATGTATTAGCATCCATCCATCCGTTGTTATGAACCTCCATAGTTGCGCCCTCAGGTTTATTGACATCGACCTTTTGATATATATATTACATCACATCCGGACTCGTTTTTAGAAGCTAATAATTCTATGCTCGTCTAATCATTCCACGATTGGCCTTTTGTTGTTTTGTTTATCTACAGCGTCAAGCGAGAGCCTTATTCAACACTGGATTGGGCTGCAGGACGCTGTTTTTGAATCGACAAAGGTAATTGCCGTTAAGATTTCGATTTCCAGGTACCGATGAGAGATTGGGCAATACTCGGGCCCCTTAATGCAGAGTTACACAGAGAGACGTATATTGCTATCCATTAACGTTTGTGTCAAGACCCACCTGTTAGCATTTTTATATCTAGATTTATTATGGCGAATTTAGAAATCCTGTGCTGAGAGGTCTGAGGGAGTGGTCCATGCTAACTTCCCCAGCCCTTGGCAGTGCCTTCTACGGTGCTTCGAGCCCTAGGACTCGAGTAGATCCAGGCTTTATTGTAAACTATGTGCCCATTTTAGTCTAGCTTGGGCTATAGGAAGTGTTTGCATTTTAAGAAACAGTGCAACACTAGAGGGAATTTTTATGTGCTCTTTATCTTACAGAGCCAGATCTCTATCCTATTTTGTGTTCCGACTAAAAATATTGGTGAACTCTGGCCAGCTACCAGGAAGTTTTTCTCGACCTTTGGGGTGGCGCTCCCGCTAAATACGCCCTGTAAACATCCTTTCAGTTCAGGTAAGTGTTGCCTGGTGTGTCCGGACCCCACTCTGTTTGGACGTTAGGAGCCATAGTAGTAAAGACTTCATCACTGAGGCTTCTTCCGCCTTCCTTCATAGGTGTAGCGACTCGAAACAGGCCGACGCGCATCTTTTCATTCCCGGTCTGCGACCGCCATTATCCGGATTGTTAGATCTGGGGGTCTCTGTTTGTGACAAACAGGGACCCTCTCTTCTAGCCAGGGCAAGGGACTTACTCCTAAAAATAGCCCCTGCTCACCCTCTAGGCAGTGTGGCGCGAGCAGACAAGGCTAAACTTCAGGGCGTTCAATGGTTAAGCATTTATCACTGCACACAGTAATTAGTTGACCCACCACAAATGGACACCAGTCTATTAGTTATAAAAATAAGTATAGTTTATGTAAATATATATATCTATGCAGACTTAATACAAGACCATCATAATAACGTTTCAAATGCGCACAATACTGTTGTTGGGGAAAAAGAGTTCTCTTGTAAATGTGCTTAATTCTTAGTTCTATGCGGCTCGTACCTCGTGGTGTGACTCTCTTGGTGGTGGGAAAGGAACAAAACGAGTCTTACAATGAAGCGGACTCTCAGGTCCGAGGCGGGCACCCTTTGGTGCGAGCTGTGCACAGTACCTTTGTGGAGGATTTGCTACGGACAATGCGGGGGTTAAACAGCGCGCTCGGGATGTTGATCGGCAGCGCTTCTGATGCTGGTCCGGCTCGTGGCATGTGTCGTGAGGCTTAGGGTTGGAGCGGGACCTCAGGGGGGCGCTGCTGATGATCCGGGTCGCTTGCGAAGTCCTTGGCGTAGGGTGGCGTTCGGGCCATACCTTTTGTTTCCTGAAGTGGCGATCTGCACTTTGGCAATTCGTGCGAGATGTACTGGGCGGATTTAAATGCGGCGCGGCCCCAGGAGCTGATGAGGGCGTTGTAGTTCGGTACGCTTACAGCGTATGGGCTGTACCTTGCGGGAAACAAGCTGGCTGGTTCGTGGCGGCTGGACGCGGTGGCAATGCGGCTCAATCAGGGGGGAGAGAGAGCACGGTGCGGCCCAGTCAGGATGATTTTCCCCGATGTGGGGATCCCCCCTCTCTGTGGTAATTCGCGGCGCGGGTGCCCACCCCACTGAGCCTGCCGTTTATTGCCCCTTTCTTTTGCACAGTATATATTGCCGGTTTATTAGTAAAGGAACGAGGGAGCCTACCCCTCAAAATCATCGCCGCCTGCCCGGAGCTCGATTAGGAGGCGCTGTGCCTGCCCCCCTACCCAGGCCGCGCTGTCATTGGCGGCCCTCCGAACCGGAAGTCAGGCGGGACTGCAGGACAGCAGGAAGAGGCCGGGAGCCCACCCCGCCTCCTCTGGAAGCTGCTGAGGTGACCGAGCAGCCCACGCCTGAGGAGCCGAGCCGGAGGAAGAGACCGGGTGGAGCCGTCCTGTGACCGGCTGAGGAGTCCTACAGTGCCGGTGAGTGGGGCCCGGTGTGGTGTGTGGTAGAGGGGGCGTCGGGGCACATTGCCGGTGCCCGCCCCCCTCGCACTTGTGCTAACTTTGTTTTGTGGCCCTCTGTTTTGAAGTCCCAAGGCGGACCTGCCGCAGCATTGACCTTAAAAGGCCCCGTGGGGGCCCGGGCAGATTCCTTGAGTGGCCCCGCCGGGTAGCGGGCCGCTCCTACGAACGGGGGCAGTTTTCTCGTGCCTGAGAAGGGCACAGTTTCTTGAGAGCCCTGAGGCTCTGGGGGCATTTATTAGATTTAGAGTCCCCCGAGCGGGACTCCAATGGGCGCATTTTGTTTTAGAGCCAGAGAGGCTCAGGGGCATCCTTTCTTTGAGTCCACGAGGGACTCCAACGTCTGGGCAGCATTATTCTTTAGAGCCCACAAGGCTCCCAGGCCCCCGCGTGATTTTGGGGACACCAATGTGTTGTTGAGCCCGGAGGCAAACTGGTGCCAGGCTCGAGTCCCCAGCTGCCCAGCCCTTAGTGGACAGCTGCTCCGTTTAGGCCCCTGACATTGAGACACAGGGCGTCCTAGCCCCAGAGAGGCCAGTTGGCCTGGGGACAGTCACTGGTTGTGGCTTTTGTGATTTCTGCGCAATTGTGTTTTTGCTGCACCTCTGAATGTGTTTTTACGCATCATGTGCTTTCTCCTACACCGCTGAATGTATCTTTATGCATCAGGTGTTTTTTTTCCCTACACCTCTGAATGTTGTGATGCATCATGTGTAATGTTCTTATGCCTATACCCCTAAATGTATAGTGATACTTAGGTGGTTGTTCTTTCTAGTACAGGTGTTGCTAGTAAGGTCCTGGTTCCCTGCGTGACATTCTCCTAAGGTGGTTAGGGTTGCGTAGGTGGTACTTACCTGTTACCAGGGATTACTGGTTGTGTGCTCTATTTCCTATTTTGTGCTACAGTGATTTTATATTCTATGTTCTAAGTGCTAATTCCAACAAGTATTCTAAACATAAAAGTGCATGTTCCTGACAGTGGTTAATGTGGCCCTGTCCTGTACATATCCCCTGTAAATTCTGCCCGTGCCTGTTGGCACATTGTAAAGTGTGTGTTTTTATCTAATGTGTTTTGGTATAATACAAAGGCTATTTTTATATATAACCTTGTGTGGAGTTTCCTTCGTGGTGGCCCTTGGGTGTTGTTGCTGAGGTTGCGTGCACAAACACTTAGCCTCCGGGATAAGCCTTACTGCTCACGCCACGTTGCCTAGAGGGTGAGCAGGGGTTATCTTTGGCGTGCAACTCCCTTGCCCTGACTTAGGAATGGTGGTTTCTGCCTGACTTTGGCGCAAGCCTTAGCCAACCGGAAATCCCATTTCTAACAAGATGTATTTTATTATTCTGAGTTCAGGCATACTAAACATGACTTTCTAACATGTTCCCTGAGCCTGCTGGGATTATAGGGTGTAATAATTCCCGCAGCACATTGTGAACTATGAGAACAGGTAGCCTTACAATAGTGAAAAACGAAAATGGCTGTATTTCACTATTAGGGCATGCCACACACATCAGTGCTTGTCCTACCTTATGCTTACAATGCACCCTGTCCTTGGGTCTACCTTAGGGGTGACTCACATGAAGTAAAGGGAAGGTTTAGGGGCTGGCAAGTGTGTGCACTTGCCCAGCCAGCATGACAGTACCAGACTGCACGAAGGTTCTGCAATGGCAGACCTTAAACACATTTTAAAAGGCTGCTTCTGTGGGTGGCACACCCAGTGCTGCAGGCCCACTAGCAGCATTTGTATTTACAAGCCTGGCACTCCTGGTGCACTTTACTGGGGTCTGACAGTAAACCAAATACGCCAATCAAGGAAATCAATCACATATACACTTTTCATAGGGAGCACTTGCACTGTGGCACTGATTGGCAGTGGCACAGTGCCCTGAGCAGCTAACACCAGCAAAACACATGAGGCACTTCAGCAAAAAGTGGAAGGGAGACTCACACCAAGGTGCCAGGTCTAACACAGATCATAAAAGGTCTTCTGATGGAATCTGATGCCTCTTTCTGATCAATTCTGCAACCATTCTAATGAGAATTCACTGAGTGTATCTCTAGGTAGGTCTCTAATTGAGTGGTCGCACCTCCTACTTATGCTTAACTAAATTAGCTTGCAATGATTTTTAGAACTTTTCTGTGTTAGGAAGGTGTAGATCCTGATAAAGGCCTACACTAGATGCGTGTGTTGATCCCAGTTGCTAGACCATTTTGTGTGTATCTGAGCTCATTTGTGTTTGTGTCGAATTGTATATTTTCCTATTCATCGTTAGTTTGTTTCTTAATTTTCCTAAAGCGTCATGTTTCTATGGGTTATGTTTGGATCCTTATTAATTATTGAATTATTGTAATATTTAGTCCTAATAGGTCGAATAGGTCTATTAAATTGTTAAAAATTATTATATATGAATTTGATATTGATTACTCAAGGTAAATTGTAAATGTATTGATTGTACAAATGTCTGTTTTTTTTTATTGTTTCACATTTATAGTGTTTTCCCCCTCCCTCCCACTTTGTGCCCTGACGAAGGTGTGGCTCAAGTTTAGGTTGAACACCGAAACGCACGTTGGTGCTTGAAGATTGTCTCGTCATTTTTTCCATCTAGTCTCTATTCCGTCTGAGACCCAACGGGACTGGATTCATCCATAACTACTGGCAATTTGGTTGTGGTGTGAGAAGGATGAATGAAGATTGCGTGAATAGGTGTGTTTTGATATGATTGACTGAAGGGAGTTGTGGGACTTGGGTTGAATGGGTTGTTTATTTTTTATGTCAATATAAATGTAAAAATTGTCCAAATTAGTATTTGAATTAATATTTATACAAAAAAACAAATAATTATGAAACCATTTTTTCAACTATGTTTCCTTTGATGTTATGATTATGGCTGGCCTAGTGGGCTTATGACTAGCTGTGCCAATCTGGGATTCTACTTGAGCCCATAGAATTATCGTTTTTAGGCAGAATTTTCCCTCTTTTCATTGTTCTTGATTCCCCTGCTCTTCAGCCTAACATTAGCTCTCTCACGGGGCCCCTTTGTTTAATTGGCCATGTCCTGGTATACACTGCAGGTATGACCTTGGAATGCAATATCACTTTTCTTCCGGGCCGCTTGTAGAACCGCTTCTTTCAACTTGTAGGAGTGAAATCTGGAAAGTACATCCCGAGTCTGTCTGCTTTCTTCAGTGGATGGCCCACCCACATGGTGCCCCTGCTCCAACTTTATCTTGAGAGTTTGTGGGCTTATAATCTCTGCCAAGAGACCCTCAAGGAATGCCTCAAGATCGGCCTCTTCTGCTCCTTCCCCCTAGGTTTTGGATTTGTACATTGTCTCTCCGTGCCCTGTTTTCAAGGTCTTCGGAATTTATTTGGGTTTGGTATAGTTGCTCCTAGCGGGTCTGCAGTTTTTCCTGTGTTTCTGAGGTTCGGTGGTCAATATCTTGGGTCTGTGTTTCCAAGTCTACTACCCTTGTGCCCACAGAGTCCACATCTTGTTGGAGTGTGGCCATTTGAGCAATTAGATCTGATATTAGCTGCTCAATGGAGGATTTTATGTCCTGACCAAGTTCCTTCCGGAGCTCCACTTTAAAATCTCGTAGGGATGCCATGAGGTCTTCCTTTGTGAGGGCCATGGTGGTTGTGGAGTCATCCCGGTCCAACGGCAGGCGTTTATCCGCTGGCGAAAAGAAGTCGGAGACTTTATTCAAATTTGTATTTGAGGTCTTCTTTGGCAGCATAGGGACGGGCCACACGATACTCTCCAATGCTCTGGAGGGAACGATAGGCACCCGGAATGTTGTTCACGTCTTTACGATCTTTCAAAGCAGAGTGCTGGTAATGGGCAGGGTTCATCCTGTTGTTCAACCCCCTCTCCAGGGAATATATTTATCCTCTATCTAGGGGACTGGACCACTCATGGACAAGCCACCACCGGCCGCCGCTCTCGATTTCCCAGCTCCAAGGGTGTGTTTCAGCTTTTCTTTGGACTAGCAGCCTCGGGCCTGCCCCCATTGTGAAGATCTGCTGTGCAGACAGGAAATCACACAGTACTAAGTTTAATACCCCCCTCTTGCCATCTGGGGAGCCAGCCCGAAGTTTGAAAAGGGGGTATAGCCAGCCGGCGATCCGTGCTTACTGATCAGGTAGTCTGGGGGTCAACTGCCATATCTTTGTGTACTTTCCGCGGCGCCCTGCCGTAGCTCATTCAGAAGAGGAGCCCTCCTGATGTTGCTAGGGAGGAGGGATCCTGAGATCGAGGTGGTACAGCCTAGCTGTTGAGACCTGTTCTCACCTCGTCCGCCATCTTAAGGTCAGGCTTTGAGCTCAGGAGGGACAAGACAGGCAGCAAGGGTCCCCCAATAATGGCACCCAGTCGGATCTCCCGCTCTCACACCACGCTGCCCGGGCTCCTCTCTGCCATCAAAGGAGGCTGTGCGCCTGCAGTGCACCCGATGAGCTTACTGGCATGGCATGTTCCGACAATCCGCCCCCATTGCCAGCTCCTTAGCCGCCAGATCATCGCTGCAGACAGGACACGGTGTCCGTGCAAACCCCCAGCATGGGTGGTCTGGGCCGAAAGATGCAGCCGGGTGCTCATTCACGATCTCCTCCGATGGAAGCCTTTGTGTTGCGGGCTGACGGGGGTCGCCATTTTGAGAAGCTCCCTGGCCGCTCTGCTTCTGTCATAATGGAGCACTATAGCGGGAGCCGGAGCCCCAGTCTGGGTTTCTCTACAGGCTCTAGATCGGGGGCTACTGATCGGTGTTTTCGGTGGTCATTAGGGCGATGTCCATCCGCAGCTGGGCCCTCAAGATGCAAGCGCAGACCGGGAGCCAAGATGAATTACGTCTGCTTGGCCATATTGCCCGACCACGCCCCCTTCCACACATATTTTGTTACTAGAGGAACCCATGAGGCAAAAAAAAAGATGCCCTGACAACCTTGGGGCTTCAAGTCTCCCACTACAGTACTTGATGATTAAACAGAGGCAAAATGATGAGGTCAACAGACTCCCATTGCGCACTTTGTGGAAGGATGCACAGCTATTTTATTACAAATTAGAGCTTTGATTCATGCAAGTAATGGTACGGCCGAACATGCTAGCATGCATTTCACTCCAATTTAGGGTGCGCCGTAGTGACCTATAATGAGTACTGCTGACTTTGGATGTTCTGCCTTTTCTCTGATTACTTGGTGTGATGGCTTGGAATCATGATGCATAACAGAGATGTCTGGCTGCCACCTTGAAAATTCTGCATAGAAACTGTGATGGGTGTTTGCTGTTTTAAAAAGTTTGTCTAGGAGAAGCAAAGTACCTTCATTTATTTTTTTTACTTTGCCATCTTGCTCCTTACTCCGAGCTGCATTTAGCCCGTGCCGGCCCTCTCGTCCTCCACTTTCCTATTGCTCGCTCATCACACTCCTGCTCTCTTGTCTTAAACTATTCTCATTAATTCACCAACTCTCTCTTTCCTGCCTTCTCTTTCTCCACCCCTTCTCACTCTCTTGTCACACTATGACTCTTCCCCTCTCCAGTCTTCTCCTCTTCCCTCCTTTCCTGTCATTACTTCCCCTTGTTTATTGTTTCAGTTTATTGTAAGCTTGTCATTGCTGTTATTTTTTAAGTAAAGTGCATCTATATCGCTCGGTGCCCATGCACTATATAGCACTGGTAAATAAATAAATACATATATTGCAGATATTTATATCCCCAAGACACAGATGGGTACCTTACATTCCAAAGGGCAACTTGTCAGTATATAATAATTACAGAGGTTCAGATAGATTGAGCTTGTAGAGTGTGAATGGTCTGCAGGTGGCAGATGCACACACTTTTCATCAACAGGTGAGGAAGGAGAAGGGAAGAAGTTACGACTAGATACAGGTTGAGTTTGGGGTGAGATGGCTTATGGATGATTGAATAAAGAATCAGGAGTAGAGGGAGATGTTTAATTCCTTCTCAAGAGTGTGGCTGCTATTATCAGAGGGCAACTCATTCCAGGTGGTGCACTAGAGCAAGAAAAAGCTTGGCATCTCTTTTGATTCTTACGTTACTTTGGAAGTCACATTTCTTTTCTTGCTGCTGCATATGGTGCTGTTGTGGCCATGAAGAGAGGGTCTAATTTATGACATTAGAGGCCTAGAGCAAGGCAGCAAGTCACATTGCTGCTCTGCCTCACCGGGAAAGGGCAGGTTTGTGCTGTATTTATCCAATATGGTGCATTCATGTCGTTTACACTTTCCCTTTGCTCTAGTGCTGTTTTGGCAGCCTAGAGTCAACACAGGCCCCCTTGCATCATGGTGCAAGGGGCATTTGTTGTAGGCAGGATTGTTCTTGTGCACTAAGGGGCACCTTCCTTCACAAAAACAATCCTGAGAGGCATTTTCCTCTATGTGTGCTCTAGAATGTAGCACATATAGAAAGACAAAAAAACGAGAAGAAATACAGATATTTCTTCTTCTTTCATCTCCCCTGGTGAGGCATATGTTTTTGATGCGTTCCCAGCTTTGCAAAGTCCTGTAAATATGTGAATCGATCAAAAACTAAGGGAACATCCATGCACCACCCATGGAATGCCTACCCATGGCAAAGTAACGCAATGCAGTGATTTGTGCTGCTTTGCATTACTTCATATTTTTGGAGCCACTCAAAGCCACGCAAACAGGCCTTGTGTGGCTTAAATATATTACTGAAGCTTTGCGTTGCTCCTTCACCACATTGCTTGGTGCAAGGGTGGTGCAAACTGGGTTATAAATATGGCTCAGACTGTTTTCAATGAAGTAATTTAGTATACCGTTATAGTTTGTCTCATGCAAAGGCGCAGAGTGATCTCAACTTGACATGAGTTGGGAAGTGGGCACAATAAAAATCTTAAGCAAGATTTATCAAGCTATGCTAGGCCACCTTACATGGCCCTGCATGGCTTGGTATATCTAGAAAAACACAACACAGCACAAATCGCTGTGTTGTGTATTCTGCCGCAGGGAGGCACTCCATGGGAAAAAATGTGGGTGTTCCCATGCAACCCACCCATGGATTTTGGCGCATTCCTACATTTTCCATTAGTGGAAGATATGGAAATGCTTCAAAATGTTACGCAACCCCAGGTGAGGTGTAACAAGGAGAAATGTCTTTATTTTCCTCAATTTATTTTCAGAGGATTGTTTATGGGCAGGAAGGTGCCCTTTCTTGCACAAAAACAATACTGTCTGCAATGCAGGCACCATTGCACCACAGAACAAGGGTGCCTGTGTGTGCGCTAGCGCTGGTAAAAGATAGGAATGTGCTATATTATGTTAAATATGGCGTATTCCTGCCCTTACATGCAGCACTGCAAAGTGGCTTGCTACGGTGCGCTGCATGAAAGCTTGATCAATGTGCCCCTAGGTTTATACATTAGGCCTGTGTGTCAAACGATCATAGTGCTTGAGATAGTACACATAGCAAACACAACACGAAAGTAAAGCATTAAAGAGAAAGCCTAAACCATAACACAGAGGTGTGTTTACCTCTTTTTAAGTCAAGATGTGTGCTGAGAATGGCAATCTTGAGTGCTGAACTAATTAAATCTAATCCACCTATTATACAGATTGTGGGGACCGGTATGGTTGCACACTACTTATCTTTTTGAAAACTATACCCAAGGGTATCTATATTAATTTTCATTTTGTCGTTTATAACAAATTATTATCGTGAATAGATTATTTTTATGTAGCCTAGCGCAAATAAAAGTTTTGAAAGACTCAAATTGATTCAATGTAATATTTCAATGTGATGCCGTTAAATACATACTTTCTAAAATGGAAGGTGCTATTGTTGATATGATACAAAGTCATATTTCAGGTTTTGAATAACGTTTATTAAATATGTTCATCTGCGAGAGGAAGCCACTGTAGCATTTTTCTATAGCTGTAATGGTTCAGATTTCTCCACTAGATCAGAATGCCTAGCCCTTTCTCTCTTTGCCCATGGGACTCTCAATACAACATAAAAGCTCTCCGGGTAAGACAGAGTTTGACCCATGGAAAAGATAACAATTTTAATTGGGTTTATTTTTGGCTTTGAATTGCCTGTGTACTGAACCGCCTTGAGAAAGGAATGTGGCGATAACGTGTAATTATATTTCAAGACTGTTTCAAAGTTTCACTGCATTCTTGTATGAAATGTCATGTTGGAAAAGCCACTCTATTGGAAATCTTGCCGGCTAAAATTGCCCTCCTGTGACTCATGTCTGAATGGTTCGGCGTATATTTATTTGTTTGCACATATAGACAAGGATGTGAGTTGTTATATTGCATGGTAACAAAACAATAATAGTCATTTCAATTAAAGATTTAACCGCTACCAGCAAATCGATCGCGACAGGCTGCTCCAATGTTTGTATCGATAATAAAAGAAGAGCCGGCAATATGAGTGCGCAAGGAGTCTCGTTTAACATATATCTCCAATACTCAGAAGTTTCAATAATAATTAGATTGTTTTCTTTACTTTATGTTTAATAAAGGTGTTGAAAATGGTACGGACAAATAACGGAGGAAGCAGAAATAGATTTTCATTCAATTTCAATACATTTTGCTAAAATATTCTTTCGTAGTGTCTGCATTTGTTGAAGAAACGGCTAAAAAGCAAAGAAGTATATATGTATAAAGCAAATTCACATTCGCAAACGCCGAAATTCACAGAATTTCGGCGTTTGCGAATGCGAATTTGCAAAATGGTATGTATAAAGGAAAATCTGGTGCAAAATAAGGAATCGCAAAATTTGTGATTTCTTATTTTGCAAATGCATTTAAGGAATCGCAAAATGTGCGATTACTTAAATGCAATGTAAGAAGCAAAAAAATGTGCAAATTTTCCCTAAGGAATCGCAAATTACCACCAACTTCAAGTTGGTGGTAATTTGCGAATTCCTTGAAAAATGCCCATTTTTGCATTTTTCAAAGTGCCATGTGACGCACAATAATGCCCTTAGGGCATGTATGTGCACCACATGTGCACCCATGCTTATTTCAGCAGTGCAACAGGGTGTCCTTTGGACACCCCTGCACCCTTGAAATTATTCTCAATTTGCGATTTTCAATTTGCGAATGGCAAAATTGAGAATACCTTCCCATTCATTCCTATGGGCCTCCTCGCCCATAGAAATGAATGGGAAAGTATTCCTTAAATGCGATTCGCAATTTGCGAATCGCAATTAAGGAATACTAATAATTCGCAAAAAAAATGTGAATTTGTACATACATACCAATTTGCGATTCTGAAATAGCGATTTCTTAAAAATCGTTATTTCAGAATCGCAAATGGGTACCTTGATACATATGGCCCTAAGTCTTTCCATTTTAAAGTATGATCTTACAAAAACAAGCAATGGCTGAAGGGAGCTGAACTAAAGACTCTCTCTGTGTATTGTTGACATGAGCTCTGGGAGATATCAGGCGGTCTCCAGCCTGACAAAGAGAGGTACCTATCAAAACCTGAGTTAGGTTTTTTTCAACGAGCAGGAGAAACAGAGGTGTCTGGTTTACTCGTAAAAAAACATTTAAAAGGTTGATTCATGGGAAGGAGTCATTGTAATGTGTGGGGACCTAACCCCCCCCCCGCTCCCTTCAGAAGTGTTTTTTCATGTGCATCTAAATGTAGAGTCTGGTGTTGGGAGTAGGAGCCTTTCTATCCCCCCGAAGACTTAGGTTGATGACCTGCCCTGGAAAAAAAACATTGGATTCCTCGAAACATATCTTCTGTAAATAGTTAAGTTATTTGCACGCCTTTTCCATATTGCCTAAGATTCATAAAATATGGTATGACTGGTTTTAGCACCCACCAATGAGAGCGATTTGAAACTGGTAGCACCTCTCCCACGATTCCTTATTGGTAGTCATGGGTGACTATCTAACTTTTGTGTTCTCTGTCTACCTCCAAGTACTGGTATTCTGTACAGAAAAAGGCCAAAGTCACTGGGGCTCCTGTATTCTGCTACCCCTTACACGTTTTCATCTCATAACAATAGAGACTCCAGTTTTCAGATGAAAAGGTAGATAATGAAAACAAACTACCTATGACATTAATTTGGTGAAAATGGGCATTTTGGAAGTGCACCTTTACATTCAAAGGTAAATAAGAATGCTTATAGTAAGTCCAGTTCTTTGTAAGTCAAATATCTGAGCAGAGTTACAGTATGGAGAAACTACATTGGTTTAGTCGGCATCTCTGTATCTCTGGTAGAAACTCAAAGTAAAATGCAATAACTTTATGACCCTGTTTCCTTACTCAGGACTATCAGAGGACTACAATTTTGATCTTCACATCCACAAAGGGGTTCCCAAAGTGAGAAATTCCCATGCATTTTCCATAGACCTTTTTAAGAAGGGCTACAGTAAAAACTGCTGAAAAGAATTACACCTAATTCGACAAGAAGCTAGATCTTGGTCCGCTTATTGTGGTTTTTGTAATCAGTCTGAATCTCTTCAGTGGTTTTTAAGAAATAAAGGGACAACATTTATTGTATATCTGGACAGCTGCTTCCGCAAGAGGCTCGAGCTTCGATCGACCATCAGTTTAAACATACAGAGTGTTCTGATTGGCTTGGAAAACTTAATTTCCCTTCAGCCATTTTGCTTCCTCTGTAGTTAGACACACGCATAACCAGCTCTCTGAATGGCTGCCAGCAGCATGAGAATAGTTTTGCTGGCAGCCATTCCAGGACTTGAGGACTAAATACCCTCTCCTGAAGCCAAAAACAAACAATGGGTTAGGCTGCAGAGTAGGGATACCCTCACCCCTTAGGCCCATTGGGGGAACCCAGAGTGACCCCACCCGGGGGCAAAAAAGAAAAGAATCCTTCAAGAAATGTTGCAATCCGATGGCACTCCTGGGGGGAAAAAAACCTTTAACAAATCAAATGGTGACTGGGCCGCATTTATTATCTTTATGTCCCAGGGTTTGCCCCTTTATTTCTAAAAGTAGCCCTTGGGATTGGGTTACCAGGGCCCAACAAGGCCACACGCCCCCCTTCCCTGTATTTGAATAAATGGCCCGGCAGATGATGTCAGTTGACCTATCATCAGTGATGTCATAAATGATGACAGCGAACATGTCATGAGCGATGGAATATGTAAGGTCATAAGCACTGCATGACTGGGGTGCAAGTTATAGTTAGCTCTGCTATGTGAATGATTTGAACATATGTGTTTTTTTGCTCAAAATGTTAATGTTGTCACTGACATATTCACCTAACTGTAACATTACTTCAACCTATGTTTCTTTCAGAAAATGTCTGAGCTTTTTTTTTAAACAAATCTTTTATCAGACCTAACTATAGCGTTACTTCAACCGTAGTTTATTTTCAGTAAATATATACATATATATGTATATATATATATATATATATGTATATAGCTACTCACACACAAGGTACTTAGATTGGAACTTAAAAATAGTAAATCTATATGTTCCTAAATGCACTTACCTTCCAATATTTTTTACCTTTATATTTTGGGTATGATATTAACAGTCAACAATATTCGTTGCTCAATACACAAATTTCAGCTTCAGTGAGGGAGAACTGCTCACTTTACATCAAGATGAGATAATTTGCTCAAGATGTCAGTACAGTTTAAGAATATATATTCAACCTCCCCACAATAGTCAGCGTTAGTTTAACCATCTACTTTAATTCCAAAAGTAAAATGGTCTAATACTAAGGTATTCTTGCCAAACTTCACACCTTACAATCCCTTTTCAATTTAAATCATAATCTCTTTCTACCATTTTCTTTCTTTAGATTGCCTTCCAACTGTAATTTTAAGTGACACCTTTCTTACATTCTGCCATTCACCCCTTTCCAAAGTTTTCCTCACCTTAATGAATCCTTTATGTATATCTGTTTTGGAATAAACATCCCGAACCCCTCTATTACAACAGCCTTTCTTAAACATGGCTCAGATTAGCAATAATTATGCACAGTGTTCTAGATGTACTGTACCTATAAATACGGCATATTGTTGTGTTAGCCAAAGGAGGCATAAACTAACATCTGCTGGTGTATTTTTTTGTTGGGTGTATCTTACTCCATGTTGTTATGTTTGCCAGTCATTGTATGTTGTACTGTTTGTCTGTAACTGTGGTGCAGCTATTGCAGCCTGCAGCATTCTACTACTATTATCTCCAACATAACCCTTTCTAGACTCTTTCCTCCTCTATCCCTCCTGGCTCACCCAAAACCTCATTCTAAAACCCTTTCTAAATTCTTCCCTCATGTACCGCTCCTTTGACGCATCCCAAACTCATTTTACTCCTATGATCTCCCTAATCACTTTCTAGAGACTCTTCTCTCTTCCATCTCCCCTTTTTGCTCACCTCAAACCTCCTCTTACTACTATGATCTCCCAAATACTACTTTGTAGACTCTTCCCTCATATATCCCTCCATTATCTTATTAAATCCAACTGACAACCTCACATGTCCACCATTCAAATTAATTCATATTTCCATGGTACTAACCAACCACTAGTCCTTTTGGGTTCCGGACTAACATTCTACTCTCTGAAAAGCACTTTGATGCCTTGTCTGGGGTAGTCAGCGCTATATAAATAAAATTACCATCAAATAGGTTGGAGGAATGGGCCTTGGATAAGAATATTATAATCCCCTTTCACTTTGGTTTTAGAAAAGGGAAAGGCACTGTTGATCAGTGCCTGAATTTGAGCCGAATTATAGCGAAGTGTACTGTAGCTAAAAAAGGCCACCTCTATCTTGCCTTCATCGATCTGTCCACAGCCTTTGACTGTGTGGCACAGTCTAGGCTGTGGCAGATCATGGGGGCAATGGGGATTGACGAGAATATTATTAACATCATTCGTGACCTATATATAGGTGCTTCTGCCTGTGTCCGAAATGGAAGGAATGGTGACTGCACTAGACATTTTAAAATCATGAGAGGTGTTCGGCAGGGGTGCGTCTAGCCCCTTTCCTATTCGTAATTTTCACTAATATTGTAGAAGCTGCTCTGAGAGAGTACACCCCAGATGTCCCTTATATAAACTCCAAACCGAAACCTATACTGCTTTATGCGGATGACTCAGTGCTCATAGGACTTACTAGTAATGCACTGCGTCATTTAGTGCTGGATTACACACAATATATGAACTCCCTGGATATGAAAGTTAATTATTCCAAGTCCTTTATCCTTGTGGCCGGTATGAAATTGCAGAAACAACCCCAATATTTCTGATAAAATCTCTTTGGCGCCAATATTACTGTGGCACTCAATATGGTGAAAGGAGACCCTCGCACTGACACGAGATATTATAAGTGATGTCCTGAAACTTGATGGGGTGAGTAACATAACCTGGTTACGATATGTGGCATCTACTTTAAAAGCTAACGGGCTACATCACCTTTTTTCAGATCCTATAGGCTGCTGTTCTATTTCCAAGAACGATCTGAAAGCCCATCTATTATCTAATATGCAGATTGGAAGGGAAATCTTAAATGCCAAGTTGTCAACAGTTAAAAGATATCTAACTGTACCGAGTATCTCACAAATGGGAAAAAAATCAACGTACCTAATTTTTGTAACTAATCTACAGCATAGGTACATTCTGGTGAGATTCCGTCTAATCTATATTCCTCTAATGTTGGGTATCCCTGGTAATGTTTATGTTGCTGCCGATCTCCCACTCTGTACTTGTGATAATCAGTCAATACAGAATGATATGCTTTTTTGTAAACATTACCATAATGAGAGGAAAAGGTTTACCATCCCCATTTTGCGAAAAATGAATTTTAGACAATGTCGTATGGCCTTTTACAATTTACAGCTATTGACTGACCCCTTTATCTGTTTCTCTGTGGTATCCTTTCTTTTAACTGCTCTAAAAAAGAGACATTCAATCTGCGGATTTAATTAATTGTAATATGAACTTAATGAAGTATGAATTTGGTCATGAGTTTCGAAATTGTATAGCTATTGTATCTTAACAATTTTCATACTGTAAGGATGTGGAATGTTTTTATCTTTTATCCTTTTATACATGTAGTATACTTTTATGTCTTTATCATGTCAGCGAAATAAAGTTATTCTGACTGACAATTACCATTACCATTAACATTATTGACAGATCGAAATTGAGATTATTTCTCTTTCCTCTTTTTAAACTCCCTTTTTGTCATCCTCAGTGGACACTTATTACTCATGGGCAAACTCATTTCTTTCCTACATTGCAATGTTGTTAGCAACATTGTTCCTTCATGTACCCTTCCCACACTTATCCATATCCATATCTTCCATCAGATCCTCAAATATCAATAACGAGTTGTTCATGACCATATCCCAGGTTCTCAGACTGGCCTGTCCACATCACCCTTTGGTTCCTTTTTGGCTTTGTCACCCACAACAGAAGCAGCAGCTTTTTATGTCTGCTCCCCCATGGATGACTGTTTAGGCAACTGTGCGTTTAGGGTCTCAAACTTCCAAACCATAAATCAAAATATCATGAGTTTGTTTATTTTACTTCTGTGTTCAAGGGCTGAACAATATACATTCGATAACAAGCAATATAATTCCAAATATTGGAATTCATATTAATATGTAGTCATATTACAAAGACATTTTCCTGAGGCAAGATCAACATACGAGTTCCATTCTTCCCAAATGCTAAACTGCTCAATGACGATTAAAACAGCTATTATTTCAAAAGATTTGAATAAATAGCTAACATGCAAATAATCTAAAGCAAAATGCATTGCAGTACAATTGCTCTTCAGACCATATGTTCAATTTTCCTTCAATTCCCTGAGCCTCCAAATCTTGGTGGGTTCCAATCCTCCATCTCAAAAGTGCATCAACTCGAGATAATTCCTCCCACAATTAGATCCAAAAATTCTATTTATAAATCAACAGATGGTTTTGCCATCAGACCTCAATGATTATCTACAGTACTCATCGCAAACATTTGATGACACAATCTAGCCTATCTGCCAATTGCTCTCAACTAAACCATTTCCTTGCATCTTCTTCTTGCTTAAAATATTTGAAATTCAGTTGTCATACACACTGTGGTTTTTGAAATACTGGCCCTTCTGCCACTTCAGAATTCAATAGAAAATAAGCAAGGCAATCCCATGAAAAAGTCCAAGTTCTAGATAGCAAGTGACTGTGACTGTGATAGTCACTATCTGTGACTATCAGAATAGGCAGAATTTACTTCTTGGACGGTATTCCAGGGAATCGGTTGGTTGTTTCCACCAGTGTCCTGGAACAGGTTTGTGAGACTAATGTGACTGGGTACAAGGCAGCCAAGGAAACTGTCTGAAATGTCGATTGGTCATTTCAGTACTGGTACTGCAAATCTCATAGCATTGGAAGAGAGTAATGTTAAGTTGTGTGTGGTGAGCAGTGGCCCCCTCCGGTTTCCTTTGAAGAGGGAAAAGAAAGGGCACAAACTCTGCTGCCATAGGATTTGAAAGGATCCTTATGCACGCTTTCTGATTACTGCAACCGTGTAAAAACAACCTTCAGATAATTGGCTATTTTTGTACATCCTTTAAGATTATTGAGAAAGGTACCATCACATGCACCTGAAATTCGTTTAGTATGTATATATAAGAATATATCTTGGAATGTCACGTGCGTCATTCATCTTACGTAGAATATTGATTATTACAGTTCATGCTGGTGGTGAAGTAGATAAATTCTGGGAGCGGAATGGCACCCTCACTGATGTCTTCTAACACAAAATATTGAAAAGGGTTGGATGTCAAAGGAAATTTCCCAAAAAAAGACAACACAAGAAGAGAAGGGAGTAACTCCTTAAGTCTCATCAGACTTATGTATGTAATGCTCCAGGATTCCTCAGGCATTGGCTACATTCAAATCTTATAACTAAAATAGAGATGACTGAACCTGCATGTGTGTGGTATTTCTATAGCGTGAACCTAGTCAAAAGGCAGGAGAGCAATGAATGGGAAGCAGGTTGATGGACATGGTCTATGGTGATTCATTTGAATTAGTCTCGCTTATGTATTTTTCATCGCTAGTTTTCATTTAGTCCCAAGCATAGTACCTGATTACAATACAACTGAAAATAAGTGTGTTACTTTCAGTCATATTAGCAGAAAGCGCGTTAGACCTATTAATGAATGCATCTTTTAGTATGCACTGGACTAACTATGTCAATCAAGATTTGCACACTAAATTTGCTAATGGGCCTGTGGTTTCAGCTGTTTATCTAAGTATTCATCTGCGAGAGAATACCCAACTAGCATCTTCCCACTTCAGAGGTGCTTGCCATTCTGTTGTCAGTAATTCGAGTAATTCCGGTGAGTGGAAGAAATCTGGAATTCTTGATACCTACAGGGAGGAAGTCTAATGGAGGGAACGTGTGCAAGAGGCTGAATACAATGTGATGGAAGTCATTGAAAGAATGAAAGTGAAGGGAAAAGTCAGAAATCTAGCATGCAAAAGATTTGGACGTTGACGAAGAATGGTTAAACTGCCTTGATTGACAAAAGAGGAAAGATTCAGGAAATTAAGTCTTGCAATAAGGAGGTACTGAGAGACCAATCAAAGTTTTAGGCAGCACATATTTCGCACTCTGCTTGTGGTGTATTCCACTGAAGGCAAAAACAATTTTCCTGATGCACGCAAATAATCCTAATGTGCTGTGGAAAATTCCCTTTTCATTGGTGAGCTTGCCTTTACATTGTAAACATGATAGTTATCGGTGTGTAGGACATGTGTTCTAAACTGCAGCGCTTGAGAGCCATTCTAATTTTCAGTGGAGTTCTCCTTGTTCCTCAAAACAGAGGAGGATTATCCAAATCCATTTACTAGAGTGTCTTGCATCCAGGCTCTAGCTCACTGCCTGATCTCAATGAGCTTAAACCCACCTTCCTGCGATCCTGATCATCCGCAAAATATCCTTCTGAGTCCCCGTATGGGAGCGAGCTGAGCGCGAGTCATGACAGCCTAACTATGCAACTCCGCTGCCGGGGTCCTTTACAGCAGGCTTTATCCACACAATGACTGGATCCGACTAATCCCTCACCAGTTCCAGGTTTCCGAATTCATACAGAGCCGATACGCGAGCATTGCTACAGCTTCCCTGCTGCCTTCCATCAAAATGGCGGCCAGCTCACCGCAACATCGGTGACCGAGATGGGGGCTGAAACGTTCTACAAGTAAGGTTCCCCTACAGTCATCTTTCCCTCCCAACTTTAAAAGATTAGATGATAGACTGTGCGTTAATGGAGGTTCTATCATTGGCATGCCTGACCTGAAAATGGCGCCCGTATGTGACTCTTTCTATCGAGGGTCCAAACCGCCCAAGTGCCGATTACTGCCTCTTCAGCCGCGTTGTGGAGCCGGACTGCTGTTGTGGCATTGAGCCTTGGGCAGTGCGAGGAAATTGCAGGAGTGACTGTGAAGCCAGGCAGAGGACACGGCAGCCGCCATTTCCTGGCAGCATGGAGCAAACTGGTGTGGCGAGTGGAGGTTTGTCGGAGAGAAATTATGATGTCTGGTGGCAGCGGGAGGTGCTGCAGAGGGCTTCCCTTGCTGACCAAGACCCCCTTGCGGCCCCGAGAGCACTACTTCGTTTACCCTGGGGAGGATTTGTAATTCAGCGGTGCCTGACTCTAACATGGCACCCGCGGTGGACGTGATAGCGGCGCCAGCCGCCATTTTGAATTTGGGGGGCGATTTTATTCTCTGGCAATCTCCTGACTGTGATGAGACGCCCCGCCAGTGTCCTACGGTATTAGGACCTGGACCCCGCTCAGCGGCACCGCTCGGAAAACTCCATAGTGGCGCCTGTGAAGAAATGGACCTGCTTTTTGAATGCCTCGCAGCAGATCCATGGGAACTTTTACCGAACTACTTACCTCCTACCCCTCCCTGCTCTACTCCTCTTCTCTTCCCTGCTACTAACTTCTGCCCTCACCTGTCCTTGCCCTAGTCCCCACCCTGTTTACCTATGAATTTCCCGCGTCTTCTGAGAGCTAGCTATTTTGTCTGATGCCCGATGGAGCTACCTGTTAGCTGTAGGGGGAGACAGGTCGGGGATTCCCTCCTTGGACGTCACCCACCCAGTCGGTCTTTAGCCAGACTTCCTTTCGTCTCTCCTGTCGTCTCTTCCCGCTCCCTCCCTCTATTTATATCTCTACTTCTCTCCTCTCTCAATGTATTGAGACTGGACTGGTGTGAATTGTTCAGGCCCCCGGAGTTGGGTGGGGCACCAACCCCAGTAGCAGTAGTAAAAAGCTTGGGTGTGAAGATTGACTCTGAACTGTCGCTGTCTAGCCAGGTATCGACAGTGGTAGGTGTATGCATGAACCTGCTTAGGCAACTACGGAAACTGGTCCCGCTTCTCTCCACCTCCGTCTTACAAACAATTGTATCAGCCACGGTAATTTCCCGGCTTGATTATGGGAATGCTCTCTATTTAGGCATCCCACAGAAGCTATTACGGAGGATGTAGGTGGTCCAAAATGACGCAGCTAGGCTAATTTTTGGCCTACCTAGGCGCACAAGAGCTACCCCCTTGCTGCATGAATTACACTGGCTACCGATAGTACAGCGGGTTCACTTTAAGAGCTTGTGCATAGCCCACAAGGCCATACACGGAGATGTGCCACAATATATAAAAGACAGAGTACAAAAGTACGTGCCGGGACGGAACCTGCGTTCCTCAGAAGCATGTAGACTAGCCTCCTCTAGTTTCAACCTTAAGACTAAAGGGGGCAGAGCGTTCTCGATTCTCCTGCCAAGGATCTGCAATGATTTGCCAGAGTCCTTACGTAGGGAACCTGGCTTGCTCCCTTTTAGAAAGCTGCTAAAAATGCATCTGTTCAGAGCAACATTGACATCTGTTTAGCTCGCTGCCTGTAGTATCTTGAAATGAATTAAATGAAGAATTGAAGTAAAATAAAGTTAGGTTTATTCCATAAGAAAGAGCACATCCATGCATATCTTCTGCCAGCATCAACAGTGAGTAACTGTCCTCACAGCGATTAAATCATGGAACTTAGAACACAGATAATGAAATGAATACAAGCAAGTTAAAGGGGACATGCATAACATATAATAGAAACAAAGCAGGATACTACATATCCTCCCTTTTCCAAAAACAAAAACATTAAACACAACTCTTCTTTTCTCTTAAAAAAACACAAAAAAAACAAAAACTCCATAAAAATCGTTGACCACATCTAAATCATATAAAACATTTCATTCTTGTACATTCAACTAGGGGTACCTTTAGGTAAAACTACCTGTACACAGCATCTCAAAAAATAAAATAGACTTTAACCCACAGAAAGCTTTTAGATAAGTCTCCTATGTGGAAATCCTTTGAATTTACAAATCTTACCTGAGAAAACGTTGGAGGACCATTTTAAGACCCAAAACATTTTTCATTCACAAACTTCTGTAGTTAAAACTAGTGTTGGACTGTTGAAGTTAAGAATAACATGTAAAGATTTTCCACACGAGAATATACTGACTACCAGCAATGAAATATAATAAGCAGAACACAGTACAATTTCTAAATAAAAATATTAAATAATGGTACCACAACAGTTCTATATAATTACAAGTATAACCTTTTTTTTATTTTTTTAAATGTAAGCATATGTTTCATAACAACGCATAACAATTTTGTTCATCCCTGCAGGATTAGTTTTAAATAGCGACATTCCACAACCTATAAGAGAAAATTGAGTCTTTCCTACAAATGGATGTGGTGTCAAAAATTGAGTCTTTCCTACAAATGGATGTGGCGTCACTCAATAAGCCCATAACAATTTCATCATTTCACTCTCCCACGAAAGTTTGATATTATTTATCACCTCTAATAAGAAAATGGTAGGAAACAAAAAAAAGGTTCATTAGACTAAACACTACTTAATATGTTAACCTTAGAATCGGCTTTAAACCACAAGTCCAAAATAATGCAAGTAAAAATGTTGTCAATAGATATAATATTCATAACTGAACAACTATACAATTCTGTCAGCTTGAACAATTTATGGAACATTGCAAACTCTATGAATTCTGAGACTCACACATCTTTCACCTTTATATAATGAGAACTTACCAATCTTACCTGAAAACACTCACTACAGTAACTAAAAAAACTTGTTCAGAACTAAAAGGATCAAGTATGATATGTAAATATTTCTGATCCTCCCACTTTAAAACAGAATAACCATAAAACGCAACACACAATTTACAAAATGCGGAGCAACCTTTACAGTTTAGGCAAAAAGTCAGAAAACCCCAAACCATTAATTAATTCCTTACCCCACATTTCCTAATTAATAAATGTAAAAAAAAATATCAGACTCCATGGAATCTGTAAAAGAATTTCACCAGCTATGACAATGCACAAAGGCTAGCTTTTAACACCCTTGTCGGCCAACATCACCATATTGCATTGCAACTTTTCAGAAGTAGAAGATGAAGAAGAATCGATGTCAGATTCATAATCAGAAAAATCAGTATCGTTAACATGGGATACTTTAAATGACTGTGAAGAACTTCTATTGCAGACTTTAACAAAATACCCCACAACCCCACAATTAGAACACTTAACAGATCTAGCAGGACATTTCTCAAAACCTGCATTATGGTTCTTATCTCCACAACGATAACAAGCAAAGGAAAAAGAATTGTTGTTATTATACGTATTCCTGGTGAAAGATTTTGTGTTAAAAGACCTTCTTTGAAAATTCCCATTGGATTGAAAATACTTGTCACCCTTCTTGTCTGAAACCTCTTTGCTAGTTTTTACCGAAATTTTGTTAACTGTAGGAGTAGAAGTAGTAGTTCCAGACTGATCAGCTAAAGCTTTAGAACTTCTATTAGACAGTTCAGCTTTCTTCAATAAAGTTATCACATCCTTTAGACTAGATTCTCCCTCAATCCATAGTCTATCTTGGATACTCTTATTCCTAGAGCATACAACAACTTGATCACGAATAAGTTCATCGTGCAGTACTCCAAATTTGCAATGCATGGCTAGTAATTTTAATTGTGAGACGTACTCCTCAACTGACTCATTCTCCAGTTGTTTTCTTTTAAAGAATGCACGTCTGGTAACACCAATACAAACAGTAGGAGACTAATGCTCAGTTAGATCAGAAATTGCATTTTTGAAGATGTCAGTATCGCCTGCTCTTTCCGTTTTTTGCATCTGATTATAAACTCTCAAGCCTTCCGGACCCAGGCTATGTAAAAGCATACACATTTTGCGTTCAGGAGACAAGGACCCAACATTATCCTCCAAAGTAGCAATGTAATTGAGACAGTATTCTTTCCATTCAGACCATTTTATGATTGGTTCACCAAGTGATGTCAAAAACTCTTTAGGTGTGCTAATGTTTATATTGATACATGAAGAAGATGTAGGCGTAGAACTGTTAGAAGAATTACTAGTAGAAGCAGGAGTAGTGTTGCTCATATTGTCAGTGAAGAAAAATAAATAAATAAAATCAAAATATGCGAATGAAGAAAGAACAGCAGAAAAATATAAATAAAAAAATAGAATAAACTTACAAAGCTGCTTTAAATTCTTAGGAACGCTGCAAAAACTGTGAGTTGTAAATAACCTACACTGAGGTTTCAAAATTGCAGAAAGCAGAGTGAAGAATAACGAAGAAAGTACTTAAACTCTGTCTTTAAATCGTAGAAACAGTGTGTGAAAACACGAAGAAAGTACTTACACTGTGGCTTAAAATTGTAGAAAACGATGAAGCATGAAGAAGGAAGTAGAAAGATGTGCTCTTTAATTCATTTGTAACTTTTTCCCAAACTGCGTGAGAATAAAAACGTACAATGCGCAGCTTGTGTGACGTGGCCTTTGAAGTTTTAATCCTTGCGCAATCCTCGCGCTCTGTAGCTACCAGTTGCTAAGCAACCTTTTCAACGTGTGACTTGCAGGCGCTGGATCTGTACGCGAGCGCTGTTGTCATCAGTTGCCAAGCAACCCTTTCAACGTGATATGTGCGAGCGCTGGAACCATGCGCACAGTGCACAGCAGGGTCTGTGAACACTTGAGGGTGAACAACAGTCAAAGACGCTTCAAAGGTAAACAATTGTAAAACAATTGTGTAATTTCTTTGAAGAATGGAGCAGAAATAATAAATTCTTCAATCTACTCACTGTTAGAAGAATATAATCACGCAGGAAAAATAGCCAGCCAGTGAAGTTTTTTAAGTAATAAAAAAAATTGTCAAAGTAGGTAAAAATAAATCTTGAGGTTTTCCAGAAGAACCTTGGTTCAAAATCCCGATCGTCGCCAATTTTGTAGTATCTTGAAATGAATTAAATGAAGAATTGAAGTAAAATAAAGTTAGGTTTATTCCATAAGAAAGAGCACATCCATGCAGATCTTCTGCCAGCATCAACAGTGAGTAACTGTCCTCACAGCGATTACATCATGGAACTTAGAACACAGATAATGAAATGAATACAAGCAAGTTAAAGGGGACATGCATAACATATAATAGAAACAAAGCAGGATACTACACTGCCCTGCAGTCCTGCAGTTCTCTGCTTCCTCTGTAAAGCGCTTAGAGACCAGTGGTAATTTGCGTAGATAAAAATAAAAATAACATAACATAACATAACTATTCTGTCTGATGGCCGATGGAGCTACCTGGCTTAGCTATAGGGGAGATGGGCCGTGGATTCCCTCCTTGGTCATCACCTACCCAGTCAGTCTTTAAACAGATTTCATTTTGTCTCTCTTTGTTTGTCTCTTCCCCTATCCTCACTTTCTCACTTTCCCTGTTCCCTCCCCTCTACGCTTCATTTATTTTGCCCTCCATGTTATTTAATTGTTGCCCATTTAGACCTAGCAATTTGGCCAAAGCCCGGTGGAGCTACCTGATAACTATAGAGGAGATGGGCTTTGGGACTTTCCCCTCGACTGTCACCTACCCAGCCGTCTTTGGGCAGACTTTCCTTCGTCTTCCTGCCGTTTCTCCCCCCCATCCTGTTTTTCCGCGAACCTCTTCTCTTGACACCCAAGACCAAACTACTTTGTCTGATGCCCGATGGAGCTTCCTGGTTTGGCTATAGGGGAGATGGACCGTGGATTCCTTCCTTGGTCGTCACCTACCCAGTCGGTCTTTAGACAGACTTCCTCTCGTCTCTACGGTTGTCTCTTCCATTATCCTCACATTCTCACCTCACCTACCCCCCCACCTTTCTCTCTCCTTTCTCTCCTCTCCTAATGTATTGCTGATTGTTTGATGTAACGAGTAATTGTTGATCTTTTTCTGGTATACTGTTCAACCACATTGTTGCACTTCCTATCGTCCCTCCTGTCGTCTCCTCCCGTATCCTTCTCCCCTCTCTCATTGTATTGAGACTGAACTTTTCTGTCTAATACCCGATGGAGCTACCTAGTTTAGTTATAGGTGAGATGGGCCATGGATTCCCTCCTTGGTCTTCACCTACCCAGTCGGTCTTTAGACAGACTTCTCTTCGTCTCTCCGTACTGTCTCTTCCCTTATCCTCCCTTTCTCACCTCCTCTCCCCCTCCACTACTTTTCTCTCTCCTTTCTCTCTTCTCAGAAGTGTATTGCCAATTTTTGGGGATTTATTGTGTAATTATTGAACTTTTTCTGTTACATTGTTGATTCTCATGTAAAGCGCTCTGATACCTCCGGGTCTAGCCAGCACTATATAAAACTCTTTAAATAAAATAAATAAAATAAATAAGGATCATCACTCCTGGGTGGATGAAGTTTCAATGCTTTCTTTAATACAACATCTTCTGTTAATAAATATTTTGTTTTCCCAGCTCCTTCCATAAAGAAACATGACCTTTGCTCGAGGCATGGTAGAATAGAATACCCTCAAACTCATACGGAAGCCAGTCTGATAGTAGGGGAGGACTTCATTCTCTGTAATCCATTCATTTAGTTCTTTCAGTAGGGTACTGGCGTAGGCTTTCCCTTCAATGTCCAAAAGAGCAATGAGTCGATAATTTTTGGGGTCTGTATTGTCCCCCTTCTTAAAGATGGGATGCAAGAAGGACCCTCGCCATGAGTCTGGTACTTTTACTTTTAGTCTACATTCAGTGAACAGTTTAGAGAGAATTCTACTCCAGTAGACTGGATCTTCTCTAAAGATGGCCCCTGGGAGGCCATTAGGCCCAGGAGCCCTGTCTCTTCTTATCCTTTTTATCACTTGTTTAACTGAGTTGCCATCTTGATCTTTACCAAGTGATCCCACGGAGGCCTCCATGTCTGTGTCTTCTCCAAGTGCACGTTGGACCTCATGTTTTTCATGGACTGTAATAGCTGCCTTCTGAAAATAGATTGAAGCAACGTGCCTTATCCAAGCGTCGGCGTGTACTGAATTGCGCCTATCCACTTTGCCGTTCTCCAAGTTTGCAATGTATTGTCAAAGTTGTCGTTGTTTGTGGGGTTTTGAGAGCTCGTGTATTATTACCTAGTCTTGCTCTAGTTTTTCCAGGTTGAGCGACCATAATAGATGTTTCTTCTTAGATAAGTCTATACATTTCTCCCTTGTTTCCTGTGTTCCTCTGATTTTGTGTGATCTCTTTGCCATTTTTAGTTTACGTGTCATTGTAGTAAGATTTGTGTTGTTATATCTAAACCGTGAGTTAAGCATTTTGTTGCCCAGTGCACTGACATTGAGGTTGTTAACCAATTTGGCTTTTAGGTTTCCAATCCACTTTGTCCAGTTTTCCATAGTGGGTAAATCCCCGAACCCATCTCTTGGTTTTTTTTTCAAACATTGAACCGCTTTGCTTGGGTCTTGTTCCATTTTATCCTTTTTACTAGAGAGTGTTCTTCAATCCCTGTAGACTGCGATACTGACACTGCCTGTTCCCTCTGTAATAAGCCCAAGTTTAGGTCCACCTGCAATAGTTTGTGGTCACTAGTTTCGTGTGCTATTATTTCAGCATTGACAATTTTCTGGGCTAGCAGATTACATACAAATATGTAGTCTATTGTTGAACAATTCCTAAATGTGGCCGTGCTCAAGAGCTTGGAGTGTGGAGATTTCCCTATATCCTTCGCGGATTTTAGGTCATAGTTTTTTAGAAAGGAATTAAAAACCCTTTCGGAACTGGTTAGACCAAACCTGTCACTCTGGTATGTTCCCAGGTGATGCAGGTTGAAATCTCCTACAATCACGTTGGCCAAAAGCGCGTTGGAGTGTAAGATTTCCTTTATTAGTGTTATGATATGTTTGGTGGCATCCAATTTGTTCTTTCCCTGTGCATTTAGATATAGATTTATAACTGGAATAGGTACATTAGCTTTTCGGACCCTGTCGCCCTCTATTGTGAGTGCCTGTAGTGCGAAGGCAATGTGTGCCTACTGTTTAGTTCTTGCAGTGCTCAATGTCACCACCTCCGGTTCTCTGTTCAAGTAGCACATAATCATACATGAAGGATGTGTGAAAAGAAAGGCCGGCTGGCACACATCTCGTGGAGGTGCTGAACAGGATAGCATGGTAGTGCTTTGCTAGTTCCTGTTAGCTAGGTGTTTCGAGTTCACTTTGCTTTACTGCTCCTTCTGAGGTAAGGTCTTACTCCAGTCCTGTGATGAAATGGCTTGTGGGCTGAACAGTTATAGACTGACCTCACCCAAGATGACAACTGAACTTCCACCAGGAGTTTGAACTCTAGCAGGAGGATGTGGAGTATCCATGAAAGCAGATGGTAAAGGAGGTGCATGCACCAGAATGCCTACTGCTCCCCTGCGTAATGCCAAGTAACAGGAGAGGCTGTGGTCTTCGTTTTATGTTTTATTATGGGCAGCTAGTATTGATCCTTTTGTGTTAGTCCTGTGTTCTGCAGAAGTTGTGCTATGGTTCTTGTTGGTGGTTCCACAGTTGTGTCGGACAGGACAAGCATTCTCTTCGAGCTTTGTCCTCTCACAGTTAAGGTTAGTACAGGCAATGCTATAATTTGTGCAATGCTCTTGGCTTACCCATCACCTCTCTGGTTACCGTCACTACACACCCCAACAGGATAGGTTTCTCCCTCTTGCAGTAACCCCACCTTTTGCAAGGAGTCAAGGTCACTTAGGCATGTCACATGGGGTACTTATATACTCCATGAAATCAAGATATCAGCTTTCAGACATTCAACAGTACATTCATTGTGTTGAGGTTTTTCAGTGATGCAGGGGTGGTGTGTGCTAGTTACAAGCTTTCCAGCCAAGGCAAACAGATCTCAGGCTCATTCAAGTTTGCATTTCTTCAAAAGTAATCACAACTTGTGTCTCAGCACTGTGAATTGATATTTCAGTTTCTTAAATTGTATGCAATATTCACAAATGCTTCCACCTGATAGGCTATTGCTAATGATAAAATAAAGGGGATCTTATTTTGCTTTCCTCATTACAAATGGCGACAATGCTCATCAAATGGTGTTAATGCATGAGGATTCTGGGAGGACTGAGTAATGAACATTTGATGACCATGCAAAGGCATTGTAGGTCGTAGTTTTAATTATGACACGTCATTTCAAGTCACTAGGATTTCTACCTTAAGGGTTCAAGTGATCTTACAGTTAATTGGTGTAAGATAGCTGACAGAGAAGGAGCTGTACGTGTGGGCTCCTGAGGTAAGGGATAGCCATCGGCGTTAATCCCTGGTAAACCTAGCCCATCGTGCCCAACGTACGAACCAAGCAATGGATACATGATTTAAAGGAGGAAATCAAAGGTTCTGTACCTGAAACCTGGCTATTCTGGACCCACAGCAAGAAGAACTCAGGATACGATGACTGCGGTCTGTCTCAGATGATCCCGGACCAGCACTGCAGGCTGCATCTGCAGGGTCCACCGGGGCTACACTTTCCTTGGTAAGTAGCAGCTGGCGCCCCCCCAAGGACAACAAGGAGTCGAACGGATATACCAGCGGCACCCCCCGTCGCTCGGTTCCCTCTGACATCGAACCGGATATCTCCTCACTCATCAGCCGGCTGGAACCATCGGAGGTCCGTCGCTCACCCAGCCGAGAGGCTGCCTTCCATGGCAATGAGCAGCTTTTAGAAGATCAGGCCCAGGATATGCTGTTTGGCGCAGGAACCTAAACCTGGCCCGAGGATGCCCTGCACGCCCGGCTGAAGACATCACGGCATCTCCTGAACTGCGGAGACCAGCATCTGTGGGGAGAGGTGCATAGTGAAGGTACGTCTGGGACTGTCTACTGCAATTGTGGTCCCCTGGCTGTGGGTGGAGACCGACCACCAAGTCCTTTCCCTCGACCCTCAATCCCCCGCATGGACCTGACAAAAAAAGCTCTGGGGCGGGTCACCATTCCAAATCAGCCGCTCATGACTGTCCGTGGTTGCGGTGCACGCTTCAAGTCCCGCACATCAGCTTTGGAGCAAATTTGGCCCTGGGGCACATAGAGTCTGAATATGTCCCCTACCACGGCCAGTGGCCCTACAGGGGGATCACGGTCCTATTGAGAATCGAGAGTACTCCCGACTCGGCGAAGCTTGTAGCCACATCTGTGCCTCTAATAGGGGTGCGAGGGGCATGTGATCAGCCCAGATCGTTGGTGTTTTCTTTGTTTCTCACCGCATATGCCAGGGATAGTATACAATGCAAACAGTTGTGCAGCAATTTTTCCTTTCTTTTCCCTCATGTTCCCATGTGTTGTGCTTTACTGCCCCAGCCATTTTGAGCACAGAGATGCTCCTATTCTCCTTCATATTGCTTCAACTCTACTTCCTCCAAAATGGTAGCAATGTGGAATGGCAATAGAAAAAGGACTATACAATAAAAAAAATAAGGGTCAACAGCTACGCGATGAGCCAAGATCGCCAAGATGGCAGCCATCTTGGAATAAAGAACACAAGGGAAGAACCCCACTACAATTTATATGAATGGGTAATGAGTCCAAATATAAAAGTGTCACCCACAGAAAAGACTCATTTTACAATTGTTTATTCATCATATTATCAAAAATCTTTTTTTTTGTATAAATATTTTTTAGTACATTGATGTGGACAAATAATAAATAACAACATTCATATGTACATTAGGCATATAGTCACAAAACAGTATATACAATGGAGCGAAGAAACATAAGAGCCCTGAGATAAAGAGAACAAACACTGTCAAAACTATACAAAAGACCAACTCACCTACACATAGGAAAAGACAATGTGAACATCAATACATCATAAAGAAAAAAGAATACATAACAAACAACTTGCATTATACAAAGAATACATAAAATGTGCACCACACATAACCAACACAACGGAAGTGAAAGCGCGGATGCACGTTTCGGAAATTCCACTTCTTGAAACGGTCCCATTTGGTCCAACATGGGTGTATTATGGAGGTGGAGCGGAAACCTGTCTTGTATTTGCTTAACATAACGTCATGCTCAGAAATGAACTTTTTCAATCTAATTTTACAAAAAAAAGATTGAATATCTCTATTTAGTTCAAACTGATTGAGAAAAGTGCTAGGTACAGAGGACAGTCCAAGTGATAGTAAATTCATGGTGGGTTCATCAAGAGATTTTTTAGACAAGTTGAAAATGTGAATTAGATCAGTATGGGCCAGTTGGGTTACTCCCTCCGGTATTAGTTCCGCCTTGTTTGTAGATACTGAGGTTATCTGAGGTTTACTGAGGTCAAGTTACAACTTATTAGTGATTAATAAAAGGTGCCCGTGTGTTGGAACCCTAATATAAGGTTGTTTTATTTGTTTTACTTTCATGTATATACATTTCTGATTTCAGCAATATTACTCGATACCCAATATGGCCAACAGCCTTGCTCTATCCAAACACTGTGGTAACATTCCAGCTTTTCAAGGGTGTTTCAGGTGCTCCTCATTTCCGTGTTTCACTCCCGGACTCCCGGGAACTTCAGTACATATAGATCATTTTCTTCAAACTCCTTGTCATAAGCAGGATCTGTGGAGGAGCAGACTGACGGCCTGTTTTTTTGACACCTGATGTAAGTACTGTGCCCTATGGCTGTTTAGATTTAATACTTCTTTTTCACACTTTGTTCTCAACCTACCACTTGTTGGTCATTTTCTTATTCATTATTCTTTTTCAGCCTACTGGACCTGATTTCTTAACTACACCCGGAATATCTCACAAGTGGGTTTATGGGGAGGAACCGAACGAATAAGCGACTGTAGGTATACTTAGACAGCCGGCCATTTAGTTTTCTCTTAGACTGCTTCATTCTCCATTTACGTCTAATTTTTCATATATTTTTTAGGTAGATCCCCGGACCACAGTTGCAATAGGGAGACCTTTTAACCTCAGCACATTCAGCTAAGACAGGATGTTTAAGTGATTTCTATCCCATTTTCAACAATAGTGAGTCTTGTCTGTTTTTTATCTTTTCATTCATTTTGTCTTTGTTTTTAGGGTGTTTATTTTTATTGGTTATTTCTTTGTGTAGATATATACTCCTGACTGGACCTACTCTCTTCTCATTCTATGTGTTCTCAACACAGTGCTGTTTTAAGGCTCTTGCATCCCCTGTTTTAGACATAGGTGCTCTTTTAATAGAGTCTTTCTAAGTTTTATGTTCAGCCTCTACTATCGCCCAGGTTTCTTATTAATTTTTATGTCTTTAGGTATTTTGATTTCCTGGTGCGGAAATATTTAATTCACCCCTGTATTCACACACCACATTTACCTCAGGCTCCCCGTTTTTCACCTCTGCATAGGTTTGTTCTTTTATAATACCAGCCTTATTACCATTTCTATATCTTTACCTAATTATTGCCTTATATCTTGGGTTTTCAGAGCTTTTCTATTGTGTCATATCAGGTCTGTACTTTGGACTATCTTTCATCACTCCATGCATGGTGGTCCACATTATTCTAATGGTGATGGTACTCCCTCGTGATTAGATCTGAGTTTCTTGCTCCTTACGACTATTTTAGCTCTCCTTAGATATTCTATTCATTCCTGATTCATTGTTCACTTGTCCCTATAGACAGTTTTTAGAGCCCTGTTCATTCACTATACAATGTGTACTATGAATGTGGATGGTTACGGTATGTCCACCAACTGAATTGAGGAAGTCTTTCCGAAACGCGCATCAGCGCTTTCACTTTCTTTGTTGTGTTTGTTATATGTGGTGCACATTTTATGTATTTTTTTGTATAATGCTTATTGTTTGTTATGTATTCTTTTTTCTTTATGATGTACTGATGTTCACATTGTCTTTTCCTATGTATAGGTGAGTTGGTCTTTTGTATAGTTTTGACAGTGTTTGTTCTGTTTATCTCAGAGCTCCTATGTTTCTTCGCTCCGTTGTATTTACTGTTTTGTGACTATTTGATTAATGTACATATGAATGTTGTTATTTATTATTTATCCACACCAATGTACTAAAAAAATGTATACAAAAAAAGAAATTAACCCATTGGGTGCTCATGACGAGCTCAGCTCGTCATGAGCTATGGCGCTCTGGTGCTCATGACGAGCTGAGCTCGTCATGACCTTGCCCGTTCCGTGGAACGCTCGCACGCTGGGCTGATTCCCCTGCTGTGCTGAACGTTCCATGGGAATGGGTGTAACCATGACGAGCTCAGCTCGTCATGAGCCCAGAGCGCCGTAGCTCATGACGAGCTGATCTCGTCATGAGCACCGGGGCGCTTTATGCCCCCCACCCCTGCCCCCCAGCACAGCGGGGGAATGTGCCCCACAGCCAAGGGGTTAATTCTGATAATATGATGAATAAACAATTGTAAAATTAGTCTTTTCTGTGGGTGGCACTTTTATATCTGGAGTTATTACCCATTCCTGTAAATTGTGTGGGTGTCTTCCCTTGTGTTTTTTATTGTATCTTACCTGGATTGGATTTCCCCCCAGAACTTGCATTCTCAAGGTCCCTCTTCTGTTTTTTTGGCCATCTTGGAATCGCTATGACCTTCTATAGCCTACAATGAAGGATGTGTTGGATTTGAAATAGCATAGGAAAATACTTTTTCCATACGTCATAATTCAAGGTTTATATAATTAAATAATATCTGTTTACAATGACGATACTACCGAATTGATCACAGACATAAGCAATTATAGGATAGCAAAGTCATTAGCAGGAACCACAGCAAGACTCATAGTCGTTTTTGAGAACGGCAGTGCTCAAAAGGAAACATCAGAGTGGGACATAAGGAAATAAAGGAGAGTAGAGATACCAACAGGAACCACAGTAGACTTGTAGATATTTTGAGGCAGGAAATGGACTAGAGGATACATCAAAGTGAGGTCACCATTGCAGAACCACCCTGGAGTATTAAATATCACCATCAGTAATTATGGCCGGAACCAATTTAAAATCAGCAGGCAGTAATTCTTAAGTCATAAAGTTCCCAACTAACATATCTAAGAATGCAGCCCAAAAATTCAAACACAATTTAATTAGACAAAACCCAGACACGCTGATCTCTGACCCCTCGTTTAATCTAAAAAAAGGCATTATCGTAAATGACTTGATATTTTTCACCAGAAAAACTGCTAAATTGCGCACTGTCATGACGGAGATGCTCAACATAAAAAATATAAGCCATATCCCACATGGTGATAAACTATTGATCATCACATCACCAAGATTAAGAGCGGAACTATGCATAACTATCTACAATAACGGTATTGTGCTAATACAAGCAGCCAATGAGTTAAAAGAGTTTGATAACCTGTTTGCAACCTTAAAAGAGTGTGTAGAAACACAAGTACCCAACAACAACTAACCACACAAGCAGTCACCCTATCTACCACCAACCCAACCACCATAGACGTCATATTAACTAAAGACCCCCAACAGCCACAACCTACAACTTTGCCAGGAGACTCTACTTTGCCAAGAGACACACTTGACAGGAACTGTACTGATCTAGGAGAAGAATATCTACTATACACTAATATCGCCCCTATGCCATTACATCGGGAAAAATCAGTACCTCTCCCCCAGGATATGATTACTCCCACACATAGTAAAATTTAGGGGGGAACCCCATCCAGCAATAAAGGGTAGGGAAGCTAACACCCCTTCCATACCCCCATGTACGACAGTACAAATAGTATCTGCGTCCATAAGAAACTCCTATACCCCTAGCTCGATGTTAAGTTCACAGGACAAAGGGAGCGCATCTCACATCATACACAGGGGAGGCGCAAACACCCAAACTAATCACAAAAAAAGGAACACTGAAAAAATCACGGATCTAAATCACCGGGACACAAACAAAACACGAAATAGGCAGATGTGCACTTCTAGTATGTCACCTCATACTCAGAGAGATATCGAAACTCTTCAGATACAAGCAGACAATATGTTGCAGGACATGCTAAATGCACTACAAGTTATGGAAAAAATACTAGAAATTTCTGTAAGCAATCACTCAAAAGTCGAGCTCATTAAAAAATCAGTGCATGAACTTCAAGGAAAGAGTAAAGGGACAGCCTTTCCATTATCAAATAGGCATAATCGACCATACAAAAATATTAAATATTTATTGTATGATGAAACCCAAGCCCTATTCCTCTCATAATCGTCTTCAGCCATCAGCAGAGGTCAGGAAATTAGATCAGTCCCGATCACTGCAAATAGAATGTCCTGGCCTAATATCAGAAAACCAACCCTTGAGAACCTAAAACAAGTCCAGTTAACCACCAATATTCAAGAGATGAACTCTGGTATCTCAGGGAAACCACTGCTATGTCTACTGCTCAACTGTCGCTCCGCAGCAAAACATGCCTCAGACATTGCTGCCCTTGTCATTATCCAGGAAGTGGACGTGACAATCTTAACAGAAACATGGCTCACAGAATCTTTTTCCCCGTTCATGGAGCTACTGGTGCCTCCTCATAACATTGAGAGACTAGACAGACAAAAAAAGACAGGAGGTGGTATAGCATGCATACACTGATCTGATATCGAGGTCAGCCAACTACAATCTGAACCTCTTGAATCTGTGAATACCTCAGACTCGCAATAAGAACTGCAGATAATCAAAGGTGCAACTTGCATGTGCTCTACCATCCACCAGGCAATGATGCCCCTTTCATAGACCAGTTAATGGAGATCATCACGGCTAACTCTAACACTCACACCAATGATATATTCCTAGGCGACTTTAAATTACACTGGGATGATAATAATGACAAACAGATATACATACTCAAAGACTTTTTTAGCAGATCTAAACCTGACTCAAACCTGCACACTGCCAACACACTCAAAAGGGGCAACCTTAGACTGGGTAATCTCTAGAGTCAAGGATATTACAATTCATTTAATTGTTCCTTGCGATTGGATGGATCACTATGCCATAACCTTACATATATCCGCCATAAAAAAGAATAAGAACACGCAACCTGTCAAACTTAAAAGTGGACCCGGAACACCAAAGACCATAATATTGAGCAATTAGTAGTACGATGTGAAAAGGATCTAAATGTGCCTAACAACTTGATGAACATTAGCGAACTCACTGATAACTACACCACATCAATGAGGAATATAGTCAACTCCACCATGCCGCTAAAACTGAAAAGAATTGCAGAGAAAGATAAAAATCCGTGGTTTAATGGGACGCTGAATGATGACAGGTGAATGCTGACACAAGCAGAAAGAAAATGGAGACAACACCCATTATCCCCCAAGCTAAAAACAAATTAGAAACGAATACAACAAAAGTGTTCCCTAAATCCAAAAAGGAATTCTTTAGATCGGAATTGGATAATGACAACAACAGACCACAGAAACATTTTGAGATGGTAAAACAACAATCCAATAAATTGGGCAAATCTGCTCAAGAAGCAACAAAAACTCAACTGAGCTGTGAGGAATTCTCAACATTCTTCACAGGCAAGGAAAAGTCGCTAGAAAGAGAACGTATGATGGCAGGCGACAACCTCTCTAGCCAATTGTCATCACAGAATGATTCTATCATGAAAAACGCTCAAGATATGATGTAAAATAAAGCACAATGGTCGACCTTCAAGTTATATGACCAGAAAACCATTGCCAAAACTCTCTCGGAAATCAAACCAAATAGCCACTACATTGACCCCCTCCCCTCTAAATACCTAAAAAGAATCAACCATATCGTCGTCCCAATACAGACAAAAATAGTCAATGCCTCACTACCTCAAGGGGTCTTAACAGAGTGCCTAAAAACATGTCAAGTCCTGCCCATCATCAAAAAACCTACAACTGACCCAGCAGACCCAATTTACTTTTGTATAGTGACCAATATTCCATTACTTGCCAAACTAATTGAAAAATGTGTACAAAATCAACTGAGAAACCACATCACTAATTTCAATTTGCCAATCTGGTTTCAGACCAGGCCACAGTACTGAAACAGCAATCTTACATATAGTGGATGATGTGCTACAGGCCCTGGTCACAATCAAACATATCTACTAGTTTTTCTTGACCTGTCTTCTGCATTTGACACAGTAAATCAAGAAGAATTACTAGCCCGGCTTGAAGACAGGATGGGATTATCTGGAAATGCTCTGAAATGGTTTAATTCCTTCCTACAGAAAAGAACACACAGATTCCTGGTCAACTACACGCTATCCCGAACATGCCCTAATTCGACTGAAGTTTCACCAGGATGAACATTATCTCCATCACTATTCAACCTAAATGTCGAACCCTGTACAGAAATTCTCTGGCACGCAAACATATCCTATCCCATGTACGCAGATGACACTCAGATCTACAACAAGATCTCGTCGTTGGAAGAGATCAAGACACTGAATGAGGCTTTAAAAGTGTCATTACAATGTTTAACTAGCAATCATCTGAAATTAAATGCACAAAAAACAGAATTCCTATTAATATCACCTCCAAAGAACCGCGCAAATGTGAAGGAATGGACCAAACTGATCACAGCGCTAAATTGCACCCCTATCCTAGTTGACTCGACCAGATCACTAGGAATCACGCTTGATAAGAGCCTAGACATGAAAGCCCACATCAAATCAATGGCAAAAAAGTGCCCGTTTTCACCTGACCTATATTAGAAAAGTGAAACCACTCATTACTACATTGGACCTCAAGATGGCAGTTCAGTCATTATTTATATCAAGGACTGAATATGGCTGCATAACACTAACAGGTCTACCTAAAATCTCCACAGCACCACTAAAAGCTTCTCTCAATGCGGCCGCAATGCTCATTGCAGGTTCTGGAAAATACGACCACATTTCCCCACTCCTGAAGGCATTAAACTGGCTACCATGTGAAGCCAGAATCCACCTTAAACTGGCATGTATTACCCACAAAATGCTCCACTACAAAACACCGTGGGGGCATATTACCAACAACTAGCGATAATTTTTGTCTCTAACTTGTTTAGAGACAAAAATTATCGCCGCACATCGGCGATTTGTATCGCAGATAAACCTTGCTATTAGCAAGGTTTATCGCAAATGCGACAAAAAACGGCCGCAATGCATGAATATCGCTGAAAAGTCAGCGATATTCATGCATTATCGAGCAAATGCTCTTAGCCATGTTATCCACCTCCCATTGGATAACATGGTGAAGAACTGCTCAGGGCAGGTGTTAGCTTTTGGAGATATTCGCACTTAGCGCGAATATCTCCAAAAGTTGGTAATAGGAGATAGCGATGTTAGCGACTGTTTCCAGTCGCTAACATCTTGGCACACCCACTTTGCATGTCATTAGTGATAAATATCACTGACATGCAAAGCGGGGCCCAAGATGGTCGCTATCTCCTATTAGCTGTCACTAACTGGTGTTAGCGACAGCTTGGTAATAGGGAGATAATTTTATCTCCGCTTTCTTGGCTTTTAAAGCCAAAAAAGCGGAGATAAACCCCCTTGATAATATGCCCCCAAGTTACTTAGCCCAGAAAATGGAGTTATCATGGGAAATCGGATCATCTGGGAATGCCAGAGAACTATGCTGAAACCTCCCATCTTTCAGCAGAAGAAAACGTATGACACAGCATTCTCCGGAGGGGCCCCCAGAATCTGGAATTCACTCCCTCCAAACATTAGAAAAATTCCAAACAAGGCAACATTCAAGAGGGAAACGAAGATCTTCCTAATGAGCAAATTCCTACCCAAGACAATGACTTATCATCATCTGCATCGTGGTTACTAGCCGGACGTCGCATAGTCTTGTCAGATATGGATACATCCTGCACAAAAAGACCACAAAGACACCAAACTAACCTAAGACTGATGCCAACTAGATCTGATGTAGGTGTTACATCAACAGGTCAACAACGAATGTAAAGATAAACTCACCAATTAGCTGCAAAGACTTCTTAGACTGCACATTACTACAATTAATGGATCTTCGTAGTATTGATGTAAAAAAAACTAAAGGTATACATCGGAACCATGTGTATAATACTAATGTTATACCTTTTGTACACCAAACCGATCCTAATCTTGTTATTGTTGAAACTAAAAAGAAAGACATGTACCGGAACCATATATATATTACTTGTGCTATACTTGCTGTATTATAAACTATTTACCTCATGTAACTGTGTAGTGCTCTGATACCCTTTGGTCATGTTTGTGCTATATAAAACTCTATAAATAAATAATATAAATAAATAAATTATACAGCACAAGTATCAGTGCCAAACAACAAGCACTGGGACTGGAGCATTGGTTACACCCTTCGCCACATGTGTGCAAGGAGGGTAATTAGCTACATATGTAAGGCTCCTGTAAGCTCCACTCTGGCCCTCAGTGCACATTTTCTCCATCTCTTTCTTGCTCTTATCCATTACTCTAACGTAGGCCCCGCCCTCAATTTCACCTTCATTTAAGAGGCGACGGAAAAGCATTTACACACGTACTCTCAATACCGGGGGAGCTAAAAAAAAAAAAAATGAGGAAGGACACGTGTCGGAGGAGATGGCTTTGAAAGGAAGACTTTAAGAACCTTAAATGCTGAGCAACTAAGAAACACTTTGAAATTACTAAAGGTTTATAAAGAGCACTAAGGCACCAGGGCAATGCCATCACTTCTAATTTACCAGTACAAAACTCAGGGCAGCAGAAGATTGATAATTAGCTTAACTAGCCGGCACAGGTAAAGTGGTAGATCTTAGGATATTTGACACACGAGCCAAAAGCCTGAAGACCAGTAACACTTTAGTATGTGCATCTAGTTACCATTTTATGGCCTGGCTGGTTGCAGTGATCCCAAATTGTTTCATGCTGCGTCAGGCTAAGTTGAGTCTCACCTGACCAGTCTATGCCCTCCTTAACACTGGATTAATTGATTTCCTCTCTCACCAAAATCATAGCTTTATAAGAAATCGAACTTCAAAATTAAAATGCAGATCTTGATAAAGTGACGTGTTCGCTGATGCCCCTGAAACATGCAAATAGATAAAAAACGAGTGATGCTCATTATTTTTCTTATAATAGACCTGTCTTCAAGACAGACCATAGATTAAAGTTTCCCTTGCTAAGAAATGTTTTTTTTTAATACAAGTGCTGAGAAAAAAAACACTTCCTACCATCCCATTGTTTGCTCCATATGTTCTCCTTGTAGAATGCAACATGAAGATAACAGGTTTCCACAGGTTGCATATATGAAGCCTCTTTCAAACAGTGTGAGTGAATTGCTAATGCCCCCATGGGCGTATGATAGAAGACACCTTTCCTAAATCTAGTTCCACAGACATTAGGTAAAATATTTCCGACCTAAACGGATAGCCATGTTCCTACCCATCTCGTGGACGTGTCAAACCCCTTCACCCTGTAGCTACTTTCACTCTCTACGTGGCCACACTTGAGGGACCGCACCCAAGGATTAAATGGAAGAAGATTAAACAATATCAGTTATGTATTACCATTTCCTGAGAATGTCGGAATCTTCTAATCTCTTCTGCGCCAATATTCCAGTTTCTCTCCCTATACCATAACAGCTTCTATACATGGGATATAGGTAACTATTGGATGATATGTACACTGAGGCAGAGGTGGAGTCCCCAGTTTTGAAGTCACACACACACAAACACGTACTGCTTCAATCGACTGTTTATGCACCCAGATCTATCTCCTATCTTCTATAAAACCTCAACTTTTATTCTTCATCATTCTTGCATGTTCACACACACATTCAAATTCAGTTCTACTGGACAATTATACTTAAAATATGAATGTTTGGACTAGTGTCATTCCTGCATCACAAAACCTACTAAGCATGGCTTCTTTGCAGTTTTCCTCTCTAATTGTAACTAAACACAAAGTTCTTTGCAACATAATGCTCATTGATATCTGGTGGGCTTTAGGCATGTGGCCTCCAATTTAACTGAGATCTTTCAATTATGTATTAGATAAATGAGTACTGATAAAAAAAGCACTTTCATCACTTTAAACAGACTACCTCGACTGTAGATGCGACCTAAAGGTCATATTTATCATTTTTTCCTGCAACCCAGCAAGATACCATGCTGCATTGTGCTGCGTGCAAGGGAGAGGGAAGGAATTTGCCATATCGATTAAGATATGGTGCATTCCTGATTTTTGCCAGTGTGCAAACTGTTGCCTCGTGCCAACAGAGACAACCATGCACCATGGTACAGGGGTGCCTGCGTTACAGGCAGAATTGGTTTTGTGCAGGTATAGAGACCTTTCTGCACACAAAAAATCCTCTGAGGTGTTTTCCTCTTTCTACAGAATGCAGCACGTGTAGAAAGAGGAAACAATGAGGAGACATAAAGATACTTGTACATGTTACACCTCCCAGGGAAGGCATAGCATACTGACACATTCCTAGGTCCACCAGCATTGGTAAATCTGAGAATGCTTCAGAATCAATGGGTGAATGTGTGGGAACAGCCACGCTCCACCCATGGAATGCCTCTTTGGCCCAGAGTAATGCTAGACAGCAACTTGCACTGCCTTACAATACTCCAGATTTTCCTAGTCATGCAGGGCCATGCAAGGTGACCTTTGTGTGCCATAGTAAATCTCATTATAGGTTTTGTGTGACCCTGTCCCACCTTGCGTGGCACAAAGGTAACACAAAACCCTTGATAAATGTGCCCCTAGGACTTTATGTCTCTTTAACATCCACAAAATGTCATTGTTCAGATGCCAGGGGTAATGATTTCAATCTCTTATGTTTCATCCATTCATTGTTTTCACTACCTTCACATATCTAATTCCAAGACAATCTATATTTTACTCTCTGCTGTGAATATAACTCTAGTTCGGAAAATGAGGGACCTTATTCCTGAAGCTTTTTAACACACAAGCCAGATTTAGAAGTGTAAATTGAATCACGGATGCATGGAAAACCATTTTTCAAATTCAGGTTATTAGATTTTGCTTTATAAATGTATGTATTTACAAGGGGGTTCTGTGTAGGTAAGTATGTTTTGGGCGGTTAGGAGTGAGTGTTTCAGGTTGAAAATGCCCCATATGTTCATCCACATGTACAAACTTGCAAATTTGTGAGTTTTCACAAACCATTTTCCAACCCTTCCCCACCATAGAAATGGTCAGATATTAACGATTGAACAAGGCAAGAGAAAATCTATTTTCCCTACACAGCGATAATAATTAGTGGAATAAAAAAGACAGCAGGTGTATAAGCAGTTAAACAGATTTTTTACATATTAGAATATACATATGTACATTCGTGCATGTGGAAAACAAATCCACAACACTTTTCCAGGGTTGCATCTAGAAAGATGCAAAATGCATGTATTTTGTGGAGTTGTCTCAAAATGTTATAGTAAATTCTGAAATACAGACATCTACATCGATTTAAGATCTAAATCTCTGGGTGAAGTGTCAAGTTCTCATTCAGAGTCTAGCAGACTGGTACTCCATCACAAACGAGAAATTCCTGTCTGCCATGGTACAAATGCATTTTAGCCTATGGCCCTGGGGATATCTGCCTTGTTTTGTCAGAGTATGGCATGCGCCAAACTCTAAATAGCATCCGTTAGAAATGTGGGTCTATTGGCAGAGGCAAGTACCTTTGTCCAAGTAGGGACCCTTCTTCCTAGTCAGGGTAACGGGGATGCACTTCTAAAATAACTCCTGCTCTCCCCCTTGGTAGCTTGGCATGAGCAGACAGGCTTATCTCAGAGGCAGTGTGTAAAGCATTTGTGAACACATACAGTAAAAAGGTGAAAACACTACAAATGGACACCACACCAGTTTAGAAAAATAACTTATCTTTATCTAAACCAAACAAGGCCAAAACAACAAAAATCTACAATACAGGAATACAAATATGACTTTCAAATGCTAGAAATAGTTCAGTTCAAAGCAAATTGCAGATGGAACACTTTTCACACAAAAGGGCAGATTTACAAGCCCCTTGTGTCACTTTTGCGCCGTTGTTGCGTCACTTTTGTGACGCAGCGGCGGCGTAAAAGTTGTGGCCTATTTACAACGTGACGCATCTAGGCAGACTGGTCACGTTGTAAAGCCCTGCGTGGCATTATATCTGCGCCGGGTATAATGTATGCAGGGTAGGCGTTTCCACGCAGGAAAGGCTGGTAAAAGTGACGCAGTCAAATCTACACGATTTCACTGTGTGACTTTTAGGAAGCCACTGCGTCAAAACCTTGCGCCTGCTTGAAGAAGGCGTAAGGAGTGACGCAGTGTATTGGGAATAGGCCGCAACACTCATTGCTGAAGTTGAGTGGTGCTTGCGACACAACTCCAGCACTGCACGACTTTTCCGTCAACAGATGCGTCAGAATTTCTGATGCATCTGTCATTTCTTGCGCCATGGTGCACCGTATTGCAAATATGATGCATCCATGGTGACACAAGGGTTTTGCATGGTGGTGCAGGGAAAGTGCCACATTTCTACAGATGCGTCACTTTCTTGTAAATCTGCCCCAAAGTACCTTGGATGTGTTGTGCACACAAATAAAAAGGGTCGCAGGGAAGGTGCAGGGAAGGTGATATGTTGGTTCCTTACACTCAGGGAATGTGATGCGTCGTTCCTTGTTCCAGGGTAGGTGATGTGTCGGTTCCTTACTGCTGTGCAGGGGAGGTGATGCGTCTGTTCTTTACCACAGAAGAGGTGATACGCCAGTTTCTTACTGCGTGGGGAGGTGATGTGTTGGTTTCTTACTGCATCCTCCAATGATGCAATAGACCTGATGCCCCGATGCGATGCGACGATCCGGGACAATGTGTGGATTCTTGCAGCCACACAGCAGGGCTTGTGTCGGAATCGGTGCGGTGATCTCAGACTTCGGAGACCGGTGCGATTTTTTGAGCCGGAGGCAGATGCATCTTAACATTTTGAGTTCAGGCATATCACACTTTATTTTCCAATCTTGTTCCCATGGGCAGTTATGCTTATGAAATGTTATAAGTAAACTCCTGATTCTTTCTTAGTGGGCAGACAGCCTTACAATAGTGAAAAACTAAATTGGCAGTATTTCACTATCAGGACATGCTACACACTTCAGGGCCTGTCATACCTTTCACATACACTGTAACCCTGCCCACAGGGGTACTTCAGGCCTCCCTTAGTGGTGACTCATATGTAAGAAAAGGGAAGGTTAGGGCCTGGCAAGTGGGTGCACTTGCCAGGTCAACATGGCAGTACCAAACTGCGCGTAGACTTTGCAATGGCAGGTCTGAGTTACATTTACAGGCTGCTCGTGTGGGTGGCATAATCAGTGCTGCAGGTCCACTAGCAGCATTTGATTTACAGGCCCAGGGCACACACAGTGCACTGTACTAGGTACTTACCAGTAAATCAAATATGCATATCATGGAATCACCAATCCATGAACACAATTTGCAAAGGAAGCACTTGCACTTTGGCACTGAACAGCAGTGGCAAAGTGCCCAAAGCATCTAGACCAGCAAAACAAACTCCAACACAGAGCAAAAACACAAGAGGCAAAGGGAAAAATACAGGGGAAACCCACACCAATGATGCCAGGTCTAACAGGACGCTTACACATTTTTGCTCAGAATGTGGCCAGTCAAGTGGTCTGAAAAAAATGTTAAGATATCTGGTGCCATTTATCAAAAGACAATTGTTGGACTTGGTCCTTTTTGCAGGGTTATCCATAAACTTTTTGCCTTTCTCTTAGCCTTTTCTCTGACATGGTGTTGGTGGTTTCCAGACTCTGGGCACTTTAACACTGATGTCCAGTGTAAATGTGTGTGCTCTCTGTGTTACTTAAGGTAAGATTGGTCTACACCTGTTTGGCCTATTTAATTTACCTGTCAGTCCCTGGTAAAGTGGTATCTCATATACCCAGGGTTGGTAAATTAAATGCTACTGGTGGGCTTGCAGCGCTGATTGCACCACCCACCAAAGTTGCCTTGAAAACCTATCTGAGGCCTCTGTGATTGCAGGGCCTGTGCGCGCAGTGTTACTGCCGCTGTGACGTGACACCTAAAGTGTGTGCCATGTCTGTGACCCCCCTTTAACTACATATCAGTCACCCCTAAGGTAGGCCGTAGCTATCCCTATGGGCAGGGTGCATTATAGGTAAAAGATAGGACATGTACCTTAAGTGTGTGGCATGTCCTGGTAGTGACAAACAGACATTTTGGTTTCTCACTACTGTGGAGCTGTCCTCCCATAGGAATGTATTGGGGATTCCCTAATAAGTGTTTCAGTGATAATTCCTGATATGAGAGGACCAGCATGGCCAAGTTTAGTATATTTAGAATGGTAATAATAAATGCTGCACAGTGGTGTGCGCAGATTTATTATAACTATTTTAGAAATGCCACTTTTAGAAGTTCAAAAACAACAGTTGATGGACAGAATGCAGAACAATGTCTTACATTCACCCCAGTACAAAGATCTGGGCCTAAATCCATTGTTTATTTGCACTCCACACCACCCCAGTTCAGACATGGCCATATGCAAATCAGCCTTGACCCTGTGCCTCATGGGAACAGTCCAGCCCGAACTGCAAAGCCATGTCTTTCCTGGACCGGAATCAAGCATCCTAGGACCGGTTTCTGGCAATCAGCCGTCTTCAGCCAGGATAGCTTGACTCCAGTGGTATGGAGAGCATGGAACTCACGTGCATGTCTGGCTTTTGAGTGACAGAGGCTGGTAAGGAGTGTGTGGCTCCAGGAGGGGCAGGGTGAGTCAGCACTTGGCTGAATGGGATATCTATATTTGGAGTAGTGGGAGGAGTAGTCCCTGACCCTGAATAGAATTGTGCCTGACCTGTACAATGCAAATCCGCCCCCTGTGGTGTGTCTGATGACGAGCCCCCACCTGACAAAGGGTAAGAGGAGCCTGGTAAACAGAGTGCTCGAATTCCCTCCTGAACCAGTTTTTGCTGGTTCCCCCAAGCCCTGTGCCAGGGCAGACAAAGCCAAGCTGACATATAGATATGGGAGCTGTGACCCCATGAAGTGTTGTTGCTGTGCTTCCCGGGATTGCTGCTGCTGGGCCTCAGGAGGAACCACCACGAGGGACTGCCCCCCTGCTGGAGGGGCCGGTGTGCTGGCCTGCCTACGCCCACATTTGCCCCCTTAATCCCTAAGGTCCTTTGCTTCTAGCACCTCGTGAGCGTTATACTTTAATTACCCAAAAAGAGGAAAGCACGGGCTTCGCAGCGCAGAGCTGCATCCCCTATGGAGGGAATCCAAAGTGAGGATTCCACCGCATTTGCGGCTTTCTTTGGCAGGATCTCACTCCGCATTTTGCATGCCGAGCGGGAGCCCACCCCGTTTTATGAATATTTTAGAGGTGGGTGCCCACCCTGCATTTTGGTGCCTGTCAAGTGGGTGCCACCCCGCTGAATGCGTTTATTTCAAGGTGGGTGCCCACCCCGCATTGCAGCCAAAGAAGGAGCCGCCGGCCTGACCTGGAAGCCAGGCAGGGTCCGCCTGACTGTGGACAGGGCCTGCCGAATCACCTGAGCCGATTTGTGTGCGGGCCGGCCGAAAGGAAGTGTGCAGCCTTGCATGTCGTATTGAGATCTGCCCGCTATTTGAGGTAGACCTGTGGAGCTGTGGGCAGGAGCCTTGGCTTGCTGCAAACCAGCAGGAAGCCCCCACCGAAGAGGAAGTCAGGCAAGTCTGTGCCTGGCCATGGGGGGATCCAGTGTTGCCGGTGGGAGCTCCGCGTGCTGAGCCTGTCTGTAGGAGGATACCCCTACCATGAGGAGACAAGCAGGAGGTAGCCAAGCCTCACAGCCTCCCAGCAGCTGGGGCCCGCCGGAAGTCCACCACAAAGTAGTGAAGAGGCAGAGACTTCGCTCCATGATGGAGGTCCACCGCAAAGAAGTGGAGAAGCAGAGACTTCGCTCCGTGTCTTTCTGCCTAGAAAGACCTGCCCGGAGGACAACGGTGTCCACTTATCCCACTCAGCTCCGAGGAGTGGTGACTGAGGCTGAGCCTGCGGTGTCGTGGGCAGTTGCCCCCTTTCCGGTTAGGGGAAGCCTTACTGCAGCAGCATCGGCAGCTGGGGGCCAATTTGGAAGCCGGGTGCCAGAGGAGGTCAAAAGGATCAACCCCCCTGGGGTTAGTATGGGTACAGCCAGGAAGGTTCCTGATGATTCAGGACTTTTGGACATGCCGGGTGACAATTAGGATGCACGGAGGACTGCGTGCATACCATATGTGTGTTGTCCTGACGCGATAGGTGCTGGGGGGATTGCCTTCCCAAATATTGAGTGTTCAAAATATGTGGTCAATATTAGGGGGTACTAAGGTACGCTGCTGATCATGAAATATGCACACTGTGTGCAGTTAGAAACAGTCTCTACCAGTAGTGATTGATGTGGGCTAATGATTTGGTGCACTGTTACTAATTAGGATGGTTTGACTAATAGGATTATGCTAAGTGTATATGTATCAGTGATTACTGGTTGTTTCCTCCAAATGTGAGATTAAAATGTGTTTATGTCTATGGTGATGCATAATGTATTCATGCCTAATGTGATGCAGCTAATGGTTCTGACAGTGGCCGGATTGGCCCTGTCATGTATATAATCCCTGTGTAAATTATGACCTGGTGCCAGTTGGCAAAGTGTATATGTGTGATTATGATTCTAATGTGTTCTGGATAATACAAAGGCTATTTTTATATAACCTTGTGTGGAGTTTCTTTTGTGGTGTGCCTAGTGTGTTGCTGCTGTGTGTATTGTGCAAACGCATACAACATTGCCTCTGGGATAAGCCTGACTGCTCGTGCCAAGCTATCAAGGGGGTGTACAGGGGTTATCTTCAGCGTCTAACTACCTTGCCCCGCCTATAGTTGTGGTTTCTGCCTGGCTGAGGCGTAAGCCCTAGCCAACCAGAAATCCCATTTCTAACATTGGTTGTCAGCGGTGAGGATAGGACTTGCTTTTGCGCAGTACCACAGTGACAACTGGTTGCACTACAAGCTCTGCATTTAGATATTATGTTTGGGGATTATTGTTTCTGAGGTTTTTTTTCTCCTTAAAAGGGCCATTTCTGAATTAAGTATTCCTACTTCACCTCAGACGCCTAGGTCTCTTGTGTTGCACTATGGGTTGTGTATCTTGCCAAGATGTGGTTAGTCTATAATGAGGATAACCTATTGGAGTACACCCAAGAGGAGTTAGAGGAATTCTGCAGGAAGATGGGGATACCAATGTGGTAATTTAGCAATGATTAGGTTAAGCATTAGCAGAAGACATCTTATATTTAGAGATTATCTTGTCCGTTTACGGAATCCATTTTGTATTTCTGTCGGCCATTTTGTATGCCATGCGCTCTGTCCTACCTTCCTGTCAACTGCTCTTGAAATCTGCCTAGAGACAAGATATGTTTAGTCTCCTCTGCTTAGAACATGCTCAGTTGAGCATACAGCTGTCTCCAACTTGTAACTGTCAAGATGTGTCCACCAGAATTAGCTGACTGTCAGCCCTTCCCACTTGTTGCTAGCACACTCTCTGTATGACCTTATATGTTTTTGAAACCAACACTCTGTGCCTTGTACCGCCTTCATTTCAGCCCCTGTGTGGGTATAAAAGGACCAACCTCCTTCTAGTCAGTGTGCTACCTCATACTATACCGAAGGGTGTTGTGTGAATGTAGTTCCACCTCATGAGGGTTCATAAACTCTGTCTTTTCTATTCCTGTTTCTGTGCCAACTTCTTACTATTGGTATAAGGACTCTAAGCAGAGAAGGGCGAATCCCTTGCACTAGTAGGCCTGGCTGAGGCTTGCTACCACACCAATAGTGGGTAACATCCTCATAAAGCTGTTCCTTTATGAAGCACTCCATAGGGGAGAAACCTTAGAATGCCACAGGGACCTGTCTGATTATCCCTCTGCATACCTGAGTGGTTTTGTAACAAACAGAGTTGTTCGAAATTGGGTCGCTAGTTAGCAGACGTATGCACCCTGTGAGAGTACAGACCTCATTTCTAGTCAGAGTAAGCTAGATACACACTAAAAGATAACCTCTTCTCACCCTCTGTTAGATTGCCACAGAGCTGTCAGGAAAATCTAAAGTGGCAAAGTGAAACGTATTTGTGCAATACACACACACACACACACAGTAACATGATAAAAAAAACACAAAAAAAGACTCCACACAGGTTTAGAACAATAGACAATAGTTTTATGAGTAAAACAAGACTAAAGTGACAGAAATCAAATAAAGTAGAGACATACACTAAGGCATTTTTGGGGGGTGGTGGGGGCATTGGCATGCCCATTCTGGGCAGCCCACACCGTTGAATTAAAAAAAAACAAATATTCCCTGATACCTATTGGACTTATAATAATAATAATAATAAGGGAGTTTTATAGAGCGCGCGGTTACTCTCAACTAGCGTGTCCCTGCGCTATTGCCCCCGGAGGCAGATAAAGGGCTTTTGCTGCTTCTCAGCCTCCGGGGCGAGGGGTAGAAAGACTGTCACAATTGTTTTGGGGGTGGGGCATTGCCATACCCATTCTGGGAAGTGCCCACCCCTACGTAGTATAAGAAATAAATCCCTGGTGCCTTGTGGGTTTTAGTCCCCCCCTGGGGGCAGATCAGGGGCTAATGCCACCATCTGCCTCCTGGGGTGCAAAAAGACAGTGCCATCTTTTTTGGAGGATGTGGGCATTGGCATGCCCATTCTGGGCAGCAGTCCTCACCCCAAACTTGAAGACAAAACAATCCCTGGTGCCAAGTGGGCTTTATGCTCCTGAGGGGCCAGATAAGAGTCTATTGCACCAACTGGCCTATAAAAAAAGTAATCCCTGGCATCTAGCGCGCTTCCTTCAGATTGGGGACTACTGCCCCATCTGCCTCCGGGGGGCAGAAAAACTATAGCATTTTTTGGGAGGTGGTGGCATTGATATGCCCATTCTGGGCAGCCCCCACCCCTACTTATATAAAAAGAAATCCCGGTGCTTAGTGGGCTTTATGCCCCCCAGGGGGCAGATCAGGGGATTTTGCCCCCCCTGGTCCCCCAGGGGGGCATTAAGACTGTTTATACCCATAATATATGGGGGAACAAAGGCCCTTGTCCAAGGGGCCGCTACCTTCTCCCTGGTGTCTAGTGGGTGGAACCCTGCTTGGGGATTGCCCATCTGGGGTAATCCCCAAGCAGACTTGTTCTGACTAAGCCAAGGCCTCTCTGCCTCCAGAGAACAAAGGAAAGACTGGTATAAAAAGGGCTACCCAGACTACAGAAAATAAGATAATCCTGGAATCAAGAAGGAACCTCTGCCAAGGAGAAAGCTGGAAGACTGAGGAGGAAGGACCATCCTGCTGTGTGTTTGTTGGCTGACCTGCAGTTGCTTTGCTGCCACAGAGAGGGGAAGGACTTTGCTGTTGTTTTGTCCCCTTGCTTGAAGAGATCTCCAAGGGTGTGAGAAGAGCTGGCTTCCAGTTAAGAAGTCCCAAGAACAAAAAGACTTCACCCCCAGCCTCCCCCTGAACTCTGCTGTATGAGTTCTGCCCTTCCTAGAGTGCTCGATCCAATTGTGGGGCCTCTGGAAGTTGTGCCTGCTGTTTGGGGAGCTGGACAAGGAGAAAAGAAGAAGATCTGCAATGTTCACGCATCGCTCGCTTGCGGAGCGCATCATCGACAGTGCGAGGAAATTCCTGTTGCCACGAAGATCAAGATCGTCGTAGCGCCTGTTGCCGCTGCAAGAACCGACACATTGTTCGCTTATGGAACGCATCGCCAAGGTGCAGGAAGATTCCTGCCCCAGCGAGTATAGTTGCAGAGCCTGTTGGCGCTGGGTGAGGTCACCGCACCGCTTGGTTGCAGATAGCATCACGTCGCTGAGAACATCGTCACAGAGCCATCGCATTGAGGGGCCATGAGAGGAGAAGATCGACACTGCGCCGCACATCACAGCCGCACCTAAGATCGTCACCGTCCCGAAGATCGTCATATCGTGCCTGTGCGAGACGCTTCCTACTGAACCTGCGCACCGGAATCTGTACAAGGTATCACATCCCTCCCCATACAGTCCGAATTCATCGCAACACGCCGGCTGCGTGCAGCGGGGCTGTCACATCGCCTCCCCAGGGTCTCAGGGGTGATGTATAGCTTGTTTTTCAATGGTGCAGCTTCCATTTGGAACTTTTGTCACATCTACAGGTTCTTTGGGCTATACGTGAAGCAACTGTGGATTATTTTGACGCAAACCCTAGAACTCTTTTAAAATTATATTCTTGAACTGTGTATGTTGGATTTTTGTTGTTTTCATCTTGTGTAGTTTAGATAAAGATACTTTATTTTTCTAAAATGGTGTGGAGTCCATTTTTGGTGTTTTCACTGTGTTACTTTGAGTGTTGGTACAAATACTTTACACATTGCCTATGCTCAGCCTGTCTTCTCGTGCCAAGCTACCAAGGGGGTGAGCAGGGGTTATCTAAAGAGTGTATACCCCTTACCCTAACTAGAAGCAAGGGTCCCTATTCGGACATTGGTAGCTAGCTCTGCCAACAAGAGCCCCCAGATCTAACAAGAATTATTTCATTTGATTCATTTTTTCTCTTCAATCATTACGACTGTGTGTGTTGTTTATGTTGTCTTATATTTGAATCCTACAGATATTTTTTATTTTATTTGCTATCTTTCAAAGGAATCCCGGTACAACACAACATAAAATGTATGTAACTTGGGTCTCTCTGTGGCAGACAGGCAATTGCATAATTCATATACTGACCTGTATTAGTCTAGTACTACTCATCAAGTCATCATCATGCATGCATTTCCTTTTTCTCCTTTAACAGATTTATGATGGTGGGCTGACAAAATGAATGTGTGTTGTCCATATGTAGTGTTTGTTTTTGTCAAACCTGTCCCAAATCCCCCTTTCCAACCATTCATTAAGCCCTAACCCTCTTCCCCCAGGCTGTGTGATTTATATTGGGGAGTGACTGAATGAAACATACACCAATAATCGATCACACACTTGCTGGGGCGGATGTAGTGAAAGCAACACTAACTTAAGGCAGGGCGAGGATCTTCTTCTCCTCTAAGTATATATACTATAGCCCTACCCCACACTGGCAATATATAGAATGGATTGCCCACCCATGCACAGTATTCAATATTATTTTTTTTTCCGGAGGAACATAGTCCATCATAATTAATTGCCAGCATCGATTCATCATCCTAGTTCACTTATCCACTTCATAGCTCGAGTCGACTTCAGTTTGTCTTTTAACTTATACTAGTTTAGGGCACCATTCTGTTTTACTTTACTTTTGCATTGCTTATCATCATGGTTTCTTTTTTTTTTACAGAGTTTTAAATAGCGTGAACTTGACCCGAATCGGGTATCAGATCACTTTACATAGCACCAGTTGCGTTACAAGGGGACACATTCTTTTTGTTAGGCCCCTGGAGATTAAGTGATTTGCCCAGAATCACAGAATGTTCAGCGTCATTGCAGAGACTCAAACTCAGTTCCCCAGATTCGAGGTCGACCGGCCTAGCCATTAGGACAACTTCTCTTCTTGTTTGGCAGTCTTCTTCTTGTGTACTATATTTCTACTACTCGTTCCCAGTCTCCCTCAGGTGACTGACTGTCGCATTTTCTTTTTTTGCAAATGCTACAGTTAGTGTCTACTACTATTACCACCTCCATGGCACCTTGGGAAACCAAACCATCACCATGCAGCCATTGCTGCACCTAAACATCAATCACAGGTAAAAGAAGAAGTGTGGGGGAGGCATATTGTATATACTATGGAAATTAATTAATTCAGGATTGACCTATTTGCCAGTAAAGGGGGGGGTCCGAGGGAGGGATAGCGGGGGGGGGGGTTAGGGGAGGAGAGGGGAGGGGTACAGTGCACGGCACAATGGAGCAATAATATTTTACACAGGGAAAAGGCACAAATCTGAGTATACAGAGCACTTATCTTGCTGAACCCCACTTGGCAGATGCACCTGAGGCGGGAAAAAATGTCAAAAAATGTTGTTTGGTTAACTGGTTATGGCAGTCACCGGATGTTTTTTAAATGGGTACTCGAATAGTTATGCTGAATGTGTGTGAGCTGAATGACTGCCTCAAAAGACAGCGGGTGGCTACCTTGCTGAGAACTATGTGTGTAGATTTTGTGTGTCTGCAGGAAACACATATTGAGGGGACAAAAGGGTCTCTGCTACAACAGTTAGGATTCCACTTGCTTGCATACTCAAAACTAAGCTCTAGGAACAGAGGAGTGGCTATATTATCAAAACATAAGGATATCGCAATAAGGAAGAAACTTGAAGATCAATGGGGCAGATGGGTACTTGTAGAATGCCTAATTGATGGAGAGTGGGTTACTCTAGGGTCAGTCTTTGGCTCAACGGAGGACGACCCGGAGATCTTCGACTTCTTATATTTGGAATTAGCCACTTGGTCCCCATGTATTATTTTGGCTGGGGATTTTAACATTAATGGGGCAGGAGGTGTCAGAATCCATCGTGCTGCGCCTGCCTAGCCGTGAGACTACATTTCCCATGATCCTTCCCGAATCTCCTCAGGAAGTACTTCAGAGGAGGAGACACTCTCCCGGGTGCGTGTTATTCCTGATTTCGTCCTCGGCATGAGAGCAGTCTCTCTGCACGCCAGTTCCTGTTTCCTTAGGCTCGGATCTCTCTGGGGACACTTGGATCCGAGGTAGGAGTCACGCTTTTGGGGAGTTCCTTTGTTGCGCGCTGATTCCCGGCTGCGGGAAGACTTTGCTCCCGACTCCTCTGCACTGTGACCGGGTACACGTTCCACCGGGTTTTGTTTTCATTCTATCTTGATACAAGGCTAGTATCATTTCTGGAACTGCCGATTGTAACCCAAGAAGTTTAGTGGCAGTAGTTATAGTCGCGGAGCGCGGTGGTGGTCGAAACTACGTGTTACCGTGTTTTCCTGGCACTATATTATTTCTAAAGACCCTGAACAGTGTAGCGGAGCGCTGTGGTGAAGTAACTACGCGTTATCGTGTATTGAGTTGGGACTGGTGTTATGTAAGGGAACAGAACGCAGTGGTGGACTCAATTACGCGTTGCTGTTTAAATTTCATTGTTTGTGGAAAGCTTTACTTCTTACCAATTTGAACCTTCGACAGGGGCTGTGCGGGGCGGAGTGTTGTGGTTCTTGCCTCCTACACACTTCCGTATCCTCAGCTCATCGTCTGGGATATTGGTTTGGATCTTATGGAAATTCTTTCTTTATTTTGATCTTATGGACCGCAAATACATCATGCCCTCTGTGCTGCCATGTAGTATGTTATAGGTGGTTTGTTTAGAATCAAAGAGTTGTTTGTAGTACCTACTGGGTGAAAGCCATATTCTCACCTTGTTTATGTTTTCCATAGGAAATCCAAAGGCAGTAGTGGAGTGAAGGAGTGAATAGAGTGGCTCATTATCGAGGGTCTTTTCTTTTATTTGAAGCAGGTATACATTGGTGCATGTTTAGCGAGACTTTATGAGAGTAGCTTTATGTTTAAACCTACTTTTATCGTTACAGGTGTCCCTTCCCTGCTGGTCCCTTCCTTTCCCTTCCTTTGTTTTTTATTTTAGTTTCTTATTTTCCCTCGCCTAATGGCTCGAACACCCTGTATACCCACATCAGGGTGTTGGTGACATTTGGAGGTGGAACCATTAGTGCATCAGCTGGATCCCGTGGAGGTAAACCTGACAGGAGGTATGGGTTTGGACCCTAGCAGGAGATACCAGAGGAGGAAAAAAAGAGTCTGCCAAGCGATTCTCCTTCTTGCGAGGAATGATGCACTGGCAGATGTCTGGAGAAGTCTAAATCCTAGGGACCAAGGGTTTGCTTATTATTCGGCCCCCCATAAGGTATGTGTCAGCCTGGATTATTTGTTTGCTTCAAACTCTCTTCTATCCAACTCGAAGATTGAAAGGCTTCCCCGGGTTATCGCTGATCATAACCCTCTGATCCTAACCTTAGGCGTCGCAGGAAGATGTAGGCAGAATCGGGTGTGGACATTCGAGAGGGGGTTGTTGACAGATGACAAATATGTTCAGCATATGACACAATGGATTAAAAGCTTCTTGGAGATTAATAGGGGTAGCACTGCACCAGGTATTGTCTGGGAAGCCTTTAAGGCTGGAGTTTGGGGGGAGACGTTAAGTTTTAGCACCTTCAAGCAGAAGCAAGGGCGGGCAAAATTGGTAGAATTAAATAGGATGGTATTAAATGCCGAAGAGGAGTTGTCTCACTGTGTGATAACAGGGGCACCGCTGGATCAAGCACTTATTGAAGTAACTAAGGCAAAGGTGGAGGCAGGCGAAATCATAGCCACTAAGGCTGCTAAAACTTATTTATCAAACAGTGAGCGGTGCTACGAGTTTGGTGAATCGGTGGGACGTATGCTGGCGGTTCGTGCTCGGCAGAATGCAGCCACAGGGGAAGTGAGGGAAATCACGGACACTGCTGGGAGACTTGTCACAGATCCTGAAGGGATACGTGAAGTTTTTAGACAGTTTTATGTCACAATATACGACTAGGTGCAAGCAAAAGACCCCATTGAAATACAGGCATACTTGCAGGATATTCCGGTGTCTACTCTTTCTGAGGAGGATAGGAAAAGACTAGATGCACCCCTGGAGTTAGAAGAGAATATGGCCGCACTAAAAGGTCTCCCTGCTGGTAAGGCTGCTGGGACAGATCAGATACCAATTGAATTTTTTAAAACCTTCTGGGATCTAATTAGCCAGGATTTAATCACCACAATTCAGCAGGCACAGGTAGGAACATCTATTCCAGGTACTTGGGCAGGCGCAGACATAGTGATCATTTTAAAGAAAGGAAAGCCACCTACAGAACCGGGATCATACAGGCCAATCACGCTTATGAATGCGGACATGAAAATCTTTTCAAAAGCATTGGCTCTTAGGTTTGCAAAGATAATAGACACACTGGTGAGCATTAATCAGCATGGCTTTATTCCAGGGAGAGGCACCACCCACCATATACGGAAGGTTATCACGTTATTTGATGCCTTAGCAGTCCCAGGAGATCCGATGGCGGTGATGTTATTAGACGCCGAGAAGGCTTTCGATCGGGTCTCCTGAGACTACCTGTGGCACATTTTAAAAAGAGCTGGCTGTGGAGAGGGTTTCATCAAAGCGATACAAGTATTGTATACAGCCCCTACAGCTCGAATAAAGGTAAATGCAGGATAAACAATGCCACTTCAGATCAAGCGTGGTACAAGGCAGGGATGTCCTCTCAGGTACTGTCAGTAATTATCTTCCTCAAAAAATGCGTCACTCAAAAGAAATTGTGATGTTACTGCATCTCTCCTTCCACTTCCCTCCCAATTTGTGGTATCCACTTTGTAATTTGCTTGGCTCCCAGAATCTGGCATAGGTGCAAGTGGTAAATGGTTCTGTATTACCTGTTGCTGTGGCTTCCTTGACACCCCATTCTGCGTCTGTGGATTCAAATTGTCGTTTTGCACATTGTTACTCAATACAGCCTTACACTCGTTCCTCCAATGCCCCATTTTTCCGCACCCATGACAAGGAAACTTTTTCTTGTCCTCATCTCTGTTCATTCTACCTCTTGGTTTTCCCCAATTTCCATCTCCTTGATTCTGATTGTTTTTCAATTGATTTAACTGAAGTTCCTGCTGTTCTGCTTAGTATTTCATCTACCGGCTAGGTCTGCCAGCAGATTTTATGATCTTTAATCATTTGTGAAATTTCTGGCTTTAACCCTGACACAAATCGATAAATAAAATGTGTCATGTCCTTCGTAACTATGCTTTCCAAACCACTTTACTGCTTGAATACCTGTAAAAGGGGTTTAAAATATGCATGTACTGATTCATCTTTATTTTGGGTAGTTCTGTCTATTCTTGTCCAATCTGTTTCTTTCGGGGGTACTTTCTCTTTCAGAAATGTTATGACTTGATGATACTTTTTCATCACGTCATCTGATGGAGCTCCTGTCTTTGGGTCTCTGGGGTATTCGTCACTGGGCCAGTCAATAGTAATTTTACATTCTGTCCATAAATCTGCGGGTACTACAATGTCAAACAACCCATCTAAATCCTTTAACAGTACCTTTGAAACCTTACAAATCTTTCGACTTGGTTGTACCACTCTACAGGTTTCTCCCTGAGTTTTGGGAAATCATTTGTAAATGATAAAATATCCTGTCGGGACCATGGGGCATACACATAACCTCCTCCGGGCACTTCTCTCATTGGGAACAACCTTTCCACTTTTTCTGGTTCCATTAGTAAATATTCAGATGCAGTGCTTTTTCCCTAGGCTTCCTCCCTTTTCTTTGTCCATCTTGCTTACCATGTGTCTAATTCACCCCATTTTTGTAACAATGACAAAAATTCTTTAATTTGCAATTTACGTCCTGACACATTCATGTTTTCTAAATCTTTATCAGTAAATTCAGCTCGGTAAGATTTCTGTAACACTTTAGATATTCGAATATCAATTCACATTTCAGAAGCCAAACTCATTAACTTTTCATGAAATGTTTTTGTATTTCGAGTGATACTTTGACATATAAACAACAATTCGTCTTCACTGAAAGTGTTTAACCTGTCCAATAACCACATTTCCAGCAATCATTTCTTCTAATTAAACTCTTAATTTAAAAATATCCAATACCTTTTGCTGTCATTTTGGCTTTTCTATTTCTCAGGACCATCTCTCTATTTTTTCAGGGGATACTACAGTAGCACTTCTTGTACCTGAAGATGTTTCCATCCATACCTCTCTAGAGCTTCCAGGAGTGTTTTTCCTGATCGAGTCACCCACTGGTTTCCTTATAGGTAAATCCATCAGGGAAATCACTGACTCGCATTCACTTGCTCGATCATCAACTATCAAGGGTTCCTTATTAGATTGCACTACAGGAGTAGTCAGAACAGGAGTTTTAGGACAAGATTGCTTTTCTCCATGTAATGGAACAACGGGACCTATGGTTACCGGAATGGTCAATGCTTCGGGATTAATATTCAACTGGGAGATTTTCTGAATTAATTCACTTCTATGTTTATTTATTGCTTCTCGTTCCCTATCCTGTAACACTTTTTCTAATGAAGTTTCATGCAAATCTTGCGGAACCAAAGGTGGTTTTAAGAACGGGGCGCTAGGGTTAACTCTATTTGCTTCCTCATGGTAAGGTGGCGGACTTTTCATTAACAAATCCTCCAAGTAGTCATCATCCGATTCACCACCAGTCATTAAATTTCTCGTTTTCTCTGGGCACTTGCTTGCTGATGGTTCTTCTAAGGTTCATACAGGATAAAGTCCCTCTACTAACATAGACTGTCTCCATTTCTTCATTTGCTTATCTCTTGTTTCGTTAGGAAATCTGGGATAAAATTGACTCCAATTTCTGTCGCTTCTGGGTCTATCTCGATCGAAAGCCTGTTTCCCATTCTTCTAATGCTTTGTACTGGGTTAATCTAAGTCTGGGATCTAATTCCTTCATGCGTGTTCTCAAATTGTACAAAATTGTACCATTAAAGGTACCATGTTCTGGAAATGCCAAAACACCATCATCTTTTGTGTACTCTAACCACACACAAGTGTGGTAGCCCCTTTCTACCATCATGTATGATGTGGGTGTACTAGGTGGTGGAATAATAATCCCTTCTCTTGTTTTAATCAGTTTATCTTTCTTAAAGACATTTTTAATTTTCTTAAAAAGCGAAATTTTTCTCTCTCCTCTGTACATGATATGAGGCCTTCCTCTTATGTATTGCTCTTGCGCATAACCTAAATACCTCCTATCGGGTCTATTTCCTATAACTGTTGGATCTAAATGCCACATATACTAAGGATTTTAATATGCAGCTACACTCAATTGTTTACTAAATACTTCACCAATACCAGCGCGTTTCTTAATCTTCAAGAACCAATCAGTAATTTGAATTCAAATAAATCTCGACCAATAATTGCACAGCTTTTCTCATGAGACAAGTTTCCACGCTCCTGCACTCACTCCTCCTTTACAATTTATTACCTCAGCTACTTACCCGCTGTCTCAACCAATAACAGAGCGGCTCTTGGTGACGTCAGTGCAGCACCGCGACTGACTCCCCCTTTTGCAAGGTGATACGAGAACTTATTTCTTTTCACTTTTAAATGCAATATTCATTAATTAACAAGGTAAAAACATTTGCCACTGTGCCTAAGTGCCTAAATTCAAAGAAAAGATGATTTACACCTACTACTGCGAGTAAAACCTTTCCTGCTTACTCTTCATACACTGCAAGTAGATCCCTTCCGCCTACTCTTCATACAAGCATTAGAGAACCTGTTACTCCCTCAGGCTTACCCTTTCTAGGTGATATAAGACCAAAGTTTCACCAACAAACTCCTTTGCTACCATTTATTCACACATTTATACAGAAGATCCCTAATCAGTGCTTCCAGTTTTACCTAACCATGCACTTACTTCCTTAGGCAAGTGACCTCACTGCAAAGTGGCTTCCATTTACCACCCGCTATTCTGCCCCCGGGGATTCCAACAAACATAGAACAACACAAACGGGTTTTGGTTAATACATAAAGTCAATACAATTTCAAATAATCAATATGCGACTAACTACCTATCTTATCAAAACCCTAACCACTGCTCTGCTACCAAAAGAATACTGACAGAGCACGGGCTCACCTGCTCATTTTACCATACTCACCTGGATCCATAAAACGTACACACTATGAATTGGTAAACCTATGCTTAATCAGAATTTTAATAAACCATTTAGGACCTATAGCATTTTTCTTACCAACCCTTGTCACCGGTACCTAGAGTCCTAAGGGATCAAGGGTGTTAGCATAATAGGCAGTAAATAAACATTTGCACTCATAAAATAACTACAAACTCGGGAACGATTTAAACACTTTATCTATGTAAATTCTTAAATGTCAGAGTCCATACCAATTCAATCAAAGCTCGTTCAATTAGAAAGTATATAATCAAGGCAAGATGATGTGAAAATATTATGAGGCTTTCGTTAAGCATTGGAATATAGGAAGGGTAAGAAAAGGGACAGTACAATGACATACCCACGCAACTTTATATTTACCTAGAAAGTGTGTGAAGGACAGCCCTGGCCACGGGCTGGGATAAAGGACAGGACCCCCGATAGTTCAGGTGCCAACAGATCAGGACAGGTGCAGACCAGAATCGGGATAAGTACGGACCAAATTGGATCAGGACAGGACCACTGCAGGTCAGAACAATCACCCACAGCTAAAGTGCAACGGCAGCTTAGCAACCCTTCCTGCAGCTAACAGTCGGACCCCGATTAGGTTATCGAACTTTCTCCCACAGAACCCCGATTGGGTTATTGAACTCCTCCCCAGAACCCTGATTGTTTTATCGACTTTTCTGACAGAGTGCTCCGCCAGCACCTCTGCTCTCAATCGCCTATTGAGTGCGTTGGGTCAGTGACAGGTCAGCTATTCGGACAAGTCGGACAATCTAACTAGCTAAGCCTACCTTAGATATACCATTTACCAGGGCAGTGTTCCACCCCCCAATGTAGCAAATATGTGTATTCCCTCAATTTGATTGGCCAAAAGACGAGGAGAGGTCATCACACCATACCAGTTATGAGGTCACTTAATTCAATAATGCAAATTATCTTTCCCGCCCATAACTTTATTTTCCCATGCATTTTATTCCACTCAATAATAGATGTTCTAATAGTAAATACAATGTTAAACAATTTATCAAATTGTCTTCCTCTTGGAGGTTCATAAGGTCGGGTTCCCAGGAGCATCGCAGGCAAGACTGTCGTTGGCATGGATCCAATGCCATGGCTTGTGGACTCGGGAGAAGTCAGCACATGCGCAGTTGCGGGACCCAAGATGGAGCAACATTGTACTTGATTAGTCCAAACACGAGCTAATAGCAAAATCAAAAAGAACAGTTTTAGATCAAAGAATAAATGAATGCACTGTATACCACTTATCTCTACTTGATTCCCAATACTTTATTTTAACTACAGCATTAGGAGTTAAGCAGAACAAACAATTTAGTAAAGCAGCAATGCAAGTATTAGCAAATGAAAACATAGAGCAGTCATCTTTAGTTCTAGTGCGCAGAAGCAAAGATTTCCCACCAAAGCAGAGAATACATCATGTCACATGAGTGTGACAGACGCATGCGCAGGAAAGTTCCCGCGTTGTGGCGGCCGTATTAGGTCACTCAAGTTACTGTTAGTGAAAGCACATATGCAAGCTTCCCCTAGATCCTAGAGATGTCATGTGGTGAGGTATTAGTAAGACAAAACATGTTTATTAAAGTATTATATATTATTTCAAGAGGGTTGAATCCAAGCAAGTCTCTTTATGTGTGAAACCTTGCTCCATCACCGGCGCGACGTTGATGAATTCGGGAGTCGACACACATTGAGGATCGGCTCTGCGTTGATGAAGCACCGGCGGCAGTTAGGTCGGGCATAGGATGCGAGTCGGGATGTCACAAGCGGCATCCTCGGCTCTGGTGTAGGCAAAGCCAATGCAGCACAGCGTCAGCAGGCATCGGGGCTAGGGTGCAAGTTGGGGCGATGTGTCGTGCTCTTCACGAGTGGCGCCCACGGCTTCAGTGCAAGTTACAGCGTTGCTCACCGGCGTCGGTATTGCAATTTCCTACTGTGGCAGCTGAAACAGCAGTTCCAGATGCAGAGAGACAAAAGGGGTGACGTCTTTGTGTCCCTGAGAATTCAGAACAGGAGCAAGTTCAGTTTCAAGCCCTTGGGGATCTTTTCCTCAAACAGCTGACAAAGCAAACAGCAAAGTCCTTTTTCCCCTTTTCTTGGCAGCAAGCAGCCACTGTAGGCTAACCACAGACAGCAAACAGCACTGGGGCAGTATTCCTCCTCAGCTTCTCCAGCTCTTCTCCTTGGCAGATGTTCCTCTTGATTTCCCAGAAGTGATCTAAAATTCTGGGGTCTGGGCCCCACTTTTTATACACACAAATTATTTGTTCTCTGAAGGCAGAGAGTGTCTGTACCTGGTCCAAACCAGTTCTATCCTCACTGGTGCAGCTTCATGGCAGGAGGGGGAGACAGCATTGTTGAAGGCAGACCAGGTCCATTCAGGTGAAAGGAAATCTCCTCCCCTTATTCTAAATGCAGCCCAGGTCTATTCAGCCCAGCCCTGACTCATCAGACTTCTGGAGCCACTGCCCCTCTCCAGCCCCTGTCATCCAAAAGCCAGACATGCAATACACAAACCTAGCAGAGGCACACTGAATGGTTAGGCAAGAAATCTGAGCTCCCTTCTCCCTCAGAGAAGGTTGTAGCCCTTGGTTGCACTAGTCGATGCAACCAGGAGGAGATCCCAGATGATGAAGCATGCCACATTGGTGGGTGATAGGATTCCGTCCTCTTTAAAAGGACTCCCCTTACAAATAAGGGCAACTTCTTCACTATTGCTGTTAGTGCTCGAATTGCCAGACCTATGGTTTTTCTTGTGTTTGTTATGGTTTAGAGTGGGGATATAAATCTGTTTTCATCTTTAAACCTTCCCTTAGATTCTCTTTTTAAAGTTTGTTTTTTATTATTATGCAAGAAAATATCCACTTTCTAAAAGTGGTATTTTCAAACACAGAATATAAAAATCACCCTCACTAAAAGATGCATTTTTACATTCTGCGTTTAGGCATACTAGGCTTTATGTTTCCACCTTGTTCCTAGGGCCAGCTATGTTTAAAAGATGTTGTAAACAAACTCCCCATTCTGTCCTATGGGAACAAGTAGCCTTCCAATAGTGAAAAACTAAATTGGTAGTAGTTAACTATCAGGACATGCCACACACATCAGGGCATGTCCTACCTATTACATACATTGCACCCTGCCCACAGGGGTACCTTGGGCCTACCTTAGTAGTGGCTAACATGTAGAAAACGGAAGGTTTAGGTACTGGCACTTGCCAAGCCACATGGCAGTCTTAGACTGCACACAGGCTCTGCAATGGCAGGCCAGAGTTACATTTTACCGGCTGTTTCTGTGGGTGGCACAATCAATGCTGCAGCCCACTAGCAACATTTGATTTACAGGCCCTGGGCACACACAGTGCACTCTACTAGGATCTGACAAGTAAATCAAATATGCCAATGATGGAACCATTAATTCATAACAACAATTTACAAAGAGAGCACTTGCATTTTGGCACTGAACAGCAGTGGTAAAGTGTCCAAATCATTTAGACCAGCAAAACGGAGTCCAAAACACAGCCAAAACACAGGAGGCCACAGCAAAAAATAGAATGGAGACCCACACCAATGGTGATAGGTCTAACAATCCCAAAATACATGAAGTGACCCATTTCCCATCTCAGCCCAAGATCCGGAAGCCGCTCCAGTGGGTGAGCAGCCAAGCCAGCCAGGGCGAAGAGCAAATATTTGTGCTTGTTTAACCGTAAACCTGAACATGCACCAAAGTCTTCTAAGAACTGAAGTAGCCTAGACATTGCCTCACAGAGGGAGGAGAGATAAAACAGAGCATCATCTTCATATAACAAGACCACCTGTAAGCTCTCCCCACCCCTATGCCCCAACACCCGAGGCCTCTGCGCACCCAAAGTGCGAGCAGCTTGATGGCCAGTGGAAAAAGCAGTGGGGACTGGGTGCAGCCCTGGCATATTCCCCTCTCCAGTGTCCACATCTCCAACCGGCACATGGGGCTGTGTTGAGGAGTTGTACCCATTTGCAGAACCACAGGCTAAATCCCATTGATCTCAATACTTCCAGCAGGTAACCCAGTCAATGGTATTGAACGCTTTCTCGAGGTCCACAGACACTAGAGCTAGTTCCTTGTCTGAGTCCCGAACCTCATGCATAATGTACATTAAACATCGTATGTTCATGCCCGTGTTGCGGCCTGGGATGAACCCACATTGATTCTCAATTATCAAGAGGGGCTTGTATGGGGACAGATGCCTGACCAGTACTTTACACAAGACTTTTATGCCCGCATTGATCATGGTTAGTGGGCAATACATCACCGGGTACCTTTGTCGCCCACTTGTCTCAAAAGCATACAAATCTCCCGCAGGGATGGGGGTAAGATTCCCCACTCAAATGACTCCTCATATACCTGTAATGGAGGCGGGGCTAGCTTCTCTGAGTTGGTCTGATAAAATTCCATAGGGAATCCATCCCCGCCCAGGGCCTTGGTCCGATGAAGCTTCCGCAATGTCTCTAGGATTTCATCTAGCGTTAACAGGGCATCCAATTCCTTCATCCCCTCTGGTGGGAGGTGGGTCCACGCCAGTCTCTGCAGGAAGGGATATAGCAGTCTGCACAAATGGTGGGATTCACTGTGTAAACCTTCTGTGGGTGTTGTTTAAAGACTTCCATTATGCCCACCCTGGTGTCAGCCATGTCCCCAGAGGGCTTGTGCAGACAAGTCAGTAACAGTGGTGCCTGCTCCCTCCTTAGAATCCAGGTCAGTAGGCAGCCGGATTTGTTCCCTTCGGCGTGAAGGTTCTGGGGATAGCGGTGAACGTATATTTGTTCAGCCTGTCCCATGTGTCACTAATCCGTTCTCTAATTTCGTGCTAATGGCCTTCAGCATTAGAGAACGCTGGGTTACCTGACTGGGCCTCTACTAGGTCGTTTTGTCCTTCTCTTAATTCCTGTTGTAACAGGCGGTTGATCCCACAAGTCACCACCACAACACTACCATCCTTAAGACTGTTAGTTATTCATTGAGGGGACAACAGCAAAATAACTCATCAGGTCAAGCCCAATACAATATGGTGGAAATGTATTGTGAATACCACGTGACCAGTGTATTAATTCATAGACGCAAGGTCACAATAGCATATGCAGCACCATCATCTTTGGTCTGCATAAACACCTCGTTCCATACTCAGGCTCTAGTTCCACTTAAGGCGTGTGCTGTGCCGCATGAATTATCTAACAGTAATAATGGCAACTGAATTTCCAGAAATATTTTCCTGAAAATTGAGGGATAATGTATGAGAAATCATCCACGCTTCCTAAAACGGTAATGCCTGTTGTAGCAGTTATCGTCCATGATCTACCCCCATTGTTGTTGAAGCGTTTGGCAGTGCACCCATGCATACAAGGCAGCTAGCAGTCGGGCCACGTCCTCGTCGCCAAAAGCATGTAATAACCATGCAATACAGTGCGTGTTATAAAAAGCTTTATTTGCCTTTAGTTGACCAAAAAAGCTGTCACACCTTTCTTCTGTTTCTCCATGTCTCCATTTCTCATCTCCAATAGGTCTCATTCCTACATTCCAATTCCACTGGCAACATGCTAACATTCTACCCAACACTACAAAGATGATTTCTACTTATTGTGAGAACAATTGGTTTATAGAACGATCCACTATGCAGGAAATTCAAACATTGACACCAATATTCATGTATGCTTAAGAAACGTGGATATTGCAAAAAGACCCTTGTTCTGGACAAAAAATATCGCAGGGTTCTTCCTATTTAGATGTCATACAGTCACATAAATATGGATCATGCTTCTCTGTCCCCTGCTTGACAACTGAAAGGATGACGTCTGTTATTGGTGTGAGAAGCTTCATCTCAAATATCATAGGCACACAAATTTTATGAAAATAATGAAAGTAAGAAACATTGAATCTGAAGAAACAACACTGAAAAAATACGTAACCACAATGTAGTGTCAGTAGATAATAATAGGAAATGCTTTGAAATCATGGTCATTAACATTAACAACATGTGTGCATGATAAATTTAAGGAATGGCCCAGCATTGTGTACCTGTATATTAATACAATACATACAATAAAAAGGAACAGAATTTTCAAAATCAAATGCCATCATGGAAATGCACTGACAACATTTTGAAACTGCAGTAAAGAAGAAGTTTTCAACCCAATATATTCATGGTTTGCTTACAATAGCTGAATTTCCATTCCTGACCAACACATATATTTAACACACTATATATATATATGATCAAGGGCATTTCACTGCCCGAAACGCGTCATACGGCTACTATAAGAATAAATTGTTTCTGCCACAATGCTTGGGACCCTGACTCTCTTTCCGCAACAGAAGGGTGTCTGTGTTGTTGGGCCCTTGTTTTTTTTTCAAGAAGGGACAACATCCTGCAGAAAAATAATCAATAGAGGTGTGTTCCTCTTTCTATGTGTGCTGCTGAATGCAATAACATTAAACACAAGCATTTACAATGCAACGGTTTTGCCTTTGCCAAGGTTAGAGCTGTTGGCATTATAAATGACAAATCCTCCCTCTGCCCGTGCTCTGTGTGTACACCAGTAAGAGGAGCTGTGAGGGGACAGTCTGGGCAGCCCTGCGAGCTCACACAGCGGGAGCCCAGGAGAGCTGCCCTGGGCAGAGCAAGGAAGAAGCACCGGGCGGGGGAGACGGAGGGGCCACCCAGACAAGGGACTGAAGGTCGCCCTCCTGCGGAGAAGACTGCGCGCGCTCTGCCACCTTGGACTGAGGGGCTGGACGCTCCCACATGACCGGACTAGGGGGCTGCGGACACCCCCTACAGAGCACTAGTAGTTGCTCACACCCACCCAGAAGAGGAGTGGGCGGTGGGCTGCTGAAACATAGGCCTCAGTGGTTTTAAACATCTCAGGGCAAAGCACTGACTCTGCAGGCACAGGGGGCTGGGGCTTTTGACGCGGCAGAAGACTGAAAGGTGCTGCTACCTGGACCTGAGGGCTCCCTTTGCCACCACGAAAGAGTTAACTGAGGGGCTGCTGGCTCCTGGGCACCTGGGGCTGAGAGTTCCTGTAGCCCCGGGAGCTCAGCAGAGGACTGAGAAAACACTGAGGTACCTGCGCCCGAGGGCAACAGCCACGCACCTGCGTCTCTGGGCTGCCGGCTGTCCTCGCCATACACCGAGGAGCTGGCACAGGACTGCTGAGCTCAGAAGACACTGTATCAGCTGCCACGTCGGAATCAGAGCCAGGGTTAGTTCTGCCTGCTCCCATGTCTTTATGGTTTGCTACACATTACATGGACAACACTGAAATGCTAAGCCCCCTGTGTAGGCTTTCTGGAGTTATTAATGGTCTTTGAAATAAATAATAGACGAAAACACAAGGGGAAGCTGAGAAGAGCATCACATTATTTGGCACATATGTGCTACTTACAAACAGTGACTTAAAAGATAGCACACTGTCTCATAGCTGTGTTTGTGTCTGCAAGGCAAGGCAGCTACCGCCAATAGGGATGTGCAGCAGAGATGCCTCCTCATTGGTGTTTAACTTACAAGTGAATGACGTCTTTAATGTCATTTTGACGGCCATACCAGGCACACGTGTGTGGAAAGTATCAAACTGACCCTACGTTTTAATGGACGGGTTGGTTAGTGTTGCTTGCAAAAACAGGCTCTGTGGACCACCAGAAGCTGTGAGCTAGTAAGGCCAAGAAAATACATCCAGCTCAACCAAGGGAACATCTTCATCTGCTGGCGATGTGAATAGGTGACCTTAAACACATGCTGAACGTTCAACTCAGAGAAGTTACTACATTTAAATATCTTTTCATCACTACCTCACAGAACTTGAAATAAGATGCACTTGTCACTTCCAGTGTGTTGAGATCAGATTCTGCAGTGAAGACCTCTCGCTTACTATATGAACACAATGTAAGGAGACCTTCAGAAGAGTAATGTCTGCGGTGATGCTGAAATCTAGGCAGATTGAATGCAAAACAGAAGCTCGGCTTTAGATTGACTGCAAAACAGAAGCTCGGCTTGGGGGGCAGCGGACAAACGAGAAGGCGTCGGACTGGGAGGGGGGTGGAAGGGACGGAGAGAAATTGCCTCTGGGAATTTGAAGATAGGAGAGGTCTGGGGGGGGCAGCGGACGAGCGAGAAGGCATCGGACTGGGAGGGGGGTGGATTGGAAGGGACGGGGAGAAATTGCCTCGGAGCATTTGAAGACGGGAGGGGGCTGGGGGGGCAGCGGACGAGCGAGAAGGCACCCTCTCGCCCCAGCTCCATGAAAAAAATGGCGGCGCAAACAAAGTGACAAAAACAAACAAGAAGTTCTTGAAATGGAAGGGCACTAACCCTAGTACGCCCCCTGGCCAGCTTCTGCCTGAAAAATGTGGAGAGTATGATGAGAGGACTCAGGGGCCTTTGAGAATGTCACAAATGTGTGAGTCAGTCAGTGCAGTGCGTGAAGCTGAGGCTGAGCTCTGTGTGACATTAAGAAGAGAGTAGAGAGACACCCGTCACACTACACCACGACAAGTTAGCCCAGCCACAGACGTAACTACTGAATAACACACTACACACACAGACTGGCAGAGTCTCAGAATGGCAGAGAGCACTGTAGGCTGCCCCAGACAGCCAGACGAGCGTTACTAGTAAGTTATACTAGTACTTACTGTGTCGTCTTCGAAACTCTTCAACTTCTCCTAAAAATTAGTTCAGCTGCCTAGCCTCGCACTCGCAGGACACCAGCGATCACACCAGCAGGCTATCCCAGACCTGGTGCTGCCACTCTGCTGATGTATGTGACCGTAATGCGCTGACAGTCATTTGTTGCACCCGACCGGCACCACCAGTACACTATGACCACGCGCTGTGGCTATTGCCAAAAAACAAATTAAATGTCAACAATTAGAGTGAGAGCTCACTCTGTTCAGGCACTCACTTACTTCGCTTGTTGAGCCTCAATAATGGCAATAACAGGCTGCCTCGTCATCAGGGCCGCAATGAACTCGGAGGCAAAGGCCGGCCCGCATAATTCCGAGGTTCTGCAGGCCTGGATGCACAAGGCGTGGGCGTGGGGTGCACTCAGCCACCGGTGGCATAGTGGGTCAGCTCCGGTTACGGCAGGGTGTCACTGACCTTCCGTGTCTCGAGCTGCGGCCATATTGCGCTGCCAAGATCCTGCCTCACCAAAAGTCCACTCACGATTACTCCGCCACATTAACCAATTCCGGTCACTTCTGCTGTACAGGTTAGTTGCGAGTTGTTCCGATGTCCATTTCTGCCGAATTCACTCAGAACTGCAGCCGCAAATCTTCAGGCGATAAATGCGCCTGATCGGCAGAGCTCCGTAGCTCCAAGTAAGATACTGCAAACAACAAAAAAAACAACGCCCACCGCCGCATGACGATCGCAGAGGGGCGGGATGAGTAAAAATCGCCGTAACGACCACAAATCTGCTCCGGCAATGACGGACAGATCTCTCTTCCAATGGCTAGCCTCCATTTATGGAGCTAGCTAATGGAAGAGCAGGCGGGACAAAGCCCCCGTACTGTTCTAACATAAGATTTCGCCTGCGCGAACGCTGCTGCGCAGCGGACGCCAGGCGAAACCTAAAAACGAGGAGTAATAATGTTATTTCTCCTCCTCACGCCACTTATAGGGAGGTGCATAGTTTTGACACAATCCCAGATTTACACTATGTTGTAAATCTGAGAATGTGTTCAAATCCATGGGTGTTGCATGGGAACACCCACCGCAACGCCGGTGGCATGCCTCACTGACGCAGCATAAGGCAGTACAGCGCTTTGCACTGCCTTACCTTAATCCATATCTATGAGGCCATTCAAAGCTATGCAGAGTGGCTTTGAGTCACCTCATGATTGAGAGGCTTGCACCACCGGAGCATCATTAAAAAATGGCGCTTCGAAAGGCACAGGCTTCTTGTAAATGAGGCCCACGGTGTTTTGCAATTATTCTGTATGCAAAGGAATTAAACAAAATTGGTTTTATAAGCACATCATAATTACACTTCAGAAATCCCATCTGAATGTCCTCAGGAAATAGCCTCCATCTGAACAAGTTGTGTGGCTGATGTGTGTTTGCAAGGGTTTCAAAAGGAGATTGTAAATCCTTAATATTAAACATCCAGTAAAAATCTAATAACAGGAGACTCCTAAATGATCTACTGGACTGAGTGTAAATAATATTGAGGCACGTCTTGAATCCATCCACGAGTAAAACATTATGGGGAACCGGAGAGTTATAAACTTCTGGGACCTCCACGATAAAAATTATTGTTTGAATTTAAAATGAGCTATAGTCTTCCTAAAAGGCATTCAAGTCAACCGTTAGAGAAACACGTTTCGAGCCAAGTAAGTATGTCAAGTAGCCAATCAAAAGGGCCCTGCACTTAGGATAGCTAAGCAGGATTGAGGAAAATAGCCTGGGTGCTGACCTAGGCTATTTTCCTCTTGCCTGCCTGACTTTCCTAATGAAACACAGTGCCTCATTTATAACTCTTGGAAAGTTAAACTCCTCCATTTACTTAAAAACATTATAAACACGGAGCACGATTCCCCGGATGGGTATCCTCCTCTGTGCTCTGTATTATGGTGGAAATTCAGCTGATGGATTGTCCCTCCTACATGCCAGCAGTCATCACACTCTATAAGTCAGACCCTCAGGGGGATATGTACAAGGAAGTGGCGGAGAGAAGCGTTAGCCATCTTGGCTTAACGCCTCTCTCCGCCACTTCGGAGAAGCAAGGTTGCACCATATTCACAGGAACATGTGCAGCCTTGCTTTTCCCCGTGAGATGGCGCTAAGTTTCACAACGCAGGCACCAGAGTGCAAGGGTGTCTGCAAGCAGGGAGGTTTGTTTATTTACAGGAAAGTGTCCCTTCCTGCACATAAACAAACCTAAAATGCCAGTTTGTAAATTGCATGTGTGCTGCTTCATGCAGCACACATGTAAGTTACAAAACGGCATTTAAAAAAAAAAATGTTTGTTTATGTACAGGAAGGCACACCTTCCTGTACATTTTCCAAGTATGCTGCACAAGGCAGCACACATGGAAAATGCAAAAACGAGGCGAAATAAAGCATCGTCAACTTAAGCCCAGGCTTTGCCTGGTCTTAAGTTTGGCTTTAGCTCCAATTTATGCTGCCCTTGTGAATAGGAAGCAGCGTAATGGGTGTTGAGGTGGAACGCCCATCACAACACCCACTGCACGCCCCTTTCATGCTAAACACAGCGTAAAAGGGGCCTATTCATAAGGCAGCGTTAAGCCATGTTGAGTGGCTTAACGCTGCCTTGTGAATAAGGTGAGGCCCCTATCGCCACCACAACATCACTGCAAGTGATGTTGTGGTGGTGATAGGGGCTTGTGAATATGCCCCTCAGAGTTTTTAAAGACTTCTGATCCATTTCGATAAGGAAGCACTTGTCCTAAAGATAGGGATGATTTTTGTTGGTAATTTGGCAACCTGATTTAGACTCCCGGACAGAGACTATAGGAAAGAACGAACGCCTTAGAGTGCTTTGCCTTTTTGATTAAGTATTTGCATAGTTTTTAAGTGTGTAACGAAGTGACAGAAACTGAAATGAAAGCAGGGGAAAGGGGGACGGGAGGTAAAATGAGTCAAAGGTACCAAACGTTTTCACAAAACGAATTTACTATACATAGGGAACCACAATCATATGTATATTGAAAAGTATATTTTAACATTGACATCTCATTTCTCATAAGATGTGCAGCACATATCTGGGAGATCAGATATTTTTTAACTTGAACGCTCTGTTTTCACATTCAGCGAATTGATAGTGCACTTTTCACAGTTCTAAGTTGAACCAATGCCTGGTGGCCATGCAGGTTTCTAATCTTGAGCATTATAATACAATAGAGGAACCAACAGAAAATGTCTGGGTCACCTCTTTCTTCGATTGTACCAAATCTAGCACTGCTAAGCGAAATTAAAGCACTCATTCTCTATCTCAGCCAGAAAATAAATGTTAGCTTGAGAAGTGACTACAAACTAATTTTACATTAGGTTTAATGATTGATTGCAATAGGCAGGATGCAGCCACATTGATTGTTTAGTTGCTTAGTTATGCGGCTGGTCTCACCTAAAACATATTATCTTGTAGAATGATGTATACCTGATCTGACGGCAATTTCATTGATTATTTGATAGGAAAACCAAGCAAGATGAACTTTTTTTGTGTTCTTCTGATTGGGTGACTAAGTCCGCTTTTCAATGCGTTTACTTCCACAGAAAACATTTTACAGAAGTGTTGTATTTCTTTGTGGATTTTGAAGATGGGTTTACAATCTGATTACTTTTTTAAGCCTGGGGTGACTTTAGCGGCTTTTCTTAATGAGGTCATGCTGGATTAGTTTTGGCTCTTTGAAAGAATATCTAATTTTCATTACGGGGTGAATGGGAAGATTTTATGGAGGATACTGACGGTTCACCAAACCACCATCTTGCCTTCTTCAGTGCACAAACTCCAAGAAGTTGTGGGAACAAAAAAGAGTATTTCAGAAAGACCACAATTAAGATGTTACCGTTTTTAATAGGGTGGCATGTATGCTAGTTTATGAGGCTATAGTGGAGTAGTATTTACGTTATGATTGAAATATGAACATTAAAGTGATCTGAGTTCGAGCACAGAGGGTAAATGTAGGGAATTGAGGTAATGGTTGAGGGGGGTGAAAACTTTCTCAAGCAGCAATCACAATTCTTCTCCGGGTGAAGTCACAAGTAACCGTAAATTAACCTGTGCTCAAACCTCGGGTAGCTTGGCACAGAGCAGTCAGGCTTAACTCAGAGACAATGTCTAAACAGTAACACAGTGAAAACACGCCACAAAAGAAGCCCACCACAGAATTAGAATAATAGAGTAACTGTTAATAAATAAAACAAGACCAAAATTACAACATCCAATTAGTAGACCTGGAGATATTCAATTGTAAAGGTTTTATTGAAAATAGCATCAAAACGCATAAAGTGCCAACTGTGGATATCTAGTCGCGCCGGACCAGGACATAGTCACAAGTTATAGGCTGATTGTGATGGAGTACATGCCGACTACATGGACCCAGTTGGGTTTGCTGAACAAAGTGCCTTACCTCCTCATTTGCAGAGCATTGTGGGGATCCGCCCCGAAGATATGTTGTGCAGCCGAAGGGATGTGTCAATCCCCAGATGTGGTGAGGCTAAAGTGCAATATACTCCATCATAATTGAAAGTCTCTATGACCTGAGCTTGCAATGCAAAGTCAGGAGTCATGGATTCACTGTGCATTTGGGGCGACAAATCAGTACCAAGGAGCAGAGGAGATGCATTAGTTCCACTGAATCCACAGAGGCTGTCAAAGCACCTTAGGACCACTTCCAAGGGTCCAGCTCTGGAGTGGTAGCACTTGGCTGGGTAGGCTCACAGATTGCAAAGTTCAGGTGTTGGGCCAAGGTTGTTGGAGCCTTCTGTCCCTGATTCGCAAATTAGGAAGTTGGCCAACTAGCCTGTGGAGTCACTCTGGGTTTCTAGGTTCAAGAGATACATGCCCAATCCTTCTCACCCAAGAAAAAGGTTGGCAGGTCAGCATATCAAGACAGCAGCACTACAATGCAGTAGTCTGTCAAACTGGCAGTCGTTCAGCAGCCCAGAAGTCCTTCTTCCAGGCAGAGTATCCAGAGGTCCAGAAGTGTACTGAAGAGTTGGTGTCTGAGGTCCAGCATTTATACCCAGGTGTGCCTTTGAAGTGTGGTAGAAGCTTCAAGAGATTTCCCTTTGCAGTCCCCAGGCATCCGTCCTTCCCTGGCTCCAGACTAACTACAGGGGGTATGCAGCCCTTGGTGTGGAGACAGAACACATCTTATTCAAGTTATGTAAGTGTAACGGAATTTCAAATGCTGCCTATCTAAAGTCATCCAGTGGATGAAGGATAACTACCTTAGATGTCACACTGACACAACGGAAATCCTCCCCATTGGTAAGGATGTATCATTTCAGCCAGACATGTGATGGCAGATGGAATTACTACCCTGCCAGACATCGTCAAGGTAGCCAAAAATGTAGGGGTACAGTTTGTTACTGCGCTTTCTTTCCTTTCGCATGCTTCCGCCATAGCTGAGACTTGCTTCAGCCTCATCAAATCATTAAAAAAATTCTTTGATCTGATTCCACTCCCTGCAAAGAAATCAGTAGCAGTGGCCTTGATTTACTCGCGCCTGGACTACTGCAATAGCCTTTTTGCAGGAGCCAACAAATCAACTATAAAAATACTTCAAGTTGTCCAAAAAGCTGTGGCGCATCTAGTTCTGAAGCACCCACGGAGAGTTTCAGCTGCACTAAAAGTCCTCCCCTGGCTGTCGATTCACAAGAGAATCCTTTTTAAAATAAATTCTTCTAATCACCTACAGAGCCACGCTTAAATCAGGACCTTTCGGCAAGGTTCTTCCCCTAGACCACTATCAGGAACTTTAGGTCCTCAACAGACAACCTCCTTAAACCACCCATTTCAGATGTATAACATAAGGAGGAAAAACTGTGGCCGTTCTGGGGGCCAAAGCCTGGAACACACTACCAACTAATTTAAGATTTCAGAAAACAGAAACTCATTTCAGGAAGGCTTTGAAGACGTGGATATATAGCACCTCAGATGCATTCTATCTTGCTCTGATCTAGCATATTTAGGACCTGGCATGTTTAGGTCCCTCACTCACCTCCATTTAACCAGCACCAGGATATACTCCTCGCGGAGTGACAGTTAGCGCTTTACAAATTCCAACTTACATTACATTACATCCAAGTAGAGCTGGGTTCAATTCCACCCTCTCATCCTGCCAGTGATGGCCTATCTAGGCACACCTACGCTCTCTATTGTGTGTGGTTGTCTAAAAGGAATATGCAAAGCTCAACTGCCAGCTACACCCAGCCATATGACCCAGGCAAAGACTAGTGGCACAAAATGACTGAGGACCTTATTATGAGTTTGGCAGTATGGGAGCGGGACCTCCCCACGCCATCAAATCCATTTTCGAACCGCCCACCAGATTAGGAGCCTTTTGTTGGCTTGCAGGTCATTTTTTGGCATTTCCACAGCGTTACCTATGAAATAGGCACTGCAATGGGAATGTCAAAATCACTACCTGCACAGCATGGACTGCTGCAATCTATGCCAAGCAGGTACTGGGGTGCATGCACACAGGGTGCACACCCTGCATGCACCCCATGGGGAAGAGGCACATGGGTACCCTGTAAGACCCCGTTTGTTTTCTAACAGTAAAACGTTTCATGATGGTAACACCCCCATGAAAAGAGTGGTGCCATGTGGAAACTCGTAATGTGCTAGGCAGGATCGCAGCAGCCCGGCCAAGCATATTGCGGCCTCTAAACCACTGAGCCAGCGACCTCTGATCCCTGGTAGCTGCTGTGGTCCAGGCCAGCCCAACTACCCTGGTCATAAGAGGGCAGTCGGAAGACTCCACTGCTGCGCCCCCATGATTCAGTCTTTCTCTTCCTCTGTGTTTCCGCTTCACTTGCTTTTCCACTCTTAATATATCAGGAAATTTTTTAGTATAAGCGCGGGTTTCTAAAAATGCATGCCTGTGGTCCCCACCCACAACCACCGGCTCACATTAAGCACTGTGTCTCTACTAACTATTCCCATTACTTGTTTGTGGTATGGTAATCCTTAAAATATCCCTTAAAACTTGAAAATCTCGCTTTTACCCAATATCCTATATCTCTGTTGTGTTATTTTAAGGTAATTACATAAAGGTGGACTTAGTTAGACTGGTAGTTAATTTGAAACATTCATGTTTGTCACACAAACAATCTGATGTTTAATTGTAATACTTGTCTCTACATAAGTGATGCAGTTGAGATGGCTCAGTGAACTAATGCATGCTGTTTGTATTTTGAGTATGTGTTTGAATCCTCGCAAAGTCAACCTAGTCTTCCCTCCTTCAGATGTCAATACATTGATTACCTTCAAAATAAGTAATTACAATCTGTTAGAAATGAGGGTCTCTGGTTGGCAATAGTTAGCACCTAGTCAGGGTAAGGGGGATACACTACTAAAATAACCCCTGCTCCCTCCTTGGAAACTTGGCACAAGCCAACAGCATCAGTGAGACCAAGGCTACTATGCGGAGTGAGGCAGTGCTTGATGCGGTGCTGGCAGGTCACGGTGCTGGCGACTGAGCCAGTCGAAGTTTGTGTCAGGCAGCGACGGTTTCAGTGATGTCCAGGCAGAGTGAAGTGAGGTGGTGCAGAGTGCAGTGTCCACAGGACGCGGGGCAAGCAACGGCTTGGTGACAGTTGCCCAGCGGCATTGGTGAGACCGAAGATGTGATGCGAAGTGTGGCGGTGCCTTCTGCAGTGCCTTCAGGACACGGAACCAGCGATGGACTCAGTGATAGAGTTGGTTGCTCTTTTTCTTCTGCGGTGACTGAAACCAGTAGTCCCAGAGATGGTGCCCAGAAGAATGGTGAAGTCTTTATTGTTCCTGAAACATCTTGAACAGGGGGCAAACTCCACCTTAAGCCCTTTGAGAAACTTTGTCATGTGGGATACACAGACAGTTCCTATGCTAACGGCTACTGCAGGCCAACCCCAGACAGCACAGAGCAAAGGGGCAGTACTCATCCTCCAGCTTCTTCTAGCTCTTCTCCTTGGCAGAGGTTCCTCTTGAAGTCTAAAAGTGATCTAAAAGTCTGGGACCCACTTTTTATAGCACAAATCCTTTGTTTTCTGGTACAAGAAAAGCTCTTTGCCCAGCCAAAACCAGTTCTGTCCTCTCAGTTGCACTGCCCGGCAGGAGGCAGAGACAGCATTGTCCAAGGCAGACCAGTCAAAAGACACACAATTGATGGACAGAATGCAGAACAAATCAACACATTCACCCCCCATCTAGAGATCTGGGTTCATTATTTTGCTCACCATGCCACCTCAATTTAGACCTGGCCATATGCAAAGCAGTCTTGAACCTGTGCTTCATGGGAACAGTCCAGGGTGCAGGGTCAAGACTGACTTGCATATGGCTAGGTCCAAGCTGGAATGGCATGGTGAGCAAAGAAAATATGGATTTAGGCCCAGATCTCTGTACTGGGGTGAATGTATGACATTGTTCTGTATTCTGTCCATCAACTGTTCTTTTTGCATTTGTCACCCAGAGAGGGACGGGTATGCTCAGGCTTGAGTCCTGTGCTCTCCATTACACTGGAGTCAAGCTATCCTGGCTGATGAGGGCTGAAAGCTTGAAACCGGTCCTAGGATGCTTGTTTCCAGTCCAGGGAGGACCTGGCCTGGCAGTTCGGGCTGGACTGTTCCCACTGGGTGCAGGGCCAAGACTGATTTCCATATGGGTCCAAGCTGGAATGGCATGGTGAGCAAAATAACGATGGATTTACGCCCATATCTCTGTCCTGGGGTGAATGTCTGACATTGTTCTGCAATCTGTCCATGGAAGAAATATACCCCGGACCGCTTCAAAAGCGCATTAGATGAACAACCTCTTGTCATGGGGCAATCTTTACAAGAGACATGGAACAATTACGAACTGTGGCAAAGTAAAGCTTTGGACAAAATAGCACCATGGACCACCAAACCCCCGGTCAGAAGAAGAAAATCTGAGCCGTGGTTCACTGAAAAACTCCAACTTGCTAAAGCTCTATGTAAATTAGTGGAGCGCAAATGGAGAAAAAGCTATACTCTGGAACTTAAGAAAGAGTATACAACTAAGCTTAAAGAATATCATAAATTGATAAGAGAAGAGAAGAGTGCTTTCTTTAAAAACAGAATTGAGGAGGCAAATAATCCCAGGAAGGAAATGTTCTGTATTTTTAAAGAACTAACAAATTCCTCTCGCCTAGATACCCAAGACACTTATTCCTCGGAAATATGCGAACAAATAGCAGATTATTTTGTAGAAAAAGTAGAGAAAATCCATACTACTTTCACTAAATCTGCTATTTTGACCAATACTAATGTACCTATTAAAGCTCCTTGTACACACAATCTCACACTTAACAAATTCACTACACCTGACAGAAAGGATCTACTTAAGATCATAAATGGAATACATTCAGGATCCCCCAATGATGTGTGTCCGCAGAAAAGGAGTAAGGACATTATGGAAAGCACACTTATTAATCATATCAGTCATATGATTACGCTATCCTTTCAGGAATGTCTGGTTCCAGAGGCTTGGAAAATAGCCCAAGTAATTCCTTTAAAGAAAAAACCGAATATCTCCATTTCTCAGCTTCAAAACCTGAGACCTATCTCCCTTCTCCCGTACTGTGCCAAAATTATTGAAAAAATAGTTAATAAACAACTCATGGCATTTTTGGAGGGAGAAACATTACTCCATCCATCCCAATCGGGATTTAGACCAGGTTATTCCACCGAATCCGCAGTCCTGTATTCCTCAGAATACATCCGTAAGATGGTGGACGAAGGCGAGACGGCAGCGTTGGTCATGCTCGATCTTAGCGCAGCATTTGACACCGTGCTGCATTCCACGCTGTTGTCTCGCCTCTCAGATTTAGGTGTGACAGGATCTGCTCTTGCCTGGATGAAATCCTTCCTTACTGATAGATCGTTCCAGCTGTATTGCCCACCCTTTAAATCATCTCCTCGCAGCGTGAACCATGGGGTTCCACAGGGCTCCAGTTTGAGCCCTACTTTATTCAACATCTATATGGAACCCCTGGCACACGTTGTAGAGAATTTTGGGGTGGGTATTGTCAGCTACGCTGACGATACTCAATTAATGTTCAAATTAACACCGGACAGTAAAGACTATGCCGCCAACTTTTCCAACTGTATGGCGGCTGTAGCCACCTGGATGGACAACAATTGTCTCCGTTTAAATGGCGACAAGACAGAGGTGCTGGTGGTAGGGAAGGAAACCTCCATATGGTCTCACGCATGGTGGCCTAGTGAACTCGGAGAACTACCCAGTCCCGTAAAATCGGTAAGAAACCTAGGGATCATGCTAGACTCGGATCTTTCTGGCAAATCCCAAGTTAATAAAACTACAGGAATATGCTTCGGCACACTAAAGGTTCTTCGAAAAATTATTGACCTCATTCCCACCAAAGTTAGAAAAGCATTAGTCCATGCTCTCATAACTCCCCACCTGGACTACGGAAATGCTCTCTTGATAGGTCTTAATCAAAAAGGCCTACACCAGCTACAATGCATTCAAAATGCAGCGGCTCGAATGGTGTTAGGCCTTTCGAGAAGAACATCTACCAAAGCAGCCTTAACCAAGCTACATTGGCTTCCTGTCAAGGAAAGAATTAGATTCAAAAGCCTCTGCTATGCCCATGGTATAGCTCATAATAAAGGCCCCATCTACCTCAGAAGCCTTTTGACCATCCATCGTCCGTTAAGAGACTTAAGATCTTCAGGAATGATGCAATTCAAACTCCCTCGCATTATGAGAGCCAGAATGGGAGGTAAATCCTTCCGTTTCTTGGCCACTAAATATTGGAACGCCCTTCCACTTCCTCTTCGGATGGAACCCTCCGAAACACTATTCAGGGCCAAACTGAAAACTCTTCTATTCCCTAAATAATTGCTGTCCTTACTCCCTCAGGTTTCATCTTCCTCAGTTTATGAATTGTAAGCAGTTAGCGCGGGGACACACAGTCTTGTGCAGCCAGGCGCTTTATAAATATTTTTATTATTATTATTATTATTAACTGTTCTTTTTGCATTTGTCACCCCGAGTGGGATGGGTATGCTCAGACGTGAGTCCTGTGCTCTCCATGCCACTGGAGTCAAGCTATCCTGGCTGATGAGGGCTGAAAGCCCGAAACCGGCCCTTGGATGCTTGTTTCCAGTCCAGGGAGGACCTGGCCTGGCAGTTCCGGCTGGACTGTTCCCATTGGGTGCAGGGTCAAGACGTATTTGCATATGGCTGGGTCCAAGCTGGAATGGCATGGTGAACAAAAAAATGATGGATTTAGGCCCAGATCTCTGTACTCGGGTGAATGTATGACATTGTTCTGCATTCTGTCCATCAATTGTTCTTTTTGCATTTGTCACCCCAAGTGGGACAGGTATGCTCAGATGTGAGTCTCGTGCTCTCCATGCCACTGGAGTCAAGCTATCCTGGCTGTTGAGGGCTGAAAGCCCGAAACTGGTCAGAGGATGCTTGTTTCCAGTCCAGGGAGGACCTGGCCTGGCAGTTTGGGCAGGACTGTTCCCATTGGGTGCAGGGTCAAAACTGATTTGCATATGGCTGGGTCTAACTGGAATGGCATGGTGAGCAAAAAAACAATGGATTTAGGCCCAGATCTCTGTACTGGGGTAAATGTATGACATTGTTCTGCATTCTGTCCATCAATTGTTCTTTCTCCAAGGCAGACCAGGCCCATTCATATGTGAAAGAAATCTCCTACCTCTACTCTGAATTCAGCCCAGGTCTATTCAGCCTAGCCCTGACTCACCCTGAAAAGGTAGGACAAACCGCACCCCCCAAGTGGCTGTCTGAACAGAAAGCTTATCCCCAGCCCTTGCCACTCCAAAGCCATACTGGAGTGTCAATACATAAATCTAGCAGAGGCACACTGGATGGCTAAGCAAGAAAATACCTACTTCTAAAAGTGGTATTTTCAAACCCAGAATGTAAAAATCATCCTTACTAAAAGATGCATCTTTAGATTCTGAGTTCATGCATACTAAATTCCGTTTTCCATTTGTGTTCCCATGGGCAGTTATACTTATAAGATGTTATAAGTAAACTCCCCATTCTATCCTATGGGACAGATTCCTTTCAATAGTGAAAAAGGAAATTGGCAGTATTTCACCATCAGGACAATCTACACATCAGGGAATGTCCTACCTTTCACATACACTGCAGCCTGCCCACAGGGGTACCTTGGGCCTACCTTAGGGGTGATTCACATGTAAGAAAAGCGAAGGTTAGAGCTTGGCAAGTGGGTGTACTTGCCAGGTCAACATGGCAGTTCTAAACTGCACACAGACACTGCAATGGCAGATCCGAGAACCTTTTGCAGGACTGCGTGTGTGGGTGGCACAATCACTACTGAAAGCCCACTAGCAGCATTTGACTTACAGTCCCTGGGCACACAGAGTGCACTGTACTAGGGACTTAGTAGTAAGTCAATCAAGCCAATCATGGAAACACCAATCCATAATAACAATTTACACAGACAGCATATGCACTTTAGTACTGATCAGCAGTGTTGAAGTGCCTAGAGTCTTAAAACCAATAAAAGCAGGGTCAAAAATAGGTGGCCAAAAATAAAAATGTCAGGGGATAAACCCACTGAAAAAGCCAGGTCTAACACAACCAATATCTCTAAAGCTTGATAAAGACATGTGTAAACTAAAATGTCTAACAAATCGTTAAATATCCAGCAATAGCCTTAACCTCATTTCCTCTCACATTCTAAACTATAACAACTCTAAAAGCCCTGCCCATCAATCCAACCAAGCCTTCCTGGACCAACAATCACCTACTTCTCCTTTCCACACAAACACAACACCAATTATGTTTTTGCAGGTTACAGTACTGTGATGTTCTAAATCAAAGATTTGAAAACATTAGCAACAATGTAATGGATGCAAATGTCAGACTTAATCTGAAATATTTGTAAATACTCTTGGTGAGGTGTTTGTCATTGTTTCTTAGCTTGCCTTTTCAGAAATGAAACAACCGTATGCAAATCAATGTATAGTTTGCTGCAGTAGGAAAACGTCTGCCTGAACTGCCATTTCACGTCCCCTCTTAATGACAACTTTAGTTTTATCTGGGAATGCTTGCATCTCATACTGATGGGATATGAGCTAGCAGTTTGGGATGAGCTGTCCCTGGTGAGGCACCAAGATTTCTATATCGTTAGTGCCTGTTTGCAGTGCACACTGAGCAAAGAAGTAAAGGTTTGGAGCTTGACCTGAAGGTCCAAATTACCGGTGGCTGCAATTTATTCAAGCATTCCATACATTAGGCTTTTATTTTTCTCAATGAAATACTTAAAGTGCAATAGGTATACTTTAATGTAAGTTTTATAGCTCCATACATTATAAGACATAATGTAGACCTCACTTAAGTGGTCTACGTATATCTGTGTTTGATGTGTGGCTCGGACATCGCTTAGAAGTTCAGACCATGCTCCTCTTGGGATAGGCCTAAGAATATGGAGCTGATTACAATGCCGGTTGGACTGGTTTCCGAGGCCTGTCAAAAGTGGTCGGACCGTTGCAGGACTCTTCGGAAGCAGTAGGTCCAACACTCAGGTTACGATGCATGCATAGTGTACTCTGACCGACTGCTGAAAGACAGCTGTTCTCCAACCGCTGAGATGTTGGGTGACAACAAACAAAATTCATAGAGCTGTGCAGGGATCTCCAACCCCCATCTGGATTATGATATGGGATTCCGATAACCCAGAAGTGGCCATTCGATCAACTGCCTAAGTCCTCTGAAATTGAAAGGGGTGAATGCTCAGCCCATGCCCCTTCTCCCTGGTGGACTATGACGAAGATCCCTTCTTCCAGGTCCCCCAACGCCTCAGCAGCTTCACCCCGAGGTGGATGGTCCTGTGGGTGGCGGAATCCAGGTAAGTCCTCATGTGGCATGTAACCCAATTGACTTGACTGTGCACATATAGCCACACCCCAGCAGTGGGGTACATGGAACACAAGGCATGCACCCACATATGTCATGCATGTGTGTACAACTGCATATGTTTCCTGTGCCTTTGTACTTACTTGCAGAGACATGTCCAGGGAGTGGGGCCCTGCTGATCAAGAGACCTCACGGTAGCAGCAGTTGCATCGTAATATGGTGAGTTGAGCTTTCCGGGCCTTGGCGGTTGGCATCACACTGTGGGCATTGCGATTGGATGGACAGTTCAACTGGTACGTAATCAGGACCTAAGTTGGATGCTTCCTGGTTGTAGTGGCAAAGTGACCAACTAATAGAATGTTTGACATGCAGTTCAGTGTAATGTTAAGGAGTGGGTTATATATTCCTCTCCACTGGTGTAATTGGCAGAATTTTGTATATGAAAAACAATTCCTAGGTAATCATAAAGGAATACATATAGATATGCAGAGGGTATTACGAAAACAATACACTAAAGTGTCTAAAATATATGTTAAGACTTTTAATCAATAAAATACATGAAAAGTTAAAAACAATTACACAAAGTCATCTCCTATCTCAAATATACATACTATTCATGATTCTTATTACAATAACAATAGACATTACACAAAAAAATGATTTTCCATCTATACATCAGTACAATAAATAAAATGGGCAAATTATCGTTCAAGTAGTAATTTTATCGACGGCCGTTTCGGCGTATCCAATGCCTTCTTCAGGAAATTACCACAATACTCTGTATTTCGTAGACAAGTTAAAAACTAATTTTTCTTCTCTTTGTAAGTTTCTAGGATTGATTAATGACATTTTTCTTAAAAATCCATTTATATGATATCAGGATTGTGAATTCAATTGCTGCTTTCAATAATATTTGCGATTTCCTCTTAAAAACCTCCTTTTCATCTGTACAGAATTAATTGTCACCATCTGATAACGGTGATTACTGAGTCAGACCGGTAATGTTTCTCTTAAGCGCGATATCAGAACAGAGAAGCTATTTATAAAAACTGATGTCAGAAGGTGCACGATTGCAAAAAGAACAGACTCATTACTGGCAATAACCACACGTGAGGTGTCTTTATAGAAAACGCTATTTAGTTTGCAGATAACATTATTAGTGGCGTCTGTCTGGGTCGAGCTTGATATAGCCACTTACGTTACTCCCCGTGTTAGACGATAGATAGCACTCCAGATGATGAAATATGATCAAAAACTGCCTGGTAGATACCGCCGTTGTTGGCGTCTGATGTCACCGGAATGAGGAGGTCTTAGGAGAATTGGCAGAATTTTGCCCACTCAGTGTTACAGTTGTAATGCCGAAATCTGGCCAAACTTCTGCAAACTGCTGTGTTGCTGAGTTTTTTCTTGAGCGTGGCTCAAAACAGTGAGTTGGTGAATGCAAGCGAGATTTGGCCACCCTGGAGAGATTTCTCCCATACAGACAGTTGCAGTGGTCATCACCATTCCTGATCAGAAAGCTGCCGCTCGAGAAGAAAATTTACTCCAGCAGCAGCAAAATCAACTCAAGAATCTGAACCATATGGTGCGCCGCATAGTGCAGTTTCATATTAGCTAAGTAACTCAATACTTTATTTCTAACCACACAGATCTCTGCATCCAGTACAGGGATATAAAGGTGTCCTACTATGACTAATAACAGCTTAATACCATTTCTTTTTTTTCAGATGCAGAAAACTCATTAAAATACTATTTAATGTTATATGATGAGATGCCTGCCACTATGATACAAAATATTTCAGTGGCCATTTTGTAGAGAATATGTGACATTGCTGTTTCAGACTTGGGGGTCAAAATCAACAAATGTCAAGCAAAATCGTTACCAGAGAATCCCATCAGTGTGTGACCATTTTATGAGCTGTTGCCCCTCATCTTTGTACGCAAATTCATGTCATTGCAGTAGAATTGTGTACCTAAGTGAGAAAGAACTATCAGCTCAGCACCACTGTGAGAATGTCATCCTTTTTGCTCTGTTCACCCCCATTTCTTTGATTGATACTGGTGGTAACTGACTCTGACTGTGCCCTAGACAAGCTAACCAGAGCCAGAGTTCCGATGAAAAAGTACATGCTAATTAGGCATAATTACAATTGGCAATGACAGACCCATGTAAGTCTTTGGTTTAAAATAAGGCAAGGGGTGTTCAAACTACTTAAAAAGTTCCTAGTATATAACAAGGCAGGGTGGATAAGAGGCCCAGTATATTTCCTGCACTGGAGTGTGTGGTATTGGGCTGCCTGCTGTCATTTTTTAAAGGCAGTCTTGTCTTGCAGACTGTCTTTAAAAGTAAATTATATGCAAACTTGACTTTGGAATTAAAGGTACTTCCAAAGTAGTAATCTACCTTATTATTTAAATATATGTCACCCCTAGGTGCCCCAGGAGTCAGGTGCCTTATAAATATATCCAGGGATAATATAAAAGAAGTTGTTTAAGCCCTGCTGAGGGAAAAACTGCAAATTTCATTTTTCCTCATTGTAGACGATTAGCTCGATAGGCTAACACCGGAACATTTTATTTAAAAATAAATAATATAAATATTTCTGGGAAGAGGCTAAAAATGTCATTCAGGGACTTAAAAGATTGCCAATGATAAATCCAGTAAATTGCCACCATTGACTTTATCATAACTAGTAAAGAAAAAAGTTTTAGAACTTCCTTTTCTGTGAGCCAACATCCAAACTTCAAGCACAATCTTCTGATTGGTTAGCCTTAAAAGACTTAGCCAAGCTGCTTTCATGAGGTAATAAGTGGCCTGCATATAGCTAAGGTTATCTGATGGGGGAGCTTTGCAACTGCAGAGAACAGGCCAGATGGGGCTTGGATAAATCAAATTGGACTTCAAAGACAGCAGGACAGTAAGGAATGTCAGGCAGGCATACCCCATCTTCTTGTACCACCCAGCAAGATGGCAGGCCAGGGAATATACTTTGCAGGAGGGAAATTGTTAATGGAAATGAGCCACACTAGTAGGTTGACTTGGCCTGCTCTTACTCAAAAGGAGAGAAAATCTCCATTTTGAATTTTAAAGTGTAGTGTTTTCTGGGACAAGAATATGCCACACTTTGGAGGAAGCTATCATGCTTTTGGGCCGTACTCTGTACCTCATTGGAAACGGTGCCCCCCTGCTTCTCACCCCAGATCATTGAATAAATATGTGAGAGCTGCAGAGCAACTTGGGTTTGCTGCTTAAAACTACAAGAAGAAGGACTGCCCTCCTGGAACCCTAGTCTGCACCCCAAAGGATTGCAAACTGAAGGACTGCTCCAGTTGCACACTTGGAACTACAGCCCTGAGGACTTTGCATTGGGATTTTTAAGGATTTGGACAGGCTTGTTGTTTGAACTGCAGCCCCAAACTTCAAAGGACTAACTTAAAGCTTCTAGTCCCGTGGATTTTTGTTTTGGACACTTTGAACCCTCAAGAGAAACTTAAAAAAAAAATCCCAAAAGTTTGTAGAAGTTTGGAGTAGCTTGTGGAAAAAAATCCATAAGTGGACTAATCTGATGTCGCATGTCAAGCCGACTACCTTCAAACATGACCTGGCCTGGATTTCAGGTACATCCCAATGTAAGTTCCGGAGTTCCAGACTTCCAGAATTTGAACAGGACATTGTGAGGAAGCAATCCTATGACATTTTATCAAAATCTGCCTGCTGGAGGGGACCATAAGACATCACGAGAAATTCCTCCAGAAACGTTTCTATGTCCGAAGGTAAAGGTTTGACCAGGGCCTTCCGCCTAATGTATCCAACCAGTGCTCTATCGTGGTCGGCCTCAAATTTTGACTTTGTCCTGGCCAAGCGTGACCGGATGTCCTAAGTTAACACTATATGTTTCTAAGTACTAGAAAGGGATAAATCTTAAAAAATGCATACCTACAGTTACCTATATTCACATTTTGTCATTCTGGTGTCATTTTAAAGATAAACATATGTCCTATGTTTATAAATTGGTATGGGAATTTTATTGTGTATAGTGTCTTACTTATTTAATGTATTGGTGTTTTTAAATGCAGTACATACCTAAGTTAAGCCTTCCGGCTTGTTGTCAGCTACCAAGTGTCGAGCAAGGGAAACATTTGTTGAGACCTTGTCTGGACCTTATATTACATTGGTGACCTTATTACAAGTGGTAGGTACAAACGTACCCCAACTAATAATCCACCTTATAACAACCACCCATTAAAATAATCAATACCAACTGAAGTGCCAGTGCAGAAGAATTGTTAACATTGGTGTTAGACTTTTCAGCCTTGGGGTGATCTTTACCCAAACATGTTGCCTTCACCTGTCCTATATTTGCTGAATTCATTTTTGTTGGTTTTAAGACTCTGTGCACTTTTCCACTGCCGACCAGTGCTTAAGTACTGGTGTTCTATCCTTTAAAGATGGTAATTTTGGCTTACACTGTTCTGGCATATTTAATTTACTAATAAGTCCTTTGTAAAGTGGTATACCATATACGCAGGGACTTTAAATTAACTGTTACTACTGGGCCTGCACTTAAATAGACTATTTAAACATGCCTCAGTCCTGCCATTGCAGCCTGAATGCAGTTTTAAACTGTCAATTTGATCTGGCAATATAATCCCCTAGCCAAGCCTTACCTCCCATTTATTGCTCATGTATCACCCCTAAGGTAGGCCCTAGGTAGCCCATGAGATAGGGTGCATTGTAATCTAAAGGTTGGACACATACCTTTAAGTTGTACATGTCTTGATAGTGAAAAACATCTACATTCATTTTTCACTACTTTGAAGCCTACCTCTCCCATGGGATAACATTGGAAAGCGTTATTACATTTAAGAAGTGCATACTTTTGTTTGGGATCAGAGAGGCATTTAATGTTTGGTGTCTGAAAATTTGTCATTAAAAGTCCTTTTTAATTGTAAATTTTAAGTTACAATTTTCAAATGCCACTCATAGAAAGTTGCCATTTTCTCTCCCTAAACCATTTGGTGCCTGCAGCCTATCAAGGATCACATGGCTGGGTGTAGTGTGCACTTAGTCTAAGTTTATTCTTCCCAGACAGCCACACAATAGGGATTAGGTGTGCCGGGGGCATTAACTGGCAGGATGGGGGCCCTGAGCTGGGCACAGCAGCACTTGCAACTGAATAAGCTGTGCTCTGCTTCACAGAAAGGGCTTTTCACCTCTGCATTGCTCATGCAGTCAACTTAGAACTAGGGCAGGAGAAACAGGAAATCACACTTCAAAGGCGTTCTCTAGAAACTTCTCCTACTTCAAAGAAGGCATGATGTATAAAAAGGGAACCATTAGACCCACTTTTAGGTTTGATTTCTAGACCTGTAGAAGGTCTCTAGATGACTGCCTTCTGCTACGGCCTTCTGTTAACTCCACAAGACTGCTTTGCTACTTGGAGTCTGTCCTGAATCCTTAAACGCTTGCTCTGCTGTTTGAGCCCTGCTTCATCACTTGCACCTAGGGCTACCAAAGTGACTCCAAGGGATAGTTGGCTGGCCTCCTGTTCAGAGCCTCAGGACAGAAAGGCTCCCTCCATCTTGAAGCCACACCTGGACCAAGCCTGAGTGAGTCCTAATATCCCAAGTGGTGCCTCTCGAGTCCTAGACACTTGGTGGTGGTGCTGAAGGTACCTGGATACAGCTGCGGTCCGTGCAGCCCACTACTCCACAGCTGTTACCTGCACGGACCGCGGCTGCCTAGATAACCAAAATCTAAAACTTGAGACAAAGAAACATTTTGGCTACAATCTGTTCTGAGAACCGATGAAAGACCAAGACCAACTTGTTCTTCTGTCCTCCCAAGTTTTATTGCCAGTCAGCCTGACTTGGCGTCAGCTTCTGCTGCTTTTTTCTCTGCAGCAGCAAATCCTTTTGAGAGGCCCTTCACCAACGCAGGTATTGTTCCTCATGGAACTTTCATTGGCAACAGCCACCTGTGAAGAATTTCAACTTCCCAAAAAAGTGTCTAAGACCAAATTTAGAAATCTTTAAAGGAACTTTGTCTAGCAGATGGTGCCTTGCCTCTCTGAACTTTACTTTTACTTTCTCAGAATATTTTCATCCAAATTTCTTTTAAGACCGAAGGTAAGCGCCGACCGATCGCAGGCTACCCTTTGTATCTGACTCTCGCTCCATTGCGGTCGGTCATATTTATCAACTTTGTACTGGTCTTGCATGACTAGATGCCTGTGATTGGCACTTTGATATTTTAGATGCTAGATGTTACTTAAATTTTAAAAACTCATAACCTTGGTTATGCTGAGTGTGTCACTAAATTAACCTTTGCTTAACCCTCTGGTACCTTGCCACAAAAGCCATCTGGCTTATCTGATAGACAAAGTGTAAAGTATGTATGCTGCACACAAACAGCAATACAGTGAACACACTCTACATTCATTTAAAAAAAGAGTACATTTTAAAAATGTATTTGACACCAAAACAACAAAGATCCAATCAGTAGAACGGGAGTTATTCATTTTTAAAATTTAAGGTTAAAACTAGCTCCTAAAAGATCAAAGAATCTACCATGAATATCTACTCAAACAAGGCCAGATCAAAGTAAAAAAATATGGCCAACATTGATGGAGGGCATGTTGGATACTAGAAGTGGATAGGGCCTGTTTACACTTACCTTAGGACTTAGAAGACATTTTCCAGAAAATGTTCTCAGAAGGTAAACTTCAGCAAGGCTAGGCTGCAGGCAGTGACCATGGAGTGGTGGTCATTGTTAGGGAGCCACTGGACAAAGTCATGGTGAAGATTTCTTTGTTAAGTCTTAGTGACTTTTTGGAAGTTGAAAATCTCCAGCAGAATAAAATTAAACTGGCAGATGCATTAACCAAAATATTTCCCAGTAAAATAGCGAATTGGTAAAAACAGGCCGTTACAGAACACAAAACCTGAAATCTCAATGCATCAACCCCAATACCGAAAAAAATTTAAGAATCGCAAACAATCTCCCGCGGTAAAATACCGAATCGCAAAATAGCGATTCGGTAATACCGAGAAAAACATTAGCTCCCGGAAATACCAAATCGCTATTAAAAAGTCGCTACGAAATGTATCAAAAATCGCAAATAACGAAAATGCACAAAATCGCTATTTAGCATGAGCAAAATAAGGGGAATCTCAACCAGGAGGTAAACTTGGTTGAAGGAAAAAAAAAAGGTAACAAAAATTCAGACAGGTGTATACAATCAGAAACCCTTCAAATATGCCTCTGGAGAACCTGTATGTCTTCCAAAATGGCTTCCCTCTACGTGCTTGCTAGGAGGATGAGAATCAATGCTGCAGCACAGCGCAGGAGGAGGATCCAGGAGAGGGTATTCAGGGTGCGCATCACATTGCTGGGCCTGACTGAGGAACTAATCTATGACAAGTACAGACTGAATCGTGCAATGATCATGCACCTCATTGCTGACCTGGAATCACTACTGCAGCACCAGACCTGTAGGACCAATGCCATCCCTGCCCACGTCCAGGTCCTATGCAGCCTGCACCTGCTGGCACCTGGAAGTTACCAGGGGGTTGTAGCAATAGCCGGAGGTGTGTCGCAAAGCGCACTGTCACGCTTCTTCCACAAATTCGTAGATGCCATGCTGACATTGATTCATACCCACATCACCTTCCCCACAACCCCATAGCAGTTGAACCGCACCAAACAGGACTTATACCAGGTGGCACAAATTCCCCATGTCATAGGATGCGTTGACTGAACGCATGTCCCCATCTGTCCCCCCTCAGCCAACGAATACATATTCCACAACCGGAAGTCCTATCACTCCATTAACGTGCAGGTCATGTGCAATGCCAAGCACATCATAACAGACATTGCAGCACAATTTCCTGAAAGCACACATGACACATACATATTCCGACACAGTGGCATCCACAGGCACCTGCTCAATAGTGAATTTGGAGAGGGACACCTACTAGGTACATGCTTATGCCTAATCATTAACTCCATCCTCACATATGTATTTGTATTCATGCCGCTAACCCTTTGCTCCCCACCCTGCAGGTGACAGCGCATACGCCTTGCGTGAATATCTCCTCACTCCCTACCTCAACCCAGCAACTCCTCAGGAACAGCGCTACAACGCAGCACATATCAGTACCAAGAATGTGGTCGAGCGAACCTTTGGCATCCTCAAGAGTCGCTTCTGGATCCTACACAAGACAGGAGGTGCCTTGCAGTATGACCCGGTAACCTGCTGCCGGATAATAGCGGTGTGTTGCCATACTGCACAACATTGCCACAAGAAGGGGGCTACCAATAGAGGTGGACGGAAATTACAACTTTTGTGCACAGCAACCCCACCCACAATACCAACAGGCACACGTGCCTAACACAGCTGAAGGTCAAAGGAGGCGGACACACATCACACAACATCACTTCAGAGACAGGTAAGAATGAGCTATCACTACATAATCTGGGGCCAGATGTAGGTGTCCAAATACCGGTCGGAAACGGCCAAAAATACCGATTTTCGGCCGTTTCCGACTGGTATTTGGACATTGGTATGTAGGGGTTTGAAAAACCTACAGATTCTGTAATTTTACAGAATCGGTAATTTTACAGAATCGGTAAAATTACAGAATCGGTAAATTTACTGATTCTGTAAATTTTACCCATTCGGTAAAATTACCGATCGGTAAAAATACCAAACCTTAATTTGCTATGTAGATAGTACTGTTAACAGTGCTACAGGTCATTCAGGATTCGGTATTTACCATGTAATACTATTACATGGTAAATAACGAATTCCTGTGGATGTACACCTGTGCCATGTGGCACACAGACATGCCCTAAGGGGTCAAAGTGACACCCTGTCTCCCTTGTAAAATCGGTAAATGTACCGATTCGGTAATTACCGATTCGGTATTTGCTATGGAATCCTATGGGCTTCAAGGCCCATAGGATTCCATAGCAAATACCGATTCGGTAATTACCGAATCGTTATTTACAGAATCTTACCGATTCGGTATTTTTACCGAGTGTTTTACCTACATAGCAATTACCGAATAGTAAATACCGAATCGGTAAAATTCGGTATTTACCATTCGGTAATTTGCTATTACCTACATCTGGGCCCTGGTGTACAAATGTTTAATACACATGAGCACTTGTCAGGTGAATATGAATGATACGTCTACATGACGCAGACTCAAAACATTGCTAAGGATACATATCCAATGTCATCACGGGAATATCTTGAAGTAATGTAGGTGGCCCATGGTTACATCACCATGGCCAAATACCCGGTAGGACATGGCTATTTGCGCTTTCCACATTCCCCCAGCCTCCTGTCGCGTGACTCCTCCATATCACCACGATGTGTGTCAGTGGCTGTGGAGCTGCGCGAACTGCACCTCCTATCGCTGGGATCCGGCACAGAGATGCTGCTGACGCTTGATGCCACCTCACTCCCCTCCTCCACTCCCAAATTGCTGGCACTAAAAGTCCCAGACTGCAGATGCTCCACGGCAGTGGTCACTTGGCCCAAGGCCTTGGCCACATCACCACAGTAATGGCCCAGGTCGACCTGCAGTGACACAGATCTCCGTGAAAGTACAGCTGTGCTGTTTCAGAGCTTTGTGATGGCCCTAATGGATGCATTGGAACGGAGCAAGTTCTGGCGATGCCTCCTGCGCTCGCTGTGTTGCCCTGCTAGGATGGCATGGGTTAGCTCCTGTAGGCACAGTTTGATGTCTTTGTAACCCTCAGCAACGGCGGTGGTCATTTCACGCACAGCGTCTGTCATCGTGCCCATTTTGCTAGCCAATTTCACCATGTTATTGTGAATTGCTCCCATGTGTCTCCCCTGCAGGCGCTGAACACGCAACACCCATGACTCAACCACACCGTAGCCAAGTGTAGGCTCTTCAGATCCCTCTGCAAGTCTTCCCAGGGGCCAGCCCCGCTGTCTCATTCGGACACGTGCTGGTGTTTGAGCTGGCGGAGTGACAATTGACTGTTGTGGGACATTTGTGGCTGCTGGCCTCTGCTCCGTCTCCATCACCTGCAGGGAGGGGACAATTGCCCTGCGGTTTGGTGGTGTTGTCCGCGGTGGTGGAGGTGATGGTGTTGGTGGTGGTGGTGGTGGTGTTGGTAGTGATGTGGCATGACGTCCCTGCAGAGTTTCTACATCGGTCCTTGCCGGTGTTTCTGATATGATGAGGCGTCTGCTGTCATCAAAGTCCAGGGGTAATGCATCTGTGTGTGAAACAGTGCATTGTTATAATTTTGTCTAAATGTATATGTTTTGCATTCTTTCTACATCATAAATGACATATTTGGACAGACTGTTGGCCCTATGCTGCTGGCCTTATTTCTTTAACATTGGGGATCATACATCCACACTTGGATGACATGACTACAACACCCATGATGCAACACTTCGGTGAGGGCATATGCATTAGGCACTTCTACCTGTGCACTGTGATTGGCCTGGGGGATGGGCATGGTTAGACACCACGCTGCCTATCAGCACTGGCATGCATCTTACATTGTTCTCCTGGCGCAGCGCCGGAAGTGTTCAATTGGGTGACCCCCACGACGGCCTCAGGCTCAATGGTACCCTCAACGAGGTCCTCAAGGGCTGAGTTGGGTGTTACTGTGGATGTCCCCCCTCCTGTGCCAGCTGCATCCTTCACCCTTTCAGCAACACTCTCCTTCGCCCTTTTTCTGAGGTCATACCACCTCTTCTTTAGGTCGTCTATGCTGCGGTACGTGACTCCAACAGCATTTACCCTCTCCTTGGTGCGCAGCCAGGTCTTGCACTTCTCCACCTCAGGCACCTTTAGTGAAAGCTCACCAAACAGCCTGTCATGCTTGCTGCTCACCCCTCGAGCAGAAGTTCCAGTTATTTGTCAGAAAACTTCCTCTTTCTGGGTGTGTCTGTGTTTTGGGGTGCATCCTTCTCCATCCTGGAATGCAGTGGTATTGCTGGTTTGTGGGATCAGTGTTTTTCTCCTCAGCTCCTGTGCTCTGCCTCCTGATCTGAGCTCCTCAGGGCACTGAATGAAGCATGGGCTGGAAGACTTCCTGGTTGTGATGTCATCAACCTGCTTCCGATGCGACTATTTATTTGAGAATTCGCTAATACCGAACTCACAAATACCGATTCGGTATATGCTAATTCGGGATTTGCTACTCTTTATTTTGGACGTTTGCTATCGTGGTTTCGGTATATTTTAACGATTTTTAGCGATTCAATAAAAAATACCCAATCTGTTGATGCATCGCGGAAAACGAATCCTTATTTACGATTCCTTATTTATCGCAAATAAGGACTTGTTTTACCAATTTTTGATGCATATGCCCAAAAGTCTGTAGTTTGACGAGTGTTTCAGGAGTCTGGATACTCCTTTTCTGAAGGACTGCTGAACAGTATGTGCTGCATCTGAAAAGTATGTAGCAGTTGCTGGGTGAAGTCAGGACACCTGGCAATCCACTTCGGACCGATAGGCAAGTAGGTTGTTCATGGTCTTCTCCTGGTTCTGAGAGAAAAGTTTTGCCCAAAATGTTATAAGTCTCAAATATTGGATTTTGGCTATCTATGCCCCTTTAACACAACAACCAAGGATCCAGGACTTGAGGGATACCACTTGGGGACAGGACTCACTCAGGCTGGGTCCAGGTTTGGGTCTGGGATGCATAGAGCCTTTTCAGTCCCAGAGGCAGCGATCAGAATCAGAACGTTCTAAAAGTGGCATTTTCAAAATTGGACTAAAACTCCAACTTTACCATTAAAGAGGATGTTTAGTAACAATTTCTCAGGCACCAAACATGAAATGTTCACCTGTTGCCAATCAATATTTAGCACTTAGTAAATATAATGAGACAACCCAATATTATTCCATTTAAGAGGTAGGCCTCACAGTATTGAAAAATGTCTTAGGTGTTTTTCACTACCAGGATATGTAAAACTTAAGACTGCATGCCCAAACCTTTAATTACAATGTGTCTTGCCCTTTGTGATACCTTGGGCCTACATTAGGGGTCATTTACTTGCAAGAAATGAGAGTTAAAAGCTTGATAAAGGAGTTATATTACCAAGCCAAATTGCATTTTGAAACTGTATTCAGGCTGCAGTGGCAGGCATAATACATGTTTTACGGGGTTACTTAATGGATGCCCCACTCGTAGCATTTAATTTACAGGCCCTGGCCTTATGCTATACCACTCTACAAAGGGCCTATAAGTAAATTAAATATGCCAATAAGGTGCAAGTTCATTTTTCCATGTTTGATGGAATGAGCACAAGCACTTTAGAACTGGCTAGTAGTGGTAAAGTGCGCAAAGTCCTAAGGACAACAAAACCAAATTTCAGCAAAAAGTGGAGGACAAAGGCAAATTGTTTGGGGGAAGTCCACCCTAAGGCTGAACGGTCGAACACCTGATATCCTTAGTGTGTTTATTACCCCAACCTTTTTGCCTTCACTCCCTGATTTTTTGCTGAATTTGTTTTTGTTACAATAAGGTCTCTGCACATGTTACCCTTGCTAATCAGTGCTGAAGTGCTTATGCTCTCTCCTTAAAACATGGTGTAATTGGACTTCCCCCACTTTTGGCACACTTATAAGACCCTAGTAAATAATGCTCCTTGTACCAATGATCTGCTACTAATGGGCAAACAGCACTCATTGTGCCACCCATTAAAAGAGGACTGGAAAACATGTTTCAGGCTCGCAACTGCATCTAGTGGTGCAGTTCTGAACTGCTATTTTACTTGGCAAAATAAACATTTTGCCTGGCATAAGCCTTCCTTTTTTTAAATTTCTGAGTCACACCTTAGGTCAGCATTAGCAACCCACAAGGCTGAGTGCATGGTTTTTAAAAAGTAGGACATGTGTGTTCAGGTTTTGCCTATTCATACGGTAAAAAAACACCTCAAGTCTTTTTTCACTGCTGTAAGGCCTATTTCTCCCTAACACTGGGTTACCTAATTACTTTGAATAAATGCTCATTTCAGATTGGGAGCATTTAGATAATTGAAGTTTACATTGAAATGCATTTTAATCTACAAATTCTCGGGGAGGAGACAAGATGACGGACTGACACCGTCTCTGGGAACAGATTGCGAAGGCTCCTGAAGAATCGGATCTCCCTACTAGCATATGGAGTATCTGGATAACATGTAAAAGACTTTTATAAGAGAAAATTTCTGAATTTGTTTCTACGAGAGAGAAAGAAAAAGGAGAATATTCGTCTCTAAGGCTCTAAAGCTTGCCTGGGTCTGATGCAGGCAATATCCCTGATCTGCATCAGGTGTCCCTCATCTGCGCTGGTGGCTGTGGAGCTCCCGGTTTGGCGTTCTCCCTTCAGCTGCCATATCGGCCCCATCCGCTATTCAGATACCGCTTCGGCTGCAGATCAGTACAAAAGGGGGTGGTGATGGACGGAGCATCTGAACCAATCAAACACTCACACCCAGTCAACATATCGGGGTTTAATCCATCACCGTTCTTTAGCCTACTTTGCCACCCCGGTTCAGACATGGCCATATGCAAATCAGTCTCACCCTGTGCCTCATGGGAACAGTCCAGCCCGAACTGCCAAGCCATGTCTTCCCTGAACCAGAATCAAGCTTCCTAGGACCGGTTTCTGGCATTCCATCCGTCTTTAGCCAGGCTTGCTTGAATCCAGTGGCAAAGTGAGCAAGGGACTCAATGCCTGAGCATACCCTGCCAACTTATGGCGAACAAAGCGGTACAAAAGGGGGTGGTGATGGACGGAGCATCTGAACCAATCAAACACTCACACCCAGTCAACAGATCTGGGTTTAATCCATCACCGTTCTTTAGCCCACTCTGCCACACCAGTTCAGACATGGCCATATGCAAATCAGTCTGACCCTGGGCCTCATGGGAACAGTCCAGCCCAAACTGCCAAGCCATGCCTTCCCTGGACCAGAATCAAGCTTCCTAGGACCAATTTCTGGCATTCCAGCCGTCTTCAGCCAGACTTGCTTGAATCCAGTGGCAAAGTGAGCAAGGGACTCAACGTCTGAGCAAACCCTGCCAACTTATGGCGAACAAAGCGGTACAAAAGGGGGTGGTGATGCATGGAGCATCTGAACCAATCAAACACTCACACCCAGTCAACAGATAGGGTATTAATCCATCACCGTTCTTTAGCCCACTCTGCCATCCCAGTTCAGACATGGCCATATGCAAATCAGTCTGACCCTGTGCCTCATGGGAACAGTCCAGCCCGAACTGCCAAGCCATGCCTTCCCTGGACCGGAATCAAGCTTCCTAGGACCAGTTTCTGGCATTCCAGCCGTCTTCAGCCAGGCTTGCTTGAATCTAGTGGCAAAGTGAGCAAGGGACTCAACGTCTGAGCATACCCTGCCAACTTATGTCGAACAAATCGGTACAAAAGGGGGTGGTGATGGACGGAGCATCTAAACCAATCAAACACTCACACCCAATCAACAGATCTGGCACAGTCTAAAAGCTTGGCTTGAGGGGGCCGTGGGACAAGCCGTCAGCCGGTGAGTTCAGCCGCGGGCGCGGCCGCCAGTGCAAGATTAGACGTAGCAGCAGCAGAAGATATGTTGTGCAGCCGAAGGGATGTGTCAATCCCCAGATGTGGTGAGGCTAAAGTGCAATATACTCCATCATAATTGAAAGTCTCTATGACCTGAGCTTGCAATGCAAAGTCAGGAGTCATGGATTCACTGTGCATTTGGGGCGACAAATCAGTACCAAGGAGCAGAGGAGATGCATTAGTTCCACTGAATCCACAGAGGCTGTCAAAGCACCTTAGGACCACTTCCAAGGGTCCAGCTCTGGAGTGGTAGCACTTGGCTGGGTAGGCTCACAGATTGCAAAGTTCAGGTGTTGGGCCAAGGTTGTTGGAGCCTTCTGTCCCTGATTCGCAAATTAGGAAGTTGGCCAACTAGCCTGTGGAGTCACTCTGGGTTTCTAGGTTCAAGAGATACATGCCCAATCCTTCTCACCCAAGAAAAAGGTTGGCAGGTCAGCATATCAAGACAGCAGCACTACAATGCAGTAGTCTGTCAAACTGGCAGTCGTTCAGCAGCCCAGAAGTCCTTCTTCCAGGCAGAGTATCCAGAGGTCCAGAAGTGTACTGAAGAGTTGGTGTCTGAGGTCCAGCATTTATACCCAGGTGTGCCTTTGAAGTGTGGTAGAAGCTTCAAGAGATTTCCCTTTGCAGTCCCCAGGCATCCGTCCTTCCCTGGCTCCAGACTAACTACAGGGGGTATGCAGCCCTTGGTGTGGAGACAGAACACATCTTATTCAAGTTATGTAAGTGTAACGGAATTTCAAATGCTGCCTATCTAAAGTCATCCAGTGGATGAAGGATAACTACCTTAGATGTCACACTGACACAACGGAAATCCTCCCCATTGGTAAGGATGTATCATTTCAGCCAGACATGTGATGGCAGATGGAATTACTACCCTGCCAGACATCGTCAAGGTAGCCAAAAATGTAGGGGTACAGTTTGTTACTGCGCTTTCTTTCCTTTCGCATGCTTCCGCCATAGCTGAGACTTGCTTCAGCCTCATCAAATCATAAAAAAAATTCTTTGATCTGATTCCACTCCCTGCAAAGAAATCAGTAGCAGTGGCCTTGATTTACTCGCACCTGGACTACTGCAATAGCCTTTTTGCAGGAGCCAACAAATCAACTATAAAAATACTTCAAGTTGTCCAAAAAGCTGTGGCGCATCTAGTTCTGAAGCACCCACGGAGAGTTTCAGCTGCACTAAAAGTCCTCCCCTGGCTGTCGATTCACAAGAGAATCCTTTTTAAAATAAATTCTTCTAATCACCTACAGAGCCACGCTTAAATCAGGACCTTTCGGCAAGGTTCTTCCCCTAGACCACTATCAGGAACTTTAGGTCCTCAACAGACAACCTCCTTAAACCACCCATTTCAGATGTATAACAAAAGGAGGAAAAACTGTGGCCGTTCTGGGGGCCAAAGCATGGAACACACTACCAACTAATTTAAGATTTCAGAAAACAGAAACTCATTTCAGGAAGGCTTTGAAGACGTGGATATATAGCACCTCAGATGCATTCTATCTTGCTCTGATCTAGCATATTTAGGACCTGGCATGTTTAGGTCCCTCACTCACCTCCATTTAACCAGCACCAGGATACTCCTCGCGGAGTGACAGTTAGAGCTTTACAAATTCCAACTTACATTACATTACATCCAAGTAGAGCTGGGTTCAATTCCACCCTCTCATCCTGCCAGTGATGGCCTATCTAGGCACACCTACGCTCTCTATTGTGTGTGGTTGTCTAAAAGGAATATGCAAAGCTCAACTGCCAGCTACACCCAGCCATATGACCCAGGCAAAGACTAGTGGCACAAAATGACTGAGGACCTTATTATGAGTTTGGCAGTATGGGAGCGGGACCTCCCCACGCCATCAAACCCATTTTCGAACCGCCCACCAGATTAGGAGCCTTTTGTTGGCTTGCAGGTCATTTTTTGGCATTTCCACAGCGTTACCTATGAAATAGGCACTGCAATGGGAATGTCAAAATCACTAGCTGCACAGCATGGACTGCTGCAATCTATGCCAAGCAGGTACTGGGGTGCATGCACACAGGGTGCACACCCTGCATGCACCCCATGGGGAAGAGGCACATGGGTACCCTGTAAGACCCCGTTTGTTTTCTAACAGTAAAACGTTTCATGATGGTAACACCCCCATGAAAAGAGTGGTGCCATGTGGAAACTCGTAATGTGCTAGGCAGGATCACAGCAGCCCGGCCAAGCATATTGCGGCCTCTAAACCACTGAGCCAGCGACCTCTGATCCCTGGTAGCTGCTGTGGTCCAGGCCAGCCCAACTACCCTGGTCATAAGAGGGCAGTCGGAAGACTCCACTGCTGCGCCCCCATGATTCAGTCTTTCTCTTCCTCTGTGTTTCCGCTTCACTTGCTTTTCCACTCTTAATATATCAGGAAATTTTTTAGTATAAGCGCGGGTTTCTAAAAATGCATGCCTGTGGTCCCCACCCACAACCACCGGCTCACATTAAGCACTGTGTCTCTACTAACTATTCCCATTACTTGTTTGTGGTATGGTAATCCTTAAAAAATCCCTTAAAACTTGAAAATCTCGCTTTTACCCAATATCCTATATCTCTGTTGTGTTATTTTAAGGTAATTACATTAAGGTGGACTTAGTTAGACTGGTAGTTAATTTGAAACATTCATGTTTGTCACACAAACAATCTGATGTTTAATTGTAATACTTGTCTCTACATAAGTGATGCAGTTGAGATGGCTCAGTGAACTAATGCATGCTGTTTGTATTTTGAGTATGTGTTTGAATCCTCGCAAAGTCAACCTAGTCTTCCCTCCTTCAGATGTCAATACATTGATTACCTTCAAAATAAGTAATTACAATCTGTTAGAAATGAGGGTCTCTGGTTGGCAATAGTTAGCACCTAGTCAGGGTAAGGGGGATACACTACTAAAATAACCCCTGCTCCCTCCTTGGAAACTTGGCACAAGCCAACAGCATCAGTGAGACCAAGGCTACTATGCGGAGTGAGGCAGTGCTTGATGCGGTGCTGGCAGGTCACGGTGCTGGCGACTGAGCCAGTCGAAGTTTGTGTCAGGCAGCGACGGTTTCAGTGATGTCCAGGCAGAGTGAAGTGAGGTGGTGCAGAGTGCAGTGTCCACAGGACGCGGGGCAAGCAACGGCTTGGTGACAGTTGCCCAGCGGCATTGGTGAGACCGAAGATGTGATGCGAAGTGTGGCGGTGCCTTCTGCAGTGCCTTCAGGACACGGAACCAGCGATGGACTCAGTGATAGAGTTGGTTGCTCTTTTTCTTCTGCGGTGACTGAAACCAGTAGTCCCAGAGATGGTGCCCAGAAGAATGGTGAAGTCTTTATTGTTCCTGAAACATCTTGAACAGGGGGCAAACTCCACCTTAAGCCCTTTGAGAAACTTTGTCATGTGGGATACACAGACAGTTCCTATGCTAACGGCTACTGCAGGCCAACCCCAGACAGCACAGAGCAAAGGGGCAGTACTCATCCTCCAGCTTCTTCTAGCTCTTCTCCTTGGCAGAGGTTCCTCTTGAAGTCTAAAAGTGATCTAAAAGTCTGGGACCCACTTTTTATAGCACAAATTCCTTTGTTTTCTGGTACAAGAAAAGCTCTTTGCCCAGCCAAAACCAGTTCTGTCCTCTCAGTTGCACTGCCCGGCAGGAGGCAGAGACAGCATTGTCCAAGGCAGACCAGTCAAAAGACACACAATTGATGGACAGAATGCAGAACAAATCAACACATTCACCCCCCATCTAGAGATCTGGGTTCATTATTTTGCTCACCATGCCACCTCAATTTAGACCTGGCCATATGCAAAGCAGTCTTGAACCTGTGCTTCATGGGAACAGTCCAGGGTGCAGGGTCAAGACTGATTTGCATATGGCTAGGTCCAAGCTGGAATGGCATGGTGAGCAAAGAAAATATGGATTTAGGCCCAGATCTCTGTACTGGGGTGAATGTATGACATTGTTCTGTATTCTGTCCATCAACTGTTCTTTTTGCATTTGTCACCCAGAGAGGGACGGGTATGCTCAGGCTTGAGTCCTGTGCTCTCCATGCCACTGGAGTCAAGCTATCCTGGCTGATGAGGGCTGAAAGCTTGAAACCGGTCCTAGGATGCTTGTTTCCAGTCCAGGGAGGACCTGGCCTGGCAGTTCGGGCTGGACTGTTCCCACTGGGTGCAGGGTCAAGACTGATTTCCATATGGCTGGGTCCAAGCTGGAATGGCATGGTGAGCAAAAAAACGATGGATTTACGCCCATATCTCTGTCCTGGGGTGAATGTCTGACATTGTTCTGCAATCTGTCCATAAACTGTTCTTTTTGCATTTGTCACCCCGAGTGGGATGGGTATGCTCAGACGTGAGTCCTGTGCTCTCCATGCCACTGGAGTCAAGCTATCCTGGCTGATGAGGGCTGAAAGCCCGAAACCGGCCCTTGGATGCTTGTTTCCAGTCCAGGGAGGACCTGGCCTGGCAGTTCCGGCTGGACTGTTCCCATTGGGTGCAGGGTCAAGACGTATTTGCATATGGCTGGGTCCAAGCTGGAATGGCATGGTGAACAAAAAAATGATGGATTTAGGCCCAGATCTCTGTACTCGGGTGAATGTATGACATTGTTCTGCATTCTGTCCATCAATTGTTCTTTTTGCATTTGTCACCCCAAGTGGGACAGGTATGCTCAGATGTGAGTCTCGTGCTCTCCATGCCACTGGAGTCAAGCTATCCTGGCTGTTGAGGGCTGAAAGCCCGAAACTGGTCAGAGGATGCTTGTTTCCAGTCCAGGGAGGACCTGGCCTGGCAGTTTGGGCAGGACTGTTCCCATTGGGTGCAGGGTCAAAACTGATTTGCATATGGCTGGGTCTAACTGGAATGGCATGGTGAGCAAAAAAACAATGGATTTAGGCCCAGATCTCTGTACTGGGGTAAATGTATGACATTGTTCTGCATTCTGTCCATCAATTGTTCTTTCTCCAAGGCAGACCAGGCCCATTCATATGTGAAAGAAATCTCCTACCTCTACTCTGAATTCAGCCCAGGTCTATTCAGCCTAGCCCTGACTCACCCTGAAAAGGTAGGACAAACCGCACCCCCCAAGTGGCTGTCTGAACAGAAAGCTTATCCCCAGCCCTTGCCACTCCAAAGCCATACTGGAGTGTCAATACATAAATCTAGCAAAGGCACACTGGATGGCTAAGCAAGAAAATACCTACTTCTAAAAGTGGTATTTTCAAACCCAGAATGTAAAAATCATCCTTACTAAAAGATGCATCTTTAGATTCTGAGTTCATGCATACTAAATTCCGTTTTCCATTTGTGTTCCCATGGGCAGTTATACTTATAAGATGTTATAAGTAAACTCCCCATTCTATCCTATGGGACAGATTCCTTTCAATAGTGAAAAAGGAAATTGGCAGTATTTCACCATCAGGACAATCTACACATCAGGGAATGTCCTACCTTTCACATACACTGCAGCCTGCCCACAGGGGTACCTTGGGCCTACCTTAGGGGTGATTCACATGTAAGAAAAGCGAAGGTTAGAGCTTGGCAAGTGGGTGTACTTGCCAGGTCAACATGGCAGTTCTAAACTGCACACAGACACTGCAATGGCAGATCCGAGAACCTTTTGCAGGACTGCGTGTGTGGGTGGCACAATCACTACTGTAAGCCCACTAGCAGCATTTGACTTACAGTCCCTGGGCACACAGAGTGCACTGTACTAGGGACTTAGTAGTAAGTCAATCAAGCCAATCATGGAAACACCAATCCATAATAACAATTTACACAGACAGCATATGCACTTTAGTACTGATTAGCAGTGTTGAAGTGCCTAGAGTCTTAAAACCAATAAAAGCAGGGTCAAAAATAGGTGGCCAAAAATAAAAATGTCAGGGGATAAACCCACTGAAAAAGCCAGGTCTAACACAACCAATATCTCTAAAGCTTGATAAAGACATGTGTAAACTAAAATGTCTAACAAATCGTTAAATATCCAGCAATAGCCTTAACCTCATTTCCTCTCACATTCTAAACTAGAACAACTCTAAAAGCCCTGCCCATCAATCCAACCAAGCCTTCCTGGACCAACAATCACCTACTTCTCCTTTCCACACAAACACAACACCAATTATGTTTTTGCAGGTTACAGTACTGTGATGTTCTAAATCAAAGATTTGAAAACATTAGCAACAATGTAATGGATGCAAATGTCAGACTTAATCTGAAATATTTGTAAATACTCTTGGTGAGGTGTTTGTCATTGTTTCTTAGCTTGCCTTTTCAGAAATGAAACAACCGTATGCAAATCAATGTATAGTTTGCTGCAGTAGGAAAACGACTGCCAGAACTGCCATTTCACGTCCCCTCTTAATGACAACTTTAGTTTTATCTGGGAATGCTTGCATCTCATACTGATGGGATATGAGCTAGCAGTTTGGGATGAGCTGTCCCTGGTGAGGCACCAAGATTTCTATATCGTTAGTGCCTGTTTGCAGTGCACACTGAGCAAAGAAGTAAAGGTTTGGAGCTAGACCTGAAGGTCCAAATTACCGGTGGCTGCAATTTATTCAAGAATTCCATACATTAGGCTTTTATTTTTCTCAATGAAATACTTAAAGTGCAATAGGTATACTTTGATGTAAGTTTTATAGCTCCATACATTATAAGACATAATGTAGACCTCACTTAAGTGGTCTACGTATATCTGTGTTTGATGTGTGGCTCGGACATCGCTTAGAAGTTCAGGCCATGCTCCTCTTGGGATAGGCCTAAGAATATAAAGCTGATTACAATGCCGGTTGGACTGGTTTCCGAGGCCTGTCAAAAGTGGTCGGACCATCGCAGGACTCTTCGGAAGCAGTCGGTCCAACACTCGGATTACGATGCATGCATAGTGTACTCTGACCGACTGCTGAAAGACAGCTGTTCTCCAACCGCTGAGATGTTGGGTGACAACAAACAAAATTCATAGAGCTGTGCAGGGATCTCCAACCCCCATCTGGATTATGATATGGGATCCCGATAACCCAGAAGTGGCCATTCGATCAACTGCCTAAGTCCTCTGAAATTGAAAGGGGTGAATGCTCAGCCCATGCCCCTTCTCCCTGGTGGACTATGGCGAAGATCCCTTCTTCCAGGTCCCCCAACGCCTCAGCAGCTTCACCCCGAGGTGGATGGTCCTGTGGGTGGCGGAATCCAGGTAAGTCCTCATGTGGCATGTAACCCAATTGACTTGACTGTGCACATATAGCCACACCCCAGCAGTGGGGTACATGGAACACAAGGCATGCGCCCACATATGTCATGCATGTGTGTACAACTGCATATGTTTCCTGTGCCTTTGTACTTACTTGCAGAGACATGTCCAGGGAGTGGGGCCCTGCTGATCAAGAGACCTCACGGTAGCAGCAGTTGCATCGTAATATGGTGAGTTGAGCTTTCCGGGCCTTGGCGGTTGGCATCACACTGTGGGCATTGCGATTGGATGGACAGTTCAACTGGTACGTAATCAGGACCTAAGTTGGATGCTTCCTGGTTGTAGTGGCAAAGTGACCAACTAATAGAATGTTTGACATGCAGTTCAGTGTAATGTTAAGGAGTGGGTTATATATTCCTCTCCACTGGTGTAATTGGCAGAATTTTGTATATGAAAAACAATTCCTAGGTAATCATAAAGGAATACATATAGATATGCAGAGGGTATTACGAAAACAATACACTAAAGTGTCTAAAATATATGTTAAGACTTTTAATCAATAAAATACATGAAAAGTTAAAAACAATTACACAAAGTCATCTCCTATCTCAAATATACATACTATTCATGATTCTTATTACAATAACAATAGACATTACACAAAAAAATGATTTTCCATCTATACATCAGTACAATAAATAAAATGGGCAAATTATCGTTCAAGTAGTAATTTTATCGACGGCCGTTTCGGCGTATCCAATGCCTTCTTCAGGAAATTACCACAATACTCTGTATTTCGTAGACAAGTTAAAAACGAATTTTTCTTCTCTTTGTAAGTTTCTAGGATTGATTAATGACATTTTTCTTAAAAATCCATTTATATGATATCAGGATTGTGAATTCAATTGCTGCTTTCAATAATATTTGCGATTTCCTCTTAAAAACCTCCTTTTCATCTGTACAGAATTAATTGTCACCATCTGATAACGGTGATTACTGAGTCAGACCGGTAATGTTTCTCTTAAGCGCGATATCAGAACAGAGAAGCTATTTATAAAAACTGATGTCAGAAGGTGCACGATTGCAAAAAGAACAGACTCATTACTGGCGATAACCACACGTGAGGTGTCTTTATAGAAAACGCTATTTAGTTTGCAGATAACATTATTAGTGGCGTCTGTCTGGGTCGAGCTTGATATAGCCACTTACGTTACTCCCCGTGTTAGACGATAGATAGCACTCCAGATGATGAAATATGATCAAAAACTGCCTGGTAGATACCGCCGTTGTTGGCGTCTGATGTCACCGGAATGAGGAGGTCTTAGGAGAATTGGCAGAATTTTGCCCACTCAGTGTTACAGTTGTAATGACGAAATCTGGCCAAACTTCTGCAAACTGCTGTGTTGCTGAGTTGTTTCTTGAGCGTGGCTCAAAACAGTGAGTTGGTGAATGCAAGCGAGATTTGGCCACCCTGGAGAGATTTCTCCCATACAGACAGTTGCAGTGGTCATCACCATTCCTGATCAGAAAGCTGCCGCTCGAGAAGAAAATTTACTCCAGCAGCAGCAAAATCAACTCAAGAAGCTGAACCATATGGTGCGCCGCATAGTGCAGTTTCATATTAGCTAAGTAACTCAATACTTTATTTCTAACCACACAGATCTCTGCATCCAGTACAGGGATATAAAGGTGTCCTACGATGACTAATAACAGCTTAATACCATTTCATTTTTTTTCAGATGCAGAAAACTCATTAAAATACTATTTAATGTTATATGATGAGATGCCTGCCACTATGATACAAAATATTTCAGTGGCCATTTTAGACTTGGGGGTCAAAATCAACAAATGTCAAGCAAAATCGTTACCAGAGAATCCCATCAGTGTGTGACCATTTTATGAGCTGTTGCCCCTCATCTTTGTACGCAAATTCATGTCATTGCAGTAGAATTGTGTACCTAAGTGAGAAAGAACTATCAGCTCAGCACCACTGTGAGAATGTCATCCTTTTTGCTCTGTTCACCCCCATTTCTTTGATTGATACTGGTGGTAACTGACTCTGACTGTGCCCTAGACAAGCTAACCAGAGCCAGAGTTCCGATGAAAAAGTACATGCTAATTAGGCATAATTACAATTGGCAATGACAGACCCATGTAAGTCTTTGGTTTAAAATAAGGCAAGGGGTGTTCAAACTACTTAAAAAGTTCCTAGTATATAACAAGGCAGGGTGGATAAGAGGCCCAGTATATTTCCTGCACTGGAGTGTGTGGTATTGGGCTGCCTGCTGTCATTTTTTAAAGGCAGTCTTGTCTTGCAGACTGTCTTTAAAAGTAAATTATATGCAAACTTGACTTTGGAATTAAAGGTACTTCCAAAGTAGTAATCTACCTTATTATTTAAATATATGTCACCCCTAAGGTCCCCCTAGGTGCCCCAGGAGTCAGGTGCCTTATAAAGATATCCAGGGATAATATAAAAGAAGTTGTTTAAGCCCTGCTGAGGGAAAAACTGCAAATTTCATTTTTCCTCATTGTAGACGATTAGCTCGATAGGCTAACACCGGAACATTTTATTTAAAAATAAATAATATAAATATTTCTGGGAAGAGGCTAAAAATGTCATTCAGGGACTTAAAAGATTGCCAATGATAAATCCAGTAAATTGCCACCATTGACTTTATCATAACTAGTAAAGAAAAAAGTTTTAGAACTTCCTTTTCTGTGAGCCAACATCCAAACTTCAAGCACAATCTTCTGATTGGTTAGCCTTAAAAGACTTAGCCAAGCTGCTTTCATGAGGTAATAAGTGGCCTGCATATGGCTAAGGTTATCTGATGGGGGAGCTTTGCAGCTGCAGAGAACAGGCCAGATGGGGCTTGGATAAATCAAATTGGACTTCAAAGACAGCAGGACAGTAAGGAATGTCAGGCAGGCATACCCCCTCTTCTTGTAACACCCAGCAAGATGGCAGGCCAGGGAATATACTTTGCAGGAGGGAAATTGTTAATGGAAATGAGCCACACTAGTAGGTTGACTTGGCCTGCTCTTACTCAAAAGGAGAGAAAATCTCCATTTTGAATTTTAAAGTGTAGTGTTTTCTGGGACAAGAATATGCCACACTTTGGAGGAAGCTATCATGCTTTTGGGCCGTACTCTGTACCTCATTGGAAACGGTGCCCCCCTGCTTCTCACCCCAGATCATTGAATAAATATGTGAGAGCTGCAGAGCAACTTGGGTTTGTTGCTTAAAACTACAAGAAGAAGGACTGCCCTCCTGGAACCCTAGTCTGCACCCCAAAGGATTGCAAACTGAAGGACTGCTCCAGTTGCACACTTGGAACTACAGCCCTGAGGACTTTGCATTGGGATTTTTAAGGATTTGGACAGGCTTGTTGTTTGAACTGCAGCCCCAAACTTCAAAGGACTAACTTAAAGCTTCTAGTCCCGTGGATTTTTGTTTTGGACACTTTGAACCCTCAAGAGAAACTTCAAGAAAAAGTCCCAAAAGTTTGTAGAAGTTTGGAGTAGCTTGTGGAAAAAAATCCATAAGTGGACTAAACTGATGTCGCATGTCAAGCCGACTACCTTCAAACATGACCTGGCCTGGATTTCAGGTACATCCCAATGTAAGTTCCGGAGTTCCAGACTTCCAGAATTTGAACAGGACATTGTGAGGAAGCAATCCTATGACATTATATCAAAATCTGCCTGCTGGAGGGGACCATAAGACATCACGAGAAATTCCTCCAGAAACGTTTCTATGTCCGAAGGTAAAGGTTTGACCAGGGCCTTCCGCCTAATGTATCCAACCAGTGCTCTATCGTGGTCGGCCTCAAATTTTGACTTTGTCCTGGCCAAGCGTGACCGGATGTCCTAAGTTAACACTATATGTTTCTAAGTACTAGAAAGTGATAAATCTTAAAAAATGCATACCTACAGTTACCTATATTCACATTTTGTCATTCTGGTGTCATTTTAAAGATAAACATATGTCCTATGTTTATAAATTGGTATGGGAATTTTATTGTGTATAGTGTCTTACTTATTTAATGTATTGGTGTTTTTAAATGCAGTACATACCTAAGTTAAGCCTTCCGGCTTGTTGTCAGCTACCAAGTGTCGAGCAAGGGAAACATTTGTTGAGACCTTGTCTGGACCTTATATTATATTGGTGACCTTATTACAAGTGGTAGGTACAAACGTACCCCAACTAATAATCCACCTTATAACAACCACCCATTAAAATAATCAATACCAACTGAAGTGCCAGTGCAGAAGAATTGTTAACATTGGTGTAAGACTTTTCAGCCTTGGGGTGATCTTTCCCCAAACATGTTGCCTTCACCTGTCCTATATTTGCTGAATTCATTTTTGTTGGTTTTAAGACTCTGTGCACTTTTCCACTGCCGACCAGTGCTTAAGTACTGGTGTTCTATCCTTTAAAGATGGTAATTTTGGCTTACACTGTTCTGGCATATTTAATTTACTAATAAGTCCTTTGTAAAGTGGTATACCATATACGCAGGGACTTTAAATTAACTGTTACTACTGGGCCTGCACTTAAATAGACTATTTAAACATGCCTCAGTCCTGCCATTGCAGCCTGAATGCAGTTTTAAACTGTCAATTTGATCTGGCAATATAATCCCCTAGCCAAGCCTTACCTCCCATTTATTGCTCATGTATCACCCCTAAGGTAGGCCCTAGGTAGCCCATGAGGTAGGGTGCATTGTAATCTAAAGGTTGGACACATACCTTTAAGTTGTATATGTCTTGATAGTGAAAAACATCTACATTCATTTTTCACTACTTTGAAGCCACCTCTCCCATGGGATAACATTGGAAAGCGTTATTACATTTAAGAAGTGCATACTTTTGTTTGGGATCAGAGAGGCATTTAATGTTTGGTGTCTGAAAATTTGTCATTAAAAGTCCTTTTTAATTGTAAATTTTAAGTTACAATTTTCAAATGCCACTCATAGAAAGTTGCCATTTTCTCTCCCTAAACCATTTGGTGCCTGCAGCCTATCAAGGATCACATGGCTGGGTGTAGTGTGCACTTAGTCTAAGTTTATTCTTCCCAGACAGCCACACAATAGGGATTAGGTGTGCCGGGGGCATTAACTGGCAGGATGGGGGCCCTGAGCTGGGCACAGCAGCACTTGCAACTGAATAAGCTGTGCTCTGCTTCACAGAAAGGGCTTTTCACCTCTGCATTGCTCATGCAGTCAACTTAGAAGTAGGGCAGGAGAAACAGGAAATCACACTTCAAAGGCGTTCTCTAGAAACTTCTCCTACTTCAAAGAAGGCATGATGTATAAAAAGGGAACCATTAGACCCACTTTTAGGTTTGATTTCTAGACCTGTAGAAGGTCTCTAGATGACTGCCTTCTGCTACGGCCTTCTGTTAACTCCACAAGACTGCTTTGCTGCACCTGGAAAGACTGCTTTGCTACTTGGAGTCTGTCCTGAATCCTTAAACGCTTGCTCTGCTGTTTGAGCCCTGCTTCATCACTTGCACCTAGGGCTACCAAAGTGACTCCAAGGGATAGTTGGCTGGCCTCCTGTTCAGAGCCTCAGGACAGAAAGGCTCCCTCCATCTTGAAGCCACACCTGGACCAAGCCTGAGTGAGTCCTAATATCCCAAGTGGTGCCTCTCGAGTCCTAGACACTTGGTGCTGGTGCTGAAGGTACCTGGATACAGCTGCGGTCCGTGCAGCCCACTACTCCACAGCTGTTACCTGCACGGACCGCGGCTGCCTAGATAACCAAAATCTAAAACTTGAGACAAAGAAACATTTTGGCTACAAACTGTTCTGAGAACCGATGAAAGACCAAGACCAACTTGTTCTTCTGTCCTCCCAAGTTTTATTGCCAGTCAGCCTGACTTGGCGTCAGCTTCTGCTGCTTTTTTCTCTGCAGCAGCAAATCCTTTTGAGAGGCCCTTCACCAACGCAGGTATTGTTCCTCATGGAACTTTCATTGGCAACAGCCACCTGTGAAGAATTTCAACTTCCCAAAAAAGTGTCTAAGACCAAATTTAGAAATCTTTAAAGGAACTTTGTCTAGCAGATGCTGCCTTGCCTCTCTGAACTTTACTTTTACTTTCTCAGAATATTTTCATCCAAATTTCTTTTAAGACCGAAGGTAAGCGCCGACCGATCGCAGGCTACCCTTTGTATCTGACTCTCGCTCCATTGCGGTCGGTCATATTTATCAACTTTGTCCTGGTCTTGCATGACTAGATGCCTGTGATTGGCACTTTGATATTTTAGATGCTAGATGTTACTTAAATTTTAAAAACTCATAACCTTGGTTATGCTGAGTGTGTCACTAAATTAACCTTTGCTTAACCCTCTGGTACCTTGCCACAAAAGCCATCTGGCTTATCTGATAGACAAAGTGTAAAGTATGTATGCTGCACACAAACAGCAATACAGTGAACACACTCTACATTCATTTAAAAAAAGAGTACATTTTAAAAATGTATTTGACACCAAAACAACAAAGATCCAATCAGTAGAACGGGAGTTATTCATTTTTAAAATTTAAGGTTAAAACTAGCTCCTAAAAGATCAAAGAATCTACCATGAATATCTACTCAAACAAGGCCAGATCAAAGTAAAAAAATATGGCCAACATTGATGGAGGGCATGTTGGATACTAGAAGTGGATAGGGCCTGTTTGCACTTACCTTAGGACTTAGAAGAAATTTTCCAGAAAATGTTCTCAGAAGGTAAACTTCAGCAAGGCTAGGCTGCAGGCAGTGACCATGGAGTGGTGGTCATTGTTAGGGAGCCACTGGACAAAGTCATGGTGAAGATTTCTTTGTTAAGTCTTAGTGACTTTTTGGAAGTTGAAAATCTCCAGCAGAATAAAATTAAACTGGCAGATGCATTAACCGAAATATTTCCCAGTAAAATAGCGAATTGGTAAAAACAGGCCGTTACAGAACACAAAACCTGAAATCTCAATGCATCAACCCCAATACCGAAAAAAATTTAAGAATCGCAAACAATCTCCCGCGGTAAATTACCGAATCGCAAAATAGCGATTCGGTAATACCGAGAAAAACATTAGCTCCCGGAAATACCAAATCGCTATTAAAAAGTCGCTACGAAATGTATCAAAAATCGCAAATAACGAAAATGCACAAAATCGCTATTTAGCATGAGCAAAATAAGGGGAATCTCAACCAGGAGGTAAACTTGGTTGAAGGAAAAAAAAAAGGTAACAAAAATTCAGACAGGTGTATACAATCAGAAACCCTTCAAATATGCCTCTGGAGAACCTGTATGTCTTCCAAAATGGCTTCCCTCTACGTGCTTGCTAGGAGGATGAAAATCAATGCTGCAGCACAGCGCAGGAGGAGGATCCAGGAGAGGGTATTCAGGGTGCGCATCACATTGCTGGGCCCGACTGAGGAACTAATCTATGACAAGTACAGACTGAATCGTGCAATGATCATGCACCTCATTGCTGACCTGGAATCACTACTGCAGCACCAGACCTGTAGGACCAATGCCATCCCTGCCCACGTCCAGGTCCTATGCAGCCTGCACCTGCTGGCACCTGGAAGTTACCAGGGGGTTGTAGCAATAGCCGGAGGTGTGTCGCAAAGCGCACTGTCACGCTTCTTCCACAAATTCGTAGATGCCATGCTGACATTGATTCATACCCACATCACCTTCCCCACAACCCCATAGCAGTTGAACCGCACCAAACAGGACTTATACCAGGTGGCACAATTTCCCCATGTTATACGATGCGTTGACTGAACGCATGTCCCCATCTGTCCCCCCTCAGCCAATGAATACATATTCCACAACCGGAAGTCCTATCACTCCATTAACGTGCAGGTCATGTGCAATGCCAAGCACATCATAACAGACATTGCAGCACAATTTCCTGAAAGCACACATGTCACATACATATTCCGACACAGTGGCATCCACAGGCACCTGCTCAATGGTGAATTTGGAGAGGGACACCTACTAGGTACATGCTTATACCTAATCATTAACTCCATCCTCACATATGTAATTGTATTCATGCCGCTAACCCTTTGCTCCCCACCCTGCAGGTGACAGCGCATACGCCTTGCGTGAATATCTCCTCACTCCCTACCTCAACCCAGCAACTCCTCAGGAACAGCGCTACAACGCAGCACATATCAGTACCAAGAATGTGGTCGAGCGAACCTTTGGCATCCTCAAGAGTCGCTTCTGGATCCTACACAAGACAGGAGGTGCCTTGCAGTATGACCCGGTAACCTGCTGCCGGATAATAGCGGTGTGTTGCCATACTGCACAACATTGCCACAAGAAGGGGGCTACCAATAGAGGTGGACGGAAATTACAACTTTTGTGCACAGCAACCCCACCCACAATACCAACAGGCACACGTGCTTAACACAGCTGAAGGTCAAAGGAGGCGGACACACATCACACAACATCACTTCAGAGACAGGTAAGAATGAGCTATCACTACATAATCTGGGGCCAGATGTAGGTGTCCAAATACCGGTCGGAAACGGCCAAAAATACCGATTTTCGGCCGTTTCCGACTGGTATTTGGACATTGGTATGTAGGGGTTTGAAAAACCTACAGATTCTGTAATTTTACAGAATCGGTAATTTTACAGAATCGGTAAAATTACAGAATCGGTAAATTTACTGATTCTGTAAATTTTACCCATTCGGTAAAATTACCGATCGGTAAAAATACCAAACCTTAATTTGCTATGTAGATAGTACTGTTAACAGTGCTATAGGTCATTCAGGATTCGGTATTTACCATGTAATACTATTACATGGTAAATAACGAATTCCTGTGCATGTACACCTGTGCCATGTGGCACACAGACATGCCCTAAGGGCATGTCTGTGTGTCACATGGCACACAAGCCTGAAACAGGGGTGCAACAGGGTGTCAAAGTGACACCCTGTCTCCCTTGTAAAATCTGTAAATGTACCGATTCGGTAATTACCGATTCGGTATTTTGCTATGGAATCCTATGGGCTTCAAGGCCCATAGGATTCCATAGCAAATACCGATTCGGTAATTACCGAATCGTTATTTACAGAATCTTACCGATTCGGTATTTTTACCGAGTGTTTTACCTACATAGCAATTACCGAATAGTAAATACCGAATCGGTAAAATTCGGTATTTACCATTCGGTAATTTGCTATTACCTACATCTGGGCCCTGGTGTACAAATGTTTAATACACATGAGCACTTGTCAGGTGAATATGAATGATACGTCTACATGACGCAGACTCAAAACATTGCTAAGGATACATATCCAATGTCATCACGGGAATATCTTGAAGTAATGTAGGTGGCCCATGGTTACATCACCATGGCCAAATACCCGGTAGGACATGGCTATTTGCGCTTTCCACATTCCCCCAGCCTCCTGTCGCGTGACTCCTCCATATCACCACGATGTGTGTCAGTGGCTGTGGAGCTGCGCGAACTGCACCTCCTATCGCTGGGATCCGGCACAGAGATGCTGCTGACGCTTGATGCCACCTCACTCCCCTCCTCCACTCCCAAATTGCTGGCACTAAAAGTCCCAGACTGCAGATGCTCCACGGCAGTGGTCACTTGGCCCAAGGCCTTGGCCACATCACCACAGTAATGGCCCAGGTCGACCTGCAGTGACACAGATCTCCGTGAAAGTACAGCTGTGCTGTTTCAGAGCTTTGTGATGGCCCTAATGGATGCATTGGAACGGAGCAAGTTCTGGCGATGCCTCCTGCGCTCGCTGTGTTGCCCTGCTAGGATGGCATGGGTTAGCTCCTGTAGGCACAGTTTGATGTCTTTGTAACCCTCAGCAACGGCGGTGGTCATTTCACGCACAGCGTCTGTCATCGTGCCCATTTTGCTAGCCAATTTCACCATGTTATTGTGAATTGCTCCCATGTGTCTCCCCTGCAGGCGCTGAACACGCAACACCCATGACTCAACCACACCGTAGCCAAGTGTAGGCTCTTCAGATCCCTCTGCAAGTCTTCCCAGGGGCCAGCCCCGCTGTCTCATTCGGACACGTGATGGTGTTTGAGCTGGCGGAGTGACAATTGACTGTTGTGGGACATTTGTGGCTGCTGGCCTCTGCTCCGTCTCCATCACCTGCAGGGAGGGGACAATTGCCCTGCGGTTTGGTGGTGTTGTCCGCGGTGGTGGAGGTGATGGTGTTGGTGGTGGTGGTGGTGGTGTTGGTAGTGATGTGGCATGACGTCCCTGCAGAGTTTCTACATCGGTCCCTGCCGGTGTTTCTGATATGATGAGGCGTCTGCTGTCATCAAAGTCCAGGGGTGATGCATCTGTGTGTGAAACAGTGCATTGTTATAATTTTGTCTAAATGTATATGTTTTGCATTCTTTCTACATCATAAATGACATATTTGGACAGACTGTTGGCCCTATGCTGCTGGCCTTATTTCTTTAACATTGGGGATCATACATCCACACTTGGATGACATGACTACAACACCCATGATGCAACACTTCGGTGAGGGCATATGCATTAGGCACTTCTACCTGTGCACTGTGATTGGCCTGGGGGATGGGCATGGTTAGACACCACGCTGCCTATCAGCACTGGCATGCATCTTACATTGTTCTCCTGGCGCAGCGCCGGAAGTGTTCAATTGGGTGACCCCCACGACGGCCTCAGGCTCAATGGTACCCTCAACGAGGTCCTCAAGGGCTGAGTTGGGTGTTACTGTGGATGTCCCCCCTCCTGTGCCAGCTGCATCCTTCACCCTTTCAGCAACACTCTCCTTCGCCCTTTTTCTGAGGTCATACCACCTCTTCTTTAGGTCGTCTATGCTGCGGTACGTGACTCCAACAGCATTTACCCTCTCCTTGGTGCGCAGCCAGGTCTTGCACTTCTCCACCTCAGGCACCTTTAGTGAAAGCTCACCAAACAGCCTGTCATGCTTGCTGCTCACCCCTCGAGCAGAAGTTCCAGTTATTTGTCAGAAAACTTCCTCTTTCTGGGTGTGTCTGTGTTTTGGGGTGCATCCTTCTCCATCCTGGAATGCAGTGGTATTGCTGGTTTGTGGGATCAGTGTTTTTCTCCTCAGCTCCTGTGCTCTGCCTCCTGATCTGAGCTCCTCAGGGCACTGAATGAAGCATGAGCTGGAAGACTTCCTGGTTGTGATGTCATCAACCTGCTTCCGATGCGACTATTTATTTGAGAATTCGCTAATACCGAACTCGCAAATACCGATTCGGTATATGCTAATTCGGGATTTGCTACTCTTTATTTTGGACGTTTGCTATCGTGGTTTCGGTTAACGATTTTTAGCGATTCAATAAAAAATACCCAATCTGTTGATGCATTGCGGAAAACGAATCCTTATTTACGATTCCTTATTTATCGCAAATAAGGACTTGTTTTACCAATTTTTGATGCATATGCCCAAAAGTCTGTAGTTTGACGAGTGTTTCAGGAGTCTGGATACTCCTTTTCTGAAGGACTGCTGAATGGTATGTGCTGCATCTGAAAAGTATGTAGCAGTTGCTGGGTGAAGTCAGGACACCTGGCAATCCACTTCGGACCAATAGGCAAGTAGGTTGTTCATGGTCTTCTCCTGGTTCTGAGAGAAAAGTTTTGCCCAAAATGTTATAAGTGTCAAATATTGGATTTTGGCTATCTATGCCCCTTTAACACAACAACCAAGGATCCAGGACTTGAGGGATACCACTTGGGGACAGGACTCACTCAGGCTGGGTCCAGGTTTGGGTCTGGGATGCATAGAGCCTTTTCAGTCCCAGAGGCAGCGATCAGAATCAGAACGTTCTAAAAGTGGCATTTTCAAAATTGGACTAAAACTCCAACTTTACCATTAAAGAGGATGTTTAGTAACAATTTCTCAGGCACCAAACATGAAATGTTCACCTGTTGCCAATCAATATTTAGCACTTAGTAAATATAATGAGACAACCCAATATTATTCCATTGAAGAGGTAGGCCTCACAGTATTGAAAAATGTCTTAGGTGTTTTTCACTACCAGGATATGTAAAACTTAAGACTGCATGCCCAAACCTTTAATTACAACGTGTCTTGCCCTTTGTGATACATTGGGCCTACATTAGGGGTCATTTACTTGCAAGAAATGAGAGTTAAAAGCTTGATAAAGGAGTTATATTACCAAGCCAAATTGCATTTTGAAACTGTATTCAGGCTGCAGTGGCAGGCATAATACATGTTTTACGGGGTTACTTAATGGATGCCCCACTCGTAGCATTTAATTTACAGGCCCTGGCCTTATGCTATACCACTCTACAAAGGGCCTATAAGTAAATTAAATATGCCAATAAGGTGCAAGTTCATTTTTCCATGTTTGATGGAATGAGCACAAGCACTTTAGAACTGGCTAGTAGTCGTAAAGTGCGCAAAGTCCTAAGGACAACAAAACCAAATTTCAGCAAAAAGTGGAGGACAAAGGCAAATTGTTTGGGGGAAGTCCACCCTAAGGCTGAAGGTTGAACACCTGATATCCTTAGTGTGTTTATTACCCCAACCTTTTTGCCTTCACTCCCTGATTTTTTGCTGAATTTGTTTTTGTTACAATAAGGTCTCTGCACATGTTACCCTTGCTAATCAGTGCTGAAGTGCTTATGCTCTCTCCTTAAAACATGGTGTAATTGGACTTCCCCCACATTTGGCACACTTATAAGACCCTAGTAAATAATGCTCCTTGTACCAATGATCTGCTACTAACGGGCAAACAGCACTCATTGTGCCACCCATTAAAAGAGGACTGGAAAACATGTTTCAGGCTCGCAACTGCATCTAGTGGTGCAGTTCTGAACTGCTATTTTACTTGGCAAAATAAACATTTTGCCTGGCATAAGCCTTCCTTTTTTAAAATTTCTGAGTCACACCTTAGGTCAGCATTAGCAACCCACAAGGCTGAGTGCATGGTTTTTAAAAAGTAGGACATGTGTGTTCAGGTTTTGCCTATTCATACGGTAAAAAAACACCTCAAGTCTTTTTTCACTGCTGTAAGGCCTATTTCTCCCTAACACTGGGTTACCTAATTACTTTGAATAAATGCTCATTTCAGATTGGGAGCATTTAGATAATTGAAGTTTACATTGAAATGCATTTTAATCTACAAATTCTCGGGGAGGAGACAAGATGACGGACTGACACCGTCTCTGGGAACAGATTGCAAAGGCTCCTGAAGAATCGGATCTCCCTACTAGCATATGGAGTATCTGGATAACATGTAAAAGACTTTTATAAGAGAAAATTTCTGAATTTGTTTCTACGAGAGAGAAAGAAAAAGGAGAATATTTGTCTCTAAGGCTCTAAAGCTTGCCTGGGTCTGATGCAGGCAATATCCCGGATCTGCATCAGGTGTCCCTCATCTGCGCTGGTGGCTGTGGAGCTCCCGGTTTGGCGTTCTCCCTTCAGCTGCCATATCGGCCCCATCCGCTATTCAGATACCGCTTCGGCTGCAGATCAGTACAAAAGGGGGTGGTGATGGACGGAGCATCTGAACCAATCAAACACTCACACCCAGTCAACATATCGGGGTTTAATCCATCACCGTTCTTTAGCCTACTCTGCCACCCCGGTTCAGACATGGCCATATGCAAATCAGTCTCACCCTGTGCCTCATGGGAACAGTCCAGCCCGAACTGCCAAGCCATGTCTTCCCTGAACCAGAATCAAGCTTCCTAGGACCGGTTTCTGGCATTCCATCCGTCTTTAGCCAGGCTTGCTTGAATCCAGTGGCAAAGTGAGCAAGGGACTCAACGTCTGAGCATACCCTGCCAACTTATGTCGAACAAATCGGTACAAAAGGGGGTGGTGATGGACGGAGCATCTAAACCAATCAAACACTCACACCCAATCAACAGATCTGGCACAGTCTAAAAGCTTGGCTTGAGGGGGCCGTGGGACAAGCCGTCAGCCGGTGAGTTCAGCCGCGGGCGCGGCCGCCAGCGCAAGATTAGACGTAGCAGCAGCGAGGGTCTCTGAAAGCAGTCAGGTGGAGAAGGCGGCCGATCCAGCGAAGAGCATGGATGCTGCGGAAACTACTACGAATGTTCATAAACTGAAGGCGAGACTGGGTAAACCGGTAGTCCAGTATCTGCAGTCAAGGAGGTCAGCAGAACTTACGGACATTGCTACAGAATCTCCCTAACGGTAACCACTTGGTAGATACAATAATAAATGCCATGTCTAATAAGCAACAGTGTTGCGCTACTCTTGCATTTCAGAGCCTCACAAAGTCAGATCAGCTACCGCAGCTCCTTCATGTCGAGGCACTGCTCTCAGAGAATACAGGCAGCACGCTTAAGGAAATAGTGGAGATGGAGGAGAAGGAGGCTTCAGGGGCTGAGATTGAACCCGGGACCGCGGAAAATTACGGAATTGAAGCGAATGGTGAAAAATGCATGAGTATTGGGAATGCTGAAGCACTCGACAATGACCCAGAAGTGCAGCTCGTCGATATCTCCATGGATGAATTAGAGGGCTCCTGCCAGCAGTTTAAATATTTCTGAGGAGGGCCAGGAAGAGAAACAGCATTCTAGAGGCCTACCAAAGGATCAATGGCCTTGAAGGGATGCAAAGAAGAAAACAATGGCAGCAGTGACCCCTTTAAAATAGGATTTTAAGGCTAAAAACAATAAAAGAGCCGAAGAAGATGACAACTACTGTTAAAATAGGGTCGTGGAAAAAGAAAATAATACAGGCTAAAGAACTATCGAATAATAGTCCCATGAGGAAATGGGTACAGGCTAAAAGCGGTATTAAAACAGTGATTGCCAGACTGTCGTATGTGGGACTTATTGATGGGGGGACAGAAGGGGGGTCCAGTGCACTTTGGCAGCTAAAGGTCTGGATTGCTTGATATCTGAAACAGACTTAAATGCGACAAGGGCATATGGTGGATCTTGTGGACCTGCTGGATCTCGCAAAGTAGGCCATGGGGAGATATCCTCAGCCTCTGGCCCTCCTCTCCCTCCGTCTTTACTATCTCCAGTATCATCAGCATCGTTATTCTCCCACATGCCTCAACCAGCTGAGGTTCTTCAGAACAACGGGGCCAAGGGCAATGAAGCCGCAACACTTTCAATGATCTTGCAAGCCCTGAAGGATCAGAGGGAAGAAACAAGAGAGCTCTTTGCTCAAGTTAGAGTGGATAACTGAAATATCCAGCAAATCTTGAAGGAGGTAATTGAGAAAGTCGGGGTATGACGGAAGAGCTAACTGAGCTACAGCAGAGGTGTGTCTGTACAGAAGAGACTACATCTAGAACTGCTAGCTCGGTCTTACAGCATGAAGACCAACTCAGGGGTATGCCAATTAAACTGGAGGACCTTGAAAATAGACAGAGAAGACAGAACCTAAAGCTATTTGGAATACCTGAAGGCCAAGAGGGAGCTGATCCTAGAGCCTATATTGTCCATATCTTACAGAAAGCCTTCCCTGGTCTCGGAGATTGGGACTGGGACTGCCAGATCCAGAGGGCCCACAGACTCTTAATTGTACAACGCCGGCAAGATTCTCAACACCCTAGGGCGTTCTTGCTCTACTTTGGCAACTTTTTGTTGCGACAAGCAGTCTCTCCTAATGCTTGTGCTAGAACCCCGATAGCTGCTGACTCTCTTTCTATATTCTTTCGCTCAGGCTTTTGTAAAGCCACAATGGACAGAATATGGCAACTGAGACAGCTAATAGCTCCATTAAAGGACATGGGGGCTCAAGTCTTCTTACAGGAATCTGCTCGCTTGAAGATTATGAGAGGGGGCAAACTTACATTCTTTTTTCCAAGTCAAATGTGAATGAAATGATACAGAATTGGCAAAAGGAGGGGGCAGTTTAGATCTAGATTATTTTGCTGTTCTCTCTTTTTCTCTCTCACATTTACATTTGTATTTCATTTAATTTTTTTCATGGTTGATATAAAGCGGGGAGGTGTGCTAACTCGGGAGTCAATGCAGGCACTGGGTCATAGATGGCTGCCACTCCAACAGCAGCTGAAAGAAAAGGAAGATTCCTCCTTCTAGAAACAGGGTGGGGTGGAGGCTCTGGGGTGGGGGATTAGGTGTTGGGTGGGATCACGGGTGGGGGCAAAAAAACAAAAAAACAACATAAGAATATCACAAAATAAGGGGACAGAGGTTAGGATGACTATAGATTCAACTGATAGGAAAGAAACAAGAGTACTACTAACGAGATTGAATTGGTGAAATGTTTAGCCTGGCAGGCTTCAATAGTAGGAATAAGAGACGGCTTGTCTCGGAAGAACTTAAGATGTATAATCCACAGGTAGTATTGCTAACAGAAACACACATTTCCTATAAAGATCGAGGGTTACTAAAACAACTAGGATATAATGTAGTTGTTAGTTCGGACCAAAGTGCTTCAATTCATGGAGTTGCCATTTTAAAGCATAAATGTTATAGAGCTGATATTAGCAAAACACTCATAGATAAAGAGGGCAGATGGGCTATAGCACAGATAAGGATAGAAAGTCGCAAATATGTTTTCTGGGTAGTATATGGCCCGAATATTGATGATTCTTCAGTTATAGACTGGGTAAATATAGAGCTGCGAAACTGGGGTGGGGAACGGGTGGTAATGGGGGATTTTAATTCCTTCATGAGTTACGAGATCGATACCACTAGACGATGTGCTTTTCAGAGGATGCGGAAGACTCGTGCCGCAATCAGGGAACTTGGCCGACTACATGCTATAAGGGATACGTGGTGGGTATTATAACCAAATATAGCAGGATACACTTATTATTTGGCTGCACATACGTTATGTTCTCAAATAGATATGGCCTGGGCTTCTGATAAAATCTTAGAATCAAGCACAATGGAGATCTGCCCAAGGGTCACCTCTGACCATAATCCCATTCTTCTGTCATTTAAAATGTCAGGGGAGAGAAGGAGACCTAGGTCTTTCTCATTCCCCAGATATTTACTTTTAGATGAAGGTTTCGTAGTTGAGATTAGGAGACATCTGAAGGAATTCCTCGAAATAAACACTGATTCAGCCTCGCCCACTGTAGTTTGGGATGCATGCAAGGCTAGTATCAGAGGATTTTCCCAGCAATTTATTTGGAGACAGAACGGTGAGCGTAAGAAGGAAGTAGAAAAGCTCAATACAAATATTTTTACGGTAGAGAATCAACAGGCTGAGGCACTGCTAAGGGGTCTCCCAAGCGCAGAGGACCTGGGATACACTTTAATTGGTCTAAAGTCTGCATTGAAAAAGACATTTAGGGAAAAAAAGTCTAGTCAAACTAAATAAATATCGGCTATCGCAATACGAGAGTGGTGAAAACATAGGGAAGATCTTGGCGTTTAAGGTGGCAGATGACAAAGCCAAGACTCTCATAAAGCTGATTAAAGGTCCAAATGACGCAGTTTACAAGCATCCAAATCAGATATTAGAGCAATTCGCTAATTATTATCAAGAATTGTACACTCCAGAGACCCAACCGAAACTGGATGATATAAATAGGTACTTACAGACTTACTCAATGAAAAGTATGGGGGATGAAATATCTGATTCACTTATAGCTGATATTACGATGGCAGAAATTAAACTGGCAATCGCCGCCCTGCCTTCAGGTAAAGCATCAGGAGAAGATTCTATTTCACTTGAATTATACAAGATCTGCATGGATGAATTACTTCCACTCTTTACTCAAGTGATTAGTTTTATTGGAGCAGGAGGGAAGATCCCTGATTCATGGAACATTACACAGATTGTCTTCTTTTTAAAAAAAAAACAGCGGAAGAATGCGAGTCATATAGACCAATATCGCTCAGAAATACCTTGCGCCTATAATGCCTGGTCTGGTGTCCCACCAACAACATGGGTTTATTTTAGGGAGGGACACTACGGCTCATGTAAATATGGCTGTAACAGCATTTGATGTTGCAAAGACAAAGTCAACCCCACTCGGTATGAATTTATTAGATGCTGAAAAAGCTTTTGGCTGAGTGGGGTGGGACTTTCTTTGTGCCACATTATTAGCATTTGGTATTAAAGGCAAGTTTCTACAATGGGTTCAAGCTCTATAGGACCATCCTAGCGCTAAAATAATATATGTTGGATTAACATCTCCCATCTTTTCAATCTCTCAGGCACTCGTCAGGGGTGCCCCCTATCACCCTTACTGTTCGCATTGTTGCGTTGTCGATAGAGCCATTTATCCTGGCCCTGCAAAATCAGTCTTGAATAAGGCCTTTTACATCTGGGACGAACAGTCTTAAAGTCACGGCATATGCAGACAACATCGCAGTATACTCAACTGATGCTGAAGAAGCATTGAAGGGGATAGTTGAGGAGGCAATCTCGGGCAAGAGACTGAATACTAATAAAACTCAAGTCTTGCTGAACTATAAACCCCCAGCTCCAGTCCTGGGAGCTTGCAGTGTCGCTACTTACTTAGGGAAAGGAATATCTGCTAAAATAGACAAGATAGTTGCATTAAACTACGAGGCACTATTAAAAGAAACAGCTAAATCACTCATAAAGTGGCACAAAGTGCCTAAGGGTATCAGTGGGCAAATAAATATAATAAAAAATGAAGACTTTGCCCAAATTCCTTTATCTGTTCTGGCCCATCCCTTTACGAGTGAATAATTCTTTTTTCAAACATCTAGATGGGATTTGGAGCAGCTTTATCTGGGGCTACAAGAAGGCGCGTAGAGCAATTGATCTATTAAAGCTCCCATTTAATCAGGGGGGGCTTGATTTACCTGATTTTAAATTACACTTTTGGGCAGCTTTCCTGGGTCGTCTCCGCAGCGTAATAAATCCCATGAGTAATATTTTCTTTCATAAATGTATGTTAGGGGAAGACTACAATATACTCCTTTGCAGAACCAATAACCTGAATTACTACAAGCAGGTCAAATTTAAGACCGCACGAGATAGTGTAACTATCTGGCATGCTAGTCTGTCCAAATGTAACACATTGTTTTATCATGCTAAACTTCTCTTGTGGGACAATCCAGGTGTTCCAGAGATTTTCCACAATGTGGTGGGAAAAGCGATGGGCTAGCTCTTGGATCAAACATTCAGGGGATCTGTATGACTACAATGGGTTTATTGCATTTGAAAAATTAAAGATCTTATACAAACTTTCAGAAAATATGCAATTTAAATACTATCAGATTCAAGATTATTTTGACCACTGTCTGAAGCTGACAAATGTTCTGGACTCTGATATATGGAACTGCTTGTATGCGACTAACGATAAGTCATTGATTAGCATAAGATATAAAAGTTTTAACACTTATAAGGAGGATAACTGTGTTAGACTAGCTGATCGCTGGAGCCAAAGTATGGGGATATCTATCTTGGCTAACACTATTTCACTTGCTCTTAGCAGTAACAACAGGTCTGTACACTCATCCAATCTGAGGTTGCAGCAGTATAAAACAATATGCCTATTATATTACACACCTGAAAGAATATCGAAATGTTCATCTAATAATTCTACTAGTGATCGGACAAAGTGTCCAAAATGCGATTTACCGGCAGCCGACTTAAAACATATGTTTTTTCTATGCCCTGAACTGGCATAATTTTGGCAGAAGGAGGCTCAAATACTCTCCCAGAAACTCGGGAGATTAATAACACTTTCATCAGTAGATGTAATGATGAGCGGGCAGAATATGAGATCTAGCCAGTAGGATCTAATTACCATTTTACTAGTGTGTGCTAGGCTGACAATTGCCCAGGTATGGAACTCACGGGATCCCTTGTCAGCTAAGGAATGGTGGGGACTGGTCAAAGAGACATAGGCCATGAAATTAGCACTGGTTAAAATGAGGGGGACCCGCTCACTAAGAAAACTTAAGAAAGTCGGGGTCATTGTTCTGAAATTTAAGGAATATCATTGCATAATTAAGATGTTCTCCTATTCTAAAAAGTAAAGAAAAAAAATATTTTTTCTCATTTTTCTTTATATAATTAGCCTTTTCATTGTTAATCAATTAATTTTTATGAAATGTGTTATATTTTGTTATTACTGTTGCTACTTATTGTGACTGTTTATTTCTCTTTTGTTATTTTTTCATGTTGGTAAATATATTTTTTTTTAATGAAATGTATTTTAATCTAAAAACCTCTTTAATGGCATAGTCAGATTTTAAGTTGCAATTTTGGAAATGCCACTTTTAGAAAGTTGGATTTTTCTGCCCAACCCATCTGTGCCTTTCTGCAATGTCCTGAGTCACATAACTGTGAATTGCCCTCTTGCTGTATGTTGTGTATTGCTTCCAAACATTGAGAAATATGCAGCCTAGGTGTGAGGGGAAAGGGTCTTCCTGACTGGATGGCTGAGGACGAGCTGGGTCCGTCACTGATTACATTTCAAAGGACCATGACTACAGAAGGCACGAAGTAACCTAAAGCACACCTGCCCTTGCTTTTGTAATCCTAGGCAGTTTTAGAGCCAGGAATAAGGGAAGGGGAAGAACTGACCAGAACCAGTTATGGGGGTATGTCATGGAATCCCCCCACCCAAAGGCATGCACCAGACATTCAAAATGGGACTTCAGAACCTACCAGCAGGACACTCCTGGGCTTGTGGTAGATTCAGAAGAAGGATTGCTCTGCTGCCAGAAGGACTGTCCTGCTGCTGGGAAGGCTATTTTGCTGCCTCAAGAAGGAAGATTGGACTTGCTCGCCTTGATCCCAAACAGATCACAGTGACTCAAATGGTGAGTTGGTGATCTCCTGTGTGAGCTGTAGTTGCACAACAAACTTCTAGAGGCCTCCCTGAAACTGACCAGTAACAACTGGGCTTGCCTAGACCTGCCTAAGGCCTACTGCTGGCCTCTGCTGGAGTGAGTGCTGATCCCCAAGAGGTTCCCTCAGGTCTGGGACCCTTGGTTTGCATCAGTGACAACTCCTGAAAAAATTGTGAAGCTACATGGCTCCTCACTATGGCAAAGTATCCTCTTTGCACCGAAAATCCTAGGTACGCAATGACCTGCGATTCAAAGCCACTTTGGGACCTTCCCATTACTCCAACATGGACCAACCAAGATGACCAGTAACGCAAGACCAACACTCTGTGTCAACAGGTACATCCCATGACAACCGCCAATTCGGATCCTACTCTTCATGTCAAAGAGTGGCAGACTGTGACGACCGCCAACGCGAAGCTCCAGCTATGTCTTGCTCTTCACACTACAGTAATAACCTTCCATGATGCCTCACTTGCTTCTCATGCTGACAACCTCCGACAACACTGCCTTCTTCAACGTGAACAGAAATCTTCCTGCAGACTTGAAAAGGTATATTTTCAGTGGGACTAACCTGTCCCTGTATCCGACATGTGCTTCATCGCAATAGCTTGTTGCAGAGATGATGTGATGGGGATGACAGTGTTGGAAGAAGCTAATGGGTAAGAGAAATCTTTCATGATACTAAAGCTCTCTTTTCTGCTATTGTTGCTGGTATCAATGAGCTCTGTGAGCGCAGTGTTTGGTGGCCTGAATCTGTTGGCGTAAATGTCTGAAGGCATATTTAAAGGTGTTCCTGTTTACTTTGTTTTGGCTCACTCTCCATCTTCACTCTAGAGGTTTGCAGTGCTGTTTCACCATCCCTAAATCTTCTCTGTAGCAGCTGGCCTTTAGTCTGAACCTTGAGGCTTTGTTGGGTGTAAGGGGAATCAGGGTGTTGGTGCAAGCAGTGATCATGTTGTTGAAGTTAGTGATGGAGTTAGGCGAGCTTCATCTGTGTTTGGGCCTGTGTTCTCAGAGTTTGGTTGTCCAGTCTTCTTCTGAGATGTTCCAGCCTCGGCTGGCTGGCATGGCAGTGATTGTTCTATCTTGATGCAAGACAGGAATGGTGAATTTGATGAGGAGGTGGTCAGTCCAGTTGATCGGCAAGGTATTGTTAAATTAAATGTTGTCAAACGTGGTGAAGATTGGGTCCAAGGGATGGCTGGCAGAACTTGGGGAATGTTCATGTGTAGGGTGAGTCGTAGGTTGTCTAGGTCTTTGAGTAGTGTCATTGTGTTTGGGTCAGCGTGGACTTCCAGATGTAAATTTAGGTCTCCAAGGAGGACAAAGATGCTAAACTTGATGATGTGGGGTGCAACAACGTCCATAATGGTGTCGCAAAGTTGGTGTGTGGTCCTGGTGGTCTGTAGATGAGGATGCTGCTCATGGTGAAGTAGTCTGTGATGAGGAGTTTGAAGTAGAGGTGTTCTATATTGCTGGGGGTCGTGTCCAATGAGGTGGCACATCTTTTGGTCTCTTTAACTATGATGGCAATGCCTCCACTGGGCTTGGTTTTTTCTGCCCTGTCTGGTGATTTTGGAGGTCTCCATGAAGAAGAGCAAAGTAGCCGTGCAATAGGTCTCAGACCGCCATGGCGTGTCTGGTGAGAGTGGGGACATTTAGGAGTATGAATGAGAGTGTGAGCAAGACTCTTAAATAGTAAGGGCTTAAATGTATAGTTTTAATGCCTAAAAGTTAAAAGCAGATGTATGACCATACAACGAGGGCCATTTCAACGCGGTCTGTTAGATTGCGGTTTTCACAACGCAAGTTGTTACATCAACTTGCGCTGGAGGGGCGCTGGACTTAGGAATAGTGTCATTACTATTCCAACTCCAGTCTACATACAGTAGGGAAGGTGCTGGAAACAGTAATTTACACTATTCCTTAGTCTATAGCGCCCTCCAGTGCAAGTCGATGTAATAACTTGCTTAGTGAAAATCACGATGTAATAGTACCACGTTGAAATGGATGCGTGGTAATCGATGTCTCCCGTTAAAAACACAAAGAAGCCAATCGATGAAATTGAGTAGAAGCTTTGGGTACTTTCTTTACCTAAATCTGCTTTATACTTAGAAGGCATTTGACTGCTGAGCACGAATTCCGAGTAACACTCGGTCTTGCATGGTATAAAATAGTTTGTTTAGTAGAATTGCATTAATCCCATACCTTACTGAAATTAAATCACAGGTTGACATAATGCACTTGGTAGATGGCTTTTGAAATCGCTGCCTTTTGTGCCACAAAAATAGGCAATTAGAATTGAATGGAAATAACTGTTCCACGAATATTCAACAAACTTGTTTACTTACTACAGAATAGAGAACTGTGGCCTAATCACAAAAAATATTTGCTCGCGCTAATACTTTCCCATTGAGGTATTTAAGGCAGAGCTTGGTGCATACATTTTTTAAACCCATATTTCAAAACCATATTTGTATCGGTTGTAATGGTTGAAAAGTATATTTGTGTTCACTTGTTTTGTTGCATGTTTTTTGTGATGATGATATGTTTTGTTGTGTTTGTGTACTGTGGTGTTTCGCTGCATCATTGTATTATTGTTGTGATGTCCCGTTTTGCTTTATCTTGATTGTTGTGTTGTGCCCTGTTATGTTCTTGTTCTTTTTCTTTGTTGTTTTCTTTATTGTGTTTTGTTGTGCTCAGTAATTATTTTAGAAATGTCAGCCAATGTTGCTGCATTTCCAACAAAAAGCTGCACATGCCTTTAAGAGTCTATAGAAAAGGAACCATTTTCCTCTGCATAAGGGGGGGCCTGCTGCTCGAGGGAGTTCTGCTGCTGCTAGCGAAGAGCTATTTGATGATGGGATGATCCCTTCACCTGGATATACTATAGGTCCAGCAGTGTCCTTTACTAAACAATTGTTCTTCTTATTAATTTGGCGATTCTGCCGATTCTTAGACCTCCATGTGACACTCTGAAGTTTTGAACCTGGACTCCGTATCTGTAAGTCAATTTTTTCGATTACTTGCCAGGCCATGGCCTGTATACAGACGGCCTTAAAACCCTTGTTTAAATAGTTTGCCGGACGGGAACACAGCCTTTGAGTAGTATTTTTTCTATGTCCTCCTCAGCCCATGGAGACATTTCACCCTTTCATCTAGTGCCCTGAAGAAGTCCTGCACTAGGACGAAACACTTCGGCTGTACTGTGTGTTTTTTTCTACGTAACATGAAAATGGAATAAAGAGAAAAAACTGAGGAATCCTTCTCGTGATGTCTATTGGATATGGGCTTTACAGGAGTTCCTATTTGATTTATTGTTCTTATGTGGTGCACCTATGCTTTTGGTATAAACCGCTTCTGCAGCTCTTCAACTATTTAATATACCTCTGACCAAAACTGTGGCAGCGATCTGTCTTAAACTTGTAGTGTTCACTGCATGTGATATAGCCACTGTTCTTTTGCACTTTTGTAATAAAAGCCAGTATATGTTTCAAGATTTTATCTAAACATCCATGAATTACACATTCGATAACATACCTGGTGGAATTAGTAGTACACAATTAGGTACCAAGATTACACTCCAAAAGGACTCCATATTTCTTGCGGGTGAATTTCTGTGGGTGAATTTCTTTATTTGTATAGTTAATAAAAATCATTACAAAAGTTAAAATGCCGTAGTATTAAGAAAAAGGAATATTAAAACTAAATTGAAGATACATACAGTTGGAACATAAAATCAAGAAAAAAAAATGTCCTTTAAAGTTCGAGAGACACTTAAGAACTGAATAGTTACACAAGTATTGTGTAATTCAAGATATGGTTTGGATCTTTGCCAAAGTTCCTCTCTTTTCCTCAAAGTTTGTGATAAATGTGACTGCTCTACAGATGAACTGAGGGTCCGCGGAGCACAGGACTTGGATAATAGCGGAACGACAGGTGCGAATGCCATTTTGTATGAACTTCGCTTTTAGCCTGTTCCTGCGTTCCTGGTCCAGTGCGGGACAAATGCAGATCAGGTGAATGAGATTTTGTTTTGCCTCACCACATAAGTCGCACTCCTTGATGTCTGGGGTCCTCCATTTAGGTTGATCTGCATTGGTCGGCAGGTTCCCCAACCTTAGGCAAAGGTATTTGTGTTTAATATGTGATGAGAATGCGAGTTCCAGGTAGTCTGCTGGCGTGGACTTTTTATGTGATTGTAAGATCATCCAGGCATGTGAGCGATGGCTCAGGGCTAATTTATCGTTGAGCAACGAATGCCTGTTGGCTGCCTTCTCCATATTTCTTGCGAATCCGACACCCCCTTTATAAGGCCATTCGATATATGCGGTGTTGAGGAGCTATTTTCCCTTGCATTTCTTTAACACGTTGTCAATGACAGGGGACCTCTGCTTGCCCCTTAGTAAATGAATATATTTTAATAGTCACAGAGACTCTCTTCTGTTCAGACGATTATTTGTTTGGTGGTTGCAGAAATGGTTCCTAGTTTTCTATTGTTAATGTCCTTAATGCTAATATTAATGAGCACATTACTGAAAACGATACTTCTTGACTGTATTTCAGTAAAACATAAGACCACAGCCTTTGAATCTTCTGAAACGAGGACATCAATTCGAATTAAACTTCCCAATGAAGCACCGGAATGCGCGTTGCACTGAGTCTGTTTAAATGTTCTCTACTCCAAGGATGAAAACAGGACATGTAAGACACAAATACTATGGGGAAATCACGCAGAACACCAGCCAAGCACCGGGGCTAAGGTCGGAAACACACCACAAGGCAAATAATAGAGGCGCACAGAGATCTGAAGACGTGCTTTCATTTCCAATGTTTGTATTCGGTTTACCCCTGTAATGACCCAAGAAAGCTGTGCGAAGAGAAGAACAGGGGACAGAACAGAGATGGAAGAGAATGGAAAAGTTGCAAAAACGAGTGCATTATTGTGAAACATTTCCTTATGTATATATCTTTTCGGACTTTATGATCCAGCAGATATGATACAGAGTAAACGGAAATGCGAGCGTACCTTATATAACAAACATATGGGGGCATATATTTACAAGCCCCTTGCGCCACTTTTGCGTCACTTTTCCCATGTAAAAAGTGACGCAAAAGTGGCGCAAGTGACTTGTATATCTGCCCCATGGTGTTAAACTACAGCGATAAATAGAATTTCAAATCAAATTCAGAGGTTGAACCAACAGCATTTGAGATGCTGGTTGAAAGGAGTGGAATGTAGCATAAAAGGGGATATGTGGGGAAGGGGTTGAGTGATAAGTACAAACCATTTGTGAAAGGATATACCTGATTGGGAAAATTAAAACAAAAACAGACAGAAAAAGAGAGAAGATAAAAATAGTCTATAACGTAAACCCATGAGTTATTGTTAATATTCAGGTGTAATCTTGTGTAGATATCAAAGTTTCATCTACCTGTAGCTTCCACAGTGTCCTGCTCTCCTCTTGCCTACATCAACCGTGTGGCTTTCTCTCACCCGAGACTCACCCGAGACTTTTTTCGAACAGAAACTGGATGTATGCCACGTGTGCCGCACTAGCAACTTGCACTGGACAGCGGACATTTCCAAGGGAAAGGTAGTCAGGATGATTTGGTCTCACGAATGTTTGGTTAAAATGAAGAATTAGAGAAGAAAGGTTCCCCTTGACCTGATTTCCACATGGTTCTTGCAAATATTAAACACGATGCATGAAAAAGCACACCTACTAAATAGGTAAGGAGATGGAATATTTGATGATATACCGTACAATTGAAGAGGTAATCAGTTCATGGAAAGGCAGGTTTATAGGACTCACAAAACCTTTTTAGTAGAATTAGAATGTGCTAATAATAAAGAGCTCAATGAGGCAGATGCGTGAAACTAGAAATATGTGGGGAGGAGGAGGACGTGGGTAAAAGAAATGACATGTTTTCTGGCAAATGAAGGCAAGGATATTGAAGGGTGAATGTAAAATGACTAAAACATAGGAAAGGTATGTGGTTGCCAAGAACAAGGGAATGTCAGTATTAGAAGGGTTTAGTTATAGAAAATGTACCCACCAGGAATTCATAGCAGACACAAAGGTTGGAATATAATACTGCTTAGTGCAAAGGTGAAGGAAGTAAAATTAGGTTTTGGAATCATCTGTACAGAATTGAAAGGACCGACAGACATGACATAGAGAAGAGACTGAAAACAGTTATTAAGGGAGAAAACGTATTTGGAGAAAAGTTAGGGGTAGGACTGGCCAGTCTGGTCCTCGTATTGAAGAGGAAATTGAGAAGGGAAACAGTCCTGGTGCTGGGGTATTTACTTCTTAGTAACATATGTGCAACCCAATAAAATACAGAAGCAAGAAAGTCACATGCAGAAAGAGTGTGAAAGAGAAAAGCTTAGTACACAATGTCAAAGGGTGCAGTACGACAAATAGCTGATAATAGAATAACGTTTAGAGTGCCCAGTGGACGCTGGAAGAGCCAGTACCTTGGAATGAGTGGACAACACCATGAGGCAGCTGTGGAAGAGATCGTGATTCTTAGTAGGTTGTTAGTTGAAGTCTGACTATGAATTCAAGAGGTGTAGAAAAAGAAAGCCGAGATAGAGGAGTGAAAAGAAGGTTGCCTTCGCTAGGACAAGGATGCACAGGTGCATAAATGAGTCTGGCAAAGCGGCAGAAGAAAAGGAGGGCTGACAGAGGGTATTCAGGTATTAGAGAATTAGATTGTAATGCTAGGGGATTAAGTAACCAGAGAGTGCATTTGGAGCAAAAAAGGTAGAGTTGGCCTATTCAAATAAAGCAAGGTAGAAAAAAATCGAGTTATTTGTTCAGAAGGATAATAATCCTTCAAAGGTAATATATCCACAACCTTCACTTTACTGGGAAACAAATACCTTACTGTAGCACTTGAATATCTCAGGTAGAAAAACAGAGCATTCCATGGTCTACTAAAGGGAGGTGGTGTTGGCTAGAACCCCCAGCTTGCTGGAACATAACAGCAACACTTGATAGATCATTGTCCAGTCAGTGTTTTTACTTATAAAATAAGAAGTATCTTAATAGACACAGAGTACTAAATATCATATGTTAATTACAAATATATACAATTAGATTGATGAAAACCCTTTGGGGCCAAGTACCCCATTGTAGCACTTGACTGTCTCAAGGTAGCAAAGCAGAATAGTCCAAGGTCTACTCAATGGGGATTGTGTTGGCTGGAATCAATCAAATAATCAGGTTATATTTGTAGACCACTGCTTGTCACCCCAGAGGGTCTGCAGACGCTTGCTGTTGGTCTCAGTCAAACAGACAGGTCTTGAGTCCCTTCCTGTATTCAGTCAGTGATGGTGTAGTGCGGAGGTGGAGGGGTAGGGTGTTCCATGTTTTGGTGGTGGGTTGGGAGAAGTAGAGCCCTCCTGTGCAGCTGCGGCAAGTACGAAAGTGTAAGGTGTGCTAAGCATAGGTTCCTGTGTGGGTAGTGTAAGTGTAGGCGGAGGTTCATGTAAGCAGCTCCTTGGTTATGGAGGACTTTGTAGGCATGTGTCGGTAGCTTGAAATGGCATCTCTGCTGAACAGGGAGCCAGTGTTGGTCCTTCAGATGGAGGGTAATGTGGGTTCTTTTGTGGAGGTTGAGGATCAGTCTGTCCACTACGTTCTCGATTGACTGTAGTCTTTTCATGAGTTATGTGGTGGTGCCGGCACAGGGCGCGTTGCCATTGTCCAGTTGGACACCTCTTGAAGATCTTGTGGGCTGAGTCCGAGCTCCGATGGCCACCAGGAGTTGTTCCATAGGGTTGTGTGCTTCCCGAAGATGAGGACTTCCGTCTTGTCTGTGTTGAGCTTAAGGCAGTTGTCCCTCATCCAGGCTGAGACTCTCTTCATGCAGTTGTTTTTTGCTGAGGTGGGGTCGGCTGAGAGCGATAGGACAAGCTAAGTGTTGTCGGCATAGGAGATGATGTTGATGTGGTGAGATCTGACGATATCCGTGAGTGGTGTCATGTTGATGTTGAAGAGGGTAGGGTTGAGGGATGAACTTTGTGGTACACTGCAAATGTTGTGTTTGGCCTGTGAAGTGAAGGGGAGGGAATCCGACTTTCTGTGTGCATCCTGTAAGGAACGATGTCATCCATTTGAGAGTGTCGTGTATGATGCCGATCTGTACGACGCATTTGATGAGAGTGTGGTGGGAAACCGTGTCGAAGGCTGTGGAGAGATTGAGCAGGATACGGGTGGCTGATTCTCCTCTGTCATTAGGGTATTGTCCATTGCGGTGATCAGGGCTGTCTCCCTGCTGTGGTTGGTTCTGAAGCCTGACTGTGAAGGGTCAAGAAGGTTGTTTCTCTCCAGGTGTTTGGTAAGTTGGTGGGATGATGGCCTTCTCCAGGAGGACTTCGGCAGGGGACAGAAGCAACGAGAATGGTCAGTAGTTTTGGAGCTTCTGGGTCCTGCCAAGGGTTTCTTGAGAAGTGGTCTGACCTCTGCATGTTTCCAGGCATATGGGAAGGTGATTGTGGTTAACGAGGCATTGAGGGTGGTGGTGAGCTGGCTTCTTATATAGTCCCAGATGATGTTAAAGAGCTAGTGGGGGCAGGGCTCAGTGTGTGCTCCTGAGTGGATTGTGTTCAATAGATTGGTTGTGTCAGATGCTCTGAGTTGTTTCCATGAGGTGAGTTGGTGAACAGAGGTGGTGGTCGGCTGATGGCTGCAGAGGCTGGTTGGTTGGGGACTGAAGCTTCTCTAGATAGTTACTATCTTGCTGTGGAAATAGTCAGCAAGGTCTTTGCAGAGTTCCTGTGCTGCTGTAATGACATTTTCAGTGGCTGATAGGCAGGTGAACTGTCTGAAAAGGGGTAAGAGTCCTTTGGCTTAGCTGGAGCTGGTAACAATTCTGCTGGCGAAGGCCTCCTTTTTTGCAGCATCCATCAGTCAGTGGTAATCATTGATCGATGTTTTGAAGGTGGCTCTATTGTGACATGGTTCTTGCTTGTGTGCCATCTTCTTTCAAGTTATTTGCATCTGTGTTTTTATGTGCGTAGTTCTGGGGTGTTCCAGCTGGCTTTTTTGGAGTGTCTGTGCATTTTGGCTGGTTCAGTGGGGGCGAATTGGACAGTGGAGTTGGTGATCCAGTCACCGAAATTAAGAACAGGTAAGTCCAGGTTTGTGGAGTCTTTGGTGTGGTGCCAAGGGCGTTGGTCAAATCTTGCTGGGTGACCTTCGGAAGTTAGCCCTGTGTCAGTTGTTCTCCCTATACAAAATAGCAGATCCCAATATGTTGAGGTATAAGTAGGCAGACCTACTGACTTTGTCAGAGTGCACCTCATTAGTAATTCAGAAATATGTTAAAACCCACCATCGCAACACCATTAAAATGAAAGAGGCTAATATTCAACACACCTTATAATCCATCATTACAATGCTATTAAAAACAATGCAGATAGTACTAATATTCAATATTAGTCATTGTAACATAAAACATTGCCTTGTTAATCACTACAATTGTCGATAAAACATTACAGTGAATAGCATGTACCCCACAGTATCACTTTTTCTTTTACTTTACTGGTATTTAAGCTTTTGTACCAACTGTTAGAAATGGGGGTGTCTAGTTGGCAGAGGTAGGTACATTTGTCCAAGTAGGAACCCTTCTTCCTAGTCAGTGTAAAAGAGTTACACTCGGAAAATAACCCCTGCTCACCCCCTTGGTAGCTTGGCATGAGCAGTCAGGCTTATCTCAGAAGCAGTGTGTAAAGCTTTTGCAGCACATACTCAACAGTAATACAGTAGTGAAAACATTACAAAAGAACACCGCACCAGTTTTAGAAAAATAACCAATATTTTATCTGTTCACACAAGACCAAAAATGGAAAAAATTCACCAAACAGTATGCAGAATTCTCAATAATCAAAAATAGACTTAAAATACAGTTCCTTGAAGTTGATAGCTCCGTTCGGGACAATCACGGCATTGTGAACAAAAAATCCAGTTCTGGCTGACCGTGTCATCGTGGGCCAACTACTGTGCCGGAAAGACCAGCAAAATAGTACCTTTTAGAAGTACAGGGCGTTGGCAACACCTCATTGAGCCCCGCAGAGCCGGCGTCTGCAGGTGTCGATTCCAGAGGTCGGTGCAGGAGTTGTTGTGCCCTTGGAGTCACACGCGTTGCAGATCGAACTCCTCGCGGTTGAAGTCGGGAGCGCCGGCTTTGGCAGGTGTTGGAGCTGCAGTGCGAAGTGCAGTGGTGCGGCGTGCGGTGCCCTCAGGTCGCAGTGCAGGCAGCTGCTCAGTGACGGTAGTCCAGCAGCGTCGGTGAGACCAGGGCTGTGGTGAGAAGTGATGCGGTGCCCGTCGCAGTGCTGGTGAATAATGGTGCAAGCAGCAGCGTCGTTGTTGCAGATGCGCTGTCATCTGCTGACGAACTTGAGTCGATGGCACTTTTTTTTAAACGGGCGAATTCACGCTGGGTGTGAATCCGGGAGAGATATATTTTTTTAAATGAGGAGTAAGCTTCCTTGCTACGTCGTACTTAATCCCCTGGGTGGGCCAGGTACCAGGGGCATTGCCTAATAAATTTGCGGGGGACCACGGCGTCCCTGCATCTCAAGGGACTGCCACTTCCTTGGGGCTTAGTTAATTTTATGCAGGGGGGACGCTGCCCCCCTGCAATCCCCGGAACCACCACCACACTGGGTCTTGAGAAACTAAATGCGTGGGGGGTCCCAACCCCCCACGCTTCTCCGGAGACCACCACCTTCCTGGGGATTCCTTCAATATTAAGGGGGAGCCTCATGGACCACCCTATGCCCCAGAGACCACCACTTCCCGTGGCAATGTTAAATGTTCGGAGGGGGTCTGCGGGCCGCCCCTCCTGGAACCATCGATGGCCCTGGGGACCGGCATTCCCCAGGGCTGGCTCCTACAATGTCTTGGGGTGCCCATCCCCTGAACATTGCCGTTTGCAATGACAGGGTGGGAGCTGTGTGTGATTGCAAACACTGCTTTGCTTCGGGGAAGCAAGAGCAGCAAAGTTAGCGGTTTCCCATGCCCAAAAGCAATGCCGGCTCCCACAAGAGACGGGGAGCCGACAGGGACTGTGTTGGCTTAGAGGCTACCCCCACGGTGCCCATCAAAGAGGTCGGGTCCCGGGGGATGGAGTCCCTGGGGCCATGAGTGGCCCATGAGGGGGGCCACTGTTATAAAAAAAATACGAGCTGGACCTGCCCGGGGAATGGGGTCCCCAGGGCATTCTTGGCCAAAGGAGGGGGCCACCCTGTCCCCCTCCTTATTTATTTATTTTAATGGTGGCAGGACCCGGGGGACGGGGTCCCTGGTGTGAATACCAAATAATTGCCAAAAACATTTGTGTGAATGGAAGCACACTTCTAGTTCAGAACCTTTTTTAAATGAAGAAAGCCATTGCCAACAAAATACCTTAGTTCACGAAGTTGATACCAATGGTCGCTCTTATGAGGTTAAAAACAGTTGTCTAATTGAAAAAGTAACGATGGTTTCTAGAAATGTGGAAGAATTAATAGCTGAAGAAGTTCAATAGAGACGTTCACAAGGTCCTATGCATAGGTGGGATTGTAGTAGTATTTGTAGTATATGACAGGAATCTATTGATATTTTTCAAAATGTCTTACGAGATTATGGTAAAAGAAAGTGTTAAACAGAAGATTAAGATGTTGCAAGGACTAGAACTTTGTAAAGTGAGAAAACATACTGGCTTGAAGGATCATTCTCAGGCTTGTCTTTCTAGAAAAGTGTGTTAAAGTACTTTTTATCAGTTCAGAATGTTAGCAGTACATCAATCAGGAATGCGTAAGTCAGTAAGAAGATTGTACTATGCAAAAAGTCCTGCATTATCTTTAGATGAAATAAACACTGCTCTTTTGCATGGTTCAGTGTTGGATGTAAAAAATGTTTGTGATGATATAGAGTTTAGTGTCTTTGGAACTGAAGAAGAGAGTAGAGAAATTGATAATTGTAGGGTTTAAAGAAGACAGTACTACTGAGAAGCTTGTAGAAGAAATTACAAAGTTTAAGGTAGTTTGTAGTGAAAAACCAAACTATGTTTGTATTTATTGTCGACGTACTCACTATAGAAGTCAAACTAGGAATGTTATTGTGTATTTAAAAAGTGAAAAGGAAAATAATAGTCAGTTGGAGCAATTTGGTGCTTATTTGATGGTGGAAGGTTGCTTTGAGTTGGGTACTGAACAACGTATTTGTAAATATTGTTACAGCAAACTAGAAGAGAACAAAATGCCAGCTAGAGCTGTACAGAATAACCTAGTGTTGGTAGATATTCCTCCGGAACTGGTAAATTTAAATACATGTGAGTCCATTCTAATTCAATCTGTCTACCAGTTTCAGGCTATTGTTCGCATGGAGCCTAAAACAGGTAAGCTACCTCCCACTGATTTACAAAGAGGTTTAAAAGGAAGAGTTGTGCATTTACCTTTAGATTTTAAGAAAAATATTAAAACCGTTGGTGTAGAGAGACATGAAACTGAACTTGTAGTTAATCTAGTTAACGGTGTACCAACAAAGAGTCGGAAAATATGGCAAGAGTTTGTAGATGTCACCAAAGTTCAAACGGCTACGTCATATCGCATAAAACAATATTTATTATAAATATATATATATTATAAAAATGTATATCTAGAAGAACTAGAGATATCTTTAGAAGATGATAGAGAGATTTCAACTGGCCAAATCAAAAAAGTGGACAAGTCCAGCAGTGAAGAAATTTATTAACATTATAGCATACATCCTTTACATTCAAAAGAAAAGATTGGAAACACTATTGAATTATTCCAAATGAAGAAAGTGAAGGGAACTCCTATGAGTGTTTGGGAAAGAAGTTTAGAAGCTCGTTGTTTTCCAGAGTTCTTCCCCACCGGAAAAGGTGGACGATAAGATGAATGACCAGTACAGATTCCTGCTTCAGAATACCGTTCAACAAGATTGCATTCAGAAGATCCAAGATTTCAAAAGTGTGTTCCATATTTATTTCCTCTTCTGTTTGAAAGTGACTTGTCTGGACTTTCATATGTAGTGAACCACATATTAAAAACAGGAGTTCATCTTACACATCTTTCTGCAAAAGAATTTTTGGACACAGTTCAACAAAGAGATGATCATTTAGAATCTCTGTTAATTAATTTGATGGCATGTCAACTAAGCATGGGCGGATTTTGCGGATTGGCAATCCGCGAACTTGCGTATTTACGGATTCGCAATCCGCGAAGATCCGCGAACTCTAGCGGATTTGCGGATTTTTCCGTTTTTTGTGTTGGCGCGTGTTCGCGCCGATTTTGGGACAAGTTCGCAATTGCGAACTTACTTTTCGGCTTGCAACGGCCGCGACTATGTTGTTTCTACGTCTGGTTTATCATCACAGGTTCACAGCACCCTCTGTTTCACCACTGCCACCCTCTGGGACACCCATGCCACCCTCTAGTACATCCTCACTGGCACCTATTAGGTTTATTTATCACTGTAGATTATGGTGGTTGAAAAAAGCAAGCACACCTGCCCTTCTTCAACTGCCATCAATTAATTTGTTTCATTAATGTGTCAGTAATTTTGAAAGTTCCAGTCTGGCTGGCACCTGCTTCCTTCCTTATCTGTAATTTGCTTTTTGTTGCAGTGAAATTTTTTTTTCACAGGACCTTTATGGTGCTATTCTATGAGCCTGCTGTTTGGGTCATAGCAGGGTCATAGAATAGTTGCAAACTCTGGAGGGGCCCATCAGGAAGCACTACCTTGAATGTTACTAATGTTAAGTTTGAACTTTTGCACCTGCTCATTGCTTTCAGTTTAGCTAAAATCGTTTTTTCTGCAATTTCGCGCGTTTTTTGGGGCGCGAATCCGTGCGAGATCGATTTCGGAAGCCGCGAATACCTGCGAATACAAAATTGTTTTTGTTGCGACGTGTATGTTCGCGTGATCTTGCGCGTGTTCGCGAGGCGCTTCTAGCTATACGTTTGCCAAGTTACCCTATCGGTCGTACACGGGCGCGGCCATCTTGTTGGCGTGACGTAATTCCGTTTCCGCCCGCTATGTGTAATCTCGCAAAGTGTGCTGCTCGCTAGTACAATTTCGCGCATACTCGCAAGGAAAATCTCGCGCGAACTTACCCACGCGGTCGTGAACGGGCGCGGCCATCTTGTTTCTCATTCATTGCTATGGTTCTGGGCATGCTTTCTCTATCCTCTCTCAATCTCTGCCATCCTTTGCTTGTTTGAAGTTTTTTTGTCTAATTTTACTTATTATCTAACCCTCTATTTTTCTAGCTCTATATTTTTGTGTTTTCTGCAGCTTTTAGTTACTTTTAAACTACTTTTTTAAACTCTTTTCTTTTCTTCTTCACTATTCTATTTCTTCTTTATCATTTAAGTTTATTTCTGCCCAGACCATGGTAAAGGGAGCCGGGAAGCACCCTGAGAAGGGGAAGGGTCCCGCACCCCATGCCCGGCTCCCGTGCGGGCGTTTAAGGGGGGAGCAAGTGGTCCCGAGGGAGATCTTCAGCGCGGAGGAAGTGGCGGCACTGATCTTCCACGTCCAGCGCCGCCTCCCCAAGACGATCCTGGGAGGCGGCAAGATCGCGACCGGCTATGGCATCCGGGAGCGCCGCCAGCGGTGGGAGAAGGTGTGCCGGGCCATGTACAAGATCTCTGGGGTCCGGCGCACATATAACCAGGCCACCCACCGCTGGACCGATGTCATGGACCGGGAGCGGGACTTGCTGGACGCGCTCGGCGTAGAGGTCCCCGGGCTTGGTGAGTAGTAGTAGTAGTACATTTACTACTCTGTTTTATCCTGCTCTGTTATTTGCAAATCTTTGTTCTTTACCAAGAGCAATAATGCTGCCGATTACATTGAGGTAAATTATATTTCAAAATCTTCTATGCATTTCAGGTGCACTGCTCTCCTTCTCAGTAGCCTTGCTTGCTACTATGCTTCTTTGTTTTGTATGTTGTGTTCAGAAGCATTTCATTGGCCTGAGAAATTATGTATGAGTGTACTGTAAAGAAAAGAACTGCGTAATGCTAGACAGTAAGGGTCATATTTTCAATTACCGGCGCATCCCTGCAAAGTAGCAGGGATGCGGCAGTAATTGTGTGCCATGCCACCACCACCCATTGGCCCAAAACGTCACAGAAGCCTTACGCATCTGTGCCGTAAAGGCAGCGCATTGCTGGAGTTGCGTGCCAACGATGGCGCAGCTCCAGCAATGCTCTGGGGTACCCTATCTCCCCAATGCTGCATCAAGCCGTACGTCGGCTTCAAGCGCGCAGGGTTTGAGTCATGCATCATTGTCCTAAAAGTGACTGATTGACATCTTGTAGATTTCCCTCAGCCACTTTTAGGATTCGTTCCTGCGCAGGTACGCCCTCCCTTGCGCCGGAACGCCCCCTGATGGCGCAGGGCTTTACAACGTGATGCATCGCCCATATGCCCATATGTGTTTTTTTTTTTAATATATACGCCGCACCAACACCATGGCGAGTCTTTTGTTCTGCCGCTGCGTCAGAAAAGGCACGCAACAATGGAGGAAAATCAGCCGCAACGTCCGCAAGGGACTTATAAATCAGCCCCAACAGACTGAAGTCCAGTCCTTCCTTTAGACAGTCACATGGCTATCAGAAGAAATAGTGGCGGTGGTGGCGGGTGGATTGATAGTTTGAGTATTCACTGATCTGCAAGCAGGATGGACTTTGTCTGTCACGTGTTGCGCACTGCTGCCTGCAGTGCCAGGCCTAGGCAAATCTCTTTAGTAGTCTGTTTATTGAGTTACATAGGAACTTTCTAAGTCAACGTTCCGCAAATCAGGCAATACGAATAACGTAGTATACCACATGAGATAGATCCCGTGGAATAGTTGTCTATCTATTTGCTATTTTTCCAAAATATGTTGTTATTGTTCTTTTGAAATTTTTGATTTGGTTGAAAAATCTCATCCATGTTTTCTGGTTTTTCTTTCTTTCATGTTGTACATCAGCTCCCCCCAAGGGCAAGAGGACACAGGAGGAGGGTGCTGAGGATGCAGGCCAGGATCGGGCAGGCGAGGGCTCCTTTGCTGGCCCCAGTAAGTTTACATTTCAATAAACAGTACCTATTTTTTCCTAGCGTTCCTCATTCGATTTTTTCTAAATCGTCTTTGATCTTCTTGTAGACTGGATATAAATTCTTATCCTGCCTCGAATATGACTCCCTGTGGTATTACTAGACTATTCTTATTAGTCTGTCTGTGTAGCTAACTAAGATTGGACATTTGGCAATTCCATTGGACTCCCATTATATTCAGCAATACCTCTATGCACTGTCTCCTTACTGACTAGATAGTGTGGCAGAGTCATTCAGCTCCCGAAGTCACCGATTATAGATCCCCAATGATCTCTAGATTATCGTACGCAGGACAAGAGAGTAGTACGGAGTCACAGCACAGTCAAGAAGTGTCAGAGGCACTCATGCTTGCAAAAATTCCAAAACCTTTAGCTCATCCACTCTAGTCTAGAGGAACAAAAACCACAGAGTCTATTTAAGTGTAAAAGCTTTATTAAAAGTTAACACATTTATTAAAATCTACTTTGTCATAAAACTATTTAACTGTAAACGGAAAAGTGGTTAGTGCTGACGATTAATTGGACACATTTCTTGTGGTCGAGCCGAACTCTCACCTAGTTTGAACTTGATCCTGGTCGTGTTCTTAGGACTCAGGAGTCAAGCTTCTGTCTGTTAGGAGAAAAAGTGGTGCGTGTTAAAAATCAAAAGCAAGCATTCATCAGTTGTGCATAAAAGTGCAGCAAGACAACAGCCTTCCCTGGAAAATGGGACATTTTTACTATGGAGTAGACAGTCACAAATTATTACATTGTATTCTGTTTTTTTAACATTTCTCCTAGACCAAATATTATATAGTAGTGAGTGGTGTATTCTAACATTCTTAAATGTACTTTGTAGGTGTAACATCTGGTGACGGGGCCAGCGCGGAGGTGGCTGTGTTGGACTTGGACTCGGAGGCCTCTGGGGAGGAGGCGGCGGTAGAAGAGCTGGTGGCCGTTCCTGTGGGGGATCAAACGGTGGTGGCGGAAACAGGTAAGCTATATATTCCTTACTTATTGAGATTGAACACTGCATAGTGTGCTTTCTGCACGGGTGTATTACAATTACAAATCAACCAGGTAGTAGCCTCCTCGAAATGTACTTCGACTTAGCTGTGAAGTTTTTGGTGAGAAGAATCCCAATAAGTTCTTAGACGAACGTGATGGATGGGATGAACGAAAAGCGAAAGAAGGGTGTAAGTAAGTGGGACGCGAACTTGTATGATGGCTGGCAAAGAAGAACGATATGTGTTTGCTTGGACCCAGAGGTGGCTGGGAAGGAAAGAATATGGTATGGTGCATGGCTGGGTCAATGATGAAGCAAGGATGGGTGGAAGGACAGCAGCCTGGGTGGGTGAAACAGAAACTGTATGTGTGCGTATACTTTGACTGAATGGATGCCTGGAGCATGGTATTCTCTGACTCTTACATAGCACATGTGTATCTAGAGAGAGTAGATGGTCGCCAGGTGAAGTAAGTGTTACCTTGAAGAGCATGTACCACCGCACCCGCACGTCCGTCCCAGTGCAGGGAAGGCAAGGAAAAGAAATTGTAAATGTATCCAATACTACCATGAATAGTAGCAGTACTTTGTATTGCGTTTGCATTCACAGCATATATCTGGTTATTACGGTGGACACTCCGTACCTCTCTTAATAACTTTAGTTTACTTGTAGTACGTCATTCATGTGTGGGTGTATCACTGTTCACTCAATATTAAGCAAAGCACCTAAAGTCATCTCATCTGTCATTAAATACGTCCCATGTGAAGTGATAGATAATCAAATTAGTTAGCGCTTCTTCAGTTTCCTTTTCTAGTACTCATTTGCACTGTAGGGTGAAAGGTAAATTAATTAAGCAGTAGCCCTTGTAACAGAGTATTCTCAGTGCCACCCATAATAGAAAAGTAATAGCTTCACCACCTGCATGTACTGGACCGGTACAGTAACGCAAGTCTGTCTCCATCATCATGGTGTGCAACTTTTTTTCTCGGGTGCAACTTCACTGTGCTGTGTCCATGTCATTCTGCCGGCTTGCATAAGATAACGTACCCATTTCCCTAAACAAGAGAGAAGAAGAAGAATAAGACTGGTGTACTGTCATAGTCGACTGTAATGGAAGTCCATAGTGGTCGTAGAATTAGTTCATTAAACTACCACTACTGTTAGAGCAAGGATGCAGAAGTGGGAGGTTACATAGATACTGTCCTCAATAGTTATGTACTGTGCTTTCAATTTGCTACTTGTACTCTGTGACCCAACTTTCGGCTCAATCACTTTGTGTTATTAATAAGGAGCATTGGTTACAGACTATGTCTTTCTTTCTTCATATAGTTGCTCCTTCCAAATCAACAACAAGGAGGGAGCAGGCTAGATTGGCCCGGCAACGGAGGCTGGAGGCCACAGTCGCCGAGTATCGGCGGCTGGTGGCCCTGGAGGAGGAGGAGGACACGCAGTCGAGCGGGGCAACATCTTCGACTGTGACCACTGCATCCTCCTCCATGACTAAGCCAGCGGGACCGAGCCGGGCTAAGAAAGCCGACCGCCACCGCCAAGCAACCGAAATACCAGCTGCCCCCCACAGGAGCTGCAAGGAACGCCAACGCCGCCTACGAGTCCGCATGTCCAACCTGGAGCAGGAGGTCCTGAGGTATAAGAACTTGGTTAAGGGCCTCTGCTCCGAGCTTGCCACCCTCCGCAAGGAGTATGATGCCCATGCCGCATCATGCACCAGCACCAGCACCCTCCAGTAGTGGAGTGTCCCTTGCCCTTTTTTTATAGACTTTTGGGGGGTGGGATTTGGGAGTTGGGATCGTTTTGGGACGTTTCAGAGACAATCGTTGGGGTTAGGGTGGGTGAGGGAGATTATTTTGTTAGGGCTAAATAAATATATTTTTCAACTTTATCTGACCATACCTGTTTTTTACTGCTTTTCAGTCTGGTGGGTGGGGGGCGGGGGTGTAACAGTAACTTTGTTTTCCTGAACAGTCGTAGGACTTTAGTAGTACAACCGTCAATCTCTTGTCTACTCCGAAATAATACTCCATTATACTACCTCCCACCAAACGCTTATCTTACCTGTAATTTGTGTTAGAAATTAGGGCTAGGCCCAGGGCTGGCTCCAGGTGAAATGGGGATTAACGTTGTCAATCCTGGGCGGGTGACATTTCCTCATTGCGGTGGTACTAGTGGTGTGACACAGTGGCAGTTGCATGCCTATGGAAAAAAAGAAAACGAAACCTTGTTTGTCCTCCTTACTGTAGCATTACAACGGTTACGGTACGATCGAGAAAATAGCAGGTGACAGTACACTAGAACAGTGCCATAATGTAGCCTAACAAATGGTAAAGTATTTGCTTGCAAGTATAACTAGTACTTGCGTTGAATTTATTTGACATTGGCTACTACTACTAGAAGATATAGTACTGAAGCTGAGTAAGTCTAGAAGATATCCTCGTATTCCTTCACCAGCCTGTTGCTGCTATCACCTTATCCTCCCCAGCAAGTGTGTGGAATTATTGATGTCATTTTAGTCAGACATCAAGCAAAACAACACAGCCCGGGGGAAGAGGGTTAGGGTTTGTAAAATGGATGGGAATGGGGGTTTCTTTTTGGGTAGGTTTTGTTGAGAGAAGAAAAAAAAGCAGAGCATGGACAAACAATAATTGAAGATACAGAGTTTACAGACAATCTTTGGTTACAAACTAAAGGTAAGCAGAAGCACATGCAGTCACACTCATAGAATAAAAGACAACAATGGATACTGTATCTGTATTGCGTATGTTGTTGGAGTTGTCCTGTTGAAATTGGTAAGTAAGTTGCATGCAGCAAACAATTCCTCTTATTGGCGGCACTCCTCCATTCCAGCTGACGCTTCGTCCATCAATGTGGTGGTGACCACTGACAGAAGAGACACCCTGTCCACTGCCTGCCTGGCGGATGTTGACTGAAACCCGGCCTGTAATTATTGAACGGAAAACAGGAAGTGCTATTACAATACCACTGATAAATAAATAAAAGGTATGTACGCTGTGTGGTTCAAAAAGTGACACTTTGATTTCCCTAATAGACAGTACAATATTTTTGAAATTGCGTGCTCTGTCTGAGTCACCTTTTTAAGGATCAATAAGTATGGCCAAAATATTATAGCGGATCTTTCCCCTCAAGGTGGGTGTACTACTGTGTTTTAGAACAAAATTTGACCTTCCCAGCAATGCTCCCACCAAGACCCTTACTAAAGCCAGTCGCAAAAATGTAGAAGAACCCAATCATATCTCCAAAAACGATGCCTAGCAGAAAAATGGTTACAAAACGTACTTTGAAAGTAACAGTAGGCCCAAATACAGACCGTGGATTGTATTCAAACCACTTGCCTGCAAGCAAAAGTATCCATAGCCAGCATCGCTCCAACAGTGCTCTACAACAACAGAACCGCGTTGCAATAGAACCCCCCTAAACACATGCAATCCTGCTGCTAGGGCTAACCCTAACGAACCCTAACTTACAAAAAGTGCCAAAACTGGTGTTTCCTTATGGATTTTGTCCAACAAACTTCTAGCCGGTATTAGACCTTCCCAGGAATGCCCCAGGCAAGACCCGCCAACCCACCCGCAAAAAAACACCCGACACAACACCACCAAACAGCGAAAAAGCTAAATCTCATACTTACAATGTCTCTCGGCCTTCGGTCCAAACGCGGCGCTGTGCAGCTAGGTCGTCATCATCATCAATCATCATAACTCCTGTTTTCCACCACGGATTTCCTGAAAAGCAAATGCAATCAAGATTAGACTGTCGCAGCAGTGCTTCGACAGAGACCCCGGCCGCAACCCACCCACGAACAGCAGGAAGCCCCCCAAAACGCTACATTGAGCAAGATGTCTGAAGAAATGGCAAAAAAAAGGCTGTTCCTTATGGATTTTGTCCAAAACACTTGTATCCGGTATTAGACCTTCCCAGGAATGCCCCAGGCAAGACCCGCCAACCCACCCCCAAAAAAACACCCGACACAACACCCCCAAACAGCGAAAAAGCTAAATCTCATACTTACAATGTCTCTCGGCCTTCGGTCCAACCGCGGCGCTGTGCAGCTAGGTCGTCATCATCATCAATCATCATAACTCCTGTTTTCCACCACGGATTTCCTGAAAAGCAAATGCAATCAAGATTAGACTGTCGCAGCAGTGCTTCGACAGAGACCCCGGCCGCAACCCACCCACGAACAGCAGGAAGCCCCCCAAAACGCTACATTGAGCAAGATGTCTGAAGAAATGGCAAAAAAAAGGCTGTTCCTTATGGATTTTGTCCAAAACACTTGTATCCGGTATTAGACCTTCCCAGGAATGCCCCAGGCAAGACCCGCCAACCCACCCCCAAAAAAACACCCGACACAACACCCCCAAACAGCGAAAAAGCTAAATCTCATACTTACAATGTCTCTCGGCCTTCGGTCCAAACGCGGCGCTGTGCAGCTAGGTCGTCATCATCATCAATCATCATAACTCCTGTTTTCCACCACGGATTTCCTGAAAAGCAAATGCAATCAAGATTAGACTGTCGCAGCAGTGCTTCGACAGAGACCCCGGCCGCAACCCACCCACGAACAGCAGGAAGCCCCCCAAAACGCTACATTGAGCAAGATGTCTGAAGAAATGGCAAAAAAAAGGCTGTTCCTTATGGATTTTGTCCAAAACACTTGTATCCGGTATTAGACCTTCCCAGGAATGCCCCAGGCAAGACCCGCCGGCGCCAACCCACCCGCAAAAAAACACCCGACAACACCCCCAAACAGCGAAAAAGCTAAATCTCATACTTACAATATCTCTCGGCCTTCGTTCCAAATGCGGCGCTGTTCAGCTAGGTCATCATCATCAATCATCATAACTCCTGTTTTCCACCACGGATTTCCTGAAAAGCAAATGCAATCAAGATTAGACTGTCGCAGCAGTGCTTCGACAGACACCAAAAATTACACACAAACCCCCGGAACCCCGCCAAAGAGCACCTCAAAGGCAAGCAAGTCAGCAAAAACGGCAAGAAATTTCCACCTCATATTTGGTCCAAAACACTTTTGTCCATTATTAGAGCTTCACAGCAATGGGCCCAAAACCGTCAACTCACCCGCAAAGAAGTACAACACCCCCACAAGTGCTGAGTCTTTCTTCATTGTGCGTAATCCAGCAGCTGCTTGGAGGGAAATCGCAGTCTGGAGGAGGAGGATAGAGGAGCATGTTCTTCAGAACTTGTGAACCTGAGGAATGTAGACTGCGGCACCTTCAAATCAATAAGCAAACAAGTGAAGACAGTTCTGATGATGGTCTTGTTTTTGGGATTAGGTGATTAAAGTTTGAATTAAATTAACTGTGCAAAACAAAGAAAGAGAGACACAAAGCACACAGGAATAAAAGTGAATAAGGACGAAAAAGAAAGTTCTTGATTGATTGTCTCATTTTCAGGGCTCGGTGTCAGGGAATAAGAACAAGATTTCGTCATCATACTCTGCGAATTCAGGCTGGATGAGGTCAGTGGCACCGAACAGAGAAAAAATCCCCTCATCTACGTTGCTGTCCTCCTCGTCTTCATGTGGCGTGCTTTCTCGTACTTTGTAATCTGGTGGTATGAGGTGCTGATTCATCTTGATCATTGTCAGCCGCTCCACATTTTTGGGCGAGAGGCGGCTCCGTTTGGGAGTTACAATGCCACCAGCAGCACTGAAAACACGTTCAGAAGACACACTTGCGAGTGGGCAAGACAAATAGTTTATAGCCAGGTTGTAGAGCTGTGGCCACAATTGTTTTTTGCCATGCCAATACTGCAATGGCTCCTCATTAAGAAAGACCACTGTTGAGTCATTCAGATAGTCCTGCACCATCGACTCAAGGTCATCAACTGTTCCTCCACTTTGCTTACTTTTTGCTGTGCCTGTGACATTTTTTCGAGAACCATACCCCATCAAACTTAGCCAATCCTCCTCCCCAGCCACTGTTAGTGTTGTCATTGTGTGTGGTGCAGATGATCCAGTTGCCGGTGTCTTTAACGGCTGAGAGGTCACTTGTGCCCCAGCCACAGGTGCAGAAGTGGATTCTTGTGACTGCGGATGGCCTGCTGATGCTGATGCTGATGTACTGGCTTCTCCTTCAATAACCTGCCGTTCTTTTTCAAACCTCTTGGCTGACCAGGCTAACCAATGTTTGTACTTTTGAACATCTGCATCAGTGAAAGGAAAGAATGCGTTGTCTGCCAGCGCCTTTTTGTAGCGTGGATCCAGAATAGTAGCACAAATGTAATGCTGATCTGAGTTGATGTTTTGAAGACGTTCATCACCACGTAGGCGATGTAATAATTTCTCAGACAAAATGAAATGTTTTTTTTTTTTTTCATCTTTTTCAAACTCAGAAGAAACCGCCATCAGTTGGTGCTCCAGTATGCACAACAATGGGATAGTTTTTCCCAAATTACAGTCCTCCTGGCTGACTGCACGCGTGAAGAACTCAAAAGGACGAAGCATGTCTGTCAGGCTTTTAACTATGTCCCATTGCGCCTTACTCATCCGCAGGTCCTCCTTCTGAGATGTAGCCTCTGTGAAGAAATAGTGATCGAGTACCGTATACTGCTCATACAGACGCTCAAGCATGTAGAAGGTTGAGTTCCAACGTGTTGCCACCTCCTGGATGAGTGCTTTCACTGGCATTCCACGTTGAAGTAGCAGTCTCCGCAGATGCTTCCGGGCCTTAAAAGAATGGCTGAAATGGTTGCACATTTTGCGGCAGGTGGCCATTACCTCGAACGCTGGACTCTCTTTATCACTCAAGAATTTTTGAACTACCAGGTTGATACAGTGCGCCAAACACGGCACTCTACCATGGTCACCAAGGAACATGGCCTTAACTACATTGGCGCCATTATCCGTGGAAACATAACCAATCTTGCGTTTTAGGGGGGATAGCATTGTCAAGACCTTTTTGTCAAACTCTTCCAAAAGGTTTTCTGCTGTGTGACTTTTCTCCAAGCCAAACATGGCTAGTGTTGCATGTTTCCGAGCAGCTTTGAAAACTTGGTCTGGGTCAACACCTGCGTTTAGCTTTGCTATAACACCTGAAAAAGAGACCCAGTGTGCAGTGATGCACATGTAATCATCGCCTGGGCCACTGGTCCACATGTCTGTTGTCAGATGTATTGTGTGAACAGCACTCTTCTGCAAAGCTGCCCCAATCGCCTGCAGCACATCTTCATGTAGTGCTGGAACCGCAACTCTGGCAAAATAGAACCGGCTCGGAACCTTCCATTTAGGGCAGAGCGTTGCAACTAATTCAAGAAAACCTACCGCTTCTACAAAAGAAAAAGGTAGAAGGTCCACAGCTAGCATTTTAGCCAGCTTAGTGTTATACAGACGCGTCAGTGGGTGGTTGCGTTCATATGGCACGTCTGAAGTAAGCATTGTTCTAATGTTGCCCTGGACCAAGCATTTACGGGCTGATAATGACTTCGTTGACCCAATTTTGCTCGCTGGTGAACTTTTGTGCGTTGGTGTCTCACTCGCTCCAACACTCTTAGTGTGCCTCACATTGGGTGTGCTGCTGACAGGGGTACTGGGTGTAAGGGAAGTGTTTGACACGTCTTCTTCCTGCTCGTCATCATCAGATGAAACATCAACGTTTCCTTGAATTTGGCCTTTCTTGATCGCATCTAGGTGCGCAAACCATTTGACAGTGTGCTGTCTCCTAAGATGACCTCTCTGGCCTCCGGTACCATAGTTGGTACCTGGCTTACCACGACTAACTGCTTGCTTACAAATGGTACAAATGGCAAACTTTGGATTTTTTGGACAAACAGTAAAGAAGTCCCAAACTGGGGACTTGAAGTGTCTGTGGGACATGGAGGAGGCGGCGATACTGGTGGTGGTGGTCATGAAGCTAATGCCAGATGAAGTGGAGGATCTGGATTGCCCAACTTTTGTACGTTTTCCACTTTCACCGCCACTAATTAAGGTCGAGGTTGACGCAGGTCTCTTCTTGCCAGAAAGAAATATGGAAGCGGGACGAGTTGGTGTACTACTTAACTCCAATGATTGTGGTGTTTCCACTGCCTCCTCATCGACAACATCATCATCATCATCATCACGCGCAGCAGCTCTTCGGGCTAGGGTCAAAATGTCTGTTTGCTGCATGCCCGCTGGGGCTGCAGTGACCTTTATGATGACTGGGTCGTCGTTGGCAGAGTCTTCATCAGCAGCAGTATCCGCCACTTCTTGTTGAGCCTCATCACACTCCATAAGTCTGAGACTTTGGACGAGCTTCCTTTTACGCTTAAGTACCTTTGTTGGATCATGGTGTGCCTCACTCTCAGACGGCTGTGGTGCTGGTTCCCGAGTTTGATCCGTATCATCAGAAGGAGGTGTGCTTGAAGAGGATGTAGACACCACCCTTGATCTCTTCCTTGCTAGGGTTGTGGAAGACAATGAAGGATCAGCAGGAGGAGTGGCTTCCTCAAATGATACCTCGCCTTGATTGTCGATTTCCTGATGTGCCCCTACTTCGGGAGGAACAACTATTGTGGGCACTTGTGACCCTCCATGCACCTCTGCTTGCGCATCTCCTTGCGCTGCCTCTCCTTCCACATGTACTTGGGCTTGTACTTGCACATGTGATTGTTGTTGCGGCTGTGGTTGTTCAACACTCGTCAGATGAGCTACAACAACCTGTGTTGATTGAGGGACATTGCTGCTGCTTTCTTGCGATGAGCCAACATCACTGGTCGATGGTGATTGAAGAACTATACTGGCTGCCTCTGCAGCACTCAAGGGCTTGGACTTAAGTTGGCGTGGTGGTGGTGGTGGCACTGAGCCCAATGGAGCGGGGGGGGTGCTGCCAGCTTGGTCCCCAGCAGATCCCGCTGCTGCTGCTGCAGGCATACTTTTTTTTTTACTCCCAAAAAAAGGGGCGGGCGGCACACCAGTCTCCTTGGTAACTTGCTTCTTCTGCTCCTTACTGGCACCTTTCTTGCTAGAGGAGCTACGGGTTACTTTTTTTGGGGCCATCCTCTTCAGAGCAGGTCAGCAGGCAGCAGTTGCACGAGTTGCAGAGGGTTCTGTGTCCAGACGTGACGTCGCGTGACGTTATGCTGCACACACCGCTGCAGGATTTCTTCCTGGCACTGGTGGTTCTCTTGAGTCTTCTTGTGCACCTAAAAGCAATGGAAGACAGAGGAACATCAGTTCAGTTATACACCCCAAAAATTCGACAAAACACAGAAAAATTAGCACAATCCCATGCCATCCTTGATGTTTACATTGAAGACACCCCACAGAAAGACTACGGACATGCAAGTATGCAACACTCACTACCCCTGGGCATAATGGATGAAAAGTAGGCAAAATAAGTGCAGGCCTCAGACACTGCCTCTCCTCAAAATGGCCCCTTACACCCCAGGCACATGTTGCCTGTACCAGCCAGCACTCAAGATGGCCACCACCACCACCCACATGGCCAGTCCACATCAACAGTACACCCCCAAAAAACAGAAAAACAGCCAGAAATCACCACAATCCAACGCCATCCATGATGTTTACATTAAAGAGAGTGAGACCACACCACAGGCACACTCAGTCCATGCACCACCCACCACCCCTGGGCAAAGGGCCCCACCAGCAGCCCCCCAAAAACGACAAAAAACAATAAAATAAGCCCAATCCCAGCCCATCCATGGCCTCAATTATGTTTAAATTCAAGAAGACACCCCACAGAAAGACTAGGCCCATGCAACACTCACCACCCCTGGGCAAAGGGCCCCACCAGCAGGCCCAAAAAAACGACAAAAAAAAATAAAATCAGCACAATCCCAGCCCATCCATGGCCTCAATGGTGTTTAAATTCAAGAAGACACCCCTCAGAAACACTAGGCCCATGCAACACTCACTACCCCTGGGCATAATGGATGAAAAGTAGGCAAAATAAGTGCAGGCCTCAGACACTGCCTCTCCTCAAAATGGCCCCTTACACCCCAGGCACATGTTGCCTGTACCAGCCAGCACTCAAGATGGCCACCACCACCACCCACATGACCAGTCCACATCAACAGTACACCCCCAAAAAACTGAAAAACAGCCAGAAATCACCACAATCCAACGCCATCCATGATGTTTACATTAAAGAGAGTGAGACCACACCACAGGCACACTCAGTCCATGCACCACCCACCACCCCTGGGCAAAAGGCCACACCAGCAGCCCCCCAAAAACGACAAAAAACAATCAAATAAGCCCAATCCCAGCCCATCCATGGCCTCAATTATGTTTAAATTCAAGAAGACACCCCACAGAAAGACTAGGCCCATGCAACACTCACCACCCCTGGGCAAAGGGCCCCACCAGCAGGCCCAAAAAAACGACAAAAAACAATAAAATCAGCACAATCCCAGCCCATCCATGGCCTCAATGGTGTTTAAATTCAAGAAGACACCCCTCAGAAACACTAGGCCCATGCAACACTCACTACCCCTGGGCATAATGGATGAAAAGTAGGCAAAATAAGTGCAGGCCTCAGACACTGCCTCTCCTCAAAATGGCCCCTTACACCCCAGGCACATGTTGCCTGTACCAGCCAGCACTCAAGATGGCCACCACCACCACCCACATGACCAGTCCACATCAACAGTACACCCCCAAAAAACAGAAAAACAGCCAGAAATCACCACAATCCAATGCCATCCATGATGTTTACATTAAAGAGAGTGAGACCACACCACAGGCACACTCAGTCCATGCACCACCACCCCTGGGCAAAAGGCCACACCAGCAGCCCCCCAAAAACGACAAAAAACAATAAAATAAGCACAATCCCAGCCCATCCATGGCCTCTATTATGTTTAAATTCAAGAAGACACCCCACAGAAAGACTAGGCCCATGCAACACTCACCACCCCTGGGCAAAGGGCCCCACCAGCAGGCCCAAATAAACGACAAAAAAAAATAAAATCAGCACAATCCCAGCCCATCCATGGCCTCAATGGTGTTTAAATTCAAGAAGACACCCCTCAGAAACACTAGGCCCATGCAACACTCACTACCCCTGGGCATAATGGATGAAAAGTAGGCAAAATAAGTGCAGGCCTCAGACACTGCCTCTCCTCAAAATGGCCCCTTACACCCCAGGCACATGTTGCCTGTACCAGCCAGCACTCAAGATGGCCACCACCACCACCCACATGACCAGTCCACATCAACAGTACACCCCCAAAAAACAGAAAAACAGCCAGAAATCACCACAATCCAACGCCATCCATGATGTTTACATTAAAGAGAGTGAGACCACACCACAGGCACACTCAGTCCATGCACCACCCACCACCCCTGGGCAAAAGGCCACACCAGCAGCCCCCCAAAAACGACAAAAAACAATAAAATAAGCCCAATCCCAGCCCATCCATGGCCTCAATTATGTTTAAATTCAAGAAGACACCCCACAGAAAGACTAGGCCCATGCAACACTCACCACCCCTGGGCAAAGGGCCCCACCAGCAGGCCCAAAAAAACGACAAAAAACAATAAAATCAGCACAATCCCAGCCCATCCATGGCCTCAATGGTGTTTAAATTCAAGAAGACACCCCTCAGAAACACTAGGCCCATGCAACACTCACTACCCCTGGGCATAATGGATGAAAAGTAGGCAAAATAAGTGCAGGCCTCAGACACTGCCTCTCCTCAAAATGGCCCCTTACACCCCAGGCACATGTTGCCTGTACCAGCCAGCACTCAAGATGGCCACCACCACCACCCACATGACCAGTCCACATCAACAGTACACCCCCAAAAAACAGAAAAACAGCCAGAAATCACCACAATCCAATGCCATCCATGATGTTTACATTAAAGAGAGTGAGACCACACCACAGGCACACTCAGTCCATGCACCACCACCCCTGGGCAAAAGGCCACACCAGCAGCCCCCCAAAAACGACAAAAAACAATAAAATAAGCCCAATCCCAGCCCATCCATGGCCTCAATTATGTTTAAATTTAAGAAGACACCCCACAGAAAGACTAGGCCCATGCAACACTCACCACCCCTGGGCAAAGGGCCCCACCAGCAGTCCCAAAAAAAAGACAAAAATCAGCACAATCCCAGCCCATCCATGGCCTAAATGGTGTTTAAATTCAACAAAACAGTTGTATCATGCACCCCTAACCAACCCTGGTCCTACTGGATACTGTGGCTACCCACAATATAATTTATTTAATGTTCTGAAAAAGTTCCAAAATTTTACTTGCAGCAACTGTAATGCCCCAAACAAACTTACTTGTGAAAGTTGATTTCTAATCCAAAAGTGATCCAAAGACAGTCAAAAAGGCCTCAAATCCAAATATCCAGCAGCACCCACAAAAAGTAATCCTTCCAGCTCCAGATCCAAATGAAAGTGACCAGGAGATGGACAAAGCACTGGGAGGAGCCTGCTGGACAGGAACAGGAAGTTGGAGACTGTGGGGCACTTCCTTCCTCCCCCCCCCCAAAATGGACTCCTTGCAAAAAAAAAGGCCATGCAAATGTCAACCTGAGGAGTGATTCTGATAAAAATCATAATTTTCTGAAGGTTTATCCTGTTTGCTGGTGATTTTCTTGTGCGAAATTGCAAAATCTCTATTTCGCAAGTGCGAGATTGTTCCTTTCCGCCGCAAGTACGTGTTCGCAATTGCGAACTCTCGCGAGGTGTGCTGTGCAAGGTGGCAAGCCGCGAGTACGTATTCGCGGGCGACAAACTCCCGCGGGAACACGCAGCAAGATCTAAAATGGCGCGTCACTCGCAAAGAAAAACAACTCGGCAAACGCTAAAATGACGGAAAGTGAACGCCGTGCACCACGCCGCGCGCCGCAACCAAGCAAAAAATCCACCGCGAGCGGATTCACGGATTTTCGACAAATTCGCGAGCGTTCGCGGATTGCGGATTTGCCGAAAATCCGAAAAATCCGCGATCGGAGCGGATTTTACGCCCATGCTTAATGTCAACGTGGTACCAATGAGAATTTAAATGTATGTTAAGGAACTTAGGAACCCTACATGGTTTGTTATGCTTAGCTGTGCTGAATATGCAGGGGACAATTTACTTGAATTTCTATGAGAAGCAAATTCAAATAATAAAAATATTGAATTGAAGACAGTTGGAGAACTGTGGTCCTTGGATCCTGTAAATGTGTGCAGATATTTTAATCATAGGTTTCAAGCTATGATGTCTTTTATCTGCAATTAAAACAATCCACCTCTTGGAGAAGTTATTGATTTCTTTTGTAGAAAGGAGTACCAAGCCGGAGGTGCTCCTCCTATACACATGCTATTATGGCTCAAGGATGCACCTAAATTTGGAACCGAATCTGATGAAACTATGTTGGCTTTCATTGAAGACTATGTTACCTGTGCTATTCCAAAAACAGGAGGAGAAAATAGCTTAAGGCAACAAGTTTTACGGTTTCAAAGTCATCGATATGGGAAATATTGTTGATGGAAATACAAGTCAAAGGGATAATTTTATATGAAATGTCATTTTGGATTCCTACGCCCATTAATTTTGAAAAGAAGGGTCAACGGTTTCATGTCAGCAGTAAGGCATACTATAACTCAGAAATCTCTGAATAATACTTACAATGGCTTTGGATAACGCTTCAAAGATCTCGTGGCTGGCTTACATAAAAGGCGCACTGGGTAGTCTTGGCAGGCCTAACCTTTTCAGCCACCCAAACTCAATTTCTAGGGGGGATGTGAAATGGATTAAGGACAACTTTTTGAGGATGGCATCGCAAACGCGGGAGAGTGAGGAACTGACTAAACCCAGAGCCAGAGCCAACTTCCTCCTCCTGACTACGCCTTCAATTGAACCTTATCTAAAAATTGTAAGCCGCCCATATCACCGACACTTGCTTATTAGATTTAGGTTCAACATCATACAGTATTCCCTAGGTGACTTCCCCGTATGGGGGGTCCCAGACGAGTCAATCCCATGCAGCTGCGATAACTTCTCAGAGCAGTCCCTTATGCATTTTGTAATGTTTTGCGATCATTTTAAGAAGTGCAGAATGCAGTTCTTGGTCCCTATCTTAAGGGAAGCAGGTTTTGCACAAGTACGCCCAGCCCTATTTTATTTACAGCTACTGGGTAGCCCCAGGACAATCTTCGGGGTTGCTAGCTTTCTGGTCGCAGCAATGCGCATGAAGGCCAGGAAGCTATCCCCGAGGTACTTGGAAGTATGACCCCATTATACTGCAGATTCTGTTAACGTTTTTTTTAAACTTTTCTCATCTTTATATTGTGATGGATTTGTATTTGTTCCAACTTTTTAATTACTTGAATGCATTAGACACTGCTACTGGGCTTGACTTTTTAATGATTTTAACTATATGAACTTTGTGACATTTTTAAATTTGCATTGTCTTGTTGCTTTTATGATTTTAATTAATCGAATAAAGCTTGCTTTTGACTTTGACTTACTTACAATATAAAAAGAAGTGAAGATTCAAAGTATAATAATAACTACAATCCAGTGATTTTGATGATGTAGAATGCAAATATGGATATCCAATCTGTTGCAGGTAATTTGATTGCTGTTGCTCGCTATGTTAAATCATATATAACCAAATCAGAAAAGACTGAGTTGAAAGAAATGTGGGAAGAAATTTCACAAGAGAAGACTCTTAGTAACAAATTATACAGCTTTAGTTTGAAGATGCTTTCCCATCAAGAGATTGGATCCTACGAATATTCGGATCAGTTGACCTCTGCTAGTTTATATTCAAAGTCAAGAGGAATCATTTCGGTAAGTCTAGGTCTAGCTGCAACACAAAATTGAGTATTGAAATCTGTACAAGAATTTGAATACTTAGCTTTGAATGTGCAGGAAAGTACAGATATTTATAAAACAAACATGTTGGATAAGTACTTTCCCAAAAGGAGTCGACATCTGGAAAACATATATCTCCTTGAAATACTGCAACATTACAGCTTTAAGAGATATGTTACAAAAAAAAGAATAATGAAGACAAATATGCAGTAATTGGATGTGATGGATGTTTGGTAAAACATGCCATAGGAAATCTTATTAATCACAGAAAACTCAGTTGTGATACTCCGGATGACAGGGAATTTTTCTATTTAGCACTTCTGCAACTCTTCAGGCCTTGGCGTAGTGAAATGGAATTACTTGAAGATTCTGACTGCTATGAAGATTCTTTTAATGCATGTAAAGATAGCTTTGAATGCACAGTTTTTCCAAAATATTAACAAATGTCGAATGAAGAGATTGAACAAGAAACTAGTATTGCAGCTGAAATCGCTAGAGATAGTTCTCAAGATAGTCAAAGTTCTGTTCCACTAAGTCAAGAGCCACTAGGACAACCCATTCTTGAAAATGAAGCAGCAATAGCTATGAATGAAGTAGAAACAGCAATGCAACAAGCCCAACAGGATATTATTGAGTTGGAAAACTTGAAAGAACAACTAAATACTGAACGAAAAGAAATATATCAGAAAGTTACACAACAAATACAGCATGGATTACTGCATGAAAAAAAGCATGCCAATGCACATCATTTACTTCTATTCAAATGTATATCAGTGGGCAATCTGGAACAGGATAACTTTTTTTATTCAAAGTTTTGCCCAGTTATCTACACAAAACCAATGAATCCCATTTGTCTTGAGTTGTAACCACTCCAACTGGGATAGCAGCACATACCATCAAAGAGATTCCATTACATCGATTACTCATGCTACCAGTTGAACATGAAAATAAGTTGGAATATCACAAGCTATCTGGAGAAGCTTGTTATGAAGTTTCAAGAGTACTAAAGAAAATGAAACTTCTGATCATTGATAAGGTGAGCAGGGTCTCAAACTTAATGCTTGCCTTTGTACATTTAAGAATGCACCAGATTTTACCAACAGATTATGATATTTTATTTGGAGGAAAACATGTAATTTTACTATCTACTACAACTTACTGCTGTGAAAGGATAACCAGTTTTTAAAACACTTGTCCATGAAGACACTAAGAAATGTTTGGGAAGTATTGGAAATGTGAACATTTGGTTTCTTTTTGAATATAAAGAACTTATTAAGAGCATGCAAAAACAAGTGATGAACATTATGAAAATATTCTTCATGATATTAGAATTGGGGTTTTGACAAAACATGGTAAAGAAGCTTTACAAAGGCGGCTACTAACAAACTTGTTTCCAAATGAAAATATTGCACCTGAAATAATCAGGCATTACCCATGTGCTCCTTCAATCACCCACAGATTACATCTGCAGTCATGCAATCAAGCAGGAATAACCCATGGATGTAGAAAATCACCATACACTACAATTGTATTACTCCAATCGCCCAGGGTCTACCCTTACATTCGTACAATCACTCAGGCAGTTCTCATTCACTCCTCCAATCACCCACACTTTACCTCTCTACTCACACAAACACTCAGGCACTGGCCATAAACAGCTGCAATCACCCAGACATTAGTCCTGCACTCTTGCAATCACCCAGGCATTACCCATGCACTCCTTTAATCTTTTATACACTACCTGTACAAAATGTTGAACCCAAGTGTTCGCATCACCTGTACATTTCCCCATATATTCCACTTACCACAATTCATACAACACTTACAAATGTTTCTTTTTTAAATCAAGTTGGCGGTTCTGACAAGAACCATTGTTTTTCTTTTTTTTTCTTTTATATATTTTTTAGTTTTTTGAACTCTTTTTTACTTTTTTGGGTGGATTTTTCTTTTTTTAAAGAAACACTAAACAGAACCAACAGTGAAAATGATCAAAAAAGTAGGCAATTAGGATGTCATTGAATTAGAAAAAAATAAAATTAACAATGGTGGCTCCTAACAGCAAACAGGATGGCATCCCCCGATTGCTCACCAAAACATAGAGTTTTGCAACATTTCACGCAATGTTGCTCCAGCCTAGAAAAATCGGGAATGATGTTGAGACTGCTAGTTGTGGTAGAACTAGATGATGTGCTTGGTCCAGCAGTGTTGTTTTCGGTTCTTCTCTTTTCTTCCTTTCGTCGATGCTGTTATCTTGAGTGACACTGAGGATGTATAGTTTGTAAGTGTTTCAGCAAGTGTATTTTTTTCCAGAACCACGTGACAAAACATTTTTTCAAATGGTGCAGGTAAGTTAACGTGCATTGGCTTTTTTTTCTCCTGGTGGTATTGAGAAAAATGCTCATACAATACTTTCCTCTCTTTTTTTCACTGGTTCCTCCGACTCTTCTTTTTCTTTTCAGGTGGAATTTGCTGTGGATCATTTGCAGCTGCCATATTGAAACTAGTGAAGTAAACACCAAAAAAAGGTGAAAAAGAGTATCAGAAAACAATAGGTATATCTTCTGAAAAGCTCTGGAGGGAATGAAAAAAATGTGTGGGGTCATTCAAGTTCTAGAATGAAAAGATTCTTAACCAATCAAATTGTTTCTTTTAAAGTCACATGGGATTCGCGAAGCCGGAGCACAACCAGTGGACACCCTGCACGTCTTCCGAAAAATATATTTATCAATAATTTATCATTATTTCAGTTACAAATATATGATTTTTATAATACGTTTAAATAATATCTTGCTATAATATACATATTACTCTTCTATAAATATACCTTTAAAACTTAAAGATTTGAGATGAATTCATGCACCCGCAGTGACCCCCGGAACTACTTACGTGACGTTACGCGGGGCAAACTTTTGCGAACCTGCCGGTTATGAAACATGCATCCTACACGACTTAACCAATATGCCGGCTTGGCGGTATGCGAATCCACGTTTAAAAAAAAAAAAATTATATTTAGTAGAAAAGAGAAAACATTATATTATTTTCATAACAATTAAAAACTAAGAGAAATTATTTTATGAAAATTGTGCTTAAAAATTAGCATTTATAAAACCTTTGAAATTTACTGAAAAAACCACAGGTTTCAGGAACGTTATAGTAAGAAAGTAGCATTTTAAAAAAAAATTGAAATTCACTGAAAAGACCATAGGTTTCAGGGACAATATACTTAGAAATGAGCATTTATAAAACATTTGAAATTCACTGAAAAAATCATAGGTTTCAGGGACGTTATAGTTAGAAATTAGCTTTTGAAAAAGTTTTGAAATTCACTGAAAAAACCATAGGTTCTCAGGGACTTTATAGTTAGAAATTAGCATTTAAAAAAACATAGAAATTCACTGAAAAAAAACATAGGTTTCAGGGATGTTAAAGTTAGTTGGACATTTCACTGATACAAAACCAAAGAAATTCAGCTGTTATAGTTAGTTGAGCTAACTATAACTTGTGCTCCTGCAATGCACTGCTGATGACATCACATATTATATCACTCACAACATGGTCAGTGACATCACTGATGTCATCATTCTATTGTTATAGCTAAGATTCCCATAGATAGGAATTCCTCATATTTGTGCTTGCTAATAATCTTGTTAGTGTTTGACCAATCATCACAAAACCTAGCTGACCTATTGCCTTTTCTACATTGCCGGATGAAACAAAGCTTTGTGGATATTGGTCAATGGAGTGAATAGAAAAGAGGGGGTTGCCAAAATGTGTTTATCCACCAGTGCATTTTCCATTGACTCTATATCGACTGTACATCAAAAATGGCTGAACAGCTTTTAAGGATATATGGTATAAAGATTGATTATGTTGTATAGATGATCCTTTTTGGTAGAGGCATGGACTCCCACATACATTGCCTTTTATATATGTAATTACTTGGACATATACCACTGAGACATCCCTTCCCTCACTAGCACACCCATACACACACTCACCTACCCATACAGCTGTTTCCACATGCACTCTTGAACCCGTAAAGCCAGTGAATCAATCATTCAAACAAAAACTCTGGCAACCAATCAATAACCCATATAGACACTCATGTACTAACCAACCCATGCATCAGCTTACACAAAAGCAGACCGATACAGACATTCACACAGTTTAGTCACTAAACCATGCATTCAATAAGACACATGTAATAACTCACCTAAACAGTCAGTGACGCACCTACTAAATCCTTCTACATCCACTCATTCTTCAATAAACCTTGGCATATATATAATACATATTTAAACTTTATTGAAACACGCTTTTACTGGATGATGTCTTCTGCGATGTCATCAGGGATGTCACTGACCATGTCATGAATGATGTAATATGTGACGTCATCAGCAGTGCATTGTGGGGTCGCAAGTTATAGTTAACTGCACTAACTATAACGGCAACATTTCTATGGTTTAGTAGGAGTGAAATGTCCAACTAACTATAATGTCCCTGAAACTTATGTTTTTTTCAGTGAATATATATATGTGACCAAGGCCTCTGTGAAAGCCGAAACGTTATGCTGAGGTGCGCCTTCTCCACGATTGAATAAACTTGCTCACCTGCACTTGGGTCTCCTCTTTTTCTGCGCCGTCGGTATCCGTGATTGGGCTCCAGGCGAGAGAAAACTGAGATTGTTTCATATATATATATATATATTCACTGAAAAAACCATAGGTTATAGACCATATATAGTTAGGAATTTGCATTTACAAAACCTTGAAAATTCACTGAAAAAAACATAGGTTAGAGACCATATATAGTTAGCTGGACATTTTATTGACATAAAACCAATGAAATTCCATATATAGTTAGTTGCACTAACTATATATCGCGCACCCGCAATCCACTGCTGATGATGTCACATATTACATCATTCATGACATGGTCAGTGACATCACTGATGACATCACTGATGACATCTCAAATGACATCACTGATGACATCACTGATGACATCTCAAATGACATCACTGATGACATCATCTAGTGTCTGTGTGTTTTTGTAAAGTTTAAATATGTTTTACATATTGAAGAATGAGTGGATGTATGGAAGACTGAGTGTGTGTGTGGCTGGCTGGGAGGTGTGTGACTCTGTGCATATCAATGTGTACTTGTATCAGTGATTGTATAAGAGAGTAAGTATGTGTTAGTATATGTGTGAAAAGTATGGTGTTCTGTGTTTAACTGTATAGATGAGGAAATCGAAGTGTGATTGGTTCTTCACAGGACTGACTAGGTGTATGAGTGCATATGATAGTGTTGTAATAATGAGTGACTGTATGTATGAGTGATTGTATGGGTGAATGAGTGAATGTGTGTGTAGACGTAGGAATCAGTGAGTGCGTATGTAGTAACTGGTATTGGTGTGTCATGATGTCATCAGTGATGTCATTTGAGATGTCATCAGTGATGTCATTTGAGATGTCATCAGTGATGTCATCAGTGATGTCACTGAAGTATGGTGTTCTGTGTTTAACTGTATAGATGAGGAAATGGAAGTGTGATTGATTCTTTACAGGACTGACTAGGTGTGTGAGTAACTCCATGGATGAGTGGCAGTGTGTGAGTGTCTGCATAGGTGTATGAGTGCATATGATAGTGTTGTAATAATGAGTGACTGTATGTATGAGTGATTGTATGGGTGAATGAGTGAATGTGTGTGTAGACGTAGGAATCAGTGAGTGCGTATGTAGTAACTGGTATTGGTGTGTCATGATGTCATCAGTGATGTCATTTGAGATGTCATCAGTGATGTCATCAGTGATGTCAATTTTCAAAAATCCCATAGGAAAAAAATCCTAACTATATATACCTACTGGCTATCGCCAGTAGGTAATATATATACTGGCGATAGCCAGTAGGTATATATAGTTAGGATTTTTTTCCTATGGGATTTTTGAAAATTCTATGTCGAATAACTTTGGCGTTTGAGGACAGAATTGGCTGAAATTTTCAGGAAAATGGAACATTTTGTTTCTGAGCAGCCCCGAAAATTTGGGGGGGTTTCGTCAAGGGGGGGCCGAGAAAAAAGGGGGGTCCCAAAACATGTTTTTCCCATGCAATTTTCCATAGGGCGGTTGGCCTCACTTTTAGCATGAACGGCTGAATGGATTTACACCAAACTTGGCAAAATTGTAGGGACTGGTAGCCCGATGTGCCTTTGCTATGTCTCAAGATATAGGCTCCAGTGGTTTTTAAGAAAATTAACTTTGAAAAATATATATTGGGCTACATTGGGCTATATATATGTTGGAGCCCAAATGTAGCCCAATGTAGCCCAATGTAGCCCAATGTAGCCCAAAGATGGCCACCAGAGACAAAAAAAACCAAATGTAGCCCAAATATCAGCCAGATGTAGCCCAACTATAGCCCAATGACAGAATGTCCCAGAGTGTTCTAAAGAACAACTAGAGTGCTAACAGTCCTACTTATTACAAAGGTATGGCACACCTGAAGCCATCTTGATTGGAATAAAGTGGTAACTCTTAAAACATTTAATTTAAAAAGGAACAAAATGAGGGGGTTCATTTTGCCATAGAAAGTATGATTAGCGAATATATGACGAAATCCCGCATACCATCAGTCCGCAAAAAAAATCCCGCATGTACTATTAGGCCGCAAATTAAAATAACGAAAACCTTTAGAACGAATATGCCTTTAGCATACACTAAACAACTAAACTACCCTAAACCTTAAAACACTACCCCCAGCATGACCCTACACTACGCAAACACTACAACACTACCCTAAACCCTAAAACACTACCCCCAGCATGACCCTACACTACGCAAACACTACAACACTACCCAAAACCCTAAAACACTACACCCCAGCATGACCCTACACTACGCAAACACTACAACACTACCCTAAACCCTAAAACACTACCCCCAGCATGACCCTACACTACGCAAACACTACACTACCCAAAACCCTAAAACACTACACCCCAGCATGACCCTACACTACGCAAACACTACAACACTACCCTAAACCCTAAAACACTAGCCCCAGCATGACCCTACACTACGCAAACACTACAACACTACCCTAAACCCTAAAACACTACCCCCAACATGACCCTACACTACGCAAACACTACAACACTACCCTAAACCCTAAAACACTACCCCCAGCATGACCCTACACTACGCAAACACTACAACACTAGCCTAAACCCTAAAACACTACCCCCAGCATGACCCTACACTACGCAAACACTACAACACTACCCTAAACCCTAAAACACTACCCCCAGCATGACCCTACACTACGCAAACACTACAACACTACCCAAAACCCTAAAACACTACCCCCAGCATGACCCTACACTACGCAAACACTACAACACTACCCAAAACCCTAAAACACCACCCCCCAGCATGACCCTACACTACGCAAACACTACAACACTACCCAAAACCCTAAAACACTACCCCCAGCATGACCCTACACTACGCAAACAATACAACACTACCCAAAACCCTAAAACACTACCCCCAGCATGACCCTACACTACGCAAACACTACAACACTACCCAAAACCCTAAAACACTACACCCCAGCATGACCCTACACTACGCAAACACTACAATACTACCCAAAACCCTAAAACACTACACCCCAGCATGACCCTACACTACGCAAACACTACAACACTACCCAACACCCTAAAACACTACCCCCAGCATGACCCTACACTACGCAAACACTACAACACTACCCAAAACCCTAAAACACTACCCCCAGCATGACCCTACACTACGCAAACACTACAACACTACCCTAAACCCTAAAACACTACCCCCAGCATGACTCTACACTACACAAACACTACAACACAACCCTAAACCCTAAAACACTACCCCCAGCATGACCCTACACTACGCAAACACTACAACACAACCCTAAACCCTAAAACACTACCCCCAGCATGACCCTACACTACGCAAACACTACAACACTACCCTAAACCCTAAAACACTACCCCCAGCATGACCCTACACTACGCAAACACTACAACACAACCCAAAACCCTAAAACACTACACCCCAGCATGACCCTACACTACGCAAACACTACAACACTACCCTAAACCCTAAAACACTACCCCCAGCATGACCCTACACTACGCAAACACTACAACACTACCCAAAACCCTAAAACACTACACCCCAGCATGACCCTACACTACGCAAACACTACAACACTACCCTAAACCCTAAAACACTAGCCCCAGCATGACCCTACACTACGCAAACACTACAACACTACCCTAAACCCTAAAACACTACCCCCAACATGACCCTACACTACGCAAACACTACAACACTACCCTAAACCCTAAAACACTACCCCCAGCATGACCCTACACTACGCAAACACTACAACACTAGCCTAAACCCTAAAACACTACCCCCAGCATGACCCTACACTACGCAAACACTACAACACTAGCCTAAACCCTAAAACACTACCCCCAGCATGACCCTACACTACGCAAACACTACAACACTACCCTAAACCCTAAAACACTACCCCCAGCATGACCCTACACTACGCAAACACTACAACACTACCCAAAACCCTAAAACACTACCCCCAGCATGACCCTACACTACGCAAACACTACAACACTACCCAAAACCCTAAAACACCACCCCCCAGCATGACCCTACACTACGCAAACACTACAACACTACCCAAAACCCTAAAACACTACCCCCAGCATGACCCTACACTACGCAAACAATACAACACTACCCAAAACCCTAAAACACTACCCCCAGCATGACCCTACACTACGCAAACACTACAACACTACCCAAAACCCTAAAACACTACACCCCAGCATGACCCTACACTACGCAAACACTACAATACTACCCAACACCCTAAAACACTACACCCCAGCATGACCCTACACTACGCAAACACTACAACACTACCCAACACCCTAAAACACTACCCCCAGCATGACCCTACACTACGCAAACACTACAACACTACCCAAAACCCTAAAACACTACCCCCAGCATGACCCTACACTACGCAAACACTACAACACTACCCTAAACCCTAAAATACTACACCCCAGCATGACCCTACACTACGCAAACACTACAACACTACCCAAAACCCTAAAACACTACCCCCAGCATGACCCTACACTACGCAAACACTACAACACTATCCTAAACCCTAAAACACTACGCCCAGCATGACCCTACACTACGCAAACACTACAACACTACCCTAAACCCTAAAACACTAGCCCCAGCATGACCCTACACTACGCAAACACTACAACACAACCCTAAACCCTAAAACACTACCCCCAGCATGACCCTACACTACGCAAACACTACAACACAACCCTAAACCCTAAAACACTACCCCCAGCATGACCCTACACTAAACAACCACCACAACTCTACACTACACTAACACAACACTACACTACACAACCCTACACTACACTACACAATCACTAACCCACGAAAAAATTAACACAAACCCACTTACCTCTCTCGTCATCGTGGTTTTCACAACGCAAATGCATTTACCATACATGCCTTTAAAACGTAATTCTTTGTAAAGGCATGCGCGATAAATGCACATGCGTTTTGAAAAAATGCAGGATAATGGTATGCGAGGTCAATGACCTTGCGGGATTATGGTATGCGGACTGAAAGTCTGCGGGATAAAAAATGCGGGAAAATGGCTGCAAACCATGATTAGCAGCAGACTTCCCTGGTGAGCACTAGCTTTACTACAGTGATCTAATGAGCAACTAGAGTGCTAACATTCAGAATTTATGGCAAATGTGTGACACATCTGAATGCCTTCTTGATAGAACCAAAGTAAACAAGCATTGAAAATGCATTAGATCTCGCCCTCGTTTAAGTTAAAGCCATTCTGTTTGTAATGAGGTGGCTTTTTAGCTTTGCTTTTATTAGTGTTTTTAAAACTTTCATGTAAATAACATGCATATGTATGCATATATGTATATGTATGCATGCATTTATATTTATATAGATATGCAGATTTTATATGTTTATATATGTATATTACCTACTGGCGATAGCCAGTGGGTATATATATATAGTTAGGATTTTTTCTCTATGGGATTTCTGAAAATTCTATGTCTAATAACTTTGGCGTTTGTGGACGGAATTGGCTGAAATTTTCAGGAAAATGGCACATTTTGTTTCTGAGCAGCCCCTGAAAATATGGGTGGGTTTCGTCAAGGGGGGGTCGAGAAAAAAGGGGGGTCCCAAAACGCGTTTTTCCCATTCATTTTTCCATAGGGCGGTTGGACTCACTTTTAGCTCGAAAGCCTGAATAGATTTACATGAAACTTGGCAAAATTGTAGATATGGTTTGCCCGACGTGCCTTTGCTATGTCTCAATATATGTGCTCCAGTGAATTTTGAGAAATTAACGTTTAAAAAAATATATATATCTGTGACAGCGCTCCGGTTAGCGCCCCGGTTCGCGTACCTGACGCGTAACGGAACTTCGCGAAGCGAAGCTGATTGGCTCTCCGGTGTCTGTCAACATTCTAAACAGTCCGGAGCGGCCGCCATCTTGTCTCTCGGTACGATCGAGAGACAAGATGTGGTGAAAAACGAAGGGGGAAATGAAGGAAAGGGGGCAAGGTAGACCACTCCTGACCCCCTAGGATTGATGAGGGGGATATTAAAGTGCCCCGCGGGGCGATTTTACGCCGTAGAGGCGCGTCCCGGTACGCGAACCGGGCAGCTCACCGGGCAGCTAACCGGGCAGCTAACCGGCAGCGTAGCTGTCAACATTGTAAACAGTCCGGAGCGGCCGCCATCTTGTCTCTCGGTAGGTTCGAGAGACAAGATGTGGTGAAAAAAGAAGGGGGAAATGAAGGAAAGGGGGCAAGGTAAACCCCTCCTGACCCCCTAGGATTGATGAGGGGGATATTAAAGTCCCCCGCGATTTTTCACGGTAGAGGCGCTTCCCGGTACGCAACCGGCAGCGTAACGGGAGTCCGCCATCTTGTGTTTTTGGAGCGTCCGGTTCGCGTACCGGGTAGCGTCCCGGTAAGCGTAACAAGGGGAAAGCCAAGAGAAACAGTTAAAAAAAAATTAAGGGAATAGATTTCCAGCAAACTTGGCAAAATTGTAGGGACTGTTTGTTTGATGTGCCTTTGCAAGGCCTCAAGATATGTGCACGTGTGGATTTTGTCTAATTAAGGTTAAAAAAAATATATATATCTGTAAGCGTGCTCCGGCACGCTTACGTTACGGGTTTTGTTTGCGCTGCAGAGCCGATACGTCACGGTTATGCGACGCGTCATGAGGCGTCTCACGTGGCTACGTGATACGTCACGTAATAAAGAATATATTTTACAGCTATAGATATTAGCTTTTAAAAAACCAATGAAATTCACTGAAAAAACCATAGGTTATAGACCATATATAGTTAGGAATTTGCATTTACAAAACCTTGAAAATTCACTGAAAAAACCATAGGTTAGAGACCATATATAGTTAGCTGGACATTTTATTGACATAAAACCAATGAAATTCCATATATAGTTAGTTGCACTAACTATATATCGCGCACCCGCAATCCACTGCTGATGATGTCACATATTACATCATTCATGACATGGTCAGTGACATCACTGATGACATCACTGATGACATCTCAAATGACATCACTGATGACATCACTGATGACATCTCAAATGACATCACTGATGACATCATGACACACCAATACCAGTTACTACATACGCACTCACTGATTCCTACGTCTACACACACATTCACTCATTCACCCATACAATCACTCATACATACAGTCACTCATTATTACAACACTATCATATGCACTCATACACCTATGCAGACACTCACACACTGCCACTCATCCATGGAGTTACTCACACACCTAGTCAGTCCTGTAAAGAATCAATCACACTTCCATTTCCTCATCTATACAGTTAAACACAGAACACCATACTTCAGTGACATCACTGATGACATCACTGATGACATCTCAAATGACATCACTGATGACATCTCAAATGACATCACTGATGACATCATGACACACCAATACCAGTTACTACATACGCACTCACTGATTCCTACGTCTACACACACATTCACTCATTCACCCATACAATCACTCATACATACAGTCACTCATTATTACAACACTATCATATACACTCATACACCTAGTCAGTCCTGTGAAGAATCAATCACACTTCGATTTCCTCATCTATACAGTTAAACACAGAACACCATACTTTTCACACATATACTAACACATACTTACTCTCTTATACAATCACTGATACAAGTACACATTGATATGCACAGAGTCACACACCTCCCAGCCAGCCACACACACACTCAGTCTTCCATACATCCACTCATTCTTCAATATGTAAAACATATTTAAACTTTACAAAAACACAGACACTAGATGATGTCATCAGTGATGTCATTTGAGATGTCATCAGTGATGTCATCAGTGATGTCATTTGAGATGTCATCAGTGATGTCATCAGTGATGTCACTGACCATGTCATGCATGATGTAATATGTGACATCATCAGCAGTGGATTGCGGGTGCGCGATATATAGTTAGTGCAACTAACTATATATGGAATTTCATTGGTTTTATGTCAATAAAATGTCCAGCTAACTATATATGGTCTCTAACCTATGGTTTTTTCAGTGAATATATATATATATTCACTGAAAAAACCATAGGTTATAGACCATATATAGTTAGGAATTAGCATTTACAAAACCTTGAAAATTCACTGAAAAAACCATAGGTTATAGACCATATATAGTTAGGAATTAGCATTTACAAAACCTTATTTTACTCACACAAAACCATTGAAATTCCATATATAGTTAGTTGCACTAACTATATATCGCGCACCCGCAATCCACTGCTGATGATGTCACATATTACATCATTCATGACATGGTCAGTGACATCACTGATGACATCACTGATGACATCTCAAATGACATCACTGATGACATCTCACTTGACATCAATGATCACATCACTGATGATATCATTCATGTGATAATACAATGCATCTCCTCACACTCTAATATAACCTCTATTACACCCAGTGTTAAATAGAGAGTATAATTTTTGAAACCATTGACACACCAATACTAGTTACTACATACGCACTCACTGATTCCTATGTCTACACACACATTCACTCATACAATCATTCATACATACAATCACTCATCTTTACAACACTATCATATGCACTCATACACCTATACAGACACTCACACTCTGCCACTCATCCATGGAGTTACTCACACACCTAGTCAGTCCTGAAAAGAATCAATCACACTTCCATTTTCTCATCTATACAGTTAAACACAGAACACCTTACATTTTTGAAACATATACTAACACATACTTACTCTCTTATAGAATCACTGATACAAGTACACATTGATCTGCACAGAGTCACACACCTCCCAGCCAGCCATACACACACTCAGTCTCCCATACAAATACTTGTGCAACCAATCAATAACCCATTTAGCTACTTATATAGCTACTGATCAACACATGCAGCAGCTTGCACAACAACAGACATACTGATGCACAATTTCAGACAGTTTAGTCACTAACCCGTGCATTCAGTAAGACGCATTTAATCACTCACTCATACAGTCAATCACGCACCTACTAAAACCTTCATTCAGACACTTATACATCCACTCATTCTTCAATATGTAAAACATATTTAAACTTTACAGAAACACATAATCACTGGATGTTGTCATCAGTGATGTCATCAGTGATGTCACTGACCATGTCATGAATGATGTAATATGTGACATCATCAGCAGTGGATTGCGGGTGCGCGATATATAGTTAGTGCAACTAACTATATATGGAATTTCAATGGTTTTGTGTGAGTAAAATAAGGTTTTGTAAATGCTAATTCCTAACTATATATGGTCTATAACCTATGGTTTTTTCAGTGAATTTTCAAGGTTTTGTAAATGCTAATTCCTAACTATATATGGTCTATAACCTATGGTTTTTTCAGTGAATTTCATTGGTTTTTTAACAGCTAATATCTGTAGCTGTAAAATGTATTCTTCTTTAAATCCAAAAATATATTTTATATGTTTATGAATAATTTTTTTTTTTAATATTTTTTTTTCTTCGTTCCCGCTTCGCGAATCGGGAAGCTTCCCGTTAGCTGACCTTGATGCCGCGAAATAGACCGCGAGCCGGTAAACGTTTCTTTACCGCAACTGCCGCGTTACAAAACAACATCGTGACGCCTCCCGTCCGCATGACGTTTCACATTGTCGCGTGATACGTCATATGACGTGCTACGTTAGCGAACTGGTACGCGAACCGAGTCGCAAATCGCAGGTTTCTGGAAGCAAACCGGGAGGCCCTGCAAAGCGCTTAACGTAAACACAGCAGGTCATGTGACTTGGTAATAACACTTTTCATTGGTTCATTTCACTTTTGGTTTCCTAATGATGTAAGACTAGGTCATATAATCTAAAATGAACACTTTTCATTGGTTGAGAACTCTTGTTTTTCCCAAATGATGAAAATCCCTCCTTCTTTCCTCACTCTGACTTTCATCATTGTGAGAGAAAGACCCTTTGTGATCACTGAGCAATGGCTTCTTTAGTAGCTTCAGCTGGTGCTTCCCCACCACCTCCACCACATCCAAGGAAGAGTGGACCACCTGCTCAAGTTATAATTCAACAAGAAGAGGAAGAAGAGGAACAGGACGACGAGCACGAAGAGAGGCAGTTTTTGCCTGAGGAGCCCAGGACGTCTCACCGGAAAGAAAACTTCATTTGGCAATTTTTTAAAATTCCCAAAGGTGAGAAAAAAGTAAATGCAAGATACGTAACTTGCCTTATATGTCAAGATAGACTGTCCAGAAGAACCGAGAAAAAATACAGTTTCGGAAACTACACAATGCATCGCCATATGACTAGGTGGCATCCTAACAACTACAGTGCTCCAAAGTTATTAGACATAGAATTTTCAAAAATCCCATAGAGAAAAAATCCTAACTATATATACCTACTGGCGACCGCCAGTAGGTAATATATATATATAGAGAAAAAATCCTAACTATATATACCTACTGGCGACCGCCAGTAGGTAATATATATATATATATATATTACCTACTGGCGGTCGCCAGTAGGTATATATAGTTAGGATTTTTTCTCTATGGGTTTTTTGAAAATTCTATGTCTAATAACTTTGGCGTTTGTGGACAGAATTGGCTGAAATTTTCAGGGAAATGGCACATTTTGTTTCTGAGCAGCCCTTGAAAATTTGGGGGGGGTTTGTCCAGTGGGGGCCGAGAAAAAAGGGGGGTCCCAAAACGTGTTTTTAACATTGAGTTTTCCATAGGGCGGTTGGCCTCACTTTTAGCCCGAACGGCTGAATGGATTTGCACGAAACTTGGCAAAATTGTAGGGACTGGTAGCCCGATGTGCCTTTGCTAGGTCTCAATATATGTGCTTCAGTGGATTTTGAGAAATTAACGTTCAAAAAAAGATATATATCTGTAACAGCGCACCGCTTCGCGTACTTTTCGCGTTACGGAGCTTTGCGAAGCGAAGCTGATTGGCTCTCCGGTGTCTGTAAACATTCCAAACAGTACGTAGCGGCCGCCATCTTGTCTCTCGGTAGGATCAAGAGACAAGAGGAGGCCAAAGCGAAGGGGCAAATGACCATAAGGGGGCATAGTAGATCCTCGCTGACCCCCTAGGTTTGATGTGGAGGTTTTAAAAGGGCCCCGCGGGGCAAAAAAAAAAATAATAATAATAATCGAACGGCTGAATGGATTTGCACGAAACTTGGTAAAATATTAGGGACTGGTAGCCCGATGTGCCTTTGCTATGTCTCAATATATGTGCTTCAGTGAATTTTGAGAAATTAACGTTCAAAAACAAGATATATATCTGTAACAGCGCTCCGCTTCGCGGAGATAAAATTATATCTGTATTACCTAGCTGTTGCTAACACCAGTTAGCGACGGCTAGTAGGAGATAGCGACCATCTTGGGTCCCACTTTGCATGTGAGTGATATTTATCACTAATGACATGCAAAGTGGGCATGCCAAGATGTTAGCGACTGGAAACAGTCGCTAACATCGCTATCTCCTAGGGACTGGTAGCCCGATGTGCCTTTGCTATGTCTCAATATATGTGCTTCAGTGCATTTTGAGAAATTAACGTTCAAAAACAAGATATATATCTGTAACAGCGCTCCGCTTCGCGGAGATAAAATTATATCTGTATTACCTAGCTGTTGCTAACACCAGTTAGCGACGGCTAGTAGGAGATAGCGACCATCTTGGGTCCCACTTTGCATGTGAGTGATATTTATCACTAATGACATGCAAAGTGGGCATGCCAAGATGTTAGCGACTGGAAACAGTCGCTAACATCGCTATCTCCTATTATCAACTTTTGGAAATATTCGAATATCTCCAAAAAGTAACAGCTGCCCTGAGCAGTTCTTAGCCATGTTATCCAATGGGAGGTGGATAACATGGCTAAGAGCATTAGCTCGGTAATGCATGAATATCGCTGAGTTTTCAGCGATATTAATGCATTGCGGTCGTTTTTTATCGTATTTGCGATAAACCTTGATAATAGCAAGGTTTATCTGCGATAATTTCTGACGGTAAAAAAATCTTTGCAATGCATCGTTAGGGATAAATATTGCTTAACTTTGGTAATATGCCCCAACGTCTGTTAACGTTCGATTCGAAGGAAATCTGGAATTGTTGAAAAACATTGTGTGCGCCATCTTGTCTTTTTTCAAATGCCACACTTTTGTCGTGCACGGCAGCCATTATAGATGCCTTGACCAGACCCACTCTGTGCACGCTGTCGATCCTTAGCATGGCTCCCCACCCTCGCAAGCATCTCACCCAGGCAGTGGTCACCCCCGCTCTCTGTCTTATGCATGGGTAATAAACCTCCCCCCATCTGCGCTGCTCTTCCCTGAGAATCACACCCTGTGCCCGCCCGACACCTCCCTTTCGCCCTATTCACTACCGCACCCTCTGACACTGCTTTTCCTCTGTGTCCGATTGTCCAGGCCGGTCCTAGGCTATCAGCTAGCCCTGCAGATGTAGTTTATGGCCACAGCTGTAAAGAATCACCCCTCTTCAAAGGAGTTATAGTAGATCAAGGCCCACACTCGATGAGATCCGTCACAGCAGAAGCGTTGCTATTATCTGAAAACCATCCTGTATTGTGATTGGGGAGGGGACCGAGCGTGAAGCGGAAGATTCCAGGGATGACTCTTTGTACATCAAAGTTTTTACAATTATGTGTCACATTAAAAATATATAGCACTCCGACAAAGTAGTAAGATTATAAAACTTTAATAATTTATAAATATATACAAGAAAACAAAAATAGTAATAACATATAAACATTTTTAGGGAAAAACAACGAAGTAGCGGTCGGCTGTGCGTATAGTCCCAACGCAGCACAACGTCCAGATTTCCGGCGTGGGGCGTCGCGGGGGGTGGGTCATCAGTAGCAAACTGTTGTGCGAATAGTTCCAAGGCAGCAGAACGCGCCGAAATCTAGATGACACGAAAGTGATGTCTAGTAAGTTGCCACCCAGCAAATAACGGCGTGGGGCGTCGCGGGGGGTGGGTCATCAGTAGCAAACTGTTGTGCGAATAGTTCCAAGGCAGCAGAACGATGGCACCAAGGTGATGTCCAGTAAGTTGCCGCACTGGTTTTGGTATCCTACAATGCTGCTCCGAATAACGGCGTGGGGCGCCCCGGGGGAGGCGGCGTGAACGGGCCTCTCCAGGTGGAGTCTCATCTGTTTTAGTGGGGCGCCCCTTTACCGTTTCAGTTGCCATTCCGTCCGCTTTTGGTCCACTGTGTCAAAATCCGCCATTCAGCTGAGTTGCGCCCACTCTTGCGGTGCAGCGATAGGCGGCTGCCACAGGACTCTCAAAATGGCGGCAGGCTCTTTCCTTTTTGAGCGTGGTCCACTGAAATGGCCCTGGGACACCTTGGAAATTGGACGCTTGTCTGCTAGGTCTTGGACCCCATTCTCGAAAGCGTCCCCTCCGCCTTGAGAATTCATCAAAAGTTTTGGGGGCCCTGACTCCTGCAGGCTTCTGGTGGGGAGCGGCTGCCATGATTGCTCGCGGAATGACCACGACGGAGCTACGAGATGGTGGTGCTCTCATGCTGACGCCAGTTTAGTCTGAAACATCCAGAAACAAGGTGGGGCTTTCATCGTTTGGGGGAAAAAAAAAGTTTTCATCCAATGAAAAGTGTTGTTTTTAGGTCATATGATCAAGCCTTCCATCATTAGGAAACCAAAAGTAAAATGAACCAATGAAAAGTTTTATAAACAAGTCACATGACCTGTTATGCGGCATAGGGTATAAAATGCGGAGAAAATACGTTGGCACGTGAGGCGGCGTCAGTAGCGGACCGATGTGCGAATAGGCCGAAGGCAATACAACGCGCCAAGATCCGGATGGCACCGAGGTGGTGTCCAGCAAGTTGCAGCACTGGTGTGGCCATCCTACAATGCTGAAAGTCGGCGTGGGGCGCCCCGTTGGCCTGTGAGTTTGCGTCAGTAGCGGACCGATGTGCGAATAGGCCGAAGGCAGCACAACGCGCCAAGATCCGGATGGCACCGAGGTGGTGTCTAGTAAGTTGTCGCACTTCTGTGGCCATCCTACAATGTTGAAAGTCGGCGTGGGGCGCCCCGTTGGCCTGTGAGATGGCGTCAGTAGCGGACCGATGTGCGAATGGGGCCAAAGGCAGCGCAACAATATTTTCTGACTGACACCACAAGGCGCTGAGATGCCAAGATCCGGATGGCACCGAGGTGATGTCTAAGTTGCGGACTGATGTGCGAATGGGGCCAAAGGCAGCGTAACAATATTTTTTGTATGGAAGATACCACTAGGCGTTGAGATGCCAAGATTCGGATGGCACTGAGGTGATGTCTAGCAAGTTGCTGTACTGGTGTGGTCATCCTACAATGCTGAAACTCGGCGTGGGTCGCCCCATTAGCCTGTGAGATGGCGTCAGTAGCGGACCGATGTGCGAATAGGCCGAAGGCAGCACAACGCGCCAAGATCCGGATGTCACCGTGGTGGTTTCATAGTTGAGAGGCACTTCATCTGCAGTGGGGCGCCGAGATCCGGATGGCACCGAGGTGATGTCTAGCAAGTTGCTGTACTGGTGTGGTCATCCTACAATGCTGAAACTCGGCGTGGGTCGCCCCATTAGCCTGTGAGATGGCGTCAGTAGCGGACCGATGTGCGAATAGGCCGAAGGCAGCACAACGCGCCAAGATCCGGATGTCACCGTGGTGGTTTCATAGTTGAGAGGCACTTCATCTGCAGTGGGGCGCCGAGATCCGGATGGCACCGAGGTGATGTCTAGCAAGTTGCTGTACTGGTGTGGTTATTCTACAATGCTGAAACTCGGCGTGGGGCGCCCCATTAGCCTGTGAGATGGCGTCAGTAGCGGACCGATGTGCGAATGGGGCCAAAGGCAGCGCAACAATATTTTCTGAAGAGAAGACACCAAAAGGTGCTGACATTCCAAGATCCGGATGGCACCGAGGTGGTGTCTAGCAAGCTATGCAGTTGAGTTGTGTGCGCACTTGCGGCGAATAGGTCGAAGGCAGCATAACAATGTTTTCTGAATAGGAGACACCACAAGGCGTTGAGATTCGGTTACCACCGAGGTGATGTCTAGCAAGTTGCCGCACTGGTGTGGCCATCCTACAATACTGCTCCGAATAACGGCGTGGGGTGCCCGAAGGGGGGGGGGAGCCGGCGTGAATGGGCCTTCCTAGGTGGAGGCTCGTCTGCTGTAGTGGGGCACCCCTTTACCGTTTCAGTTGCCATTCAGCTGAGTTTCGGCTGCTCTTGATGCTACAGCGACAGGCGGCTGCAAGAGGACTCTCAAAATGGCGGCCTGTTCTTTGGATTTGGGCCTGGTCCACTAAAATGGCCCTGGGACACCTTAGAACTCGGACGCTCGATTTTTTTTTCCTTTCCTGTACATGCAAAAAAAGGTAAATGCCCGGTACGTTACACGCTTCATCTGCCACGATGAACTCTCCAGAGGAACCGAAAAAAAATATAGTTGTGGTAACTATACCATGCATCGTCATATGGAGAGGTGGCACCAATTAATTATAGTGCTGCATAAAAGAGAGATTTGGAGGAGAACCCCTGACCTGCTAGTACATTCATCAAAGAAGTGGCACTGAGAGCTTCAGAGGCAAGGGAAACGGTCCCAAATATTTAGAAGAACTTTGGAAAGATTAAAATGACATGTTTAGATTGTGGCAAATTAATTTCATGTGGACAGATGAGTGTTACTCTAATAAATACAGCATATGAACATCATCATAGTCGATGGTTGGTAGAGACATTTTGACTATATCCTGGACCTGCCCGTCCTCGCCCAAAATGGCGCCGGAATAAATGGGACTCGTAACTCCTTGTTGTGTACTGGTTGCAGAACCTTGAAATCACGAGATACGTATGCAGTTTTGAAGCACATGGCGGGCGGGGACGAGAATTGATTGAATATTTCGACATCCCTATTGATATTAAGTTCTGATGTGTTATTGATTACTGTACTGTTGAAAGTTCGAATTAACGTCACCCATGGTACTTGCCCGCAAATGTATATCTAGATAATTTTATTGTAACTGGCCCTGTCGTATTTTAATTATAAAATGTACGTCCACCGATTCCGTAACTGTTAGACACCTTAGTTCTTGCAACCTAATGGCCCGCCCGTTACGTTCCTCTACAGTGTAAATGTCTATTCATCATATACGATTACAGTTTGCTCTGTGGCAGGCCCACGTGGTTATAGGCTCGTATTTGTATAATGAAATTTTCACAATAAAGGTTTTTAAAAGAAAACATGGTAGTAGTATATACATTGGTAAAGTTTTTAATAATAGTGACTGTTTTAGAATCATTAAAAGGCAAGTGAAATAAAGCAGACCAATTACATGAAGGGTAAAAGGTATAATACGAAGGAACGCAGTAAAGATAAATGGTCAAGGGCTGTTGTGTTTTCTATTCCTGCAACATAAAGTGATCGATAAGAATCTCATATTCAGGCGTATCGGCGACTAAGACAGCAGGTCGACCCTCTTTTGCTCAACGGCTCCGTCATGGAACGAAGAAACGCTCTTTTTCTCGAAAAAAGAATATATTTTACTTGCAGGACAGTTGTAAAATTTCCGGGAAAGTACATTAGCCTGGAACATTATAACATATATTTAAGAAAAAATAATGTTCGGAAGTAATGAAAAGCGTAATTTTTAGGTCATATGACCAAGCCTTTCATCATTACAATAAGAAAAGTAAAATGAACCAATGAAAAGTTTTATTAACAAGTCACATGACTTGTTATGCTTACGTTACGCGCTGCGCGCCCCGGATGACTTCCGGATGCGCTAACGCGGCGCGTCATATGACGCATTACGCGAGAACGCAGGTACAGAATATAGTCAAAATGTCTCCACCAACCAGCGGTCGGAACACAACCCCTTTCAGCAGGCTAAATAGTTCTGTTAAATGACAACAGAAGGGACAGGCAACAAGAACCATCAGTCAAAGAGGGGAGGGCTAGTTCTTCTCTATCGGGTTACATTGGGGCGCTACCGGAACTGATCGAATTGGTAGTCTACAGTGTTTCTGGATGTTTCAGACTGAAGCTGGGGTTAGCATGAGAGCAGCACCATTTCGTAGCTCCGTCGTGGTCATTCCGCAACCAATCATGGCAGCCGTTCTTTATCGTTATTTTGGGCGGGGTGGGTGGCGGAGCCGAGCTGTTTTGCAGCCATCATTGTGTGGAGTTCAGTTCATCTCACTAGTTTTGTATTTGTCATGAGGGGTTGTTCCTAATGTTTCTATTTTAGCGAGGTCAAAAAGAGATCCCATTAGTGGCCTACTGATTTTGCTCGATTCCTTTTCTTTTTTTTTACACGATTTTTCGTTATCTGCAAAGACTAAACAGAGTATTGCGACTCTGTGTTTGTTTGTAAATAGAGAATGAACCAAAGAGAACTAATTCTAAAACAGTAAATACTTGGATAACAATCAATCAAATGGAGAGAGAAGCAGGCACGACGGATTACAATGGGGGCAAAGGCCTGCGTTAACTACCTTTCACTATCTGCAAAGAGAGAGTACTCCTAATAGAAATGAGGGGGGGGGGCACCATTCAAAGCAGATCAGTGTGCATAAACACGAAAATGTTTTCACTTACCACGTACTTGACATTCGACAGCTTATGATATTTGCTATTAAAAAACCATTGAAATTCACTGAAAAAACCATAGGTTATAGACCATATATAGTTAGGAATTAGCATTTACAAAACCTTGAAAATTCACTGAAAAAACCATAGGTTATAGACCATATATAGTTAGGAATTAGCATTTAAAAAACCTTATTTTACTCACACAAAACCATTGAAATTCCATATATAGTTAGTTGCACTAACTATATATCGCGCACCCGCAATCCACTGCTGATCATGTCACATATTACATCATTCATGACATGGTCAGTGACATCACTGATGACATCTCAAATGATATCACTGATGACATCACTGATGACATCTCAAATGACATCACTGATGACATCATCTAGTGTCTGTGTGTTTTTGTAAAGTTTAAATATGTTTTACATATTGAAGAATGAGTGGATGTATAAGTGGTTTTTTCAGTGAATATATTACCTACTGGCGGTCGCCAGTAGGTATATATAGTTAGGATTTTTTCTCTATGGGTTTTTTGAAAATTCTATGTCTAATAACTTTGGCGTTTGTGGACGGAATTGGCTGAAATTTTCAGGAAAATGGCACATTTTGTTTCTGAGCAGCCCTTGAAAATTTGGGGGGGGTTCGTCCAGTGGGGGCCGAGAAAAAAGGGGGGTCCCAAAACGTGTTTTTAACATTGAGTTTTCCATAGGGCGGTTGGCCTCACTTTTAGCCCGAACGGCTGAATGGATTTGCACGAAACTTGGCAAAATTGTAGGGACTGGTAGCCCGATGTGCCTTTTGTAGGTCTCAATATATGTGCTCCAGTGGATTTTGAGAAATTAACGTTTAAAAAAAGATATATATCTGTAACAGCGGACCAGTTAGCGCACTGGTTCGCGGACTTTTCGCGCAACGGAGCTTTGTGAAGCGAAGCTGATTGGTTCTCTGGCGTCTGTCAACATTCCAAAAAGTCCGTAGCGGCCGCCATCTTGTCTCTCGGTAGGATCGAGAGACAAGAGGAGGCCAAAGCGAAGGGGCAAATGACCATAAGGGGGAATAGTAGATCCTCGCTGACCCCCTAGGTTTGATGTGGAGGTTTTAAAAGGGCCCCGCGGGGCAAAAAAAAAAAATTATAATAATAATCTTACGGCTGAATGGATTTGCACGAAACTTGGCAAAATTGTAGGGACTGGTAGCCCGATGTGCCTTTGCTAGGTCTCAATATATGTGCTTCAGTGGATTTTGAGAAATTAACGTTCAAAAAAAGATATATATCTGTAACAGCGGACCGCTTCGCGTACTTTTCGCGTTACGGAGCTTTGCGAAGCGAAGCTGATTGGCTCTCCGGTGTCTGTAAACATTCCAAACAGTCCGTAGCGGCCGCCATCTTGTCTCTCGGTAGGATCGAGAGACAAGAGGAGGCCAAAGCGAAGGGGCAAATGACCATAAGGGGGCATAGTAGATCCTCGCTGATCCCCTAGGTTTGATGTGGAGGTTTTAAAAGGGCCCCGCGGGGCAAAAAAAATAAATAATAATAATAATCGAACGGCTGAATGGATTTGCACGAAACTTGGTAAAATATTAGGGACTGGTAGCCCGATGTGCCTTTGCTAGGTCTCAATATATGTGCTTCAGTGCATTTTGAGAAATTAACGTTCAAAAACAAGATATATATCTGTAACAGCGCTCCGCTTCGCGGAGATAAAATTATATCTGTATTACGTAGCTGTTGCTAACACCAGTTAGCGACGGCTAGTAGGAGATAGCGACCATCTTGGGCCCCACTTTGCATGTGAGTGATATTTATCACTAATGACATGCAAAGTGGGCATGCCAAGATGTTAGCGACTGGAAACAGTCGCTAACATCGCTATCTCCTATTATCAACTTTTGGAAATATTCGAGATAAGCGCGAATATCTCCAAAAAGTAACAGCTGCCCTGAGCAGTTCTTAGCCATGTTATCCAATGGGAGGTGGATAACATGGCTAAGAGCATTAGCTCGGTAATGCATGAATATCGCGGAGTTTTCAGCGATATTAATGCATTGCGCTCGTTTTTTATCGTATTTGCGATAAACCTTGATAATAGCAAGGTTTATCTGCGATAATTTCTGACGGTAAAAAAATCTTTGCAATGCATCGTTAGGGATAAATATCGCTTAACTTTGGTAATATGCCCCAACGTCTGTTAACGTTCGATTCGAAGGAAATCAGGAATTGTTGAAAAACATTGTGTGCGCCATCTTGTCTTTTTTCAAATGCCACACTTTTGTCGTGCACGGCAGCCATTTTAGATGCCTTGACCAGATCCACTCTGTGCACGCTGTCGATCCTTAGCATGGCTCCCCACCCTCGCAAGCATCTCCCCCAGGCAGTGGTCACCCCCGCTCTCTGTTTTATGCATGGGTAATAAACCTCCCCCCATCTGCGCTGTTCTTCCCTGAGAATCACACCCTGTGCCCGCCCGACACCTCCCTTTCGCCCTATTCACTACCGCACCCTCTGACACTCCTTTTCCTCTGTGTCCGATTGTCCAGGCCGGTCCTAGGCTATCAGCTAGCCCTGCAGATGTAGTTTATAGCCACAGCTGTAAAGAATCACCCGTCTTCAAAGGAGTTATAGTAGATCAAGGCCCACACTCGATGAGATCCGTCACAGCAGAAGCGTTGCTATTATCTGAAAACCATCCTGTATTGTGATTGGGGAGGGGACCGAGCGTGAAGCGGAAGATTCCAGGGATGACTCTTTGTACATCAAAGTTTTTACAATTATGTGTCACATTAAAAATATATAGCACTCCGACAAAGTAGTAAGATTATAAAACTTTAATAATTTATAAATATATACAAGAAAACAAAAATAGTAATAACATATAAACATTTTTAGAGAAAAACAACGAAGTAGCGGTCGGCTGTGCGAATAGTCCCAACGCAGCACAACGTCCAGATTTCCGGCGTGGGGCGTCGCGGGGGGTGGGTGATCAGTAGCAAACTGTTGTGCGAATAGTTCCAAGGCAGCAGAACGCGCCGAAATCTAGATGACACAAAAGTGATGTCTAGTAAGTTGCCACCCAGCAAATAACGGCGTGGGGCGTCGCGGGGGGTGGGTCATCAGTAGCAAACTGTTGTGCGAATAGTTCCAAGGCAGCAGAACGATGGCACCAAGGTGATGTCCAGTAAGTTGCCGCACTGGTTTTGGTATCCTACAATGCTGCTCCGAATAACGGCGTGGAGCGCCCCGGGGGAGGCGGCGTGAACGGGCCTCTCCAGGTGGAGTCTCGTCTGTTGTAGTGGGGCGCCCCTTTACCGTTTCAGTTGCCATTCCGTCCGCTTTTGGTCCACTGTGTCAAAATCCGCCATTCAGCTGAGTTGCGCCCACTCTTGCGGTGCAGCGATAGGCGGCTGTCACAGGACTCTCAAAATGGCGGCAGGCTGTTTCCTTTTTGGGCCTGGTCCACTGAAATGGCCCTGGGACACCTTGGAAATCGGACGCTTGTCTGCTAGGTCTTGGACCCCATTCTCGAAAGCGTCCCCTCCGCCTTGAGAATTCATCAAAAGTTTTGGGGGCCCCGACTCCTGCAGGCTTCTGGTGGGGAGCGGCTGCCATGATTGCTCGCGGAATGACCACGACGGAGCTACGAGATGGTGGTGCTCTCATGGTGACGCCAGCTTCAGTCTGAAACATCCAGAAACAAGGTGGGGCTTTCATCGTTTGGGGGAAAAAAAAAGTTTTCATCCAATGAAAAGTGTTGTTTTTAGGTCATATGATCAAGCCTTCCATCATTAGGAAACCAAAAGTAAAATGAACCAATGAAAAGTTTTATAAACAAGTCACATGACCTGTTATGCGTCATAGGGTATAAAATGCGGAGAAAATACGTTGGCACGTGAGGCGGCGTCAGTAGCGGACCGATGTGCGAATAGGCCGAAGGCAACACAACGCGCCAAGATCCGGATGGCATCGAGGTGGTGTCATAGTTGAGAGTTCTGAGCAGCGGTTGTAACACTGTCTGAAGCTTATTTGCAGCTGCTGCAGCTTCACTACGCGCCAAGATCCGGATGGCACCGAGGTGGTGTGTAGGAAGTTGCCGCACTGGTGTGGCCATCCTACAATGCTGAAAGTCGGCGTGGGGCGCCCCGTTGGCCTGTGAGTTTGCGTCAGTAGCGGACCGATGTGCGAATAGGCCGAAGGCAGCACAACGCGCCAAGATCCGGATGGCACCGAGGTGGTGTCTAGTAAGTTGTCGCACTTCTGTGGCCATCCTACAATGTTGAAAGTCGGCGTGGGGCGCCCCGTTGGCCTGTGAGATGGTGTCAGTAGCGGACTGATGTGTGAATGGGGCCAAAGGCAGCGCAACAATATTTTCTACTATATTTCCGGTGTAGAAGAGACCACAAGGCGCTGAGATGCCAAGATCCGGATGGCACCGAGGTGGTGTGTAGCAAGTTGCCGCACTGGTGTGGCCATCCTACAATGCTGAAAGTCGGCGTGGGGCGCCCCGTTGGCCTGTGAGATGGCGTCAGTAGCGGACCGATGTGCGAATAGGCCGAAGGCAGCGCAACAATATTTTCTGACTGACACCACAAGGCGCTGAGATGCCAAGATCCGGATGGCACCGAGGTGATGTCTAAGTTGCGGACTGATGTGCGAATGGGGCCAAAGGCAGCGTAACAATATTTTTTGTATGGAAGATACCACTAGGCGTTGAGATGCCAAGATTCGGATGGCACTGAGGTGATGTCTAGCAAGTTGGTGTGGTCATCCTACAATGCTGAAACTCGGCGTGGGTCACCCCATTAGCCTGTGAGATGGCGTCAGTAGCGGACCGATGTGCGAATAGGCCGAAGGCAGCACAACGCGCCAAGATCCGGATGTCACCGTGGTGGTTTCATAGTTGAGAGGCACTTCATCTGCAGTGGGGCGCCGAGATCCGGATGGCACCGAGGTGATGTCTAGCAAGTTGCTGTACTGGTGTGGTCATCCTACAATGCTGAAACTCGGCGTGGGTCGCCCCATTAGCCTGTGAGATGGCGTCAGTAGCGGACCGATGTGCGAATAGGCCGAAGGCAGCACAACGCGCCAAGATCCGGATGTCACCGTGGTGGTTTCATAGTTGAGAGGCACTTCATCTGCAGTGGGGCGCCGAGATCCGGATGGCACCGAGGTGATGTCTAGCAAGTTGCTGTACTGGTGTGGTCATCCTACAATGCTGAAACTCGGCGTGGGTCGCCCCATTAGCCTGTGAGATGGCGTCAGTAGCGGACCGATGTGCGAATAGGCCGAAGGCAGCACAACGCGCCAAGATCCGGATGTCACCGTGGTGGTTTCATAGTTGAGAGGCACTTCATCTGCAGTGGGGCGCCGAGATCCGGATGGCACCGAGGTGATGTCTAGCAAGTTGCTGTACTTGTGTGGTCATCCTACAATGCTGAAACTCGGCGTGGGTCGCCCCATTAGCCTGTGAGATGGCGTCAGTAGCGGACCGATGTGCGAATAGGCCGAAGGCAGCACAACGCGCCAAGATCCGGATGTCACCGTGGTGGTTTCATAGTTGAGAGGCACTTCATCTGCAGTGGGGCGCCGAGATCCGGATGGCACCGAGGTGATGTCTAGCAAGTTGCTGTACTTGTGTGGTCATCCTACAATGCTGAAACTCGGCGTGGGTCGCCCCATTAGCCTGTGAGATAGCTGTTCTTTGGATTTGGGCCTGGCTCGTCTGCTGTAGTGGGGCGCCCCTTTACCGTTTCAGTTGCCATTCAGCTGAGTTTCGGCTGCTCTTGATGCTACAGCGACAGGCGGCTGCAACAGGACTCTCAAAATGGCGGCCTGTTCTTTGGATTTGGGCCTGGTCCACTAAAATGGCCCTGGGACACCTTAGAACTCGGACGCTCGATTTTTTTTTCCTTTCCTGTACATGCAAAAAAAGGTAAATGCCCGGTACGTTACACGCTTCATCTGCCACGATGAACTCTCCAGAGGAACCGAAAAAAAATATAGTTGTGGTAACTATACCATGCATCGTCATATGGAGAGGTGGCACCAATTAATTATAGTGCTGCATAAAAGAGAGATTTGGAGGAGAACCCCTGACCTGCTAGTACATTCATCAAAGAAGTGGCACTGAGAGCTTCAGAGGCAAGGGAAACGGTCCCAAATATTTAGAAGAACTTTGGAAAGATTAAAATGACATGTTTAGATTGTGGCAAATTAATTTCATGTGGACAGATGAGTGTTACTCTAATAAATACAGCATATGAACATCATCATAGTCGATGGTTGGTAGAGACATTTTGACTATATCCTGGACCTGCCCGTCCTCGCCCAAAATGGCGCCAGAATAAATGGGACTCGTAACTCCTTGTTGTGTACTGGTTGCAGAACCTTGAAATCACGAGATACGTATGCAGTTTTGAAGCAAATGGCGGGCGGGGACGAGAATTGATTGAATATTTCGACATCCCTATTGATATTAAGTTCTGATGTGTTATTGATTACTGTACTGTTGAAAGTTCGAATTAACGTCACCCATGGTACTTGCCCGCAAATGTATATCTAGATAATTTTATTGTAACTGGCCCTGTCGTATTTTAATTATAAAATGTACGTCCACCGATTCCGTAACTGTTAGACACCTTAGTTCTTGCAACGTAATGGCCCGCCCGTTACGTTCCTCTACAGTGTAAATGTCTATTCATCATATACGATTACAGTTTGCTCCGTGGCCGGCCCACGTGGTTATAGGCTCGTATTTGTATAATGAAATTTTCACAATAAAGGTTTTTAAAAGAAAACATGGTAGTAGTATATACATTGGTAAAGTTTTTAATAATAGTCACTGTTTTAGAATCATTAAAAGGCAAGTGAAATAAAGCAGACCAATTACATGAAGGGTAAAAGGTATAATACGAAGGAACGCAGTAAAGATAAATGGTCAAGGGCTGTTGTGTTTTCTATTCCTGCAACATAAAGTGATCGATAAGAATCTCATATTCAGGCGTATCGGCGACTAAGACAGCAGGTCGACCCTCTTTTGCTCAACGGCTCCGTCATGGGACGAAGAAACGCTCTTTTTCTCGAAAAAAGAATATATTTTACTTGCAGGACAGTTGTAAAATTTCCGGGAAAGTACATTAGCCTGGAACATTATAACATATATTTAAGAAAAAATAATGTTCGGAAGTAATGAAAAGCGTAATTTTTAGGTCATATGACCAAGCCTTTCATCATTACAATAAGAAAAGTAAAATGAACCAATGAAAAGTTTTATTAACAAGTCACATGACTTGTTATGCTTACGTTACGCGCTGCGCGCCCCGGATGACTTCCGGATGCGCTAACGCGGCGCGTCATATGACGCATTACGCGACAACGCAGGTACAGAATATAGTCAAAATGTCTCCACCAACCAGCGGTCGGAACACAACCCCTTTCAGCAGGCTAAATAGTTCTGTTAAATGACAACAGAAGGGACAGGCAACAAGAACCATCAGTCAAAGAGGGGAGGGCTAGTTCTTCTCTACCGGGTTACATTGGGGCGCTACCGGAACTGATCGAATTGGTAGTCTACAGTGTTTCTGGATGTTTCAGACTGAAGCTGGGGTTAGCATGAGAGCAGCACCATTTCGTAGCTCCGTCGTGGTCATTCCGCAACCAATCATGGCAGCCGTTCTTTATCGTTATTTTGGGCGGGGTGGGTGGCGGAGCCGAGCTGTTTTGCAGCCATCATTGTGTGGAGTTCAGTTCATCTCACTAGTTTTGTATTTGTCATGAGGGGTTGTTCCTAATGTTTCTATTTTAGCGAGGTCAAAAAGAGATCCCATTAGTGGCCTACTGATTTTGCTCGATTCCTTTTCTTTTTTTTTACACGATTTTTCGTTATCTGCAAAGACTAAACAGAGTATTGCGACTCTGTGTTTGTTTGTAAATAGAGAATGAACCAAAGAGAACTAATTCTAAAACAGTAAATACTTGGATAACAATGAATCAAATGGAGAGAGAAGCAGGTACGACGGATTACAATGGGGGCAAAGACCTGCGTTAACTACCTTTCACTATCTGCAAAGAGAGAGTACTCCTAATAGAAATGAGGGGGGGGGCACCATTCAAAGCAGATCAGTGTGCATAAACACGAAAATGTTTTCACTTACCACGTACTTGACATTCGACAGCTTATGATATTTGCTATTAAAAAACCATTGAAATTCACTGAAAAAACCATAGGTTATAGACCATATATAGTTAGGAATTAGCATTTACAAAACCTTGAAAATTCACTGAAAAAACCATAGGTTATAGACCATATATAGTTAGGAATTAGCATTTAAAAAACCTTATTTTACTCACACAAAACCATTGAAATTCCATATATAGTTAGTTGCACTAACTATATATCGCGCACCTGCAATCCACTGCTGATGATGTCACATATTACATCATTCATGACATGGTCAGTGACATCACTGATGACATCACTGATGACATCTCAAATGACATCACTGATGACATCACTGATGACAACATCCAGTGACTGTATGTTTCTGTAAAGTTAAAATGTGTCTTACATATTGAAGAATGAGTGGAAGTATAAGTGTCTGGACAAAGGATTTAGTAGGTGCATGACTGAATGCATGAGTGAGTGATTAAATGTGTCTCACTGAGTGCATGGGTTAGTGACTAAAGTGTCTTAATTTGTGCATCATTATGTCTGTTGTTCTGTAAACTGCTGCATGTTTTGATCAGTAGCTATATGATTAACTATATGGGTTACTGATTGATTGTCCAAGTATTTGTATGGGAGACTGAGTGTGTGTGTGGCTGGCTGGGAGGTGTGTGACTCTGTGCAGATCAATGTGTACTTGTATCAATGATTGTATAACAAGGTAAGTATGTGTTAGTATATGTTTGAAAATGTAAGGTGCTCTATGTTTAACTGTATAGACAAGAAAATGGAAGTGTCATTGATTCTTTACAGGACTGACTAGGTGTGTGAGTAACTCCATGGATGAGTGGCAGACTGTGAGTGTCTGTATAGGTGTATGAGTGCATATGATAGTGTTGTAAAGATGAGTGATTGTATGTATGAATGATAGTATGGGTGAATGAGTGAAGGTGTGTGTAGACGTAGGAATCAGTGAGTGCGTATGTAGTAACTAGTATTGGTGTGTCAATGGTTTCAAAAATTATATTCTGTATTTAACACTGGGTGAAACAGAGGTTATATTAAAATGTGAGGAGATGCATTGTATTGTCACATGAATGATATCATCAGTGATGTGGTCATTGATGTCAAATGAGATGTCATCAGTGATGTCATCAGTGATGTCATTTGAGATGTCATCAGTGATGTCATCAGTGATGTCACTGACCATGTCATGAATGATGTAATATGTGACATCATCAGCAGTGGATTGCAGGTGCGCGATATATAGTTAGTGCAACTAACTATATATGGAATTTCAATGGTTTTGTGTGAGTAAAATAAGGTTTTTTAAATGCTAATTCCTAACTATATATGGTCTATAACCTATGGTTTTTTCAGTGAATATATATATATATATATATATATATATATATTCACTGAAAAAACCATAGGTTTCAGGCCTTATATAGTTAGGAATTAGCATTTAAAAAAAACTTTCAAATTCACTGAAAAAACCATAGGTTTCAGGAGTTATATAGTTAGGAATTAGTTTTTAAAAAACCTTTGAAATTCACTCAAAAAACTATACGTTTTAGTGGTGTTACAGTTAGCTGGACATTTTACTCATACAAAACCAATGAAATTGCTCCTATATAGTTAGTTGTACTAACTATATTTCGCGCACCCGCAATCCACTGCTGATGATGTCACATATTAGATCATTCATGATCGCCGGTAGGTATATATAGTTAGGATTTTTTCTCTATGGGATTTTTGAAAATTCTATGTCTAATAACTTTGGCGTTTGTGGACGGAATTGGCTGAAATGTTCAGGAAAATTGAACATTTTGTGTCTGAGCAGCCACTGAAAATTTGGGGGGGTTCGTCAAGGGGGGGCCGAGAAAAAAGGGGGGTCCCAAAACGCATTTTTCCCATGTTAATTTCCATAGGGCGGTTGGCCTCACTTTTAGCTCGAACGGCTGAATGGATTTCCACGAAACTTGGCAAAATTGTAGGGACTGGTAGCCCGATGTGCCTTTGCTAGGTCTCAATATATGTGCTCCAGTGGATTTTGAGAAATTAACATTCAAAAAAATATTTATATCTGTAAGCGCGCTCCGGGCAGCGCCCCGGTTCGCGTACCTGACGCGTAACGGAATTTTTTTGTTTTTTTTATTTATTTATTTATTTTGGTTGTACTTCATGAATTAGATATAAAAATGAATATTGTCTCAAATTTTTTTAATTATTAAATAAAAATTTATTGGTCAGAATTTTCATAGTTCAATAAAACTTCCAGCATTACATCATCTGGAATCTCCTCAAACATGCATGTTTCTATGTCTTGTAAGCATTCAATAAATTGTTCATCCAAAGACTGATCCATAACATTTTCATCTAAAAATTCTTCATTTAAAATCTCCTCAGATGTAATGTCGAAGGAAACATTGATATTTTCTTGCTCCCCTTCCATTTTTTTGCTGTAAATTGCATAAAAAAATAACTATATCAGAAGAGTTAGGGCACTGTTGGGTTTAAGTTCAGACAGGTAGTTTGGATTTTTTAACAGTGAATTTATCTTTGGGTAGTGTATGGTATCAGACTGGAAGTAGAAATATAAAAAAGTGTATGTGATGAAGCCTAAGTAAATTCATAATTATACAAGAGAAGCCTAAATCCATCCATAACTATAACAGAGAAGTCTATCTAAATCTATAACTATCACAGAGTGATAGTATAAAACTATCAGAAAAAGTTTTCCAAATTAACTTTAAGTGCACAATATACTTCAGTTTTCAAAATAACAACTTACCTTTCAAAAAGCAGTTTAAGTTCTCAGTGAAAATTTTCTTGAAATCTACTTCAGGAGGTGGTAGTCAAAATGGTTGTGTTTCTCTCTCTTTCTTTATATATATTCAGGTACATAACCAATCAAATGTCAGGTAAAAAAAGTAGAAAATGAAAGTAACATTTTAATTGGTTGTCAATTCCAACACTTCAGATGTGTTTTGTGAAGTAATTTACCTCAGGGTATTTAGAGAGGTCTACAGGCTAAATGGCTAAATGGAATTCCAATCAAATTTGTGAAAATGGTAGGGATTGGTATGTAGTATGAGCTAATCTATATTTGGTGAAAGTGTCTCCAGTGGTTTTTCTGTGAATTACTTTCCCACCTTTTTTTGAGCGAGCGCTTCCCGGTGCGCGCCCCGGTACGCGAACCGGCAGCGTTACGGGAGTCCTCCATTTTGTGTTTCGGTAGAATTGAGATACAAGATGGAGGGCAAATAATGTTCAGAATGGGTAGAAGGGGGCACGGTAGACGTATCCTGACCCCCTAGGTTTTCTGAGGGTGGCTAAGGAGGACCATATGTGCGAAAAAAAAACATTTTTTTCAAATTTTCGCGCAGTTAGCGTCCGGTGCGCGTACCGGGTAGCGCTCCGGGGAGCGTACTTTGGTGAAAATTAGTAAAAAAAGTTAGAGTAAAATAATAATTGTGAGTCATAAGGTGTAGGGTAGCTCTGAAAAGAGCTTTTGGGTCCTGTGGCTGATGTAGGTACCTACAAGTAGGTACCAATGCACAGTCTTAAATTGAGGATGAAAATTCTGTTCCCCTCATCTGAGAAGTGAACTCCATCTGCTCTGTAGATATCTTGCATGTAGTAACGCAAGTTATTGAGTAGATGGAGCCCATTCCATGGTCTCTCATGTAAGCTGAAACAGACTTATTTACATGCTTCCTCGATTTCTCAATTTGTGGACAAAATTGGTTGGACCACTTCGATTTCTGTCTTTGGCATATATTTGAATATACCAAGGCAGTTTGAGGAAATAGTGCCATCAATTGCTCAAAGGTGTCCTTTAAAAGCATTTCCAGACCTACCCCAGTCAAAGTGCCCAAGTCATTTCCTCCACAGTGCACAATTAACAGGTCAGGTTTTGGCAAATGCAAAAAGGTTTTCACCAATGGTATCAATTGGTGACATTTTAATCCTCTGTGGCCAATCCACTTGATTTCCACATTTTGTAAATTGAGGTTGTGTAAATTTCTGTTATCAGCAAACCTTTGAGCCCAGTGGATATAACTATGTCCAACAATCCAGACAGAAAACATGGTGAGAGAAGGTTCTGCTGCAGTCAGATGAAGTGTGGCAATGAAATGGCAGTTGAAAAAATAAGAGTGTATAATGAAAAAAACTGTGGAGTTTCTGTGGTAATTAAACAGTAGCAGTGATTGGTGGATTTTGATTGCTGAAAACAGAAAGTTAGGGTGCATGGATGAGTGCTTTGAAAGATGTAATTTGAATGGTCAAGAAAAAATCATTTTATGAAAGATTGCACTGGATACGCAGGTGTACTGAGAGTTCAGAGTTCAATTGAAACATTGTTGTGTGAACTTGCAAACATGAGAGGTCTTTCAGGAGGTGGTTGCTATGCAAAAAAGGCAGAAAGGGCAGAGGGGGGAAGGGTGTTGATTTGAAAAAAGTGAGGGAAGAGTTTTGATTGGGTGACATGAGAGATATGTGTGATGAATTACAGCATTTCTGTGGCATTGTTGCTTGCAGACTCTGGAGTGCATACCTTTTGCTCTGCTAAAGACAAATTGGTGTGTGTCTGAGACTGTTTTGAAACTCATAAAGTATTTGCTAAGGTGAGAAAAGATTCATTTAATTTAAATAGAGAATAGTATGCTTTAAGGAGAAAATTATGAAGAAAGTTGTGTATTTAAAATGTTGCTTTGTGTCAAGTGTTTTAGAAATAGATTTTGTTTCTTTGAGTTACATAGCCATGTTAAAAGTGATGCAAAAATAGTGCAAGGGTCTTACAAAAATGCTTTCATGTGTCTTAGGGCATTTTAACTCACTTCCCCATGAATGTAGGAATATAATTGCTTTACAAGATGTGTTTAAAAACGTTTTTTGAAATCAATTAGGTTTCTTGATATGTACTGGTAGAGTTTCATAGGTTAATTGGGGCATATTTACAAGGCTTTTGAGTTCATTTGATGTAATTTTTCCCATTTTATTTTAAGACATTTCCTTGTGGTGCAAGGTCCTTGTAAATATGTCCCCATGTGTGCTTGGCAAATTTAGATTTTGATTCTTTGAGTCACATAGCCATGTTAAAAGTGACCCAAAAATGGTGCAAGGGCCTTAAAAAAACGCTTTCATGTGTCTTAGGGCATTTTAAGTCATTTCCCCTTGACTGTAGGTATATAATTGTTTTAGATGATGTGTTTAAAAACGATTTTTGAAATCAATTAGGTTTCTTGATATGTAGTGCTAGAGTTTCATAGGTTGCTTGGGGCATATTTATAAGGCCTTTGAGTCTCTCTGATGTTATTTTTCCCATTTTAATTTAAGACCTTTCCCTGTGGTGCAATGTCCTTGTAAATACGCCCCCATCTGTGCTTGGCAAATTTAGATTTTGATTCTTTGAGTCACATAGCCATGTTAAAAATGACCCAAAAATGGTGCAAGGGCCTTAAAAAAACGCTTTCATGTGTCTTAGGGCATTTTAAGTCATTTCCCCTTGAATGTAGGTATATAATTGATTTAGATGATGTGTTTAAAAACGATTTTTGAAATCAATTAGGTTTCTTGATATGTAGTGCTAGAGTTTCATAGGTTGCTTGGGGCATATTTATAACGCCTTTGAGTCTCTCTGATGTTATTTTTCCCATTTTAATTTAAGACCTTTCCCTGTGGTGCAAGGTCCTTGTAAATACGCCCCCATCTGTGCTTGGCAAATTTAGATTTTGATTCTTTGAGTCACATAGCCATGTTAAAAATGACCCAAAAATGGTGCAAGGGCCTTAAAAAAACGCTTTCATGTGTCTTAGGGCATTTTAAGTCATTTCCCCTTGAATGTAGGTATATAATTGATTTAGATGATGTGTTTAAAAACGATTTTTGAAATCAATTAGGTTTCTTGATATATAGTGCTAGAGTTTCATAGGTTGCTTGGGGCATATTTATAAGGCCTTTGAGTCTCTCTGATGTTATTTTTCCCATTTTAATTTAAGACCTTTCCCCGTGGTGCAAGGTCCTTGTAAATATGCCCCCATCTGTGCTTGGCAAATTTAGATTTTGATTCTTTGAGTCACATAGCCATGTTAAAAGTGACCCAAAAATGGTGCAAGGGCCTTAAAAAAACGCTTTCATGTGTCTTAGGGCATTTTAAGTCATTTCCCCTTGAATGTAGGTATATAATTGATTTAGATGATGTGTTTAAAAACGATTTTTGAAATCAATTAGGTTTCTTGATATGTAGTGCTAAAGTTTCATAGGTTGCTTGGGGTATATTTAAAAGGCATTTGAGTCCCTTTGATGTTATTTTTCCCATTTTAATTAAAGACATTTCCCCGTGGTGGAAGGTCCTTGTAAATACACCCCCATGTGTGCTTGGCAAATTTAGATTTTGATTCTTTGAGTTACATAGCCATGTTCCATACAGTGCTCACCTTCTGCGTAGTCTTTGATATGCTAGACTCCATCTGCACAATGAGATACCTAAGCAAAGGAAACACAGGTGATGTGATTGTGAAATGAGGAAAAGAAATTCCACATTTTTCAATTACATCACCTGTGTTTCCTAACTTTACGAATGACATTGTGCAGATGAGGTTTAGGCCTGTCCACGGACACAGAAGAGGTCTGGCTTTTGTTCAAGAGTGAAGTGGACATGACTCACTTCATTGGTAGGCCTGCACATGTATTATCTCCTCTGGACTCTTCAACAAGCGTAAATTTCATCTGCAACCCTGAGTAGGCCTCACCTCAAACAAACCTCTGGATAGGGCACACCTTATCGTCATCCTGAATCAATCATTTAAAATGTTAGGGACAGATTTATGATAGGTGTATGCCTCTTTTGCGCCACTGTGCGTCACTTTTGTGACGCAGCGGCGGTGCAAAAGATTTGCTACATGGCGACATATTTACAACTTGATGCATCTAGGAAGATGTGTCATGCTGTAAAGTCCCGTGCCACATGAAACCGATGCAGCAGTGATGCAAAAGATGCACCATGTTGCAAGACAGGCCTCACTTCATCTCCAACAAGATAAGAAGCTGAATCTTCTGTAAATGTCAAAATTGTTGTATACAGTGCTCAACTTCTGTGTACTCTTTGATATGCTAGACTCCATCTGCACTATGAGATACCTAAGCAAAGGAAAGACAGGTGATGTGATTGTGAAATGAGGAAAAGAAATTCCACATTTTTCAATTACATCACCTGTGTTTCCTAACTTTACGAATGACATTGTGCAGATGAGGTTTAGGCCTATCCATGGACACAGAAGAGGTCTGGCCTTTGTTCAAGAGTGAAGTGGACATGACTCACTTCATTGGTAGGCCTGCACATGTATTATCTCCTCTGTACTCTTCAACAAGCGTAAATTTCATCTGCAACCCTGAGTAGGCCTCACCTCAAACAAACCTCTGGATAGGGCACACCTTATCGTCATCCTGAATCAATCATTTAAAATGTTAGGGACAGATTTATGATAGGTGTGTGTCTCTTTTGCACCACTGTGCGTCACTTTTGTGACGCAGCGGTGGTGCAAAAGATTTGCTATGTGGCAACATATTTACAACTTGATGCATCTAGGCAGATGTGTAATGCTGTAAAGTCCCGTGCCACATGAAACCGATGCAGCAGTGATGCAAAAGATGCACCATATTGCAAGACAGGACTCACTTCATCTCCAACAAGATAAGAAGCTGAATCTTCTGTAAATGTCAAAATTGTTGTATACAGTGCTCAACTTCTGTGTACTCTTTGATATGCTAGACTCCATCTGCACTATGAGATACCTAAGCAAAGGAAACACAGGTGATGTGATTGTGAAATGAGGAAAAGAAATTCCACATTTTTCAATTACATCACCTGTGTTTCCTAACTTCACGAATGACATTGTGCAGATGAGGTTTAGGCCTGTCCACGGACACAGAAGAGGTCTGGCCTTTGTTCAAGAGTGAAGTGGACATGACTCACTTCATTGGTAGGCCTGCACATGTATTATCTCCTCTGTACTCTTCAACAAGCGTAAATTTCATCTGCAACCCTGAGTAGGCCTCACCTCAAACAAACCTCTGGATAGGGCACACCTTATCGTCATCCTGAATCAATCATTTAAAATGTGAGGGACAGATTTATGATAGGTGTGTGCCTCTTTTGCGCCGCTGTGCGTCACTTTTGTGACGCAGCGGCGGTGCAAAAGATTTGCTATGTTGCGACATATTTACAACTTGATGCATCTAGGCAGATGTGTCATGCTGTAAAGTCCTGTGCCACATGAAACCAATGCAGCAGTGATGCAAAAGATGCCCCATGTTGCAAGACAGGCCTCACTTCATCTCCAACAACATACCGTCTGTTTAAACTGTAAACATTTAGGAATGTGTAGGGGGCATGGAGAAGCTGAATCTTCTGTAAATGTCAAAATTGTTGTATACAGTGCTCAACTTCTGTGTACGCTTTGATATGCTAGACTCCATCTGCACAATGAGATACCTAAGCAAAGGAAACACAGGTGATGTGATTGCGAAATGAGGAAAAGAAATTCCACATTTTTCAATTACATCACCTGTGTTTCCTAACTTTACGAATCACATTGTGCAGATGAGGTTTAGGCCTGTTCACGGACACAGAAGAGGTCTGATCTTTGTTCAAGAGTGCAGTGGACATGACTCACTTCATTGGTACGTCTGCACATGTATTATCTCCTCTGTATTCTTCAACAAGCCTAAATTTCATCTGCAACCCTGAGTAGGCCTCACCTCAAACAAACCTCTGGATAGGCCACACCTTATCATCATCCTGAATCAATCATTTAAAATGTTAGGGACAGATTTATGATAGCTGTGTGCCTCTTTTGCGCCGCTGTGCGTCACTTTTGTGACGTAGCGGCGGCGCAAAAGATGCGCTATGTTGCGACATATTTACAACTTGATGCATCTAGGCAGATGTGTCATGCTGTAAAGTCCTGTGCCACATGAAACCTGCGTCAGGTTTCATATAGGCGTTTTGTTGCAGGGTGGGCATTCATTTGCATGAAAGCCCTGTAAAACTAACACAGTGAAATTTAGAAGATTTCACTGAGTCAGCTTTATAGCATTGCTGAATCAAATCCTTACGCCTGTTTGAAACAGGCATAAGGAGTGATGCACCATGCAATGTGTGGCTTGCTCCTGTGCATTGCAGTAGACATGTCGCGTTTACGACGTGATTCCTGCAATGTGCTGCTTTTGCGGCACAGATGCGTGACGCATCAGTGCTGTTTTTGCTCAATGGTGCTCCACATTGTAAATGCGGCACATCATGGGTGGCAGAGCAGCGGTGCACGTTAACTGGTGCATCCCTGGGGATGCGCCAGTTAACATAAATCTGCCCCTTTACATTTAAGTATGAGCAGAGTACACAGAGTCGGTGAGGCTTATCCAAGGTTAAGAACAGATGAGTCCTGTTCACTGAAAACTTGGACATAGGCCTCACCTCCTCAGCATCGCTGGACATGGCTAAATAATAATTGCAAAATGTTACTTTTGTTAAACAATTTTAATATTATAGTCACTGAGATTTGTCTCTTACTCTGCAACATCTCATTGTTGTTCTCTTTCTTTAAAGATAACGACAACATCAACCATGAGTGATAATGAGCAATCAGTTGATCTCGATCTTATCATTGAACTTGTCATTGAAACGTCAGTGGAAGTAGATCCCTTGGATGATTTAAATCCTGAGGATGATGAAGAACATGATGAGGATGCCGATTTGTCAGAATTGTATGACATAGGGTGGGAAGCTGACCTGCTTGAGCCTATGGAACTATAAACATTCATTTTTAAAAGTTACTGGAAATGAAAAGTAAAAATGTAAACCGTTTCATTTAAAATTAAACAAAAGTTCAAAAACAGGTTGTGTGTAATGTCTTTAATAAAATAGTCAAATATGCTCATAAAATTTGTTCAGATTCACATATAAAACAGCACAGGTCAAATGTAGAAGCATTCCATTTCTTTGCTACTTTTTGTGAATACTAAATTTGCCAATGCACTAAAAATTATTCTATATAAAAATGAAAAGTAGTGTGTTAAATTTTTGACGACTGTTATTGATTTACTGTTTGCTAATAGTGGTTAATAACATTTTTAATTATATTTTACCACAGATTCAACTGCAGATCATTTCAAAAGGAGAGAATGCCATCTAAACAACGAAACCGAAAGGCTACAAAACGTCAAAGACAGCAGCTTAATAAATTCTTGCAGCAGTCCTCTACAATAAAAACTTGTCAAGTCACCAAGAAAGCTCCGGGTAAGACAACAAAATCATTCATAAGAAACATTTGTAGAAAAAAAAGTAGTACTACAGAAAATGTTTTAGTCCAGAAAAAGAGAAGCAATTTAAACGGAAAGGGAAGGCCAATCAAAAATGTTACTGCTAGAGCAGGAGATAACTCTGTGCATGGTAGTATAAGGAAAAATCAGTTTAGGGACATTCGCAGACGAATGTTCCGCAACAGGATAATTGGCAATTTGTTAAAAAATATTAAGAAAGGTCAGAAGAAAGTGGTTTTTTATAAGAGAAAAAAAAAATTTGAGAAAGTTATTGATCAGGCATTTGAAATTAAGCGAAAGTTATTTATTTTGATAATCAATAGAATTAGGAAGCTTAACAAGGCAATTTATGATTTCAAAAGAAATAGTAGATGGAAGAGAACAGTTAATCGTAGTAATTTTTGTGAAGTTTTTTCAGGAGAATGGATGCATAGTTCAAGTTGTGAGGCATTTTTTAATGAGGAGAGTAATTTCCAGGATAATGATTTGGTGCATGCAGTTGACACCAGTGGTCGAGCTTATGAGGTAAAAGATGGTTGTCCAGTTGAAAAAGAAAAAATTGTGACAACAGAGGCAGAAGAGGTGTTAGGTAATGAGGTTTTAGGAAGACGTCCTAAGGGACCTGTGTACACCTGGAAGTGTAGTAGTATATGCAGTGTGCGACAGGATTCCATCAATTTGCTTTGTGATTTTGTACGGACATTTAATAAGAAAAGTTTGAAGCAGAAAATGAAGTTGTTGCAAGAATTAGATCCTTGCAGAGTGAGAGAAGTGACAGGTTTGCATGGTCATTCACTGGCTTGTCTTTCTAGGAGAGTATGCCAGAGTGTTTTTCATCATTTCAGGATGCTAGCAGTGCATCATAATAAAGTGAGGAAATTAGTTAGAATGTTGTATTATGCTAAGAGTCCAGCAGTTATGCTTAAACAATTATGCACTGCTCTTTTGCATGGTTCTGAAATAGATGTGAAGAATATTTGTGAAGAAATTGAGTTTTGTTACTTTGGAAGTAAAGAGGAGAATGTTGGAATTGACCCAGAAGAAGAGGGTAATGTGGAAGATAGTGTACAGGTTTCCAGTACAGATAATTTTCAGAAGGAAATTGCCACGTTTCAGGTGAAATCAAGTGAGAGGCCTAATTTCACTTGTGTGTGTTGTCGACGTACTTATTATAAGAATCAGACTAAGTTAGTGGATTTATATGCGAAAAGTGAAAGGGAAAATAATACTGAATGGAAGGATTTCGCAACATACTTGATGGTAGAAAATTGTTTTGATTTGGGATTGGATCAACGTGTGTGTACTTATTGTTGTAACAAATTAAATCAAAACCGGATGCCTGCTAGAGCGGTTCATAATAACCTGGAATTGGTTGAGATTCCTTCTGAATTGAAGGATTTAAATACTTATGAATCTATTTTGATTCAAAGTATCCATCCCTTTCAGGGTATTGTAAGAATGGAGCCAAAGACAGGGAAATTGCCTCCATCAGATTTACAGAGAGGATTAAAGGGAAGAGTTGTTTATTTGCCTCTAGATTTGAAGAAAAACATTAATACAATTGGAGTAGAAAAAGTGGAAGAGGAACCTCTGGTTATCTTAGTTAATGGGGTTCCGACAAAGAGTAAGAAAATATGGCAAGATTTAGTGGATGTTAGGAAAGTCAAAAAGGCAACATTGTATTTGAAAAAAAGCAATAAGTACTATAAGAATGTATATGTTGCAGAAGAGGAAGTAAGTGAAGAAGAGGATAGTGATTTGTGTGGTGGTCAAATTGAGAAAGTAGAACCCTCTAAAAGTGAAGAAATATATGAACATTATAGTGTTCATCCTTTGCATTCCAAGGAAGTCTTGGGGAATGCTATTGAGTTGTTTCAAATGAAACAAGCCAAAGGGAGTCCCATTAGTGTTTGGGAGGAAAGTTTGGAAGCTCGGTGTTTCCCACAGCTATTTCCAACAGGTCAAGGAGGAAGATGTGATGAGCGACCTCATCAAATTCCTGCTTCTGAATACCGGACTGTACGATTGTATGCAGAAGATCCTAGGTTTCGACAATGCATTCCGTATTTGTTTCATCTCCTAGTTGAAAGCGATCTGTCTGGACTGTCACATGCAGTGAACCACATCTTGAAAAGTGGTATACAGATGCAAAACATCTCGGCAAGTGACTTTATGGATAAAGTCAATGTGCAAGACAGTATTTTGGATTCTCACCTGATTAATCTCATGGCGTGTCAGCGTGGTACTAATGAGTACTGGTACCGTCGTCATGGTGATTTAAAATGTATGCTGAGGAACTTAGGAACTACCACATGGTTCCTCACTCTCAGCTGTGCCGAGTATGGCTGGGAAGACTTACTTGAATTTCTACGAGAGGCAAATAGAAACATTGAAAATATCGAATTCAAGACACCCGGAGAACTGTGCTCTTTGGATCCAGTGAATGTATGCAGGTACTTCAATCATAGATTTGAAGCTATGATGTCTTTCATCATGAACAAGAAAAATCCACCTCTTGGAGAGGTGTTGGATTTCTTCTGGAGAAAGGAGTACCAAGCAAGAGGTGCTCCTCATATACATATGCTGCTGTGGATCAAGGATGCACCTAAATTTGGAACAGATCCAGAAGACTTAGTGATGAGTTTCATAGAACAGTATTCTACATGTGCTGTTCCAAACGCAAAGGAAGACAAAAGCCTAAGAGAACAAGTTTTACGCTTCCAAAGCCATCGTTGTGGAAAGTACTGTCGTCGTAAATTCAGAAACAAGGACAAGTTCTACACCAAATGTCGTTTCGCCTTTCCACGACCGGTGATTTCTAAAGGAAGAGTGAACAGTTTGATGTCTTCGCTGCGACATAATGTGATGAAGAAATCACCTAAAAACACATACAATTTGAAAAGGAACGAAGAGTCCAAGTACATCAACGACTACAACCCAGTGATTTTGTCCATGTGGAATGCTAACATGGATATACAGTTTGTGGCTGATAACTGTATGGCTGTGGCTCGGTATGTGACATCTTACATCACCAAAAAAGAAAAGACAGAATTGAAGGATATGTGGGAGGACATTTCCCATGAAAAGAGCCTCAGTAAGAAGTTGTACAGTTTCAGTCTGAAGATGTTGTCACATCGAGAAATCGGAGCTTACAAATGTTCTGACCGGTTGTCTTCAGCAAGTCTCTATGCCAAATCCAGGAGTATCGTTTGGGCGAGTCTTGGTCTTGCTGCAACGCGTAATCGAGTTCTGAAACCTGTGCGGGAAATTGAGTATTTGGCGGAAAAGGAGCCAAACAGTACCGATATTTTGAAGACCAACATGTTGGATACATATTATCCAAATAGAAGCAGTCACCTCGAGAATGTTTGTCTGTATGAGGTTCTACAAAATTACATATTCAAGAGGAACATCAAAGAAGATATTGATAAAGGAGTGTATGCTGTAATTGGAAGTGAGGGATGTCTGGTCAAGCAAAGAAAATGCCATTTGGTAAACCATCGAAAATTGAGTGGCGAATCTCCTGAAAAAAAAGAGTTTTTCTATTTAGCACTTTTGCAACTTTTCATGCCTTGGCGTGCAGAAGAGGAACTGCTTGGAGAATTCCTCTGTTACGAAGACTCTTTCAATGCCGCCAAGGAGACCATAGAATGTCCTGTTTTTCCCAAATATCTAGAAATGTTGAATGCGGAAATCGAGCAGGAAGCAACGATTGCAGCCGAGATTGCTAGAGACAGTTCTCAGGACAGTCAGAGTTCTGTTTCATTGAGTCAGGATCCACTAGGAGGACCAGTTATCGAAAATGAAGCTGCCACTGCCATGATCGAAGTGGAAAGAGCCATGGCACATGCTCAGGAGGATGCGGTTAACTTAGAAGACTTGGAAAGACAACTCAACGTTGAGCAGAGGAAAATATATGACGAAGTTACCAACCAAATTGATCATGGATTAAGTCATGAGAAGAAAGAGTGCTCATGTACGTCGTTGAAGCCTGTCCGACTGTACGTGAGTGGAGAAGCGGGAACTGGAAAAAGTTTCCTCATTAAAGCAATTTCATGTTATTTGCAGAAAAGGACTGAGTCATCGCTGTCTTGTGTTGTCACCGCTCCAACTGGACTGGCAGCACATAACATTAAAGGTATTACTTTGCATCGTCTACTGATGCTGCCAGTGGAGCATGATAACAAATTACAATACCACAAGTTATCTGGAGATGCTTGTTGTGAAGTTTCAAGAGTCTTGAAGAAAATGAAACTTCTTATCATTGATGAAGTAAGCATGGTTTCCAATGTCATGCTTGCCTTTGTGCATTTGAGAATGCAAGAAGTTCTCAAAACAGAGTATGATGTGTTATTTGGTGGCAAACACATCATTGTTTTCGGTGATCTTCTGCAGCTGACACCAGTGAAAGGACAACCTGTGTTCAAAATGCTCACGCATGAAGATACCAGGAAGTGCCTAGGGAGCATTGGCAACGTTAATATATGGTTAAACTTCAATTATGCTGAACTGCGTGAAAATATGCGTCAGGCGAAGGATGAAGATTACAAGAATATTCTACAAGATGTTAGAATCGGAAAAGTGACCGAGCATGGGAAAGAAGCTTTACATGCACGATTACTGTCAAATTTGTATCCAGAACAAGACGTTGTGCCTGAGAATATTTTTCAGAAAATTACTGAGAAGAAATCTGGAATGTGTTTGATGCCAACTCTTGCAGAATGTGCCATCTTCAACAACAAAATGTTGCAATTAGAAAACCAAGAGATTGTGAAACTGGAAGCTATTGACAGAGTAGAGCATATGGGATCAACAATTATTTTGTCTGAGAATTTGAAATCAAAATTGGATTAATTAGAGAAGACTATATCTAAAACTGCAGGTTTTGAAAAGACTCTGAATGTGTGCTTAAATTGCCGTATAATTTTAAGAAGGAATTTACATGTTGAAAGAGGTCTGGTAAATGGATCAATGGGTAATGTTGTTGATTTTGTGAAATACAGAAATAGAGATGGAATTGAATTTTTAAAAATTAAATTTGATGGCATTGAGGAAGTACAGCTAATTGGTCGTTGCTCTGCTAGGTTTTTGCTTGTGAAAGACTTATATGTTCGCCGTAAGCAGTTTCCTGTTTGCTTGGCATATGCGGTGACAATCCATAAATCACAAGGGTTAAGTGTAGACAGTGCATTGGTGAATATTGGCAGTTCTGTGTTCAAGGAGGGTATGGCATATGTGGCATTGTCACGAGTTAGAACTTTATCGGGATTGTACTTGATTGAGTGTGATGTCACAAACATTTGTGCGGATCTAGATTGTGTTAAGGAATACAATAGGTTAAGAAGAGAGTATGCGCCACATTTGCCTCAATATCCTTTGTTTGAGAAACGTGTGGTAGGCCGGAAACGAAGAAATGTGACCAATAGTAGGGAGGTTGTAGTAAAAAGACGAAAAGTCGATGAACCAGAAATTATAAGCAGAAAAAAAAGGATTTTGTTGAAGATGTTGTTGGTTTTCAATTTGAAAACAGTTCTGGTGTCAACTGCTATGCTAATGTAGTGGTTAATGTTTTGTTTTCTCTAGAAAATGTAAAAGAAGAGATTGTGGTCAATTCGGATCAAAGATTTTGCAGTTTGTTGAATTCTGTGTTAGAGAAATGTAGCACTGATAGAACAAAAATAGAAAGTGTGTCTGAAATTCGAAATCTGTTAGACAGATGTTCAGGTCAAAAACAATTCTCTCAAAATATTCAGCAAGATTGTCAGGAGATTTTAATGTATATGCTTGATGTATTGCATGATGAAGGTGTAGATGTAGATCACCTGTTTGGGCTTTCTTATCAATGGCAGCATGACTGCGAGAACTGTAGGGTATCAAGTACTAGTAGTGTAGACTCAGAAACATTTATATATTTAACTTTGCCAGACAGTAAATCAGTGTCCTTTAATAAGCTAGTAAAAGCAGCTGATCACAACATGGAGTGTAGCCAATGTAAGTCTGAAATGTTGTCAACATTATTTATACGAACATATGGCCAGTATGTCATTTTAATGTTTCAACGATGTAAGCCTGATGGAACAAAATTGACAACTTTAATAAAAAATGTTGTGGCTTTGCAGTTGTCAATATCAGGAAGGACTTTTGTAACTGCAGCAATTATATATCATGACGGTCCTTCAACAACATCAGGACATTACACAGCTTATTTAAAGTCTAGAAACGGCTGGTCATTCTGCAATGATTCTGTTTTAACTTAAAAAAAAAAATTGCCTTTTGACCTTAAAAATTCTTACCTAGTGTTTTTAAAACCAAAATTTTAGGGAAGGAATCTCGGGATTTGCTCTGAGGAATTTCAAGAGGTTCTAATGGCTCCTACACTATTTGGCCTTGAGGATAAGTGTAGTACAGAGTCAAAAGTTATTTATGAGTTTTAAATAGTTCCTGGAAAAAAAGAAGGTTTTCTTACAGAAAGTGGTGGGCACGGATTAGTTAAAGGACAACAGAGTATTTCCCAAAGCAAACGGTGTTCTTACCATAACACTTAACGTCATGGAAAAATAACTGCACTTTGAATGAGTTCAGAAAAACTGTTTCTTTTTATAAGCTAATTCAAGCAGCCAATCAAAACATGGAGTAGAGGTAATGTAAGTCTGCAATGCTGTCTCGATTATTTGACCAAACTTTTCGTTATAATGTCCATTTTAAAATTCCAACTATATAAACCTGATGAAAGTAAGTCTTCAACTTTAATTACAAATGTTGTGGCTACACAGTCGTTGATTTTAGGAAGAACATTTGTAACTGCAGCTATTATATGACATGATGGTCCTTTGACAAGATCCGCTTATTACACAGCTTATTGAAAATGTAAAAAAAGCTGCTGTTTTGTAAATGATTCCTATTTGACTACGATACTATGTTGCCTTTTTACTTAAAAATATTCTTACTTTCTGTTTTCAGAAAAGAGAATTTAGGGTAGGTAACTGGCCTATAATGATTCTAGGGGTTGATATAATGTTATCTACTGTTTTAAATTGCTTTGTGATTAAAAGTGATGTAGAGAATTAAATAATTGTAGTAGTCATAGAGGTAGTGTAAGTCTGCTTCATAGTAAGCAGTATCAGTGTCATAGGAAATGTGGAACATGAGTGAGCAAGAAGGGTGAGATATTACTAGTACAGGATTGTGAAAGTGATCTTGAACGTTTTCTTTCTGAAAGTTGCGGAAATACAAAATGACGGGATTTGCTTAGAAGAATTCAAAGAGTTATAAATGGCTCTTACACGATTTGGCCTTGTGGAAAAGTGCGGTAGAGAGCGAGAAGTCATTTACTGTATATAACATATTTGTCAAAACGATGGAGCTTTTCTTTCAGAAAGTGGCGGGCTGAAAATAATAACAGCACAACAGAGTGTAAGCTGTTCATAGGATATCCTTCGACGTCATGGAAAGTAAGTTACTTTTCAGGAGTTCTGATTTCTGATTGGTTATGTTATATGGGTTTTTTAAACACAATCATTTTGATTGTGTTTTTTTTTCCCCGCTGTTATATGATGAATACCTTCAAGTCACTGTTTTTAGTGAAATTTGATAAATTCTGAGAACAGCAAAAATAAACCATTTAACATGTATAATTAATTCTGTACTTTTTTTATTTATGATATACATTTAGAACTGTGTAGTAGGCATGGAGAAGCTGAGGCTTCTGTAAGTGTCAAAGTTGTTGCATACAGTGCTCACATTCTACGTAGTCTTTCATATGATAGACTACATCTGCACAATGAGATACCTAAGCAAAGGAAACACAGGTGATGTGATTGTGGAATGAGCAAAAAAAATTGCACGTTTTTCAATTAAATTACCTGTGTTTCCTAACATTTCACATCACATTGTGTAGATGAGGTTTAGGCCTGTTCCAGGAGACAGAGGAGGTCTGACATTTGTTGAAGAGTGCAGTGGACATGACTCACTTCGTTGGTAGGCCTGCACATGTATTATCTCCTCTGTACTCTTGAACAAGCCTAAATTTCATGTGCAACCCTGAGTAGGACTTACCTGAAACAAATCTGTGGATAGGCCACACCTTATCAGCATCTAGAAACAATCATTTAAAATGTTAAGGGCAGATTTATGATGGCCGTGCGCCTCTTTTGCGCCGCTGTTCCGTCACTTTTGTGACGCAGCAGCAGTGTAAAAGATGCACCATGTTGCAAGATAGGCCTCAGTTCATCTCCAGCAAGATACCGTCAGTTTAAAATGTATATAATTAGGACTGTGTAGGGGGCATGCAGAAGCTGAGGCTTCAGTAAGTGTCGAAGTTGTTGCATGCAGTGCTGCACTTCTGCGTACTCTTTCATATGCTGGACTACATCTGCACAATGAGATACCTAAGCAAAGGAAACACAAGTGATGTGATTGTGAAATGAGCAAAAGAAATTGCACGTTTTTCAATTACATCACCTGTGTTTCCTAATATTATGAATCACATTGTGCAGATCAAGTTTAGGCCTGTCCAGGGAAACAGAGGAGGTCTGGCCTTTGTTCAAGAGTAAAGTGGACATGACTCACTTCATTGGTAGGCATGGACATATATTATCTCCTCTGTACTCTTCAACAACTCTAAATTTCATCTGCAACCCTGAGTAGGCCTCACCTCAAACAAACCTCTGGATAGGACACACCTTATTGGCATCCTGAAACAATCATTTAAAATGTTAGGGACAGTTTTATGATGGCTGTGCACCTCTTTTGCGCTACCGTTGCATCACTTTTGTGAGACAGCAGCAGTGGAAAAGATGCACCATGTTGCAAGATAGGCCTCACTTCATCTGCATCAAGATACTGTTAGTTTAAAATGTATATTTGTAGGACTGTGTAGGGGCATGGAGAAGCAGAGGCTTCTGTAAGTGTCAAAGTTGTTGAAAAACTGTTTGTCCTTCAATCTTTTCCCTTGTCTTTTCTAATTTTTAAATACATGTTTTAATATTTTTCAAATGTTTGTTCTCTCTTTCACAGATTGAAAGTGTAAAAATAACAAGTGACTAAGTTAACGACAATTATAAGGTAAATGTTTTGTACTCTTTTCGTTACATTTCTATCACATTTAACTATTAGTTTCACTACTTCGTTTCTTTAACCTTCACTTTCCTGCCTTTGCTACTTCCCTCATTCCTTTCTCTATTACTTACTTACTCTACTCCTTCCACTCTTTTTCTCAGTCCCTCTCTTCTCATACTTCCTCACTCTTGTTCACTCACTCCGTCTCTATTACTCTCACTGTCTCTGACTGATCACTCTTTCACTACTTGTTCATTATGCTTTCTCTCTGTAGTTCAAGCACACTAAGGGGCATATTATCAACACAGGCAATAAAATTATCGCTGCTTTTATCGGCAGAAAACTGCCGCAAAAGTGGCTTTAGCTGCAGTTTTCTTCCGCAAAAGCGGCTTTAGCGGCAGTTTTCTGCCGATAAAAGCAGTCATTATCGGCAGAAAACTGCCGCAAAAGCGGCTTTAGTGGCAGATTTCTGCCGATAAAAGCAGCGATAATTTTATCACCTGTGTTGATAATATGCCTCTATGTTATTTACATTTCTTTGCTGTTTCAATCATTCCTTTTCTGTTACTTCTTCTTTTCTGCTTTCTCTCTGTTATTCCAATGTTTTAATCTTAATTTGATCATTCAGTCACATTCTCTAAGAAACTCTTGTTTATTATTCTTCTACTCTCCTTTTTTTCTTCCACTTCCTTATCTATTTTGTTTTTCACAATTATACCCTCTTCCATCTTTTCTTCGATAAATAGATCTATTAAACAGTATCTCTGTGTTACTCCCTATAGCTGTCTTTTTTTAACATTACTCTCTGTTTCCTTCCCTTATACTTACTCTTCTTTTTTTTTTTTTTTTTTTTTTTTTGGTTTGCTCCCGGTTCGCGTACCGGCGAGCGAACCAGGAAGCGAACCAAAAGAAATAGAGGTTGCCAGAGTGCTAAACATTCTAGCAATTTTTTTATAAAGGGGAGGTAGTTCTGAAAGAACTTTTTTTAAAATTATTTTTGTTGTTTTATATTTTTTTATTATTTTTCTGAACAATTTTTTACTTTTTTTGTATTTTTTGAACAGTTTTATATTTTATTTGTTTTTTTGGGGGGGGGGAAACGAAAACGATTCATTGTAAAGGGCTCAACAGGAGCAACAAAAAAAAAGAATTTATTCTCTGGGGCGTTTCGGACAATCATGATTGTCGATAGCTCTGTTGATTAGAGTGATGCTACTTTCTCTGTAGCAAATCAACTGATTGCAACGCACGCACACTTGTTTGACTTCCCCGAACCTCATCTGTATATTTGGGACCGTCTCCCTCGCCTCTGGTCCTGTCACTTCCTGTACAACTGATCTTCTGGCCACAGAAGGGGGATTATCTTGCTGGTCACGTAACTGCGCAGCACTGTAGTTGATAGGGTGCCACCTCTCCATATGGCGATGCATTGTATAATTGCCATAACTATATTTTTTATATGTCCCTCTGCACAAATCTTTCTTACAGATAAGGCAAGTTACGTACCGGGCATTGACTTTTTTTTGGCCCCGGGGATATTTAAAAAATTGCCAAATATAATTTTCTTTGACATGAGCCCTCCTGAGCTCCTCAGGCAAAAAATGCCTCTCTTCCTGCTGTTCCTCTTCTTCCTCTTCTTCCTCCTCTTGCTGAATGATAACTTCAGCAGGTGGTCCTCTCTTCCTTGGAGGTGGTGGAGGTGGTGGGGAAGCACCAGCTGAAGCTACTAATGAAGCCATTGCTCAGTGATGACAAAAGGTCTTCCTCTCACAAAGATGAAAGTCAGAGTGAGGAAACAAGGAGGGGTTTTCATCATTTGGGAAAAACAATAGTTCTAAACCAATGAAAAGTGTTACTTTTAGGTCACATGACCTAGTCTTACATCATTAGGAAACCAAAAGTGAAATGAACCAATGAAAAGTGTTATTAACAAGTCACATGACCTGTTGTGTTTACGTTACGCGCTCCGCGCCGCGCCCCGGATCGCTTCCGGGAAGCTGAGCTACGCGCCTCGCTTCGCGTACCGGTTCACTTCCGGGTACGCTAACGCGGCGCGTCATATGACGTATCACGCGACAACGCGATACGTCACGCTGACGCGACGCATCACGATGTTGTTTTCTAACGCGACAGTTGCGCTAACGGACCGTTTACCGGTTCGCGGACCGGGTCGCGGCACCAAACTGAGCTAAGGGGAAGCTGCCCGGTTCGCGGACCGGGAGCGAATCAAAAAAAAATATTTAAAAAAAATACATAAAAAAATTGTATTAAAAACATATAAAATATATTTTTTGATTTAAAGAAGAATACATTTTAAAGCTTTTGATATTTGCTATTAAAAACCATTGAAATTCACTGAAAAAACCATAGGTTATAGACCATAAATAGTTAGGAATTAGCATTTACAATACCTTTAAAATTCACTGAAAAAACCATAGGTTATAGACCATATATAGTTAGGAATTAGCATTTACAAAACCTTATTTTACTCACACAAAACCATTGAAATTCCATATATAGTTAGTTGCACTAACTATATATCGCGCACCCGCAATCCACTGCTGATGATGTCACATATTACATCATTCATGACATGGTCAGTGACATCACTGATGACATCACTGATGACATCTCAAATGACATCACTGATGACATCACTGATGACAACATCCAGTGACTGTATGTTTCTGTAAAGTTAAAATATGTCTTACATATTGAAGAATGAGTGGATGTATAAGTGTCTGGATGAAGGATTTAGTAGGTGCATGACTGACTGTATGAGTGAGTGATTAAATGTGTCTCACTGAGTGCATGGGTTAGTGACTAAACTGTTTTAATTTGTGCATCATTGTGTCGGTTGTTCTGTAATCTGCTGCATGTGTTGATCATTAGCTATATGACTAACTATATGGGTTATTGATTGGTTGCCCAAGTATTTGTATAGGAGACTGAGTGTGTGTGTGGGTGGCTGGGAGGTGTATGACTCTGTGCATACATGTGTGAGCAGTTGATTCACTAGATGTATGGGTTCAAAAATGCACGTGGAAACAGCTGTATGGGCGGTTGACTGTGTGCATGAGTGTATTGGTGAGTGAATGGATATCTCAGTGCTACATGTCAAAGTAAGTACATATGTAAAACACAGTACATGTGAGAGTTGACATATATAAATAACTGTGCATAAGAGCCAGTGAATGTGTGAGTGGCTGTATGGATCATTGTGAACTTGTATCAGGGATTGTATAAGAGAGTAAATATGTGTTAGTATATGTTTCAATAAGTAAGGTGTGTATAACTATATAGTTGAGGAAATGGAGGTGTGATTGATTCTTTGCAAGACTGACTAGGTGTGTGAGTAACTCCATGGATGAGTGACAGTCTGTGAGTGTCTGTTTACACTGAGTGTATCTAAGGTTATATTAGAGTCTGAAGAGGTTCATCGTATCATCACATGAATGATGTCATCAGTGATGTGATCAGTAATGTCAAATGAGATGTCATCAGTGATGTCATCAGTGATGTCATTTGAGATGTCATCAGTGATGTCATCAGTGATGTCACTGACCATGTCATGAATGATGTAATATGTGACATCATCAGCAGTGGATTGCGGGTGCGCGATATATAGTTAGTGCAACTAACTATATATGGAATTTCAATGGTTTTGTGTGAGTAAAATAAGGTTTTGTAAATGCTAATTCCTAACTATATATGGTCTATAACCTATGGTTTTTTCAGTGAATTTTCAAGGTTTTGTAAATGCTAATTCCTAACTATATATGGTCTATAACCTATGGTTTTTTCAGTGAATATATATATATATATATATATTACCTACTGGCGGTCGCCAGTAGGTAGTTATAGTTAGGATTGATTTCCATAGGGAAATCGTAACATTCTATTTTCCTCAACTTTGCCTCGCGGCACTCCGCTCCTTTTCTGAAAGTTTGGGGGGCATTTGTCAAGCGGGGGCCGAGATAAAAGGGGGGTCCCAAAACATGTTTTCCCCATGTTAATTTCCATAGGGCGGTCAAACTCACTTTCAGTTCGAACGGCTGAATGGATTCCCACAAAACTTGGCAAAATTGTAGGGACTGGTAGCCCGATGTGCCTTTGGTATGTCTCAAGATATGTGCTCCAGTGGATTTTGAGTTATTTAGGTTCAAATAAATATATATATCTATAGCCGCTCCCAGGTACGCGCACCGGGGAGCGCTCCGGGCGTGCCACGCGACTTGCGCACGGAAAGCTGATTGGCTCTCGGGTGTCTGTAAACATTCCAAACAGTCCGGAGCGGCCGCCATCTTGTGTCTCGGTAGGATCAAGACACAAGAGGTGGCAAAAACAAAGGGGGAAATAACCAAAAGGGGGCAGGGTAGACTCCCCCTGACCCCCTAGGTTTGATGTGGGGGCCATAAAAGGGTCCCGCGGGTGAAAAAAACTAATTAATTTTTTTTCAATTTTCGCGGGGGGGCGCCCGGTACGCGCACCGGGGAGGGTACCGGAGAGCGTACTTTGGTGAAAAATAGTGAAAATAATAGTGTAAAATAATCATTTTGAGTGATTACAGGTAGGGTAGCTCTGAAAAGAGCTTTTGGGATCTGTAGCTGTTTTAGGTACCTACAAGTACGTCCCACACACACACACCCACACACACACAACCCCACACCTCCACACCCACACACTCCCCACATACACCTCACACACGCACACCTCCACCCACACCCAAACACCCCACCCCCCACACCGATTCCTTACACATCCACACCCACACCCACATCCCACACACCCACACTCACACGCACTCCTCACCCCCCAACACACACACACACACACACACACGCACACACAGATTCCTCTGAGACACACCCCACACACACACCTCCCCCTCCACACACCTCACAGACACATCCACACATCCCACACATACACACACATTCTACACACATACCCCCCACACCCACACACACCCCACACACACCTCACACACCCACACCCCCACCTACACCCAAACACCCCACACACCCACACCTTACACACCCACATCCCCACCCACACCCACATACCCCACACACCTACACACACCTATACACCTCATCCCCCCCAGACACACACACACACACACCTCACAGACACACCCCACACATCCCCCAACACACCTCCCCCCAACACATGGGGAAAACTCAGTGAAACACTAAAATAATAATTTAAAGTGCTTAGAGGTAGGGTAGCTCTGAATAGAGTTGTTGTGTTGTGTGGGTGATTTAAGTACCAACATGTAAGTACCAATGCAGAGTCTTAAATTCAATGTAGACTCTCATCTGTAGATAATTTACATGTTGTTACAGAAGTTATTGTGGTATATGGAAACTATACTATAGTCTGTCAGAAAAGCAGAAACAACATGGAGGCAGGAGATGAAAAAGAGATGTCAAATACACATTGGAGATAATAAAGTGGGAGAAAGGAAGTAACTATGAGCAAAATTACTATGTAACACAAAAAAATTGCACAGTATACTATAAGTCTCACATTATATTATATTCATTTTGGTACTATTTCATTGATTACATATAAAAAAGAATAATGTCTGGAACAATCTTTAATTATTAAATATAAATTTATTGCTCTGATTTTTCAAAATTTAATAAGACTTCCAACATTATGTCGTCGGGAATGTCCTCATTTGGATTACATGATTCCATTTCTTCCACATATTTCAGAAACTCTTCATCAAGAGACTGATCCAAAAAATCTGAATCGTTATTCTCTTCCTCTGGGTTGTCCTGAAGATCAAGTTCGAATGAAATATTACATTTATTTTGATCTCCTTCCATTATGTTGCTGTAAATTGCATAAAAAATAAATATATCAGTAGAGATAGGGCACTGTTGGGTTTAAGTTCAGACAGGTAGTTTTGATTTTTTAACAGTGAAGTTATCTTTGGGCAGTGTATGGTATCAGGCTGGAAGTAGAAATATAAAAAAGTGTATATCATAAAGACTAAGTAAATTGATAATTATACAAGACAAGCCTAACTCCATCCATATCTATAACAGAGAAGCCTATCTCAATCTATAACTATTACAGAGAGATAGTATATAACTATCAGAAAATGTTTTCCAAATTAACTTAAAGTGCACACATACTTCAGTTTTCAAAATAACATCTTACCTTTGAAAAAGAAGTTTAAGTTCTCAGTGAAAATCCTTTTGAAATGTACTTCAGGAAGTAGTAGTCAAAATGGCTGTGTTTCCCTCTCTTTCTTTATATATATTCATGTACATAACCAATCAAATGTCATGAAATAATAGAAAATGAAAGTAACATTTTAATTGGTTGTAAATTCTAACACTTCAGATGTGTTTTTGTCAAGTAATTCACCTCAGGATATTTAGAGAGGGCTACAGGCCAAATGGCTCAATGGAATTCCACCAAATTTGGGAAAATGGTAGGGACTGGTATGTAGTATGGCCTATTCTATATTTGATGAAAGTGTCTCCAGTGGTTTTTATGTAAATTAACTTTTAAAAAATTTTGGGAGTGCTTCCCGGTGCGCGCCCCGGTACGCGTACCGGCAGCGCAACGGGAGTCCTCCATTTTGTGTTTCGGTAGATTTGAGACAGAAAATGGAGGACAAACAACGTTGGGAATGAGTATAAGGGGGCATCGTAGACACTCCCTGACCCTCTAGGTTTTCTGAGGGGTCTTAGGAGGCCCATATAGGCGAAAAAATATATATATATATATTTTTCACGGGGGGAGCGCCCGGTACGCGCACCGGGGAGCGTACCGGGGAGCGTACTTTGGTGAAAAATAGTGAAAAAAGTTAGAAAAAGATAATCTTTTGGAGTAATCAGAGATAGGGTAGCCCTGAAAAGGGCTTTTGGGTTCTGTGGCTGATTTAGGTAACTACAAGTAGGTACTAATGCACAGTCTTAAATTCAGGAGGAATATTCTATTCCCCTCATCTGAAAAGTGCACACCATCTCCTCTGTAGATATCTTGCATGTTGAAAAACAAGTTGTTGTTGTATATTGAACCCATTCCATAGTCCTCTCATGTAAGCAGAAACAGATTTATTCACATGTTTCTGTGCTTTCTCAAATTGTGGACAAAATTGGTTGGACCAGTTCCATTTCTGCCTTTGGCATATATTGGAATATACCATGGCAGTTTGTGGAAAAAGTGTCATCAATTGCCCAAAGGTGTCCTTTAAAACCATCTCCAGACCTACCCCAGTCAAAGTGCCTAGGTCATTTCCATCACAGTGCAAAATTATGAGGTCAGGGTGCGGCAGATGGTAAAAGGTTTTCACCAATGGTATCAATTGATGACATCTCAATCCTCTTTGGCCAATCCATTTTATGTGCACATTTGGTAAATCAAGGTTGTGACAATTTCTGGTAGCTGCATACCTTTGAGCCCAGTGAATGTAGCTATGTCCAATAATCCAGACAGAGTACATGGTGAGAGGAGGTTCTGGTGCAGTCAGATGAAGTGTAGGAATGAAATGGCAGTTGGAACAGTAGGAGTTTGTAAAAAAAACTGTGGAGTTTCAGTGCTCTTGAATCACAAGCAATGATTGGTGGATTCAGATAGTTGAAAACTCAAATTTAGGGTGCATGGTTCTGTTGTGTGTAAGAAGTAATTTGAATGGTTAAAAACAAGTAATTTAAAGAAAGATTGCAGTGGATAAGCTGGTGTATTGAGAGGTCAAACATCCTTGCTCACTTGATTTGCAACATTGTAGAATAAACTTTTAACCCTGGGAGCTCAGTGAGGAGGGAGTTGCTATGATAACAGGTAGAAAGGGCTGAGGGGGGAAGGGTGTTGATTTGAAAATAGAGAGGGAAGAGTTTTGATTGGTTACCATGAGGAATATGTGTGTACAATTAGAGGTTTTCTGTGCCATTAATGGTTGCAATGCCTGGAAAACATACCTTTTGCTCTGCTAAAGAAATATTGGTGTGTGTATCTGACACTGTTCTGAATCTCCCAAAGCATTTCTAAAGGTGAGTTATGATTCATTTAGATAGAGAGTTCAGATTAAGAAGCACATTGATTTTCTTTGCTGTTGGTTTGTGTGATGCTTTTTGAAAATGCATGGTTTCTATATTTGTAAAATAGAGGATTTGTATTTTGTGAAATAGTGATGTTTCAGTAGTGAAGTTGAATGGTTGTACATAGGACTTGCTCTCTGTATCTAAAATGTTATTTTTAAAATCAATTTTAGGGTAAATGAATGGGTTTGAGTAGTGAAAATGAATGCTTGTATATAGGATCTGTGCAGTGTTTCTAAAATGTTAATTGAAAAATGATTTTAGTGCAAAACAATGGGTTTTAGAGTGAAAATGAATGCTTATAAATAGGATCTGTCATCTGTTCATAAAATATTAAATAAAAAACGATTTTAGGGCAAATTAATGGCTTTCAGTAGTGAAAATGAATGCTAGTACATAGGACCTGTGTTCTGTTCCTAAAATGGTAATTGAAAAACGATTTTAGTGAAAATCAATGGGTTTGAGTAGTGAAAATGAATGCTTATAAATAGGATCTGTCCTCTGTTCATAAAATATTAAATTAAAAACGATTTTAGGGCAAATTAATGGCTTTCAGTAGTGAAAATGAATGCTTGTACATAGGATCTGTGTTCTGTTCCTAAAATGGTAATTGAAAAAAGATGTTAGTGCAAATCAATGGGTTTGAGTAGTGAAAATGAATGCTTGTATATAGGATCTGTGCAGTGTTTCTAAAATGTTAATTGAAAAACAATTTTAGTGCAAAACAATAGGTTTTAGTAGTGAAAATGAATGCTTGTAAATAGGATCTGTCCTCTGTTCATAAAATATTAAATCAAAAACGATTTTAGGGCAAATTAATGGCTTTCAGTAGTGAAAATGAATGCTAGTACATAGGACCTGTGTTCTGTTCCTAAAATGGTAATTGAATAACGATTTTAGTGCAAATCCATGGCTTTAACATTTTTAAGAAGGAATAAATAGTGTGTGCATAATTATATAAAAATATTTGAATCTTTTACAAACATGTTACCTGTTTTACAGCAGATTGGGAAGCAGACTGAGTTTCTTTGCTGTTGGTTTGTTTCATTTTTTGGGTAATGCTTGGTAGGAATGTTTGCAAGAGATAGGAAATGTATTTTGTAAAATAGTGAGTTTTCAGTACTGAAATGGAATACTTGTACTCCAGCAATGCATCCTTTCACATAGGGAAAGCTCCATGTGAAAGTGTTTGCCTCAGTCTTATGTCTGCTGTGAGGCAGGTGCAATATTTTGACGTAACAGTGTCTTAAAAGTGACGCAGTGAAATCTCATAGATTTCACTGCGTCACTATTACGAGGTTTTCTGCGGAGAAATGACCCTTCTGTGTACATTACACCTGACAGAGGTATAATGTGGCGCAGAGGTTTAAAAAGTGACGAATCTACCTACATGCGTCACTTTTTAAATATGGCGCAACAAGGCACATGTTTTATGCGCCAATGCGTCACAAAAACTGACGCATCAGTAGCGCAAAACTGACGCAGGGCTTTATAAATGAGGCTCATCTTTTTTTTGCACACTACTCCAGTTTAGTCCTGTCCACTGCACTCTTGGACACAAGCCTCACCTTTTGTGCTCCCCTGTACAGGCATCATCTCATCTGCACTCCTGCTTAGGTGTCAGAATCCTTTCACATGGGGAAAGCCCCATGTGAATTTGTTTGCCTCAGTCTTATGCCTGCTGTGAGGCAGGTGCAAGATTTTGATGTAACAGTGTCCTAAAAGTGACGCAGTGAAATCTCATAGATTTCACTGTGTCACTATTACGAGGCTTTTTGCGGAGAAATGACCCCTCTGTGTACATTACACCTGACAGAGGTATAATGTGGCGCAGAGGTTTAAAAAATGACGCATCTACCTACAGTAGCGCAAAACTGACGCAGGGTTTTATAAATGAGGCTCATCTTTTTTTTGCACACTACTCCAGTTTAGTCCTGTCCACTGCACTCTTGGACACAAGCCTCACGTTTTGTGCTCCCCTGGACAGGCTTCATCACATGAGCACTCCTGCTTAGGCCTTATAATCTTTTTTTAGAATAACATTTGAAAAACAGAGAAAAGGTCATATGTATAAGCTTTTCATTACATTACTAAAATATTTTTGGTGCAAATTAATGAGTTTTACATTTTTGAGAAAGAATAAATAGTGTGTGCATGATTACATAAAAAAATTGGAACTTTTCACAACCATGTCACCTGTGTTACCTCAGATTAGGAAGCACACTGAGCTTCTTTGCTGTTGGTTATGTTATTTTTTTGGTAATGCTTGGTAGGATTGTTTGCAAGAGAGAGGAAATGTATTTTGTAAAATAGTGAGTTTTCAGTACTGAAAAGGAATGCTTGTACTCCAGCAATGCATCCTTTCACATGGGGAAAGCTGCATGTGAAAGCGTTTGCCTCAGTCTTATATCTGCTGTAAGGCAGGCGCAAGATTTTGACGTAAAAGTGTCCTAAAAGTGACGCAGTGAAATCTCATACATTTCACTGTGTCACTATTACGAGGCTTTTTGCGGAGAAATGACCCTTCTGTGTACATTACACCTGAAAGAGGTATAATGTGGCGCAGAGGTTTAAAAATTGATGCATCTAACTACATGCGTCACTTTTTAAATATGGTGCAACAAGGCACATGTTTTATGCCGCCGATTCATTACAAAAAGTGACGCATCAGTAGCGCAAAACTGACGCAGGGCTTTATAAATGAGGCTCATCTTTTTTTTGCACACTACTCCAGTTTAGTCCTGTCCACTGCACTCTTGGACACAAGCCTCACCTTTTGTGCTCCCCTGGACAGGTTTCATCACATCTGCACTCCTGCTTAGGCCTTATAATCTTTTTTTAGAATAACATTTGAAAAAAAAAAGAAAAGGTCATACGTATAAGCTTTTCATTGCACTACTGAAACATTCTTGGGGCAAAATAATGTCTTTTACATTTTTGAGAAAGAATAAATAGTGTGTGCATGATTACATAAATGTTTTTGACCTTTTCACAATCATGTCACCTGTGTTACCTCAGATTAGGAAGTAGATTGTGTAGATGAGGTGAGGCATGTTCAGAGGGACAGACGATGTGAGGCCTGAGTTCAAGACTGTAGTGGGAGAGAGGCCTTTCCTGGAGAACATAGGTGGTGAAGCCTGTGTGTAAGAGTGCAGTGGACTAGACTTCATGAAGCTTATGTCCTACTGCACTCTTAGACACAGGTCTCACTTTCTTTGTACCTGTGGACATACCTCTCTTCCACTACACTCTTCAATACAGGTATCACCTCTTCTGCACCCTTGGAGAATCCTCACTTGATCTGTAACCCTGAATAGACCGTTTGCTTTTTGTCATTGCTTTGTTGTTTGATAATAGTGGTCTATAATGTGCTATTTTTTTCTTTAACACAGATTGAAAACAAGATTTCAAGAGTAAGGAAAGATGCCCTCAAGTCAAAGATCAAGAAAATTTGAAATACGGTTTAAAACAAAAACAGCATCGGAATTACAGCAGTCCTCCACAACAAAGACTTCAAAAAACAGGAAAGAAGTTCCTGGTAAGATAACTAAGTCTTTTTTACGGAACGTATGTAGAACAAAAATAAATGTTGGACAGCATGTAGAAAAAGAGAAGGAGAGAGTAATTTTGAAAAGGAAGGAGAGGCCCTCAAAAAATGTTAACACTGGAGCAGGAGAGAATAATATGTATCAGAATAGAAGGCAGAATAAGTTTAGAGACATTCGTAAACGAATGTTTCGCAATAGGGTGGTTTTAAATTTGTTAAAAAACATTAGGAAAGGCAAACAGAGAGCTGCTTTTTATAAGAAAAAGAAAAATGTAGAGAAGATTGTTGATCAGGCTTTTGAAGTTAAGAAAAAAATATTTATTTTAATAATCAATAGAATCAGGACACTTAACAAGACAATTGATGTTTTTAAATCAAACAGTAGATGGAAAAGAATAATTAATCGGACTAATTTTTGTGAAGTTTTTTCAGGAGAATGGATGCACAGTTCAAGTTGTGAGACATTTTTTAATGAGGAGAGTTACTTTCAGGAGAATGATTTAGTGCACGCAGTTGACACCAGTGGTCGAGCGTATGAAGTGAAAGACGGTTGTCCGATTGAAAAAGAGAAACTTGTGCCTAGAGAACCAGAAGAGGTGTTAACTGATGAAGTTTTAGGGAGACGTACTAAGGGTCCAGTGTACACTTGGAAGTGTAGTCGTATTTGTAGTGTGCAACAGGAATCAATTGATTTGTTTTGTAATTTCTTACGTACATATAGTAAGAAAAGTCTAAAGCAGAAAGTGAAGTTGTTGCAAGACTTAGATCCTTGCAGAGTGAGAGAAAACACAGGTTTGCAAGGGCATTCACTGGCTTGTCTTTCTAGAAAAGTCTGTCAGAGTGTTTTTCATCATTTTAGGATGTTAGCAGTGCATCATACCAAAATGAGGAAATTAGTGAGAATGTTGTATTATGCAAAAAGTCCAGCACTTAAGCTTAAACAATTAAACAGTGCTCTTTTGCATGGAACTGAATTAGATGTGAAGAAGATTTGTGAAGAAATTAAGATTTGTTATTTTGGTGAAAAAGACAGTGTAGAAATTGACACAGCAATACAAAGTAATGTGGAAGAGAATGTACAGATTTCAAGTACAGAAAAGTTTGACCAGGAGATTACCAGGTTTAAGGTGAAATCAAGTGAAAGCCGGAATATTACTTGTGTGTGTTGTCGACGAACTCATTATAAACATCAAACTAGATTAGTTGATTTATACGTAAAAAGTGAAAAGATGAATAATTATGAGTGGAAGGATTTTGCAACTTATTTGTGGATGGAGAATTGTTTTGATTTGAGTTGTGATCAGCGTATTTGTAAATATTGTTATGATAAATTAAATCAAAATAGAATGCCTGCCAGAGCTGTTCATAATAATCTGGAGTTGGTAGACATTCCCCGTGAATTGATGGATTTAAATACATATGAGTCTATTTTGATTCAATGTGTCCATCTTTTTCAGGCAATTGTTCGCATGGAGCCTAAGATAGGGAAATTGCCTCCTACAGATTTCCAGAGAGGATTAAAGGGAAGAGTTGTTTATTTGCCTCTAGATTTCAAAAGAAATATTGATACAATTGGTATAGAAAAAGTAGAAGAGGAACCTTTAGTTATTCTAGTTAATGGGGTTCTGACAAAGAGTAAGAAAATATGGCAAGATTTAGTGGATGTTAGGAAAGTCAAAAAGGCAACGTTGTATTTAGTCAAAAACAATGAGTATTACAAAGATGTATGTGTTGCAGCAGAGGAAACAGCTGCAGATAAAGACAGTGATTGTTCAGGCGGCCAAATTGAAAAAGTTGATGTGTCTAGAAGTGAAGAAATATATGAACATTATACTATTCATCCTTTGCATTCCAAAGAAGCAATGGGAAATGCAATTGAATTGTTTCAAATGAAAGCAGCAAAAGGAAGTCCCATTAGTGTATGGGAAGAAAGTTTGGAAGCTCGTTGTTTTCCACAGCTATTTCCAACAGGTCGAGGTGGACGATATGACGATCGACCACTTCAAATTCCTGCATCTAATTATATCGAACTGTAAGATTATATGCTGAAGATCCAAGGTTTCTCCAATGCATTCCCTATTTGTTTCATTTACTGTATGAAAGTGACTTGTTTGGGCTTTCTTATGCAGTAAACCATATACTGAAAAGTGGAGCACATCTGCAAAATGTTTCGGCGAGGGACTTTATGGAGAAAGTAAATCTGCAAGATAATATTTTGGAATCTCATTTAATCAATCTCATGGCATGTCAGCGTGGTACAAACGAGTATTGGTACTGTTGTCATGGGGAATTGAAATGTATGCTAAGAAACTTAGGAACTCCTACATGGTTCCTCACTCTTAGCTGTGCCGAGTATGCATGGGACGACTTACTTGAATTTCTACGCGAGGCAAATGCAAATATACAAAATATAAAATTCAAAACACCTGGAGAACTGTGTTCTTTGGATCCAGTGAATGTATGCAGATATTTCAATCATAGATTTGAAGCTATGATGTCTTTTATTACCAACAAAAAAAATCCTCTCCTTGGAGAGGTTTTGGATTTCTTTTGGAGAAAGGAGTATCAAGCGAGAGGTGCTCCTCACATACATATGTTGTTGTGGATTAAAGATGCACCCAAATTAGGAACAGATTCGGATGAGACAGTGATGAGCTTCATTGAAGAGTATTCAACATGTGCTGTTCCGAAAACTACCGAAGAAAACAGTTTAAGGCAACAAGTTTTACGCTTTCAATCCCATCGTTGTGGAAAGTACTGTCGTCGAAAATTCAGAAACAAGGACAAGTTCTACACAAAATGTCGTTTCAGCTTTCCACGACCAGTGATTTCTAAAGGAAGAGTAAATAATTTGATGTCTTCTCTGCGACATACTGTGACGAGGAAGTCACCAAAAAATACATACAATTTAAAAAGAAACGAAGAGTCCAAGTACATCAACGACTACAACCCAGTGATTTTGTCCATGTGAAATGCTAACATGGATATTCAATTCGTTGCTGACAACTCTATTGCTGTGGCTCGATATGTGACGTCTTACATCACAAAAAAAGAAAAACAGAACTGAAGGAAATGTGGGAGGACATTTCACATGAAAAGAGTCTAAGCAAGAAATTATACAGTTACAGTCTGAAGATGTTGTCGCATCGAGAAATTGGAGCATATGAAGGTTCTGATCGATTGTCATCAGCAAGTCTCTATGCCAAATCTAGAACCATCATTTGGGTGAGTCTAGGTCTTGCTGCAACACGAAATCGAGTTTTGAAATCTGTTCCATAGATAGAGTATTTGGCGGAGAAAGAACCAGAGAGTACAGATATTTTGAAGACAAACATGTTGGATACATACTATCCAAATAGAGGTCCTCACCTTGAGAACGCTTGTCTCTATGAAGTTCTTCAAAGCTTTATTTATAAGAGGAACATCAGAGAAGATATCAATAATGGAATATATGCTGTCATTGGATGTGAAGGATGTCTAGTGAAACAGAAAAAAGGCCATTTGATTAATCATCGAAAATTGAGTTGTGAAAATCCAGACAAAAGGGAATTTTACTATTTAGCTCTTTTGCAACTCTTTAAGCCATGGCGTACAGAAGAGGAACTACTTGGAGATTTTCTCTGTTACGAAGATTCTTTTAATGCAACAAAGGATACCATAGAATGTCCTGTTTTTCCAAATTATCTGCAAATGTGGAACGAAGAAATAGAGCAAGAAGCCACAATTGCTGCAGAGATTGCTAGAGACAGTTCTCAAGACAGTCAGAGTTCTGCTTCATTGAGTCAGGATCCACTTGGAGGACCAAATATTCAAAATGAAGCTGCCACTGCCATGGATGAGGTGGAAAGAGCTATGGAACAAGCTCAAGATGATGTAGTTAACTTAGAAGATTTGGTGTAACAACTAAACCTTGAGCAGAAACAGATATATGACGAAGTCACAGATCAGATTGAACATGGATTCACTCATGAGAAAAAAGAGTGCTCATGTACATCATTTAAACCAGTCCAACTGTACGTAAGTGGAGAAGCGGGAACTGGAAAAAGTTTTCTGATTAAAGCACTTGAAACTTATCTGCAGAAAAGGACTGAATCACCGCTATCTTGTGTTGTAACTGCTCCAACTGGGCTGGCAGCACATAACATTAAAGGGATTACTTTACATCGTTTACTGATGCTGCCAGTGGAGCATGATAACAAATTGCAATATCACAAGCTATCTGGAGATGCGTGTTCCGAAGTTTCGAGAGTCCTGAAGAAAATGAAACTTCTTATCATTGATGAAGTAAGCATGGTGTCAAATATAATGCTTGCTTTTGTGCATTTGAGAATGCAAGAAATTCTTAGAACAGACTATGATGTCTTATTTGGAGGAAAAAATATCATTGTTTTTGGAGATTTACTGCAGTTGACTCCAGTGAAAGGACAACCTGTGTTCAAAATGCTCACGCATGAAGATACCAGGAAGTGCCTAGGAAGCATTGGAAACGTTAATATATGGTTAAACTTCAAATATGCAGAACTGCTTCAAAATATGCGGCAGGCAAAGGATGAAGATTATAAAAATATTCTACAAGATGTAAGAATCGGAAAAGTAAGTCAGCAAGGGAAAGAAGCTTTACATGGACGATTAATTTCAAATTTGTACCCAAATGAAAACATTCTTCCAGAGTATATTTTTAAGAAAAGTAATGAGAAGAAATCTGGCATATGTTTGATGCCAACTCTGAAAGAATGTTCCATGTTTAACAACAAAATGTTAAAGTTAGAAAATGAGTAGATAGTGAAACTGGAAGCTATAGATAAAATTGAACATATGGGAGCAACAATTATTTTGTCTGAAAATTTGAAATCAAAATTGGATTCATTAGAGAAGACTATATCTAAAACTGCTGGTTTTGAAAAGACTCTGAATGTGTGTTTAAATTGTCGTATCATTTTGAGAAGGAATTTAAATGTTGAAAGAGGTCTGGTAAATGGACCAATGGGTCATGTTGTTGGTTTTGTGAATTACAAAAATAGAGATGGAATTGAAATTTAAAAAATTAAATTTGATGGCATTGAGGAAATAGAACAAATTTGTCGTTGTTCAGCTAGATTTTTGCTTGTGAAAGACTTATATGTTCGCCGAAAACAGTTTCCAATTTGTTTGGCATATGCGGTGACAATTCATAAATCTCAAGGTTTAAGTGTAGATAGCGCTTTGGTGAACATTGGAAGTTCTGTGTTTAAAGAGGGTATGACATATGTGGCATTATCACAAGTCAGAACTTTATCAGGATTGTACTTGATTGAGTGTGATGAAACAAAGATTTGTGCAGATCTACATTGTGTTAAAGAATACAATAGGTTAAGAAGAGAGTATGCTCCACATTTGCCTCAATATCCTCTGTTTGAAAAACGTGTGGTAGGCCGAAAAAGAAGAAATAAGAATAATTGCAGTGAGGTAGTAGCAAAAAGACAAAAAGTAGATGAAACTGTAATTGTAAGGAGAAAGAAAAAGGATTCTGTTGAAGATGTTGTTGGATTTCAGTTTGAAAACAGTTCTGGTGTCAACTGCTATGCTAATGTAGTGGTTAATGTTGTTTTTTTTCTTCAAAATATACAAGAACAGATTGTTGAAAATCGGGATCAAAGATTCTGTTGTTTGTTGAATTCCGTGTTTGAGAAATGTAGCAGTGATAGAGCAAAAATAGAAAGTGTTTCAGAAATTCGAAATCTTCTAGACATATGTTCTGGTCAAAATCAATTTTCACAGAATATTCAGCAGGATTGTCAGGAATTTTTAATGTATATGTTTGATGTATTGGAAGATGAAAGTGTAGATATAAAAAAACTTTTTAGCCTTTCTTATCACTGTCAGCATGACTGTGACAACTGTACTTTATCAAGTACTACTAGAAGAGACACTGAAAGATTTATATATTTGACTTTACCAGACTGCAAATCAGTGCCTTTTAATAATCTAGTTAAAGCAGCGGATCATAATATGGTGTGTACCCAATGTAAGTCTACTATGCTGTCCACATTATTTCTACAAAATTATGGTCAGTATGTCATTTTAATGTTCCAACGATGTAGACCTGATGGAACTAAATTGACAACTTCTATTAAAAATGTTGTTGGTTCTCAGTTATCAATATCAGGAAGAACCTTTGCAACTGTAGCTATTATTTTTCATGACGGTCCTTCTACAACATCAGGGCATTACACATGCTATTTAAAAAGTTGTAAAGGTTGGACCCACTGTAACGACATTCATTTGACTTTCAAACATCGTTTGCCTTTTGGCTTAAGAAATTCATACCTAGTGTTTTTACAACCAAAATTTAAGTAAAGGTAATTGGGCTTTGAAGACGGGAGCAGTTAATAAAGGTTATTTGGCTGTTTAAAAATATATTCTGAGTAAAAGTGATCCAGGTAATATAAAAAATTGACTTGTCATATAGGTACTGTAAGTGGATCTCATAGTATGTGATATTAGTATTATACAAAATGATGAATATGAGTGAGTCAGAGATGGTTTTACAAATACTTAAATATTGTGAAAATGTTGTATGAGCCTTTCTTTCAGAATGTCGGAAAAAAAGGAAATTTCAGAGTTTCTTAGCGTTAATTTGAAAATATAGTCATACATCTGACACTATTTGGCCAAAAGGAAAGGTACAGGAATGAGTAAAGAGTCATGACTGAAAAAAAGGAGTGTATGAAAATAATGAAAATATTTCAGATGTTCTTGGAGCTTTTCTTCTAGAAAGTCGATGAAATGGATTTTTTAGTGAACAGCAGAGTACTTTGCAATGAGAAAAGGACCTCCATGATATACTATTTGGCCTCAAGGAAAAGTAAGTCAATCAAAGATTAGTGTACATTTGTCATTTGTCAGTATCTAAGTTTTTTTTTAAAACACAATCTTTTAGATTGTGGTTTTTTTCCCGCTGTCATATGATGAGTAATTTGAACTCACTGTTTTAAGTGAAATTCAATATATTCTGAGAACAGCAAAAATAAACTATGTAACATGTTGTACAAGTTATACTATAATTTGGATTGTGTAAATTAAATTGTATTCCCATTCTCTGACACTCATTTTCCTTTTTCCTCTCTCTTTCAGCTCTCTTTACTCACTCACACTGCCTTTCTCTCACTCTGTTTCACACCCATTCGTTTACTGCACTTCTTTCACAACTCCTCATTCTCATTTCAACTGTCTGCATCCACTCTCTCCCTTGCACCACTTTTCAGCTTTCAGTCTCTCTGCTTTACTTCCCTTTTCCGTCTTTTCCTCCTTTGCTCTTTTACTAATTCCTCTTTACTCACTGAGCAGTATTGTTGCACTCTATCACTATAACTTACCCACTCTCCCTCGCTTATCTTTGTTTGCTCCTTTCTTCTGACCTCTTTTCTCTATTTTTCGTTCACTACCTCTATGTCCTCAGTGCCTCACTCTCCTTGTGTTATGTTCACTTGTGTTTATCTACCTTCTATCATTTCTTTTACAACAACTTCACTGCTCCTCTCTCATCGTTCTTCATCCCATTTCTTTTACTCTGGTTCCATTACTATCCCTCATTTCCTTTCTTTCAATGTCCTTCTCTTTACTTTCATCACCAAATTATTTTCTCTCAGTACCACTCTTTTAGTCGTCTTCTCCTCTCTTTCCTTTTTTTGCTCCTTACTCATTTCCTTTTGTCACTCATTGTACTCCACCTCACTCAGTTTTTCTCTTAGTGTGTCTGTCTACTAACTTCCTGACTCCATTTCCTTCAATCGTTGTATATTATCCTCTCTCCCTTCATCCCTTCACTTTGACTGTTCTTCACTTACTCTCAGTTATCTTCTATTTCCCAATCTTCTAAATGCATCCTTAATTAGACTCTTTTCCGTCTCTGTTATTATCTTTTTACTTACTACTGTTTCCTGACTTAGTTTTGCTAACTCACATTGTTTTAGTATCTTTCTTACCTTCAGTTCATTTCTCTGTTCTTCTCTTCCTCTGTGTCAGTGAATCTATATGCCTTACTCTTAGTAATTTGCTCTCATTCTATTTCTTTTTTTCTCTTTTTATCCTTCTACCTTACTTTATTTCCCTTTCTGTGTCCTTCACTCTTACTTTATTTCTAAATACACTGTTATGATTTTTAACCTCTTCATTTGTATATTTTAATTTAGAATACACATTTTACTAATTATGACTTATTTTTTCTTCTTTCTTTCACAGATACAAAGTGTAGTAAAAAAAATTACTTAAAGTTACATTTATTATATGGTAAGTATGACTATAAAAATGTATTTTGTCATTACCCTTTGCTTTAAGCTCACTAATATTTTCTCAACCGACCTCACTCCTGTGTCTTTATTCTGCTTCCCTAACTAATTCTTATTCTGCATGTTTACTCCAATTTCCCTATTTCCCCTCTAATATTCAACTTCTTTCAATCCCTATTCTTTACTTCACTTACCCTCTGTTCCCTTCCTTTGCTTCTTCACTCATTCTGTTTTTCTTAATTATTTACCTTACTCCTACACACACACCTCATCCCCCTCTAAATACATACACACACCTCTAACATACACCCCACACACACACCACACACACACCTCATACACACAAAAAATCCCCCCACACACACTCTTCACATACACACACACATTCCATACACACACATACATCGCACACATATACACCCCACACCCATACACTCCTCACACATACTTCACACACCCTCACCTCCACCCACACCAAAACACCCCACACAGCCACACCCACAGACACACCTTACACACCCACACCCGACCTACACCCACTGACTCCCTATAAGTCACACACACTGCATTACTTATCTTTCTTTGCTGTTTCTCTCAAACCCATTCAGGTACTGTTTTCTTTACTCTCTTTGTCCTTTCTCTTTGTCACTCCCCATGTCTTATCCTAATTCAATTTTTCACCCTCTTTCACCCCTCTTTACTTACACTAACTGGTCTTTTCTTACCCTCACTCACCGTTCTTCATTTATCCCGGTTACGCCACTACCCTTCATTCTCAATTTTTTACTGTCCTTTCTTTTTCTTTCAACACCCACTCACATTCTCCCACTATCTTTACTTTGGTCTTCTTCCTCTCTCTTCCCTTCTTTCGTTCCTTTAGTCATTTTACTTTTCTCACTTTCACCTTATTACACCTTCTCTGTTTTTTACTATGTAATAAACAATCCCTCTGTGTTCATCCTGTAACTCTCTTTCTCTTAACATTACTCTCTTTGTGTTTTTCCCTCATGCTAACTCCTTCATTAAATTTTTTTTTTCTATTTTTGAGGGGCGCGCCCCGGTACGCGTACCCTAAGAAAAAAAAATTGACAGAGATTCATTAAAAATATAGGTTTATTTTTATGAATGAAAGGTAGTTCTAAAAAGAACTGTTTTTTTTCTTCTTTTTGTTGTTTTATATATTTTTTAATGTTTTTTTGAACATTTTGTACTTTTTTTGGCTTTTCAAAACAGTTTTATATTTTTTTGGTATTTTTTATGGGGAGAAACAAAAAACAGGGAATTGTAAATGGCTCAACAGGAGCAAAAAACAAAAAACGGAAAAAATTACTGTTCTTTGGGGCATTTGTGATTGTCACCAGCAAGGACGACGAGCTTCATGCTCTTTTCACCATAGGCGATGAGCTTGCCACATGCAATACATGTGGTTCTAAAATTTGCAAATCGTGGTTGTATACAAGGCATCATCTCCGTTGCTTCTGGTCCCGATGGAGTGGGTTGTGCTCTTTTGGAGGTGGTCCTTGAAGACTGGGGGAGGTTACTGGCCAGTTCCCTGAGCTCTGCACGAGAATAGTTGTTAGGATGCTTCCGAATCATATGTCTAATCATGGTATTATTACCTAAGGAATATTTTTTGTTTGGGTTGCCCCTTGAGAGTTGTTCGCCACAGATTAGGCAAGTTACCTTGGCCGCATTCACTTTTTTCTTGCCCTCTGGGATTGAAAAAACTCCCATACAATGTGTGACTTGGGCTGTTATGGGCTATTTTGTTCAGGCAGCCATCTTCTCCCCTCCTCCTCTTCCTCTTCCTCCTCCTCCTCTTCTTGACCACCAATGTACTGTGGTGGTGGTCCTCTTGGTGGTGGTGGTGGTGGTGCAGATGCTCCAGCTGTTGCAGCTACAGTAGCCATTTGAAAGTACAAAATAGTTCTCTCTCTATTGCTGAAACAGGTCTTCCTCAGTCAAAGGACAAAGTCAGAATAAGGAAAGAAGGTGGGGTCTTTCATCATTTGCAAAAAACAAAGTGTCCTGAACCAATGAGAAGTGTTATTTTCAGGTCATATGACCCGGGCTTTACTCATTTGGAAACCAAAACTGTTCTGCAACAATAGAAAGTGTTATTTTCAGGTCACATGACCCGACGCGCTTACGCTACGCGCCATGGGGCGCGCCGTGTAAGCGCGTCAAGACGTTGCGCGATCGTATGCGCTCGCGTGCTTCCGGGTGCGCTTACGCTGTGCGTCATATGACGCATCACCCGTCTACGCCAAACGTCACGATGTTGTTTTCGTTCGCGAAAATAGCGCTAACGGGACGCTCCCCGGTACGCGCCCCGGGGCGCGCCGCAACATTGCGCTTACCCGTGCGTTCACCGGTACGCGTCCCGGGAGAGCCTCCGGGCAAAAAAATAAAATAAATAAAACATAATTATACAATATAAAATTCGTTATACATTTTTTTACTTTTTATACCTATAGAGATTTGCTATTAAAAAACCATTGAAATTCACTGAAAAAACCATAGGTTTCACACCAGTTATAGTTAGGAATTAGCATTTAAAACAAACGTATTAAATTCACTGAAAAAACCATAGGTTTCACACCAGTTATAGTTAGCTGGAAATTTTACTCGCATAAAACCAATGAAATTCCCACGTTATAGTTAGTTGGACTCACTATAACTTGCGCGTGCAATGCACTGCTGATGACGTCACATATTACATCACTCATGACATGGTCAGAGACATCACTCATGACATCACTGATGACAGCATCCTTGTGACAGAGTGACAGACCTCCTTTCACTGTAATGTAACCCTTGAAACACATATTCAAAAATAGAAACAAACATTTTCAAAAAAATGGAGATACCCATACCAGTTACAACAACCAAGTCAGTAATTCCACCATCTATATACACATCCACTCATTCACAAACAGTTCTATGTAGTCACTCATACATATACTCACTCATCATATGTAGTGATACACCTATACATCCTGTTACACACCGACAGTCATCCAAAAGATACTCTCACACATACTCACACATGCAAAAAACTATTGAACATCCATTTATTTGCATATACAGCTATACACACACTACCACCTTACTGCTAAGGAACCTTACACATACTTACTGTCTTAAACAATCACTTATAGAAACACATACTTATTTAAACAGGAACTCTTACAATCCCTTACTCTCACATATAGTCACTTATATACATCAAAATTCACATATACTACATTAAAACATATGTAGTTACTGATAAAGACACTAGTGAGACAGTCATTCACTCACTAACATACACATATACACACTCATCCACCCATACACTCCTGCACATGTGCTGTATTCAAAACACATACAAACAGAGAGTCAGTCATTCAAACATCTATGTGCTAAGTAATACCCCCACCAAACCATACAAACACTTATACTGATACTAAGAAAAACATCTAATAACCCATATACCTACGCATGTAGCTACTCACCAACCCATGCAGCCACTTAAACACAAAGTGAAACATTAATACATATATTTAAATATTTAAACATTATTCACTAATATTTATTTTTCGGAAAGACACACATTCACTGGATGGTGTCATCAGTGATGTCATGAGTGATGTCACTGACCATGTCATGAGTGATGTAATATGTGACGTCATCAGCAGTGCATTGCACGCGCAAGTTATAGTGAGTCCAACTAACTATAACGTGGGAATTTCATTGGTTTTATGCGAGTAAAATATCCAGCTAACTATAACTGGTGTGAAACCTATGGTTTTATTCAGTGAATTTAATAGGTTTTTTAAATGCTAATTCCTAACTATAACTGGTGTGAAACCTATGTTTTTTTCAGTGAATATATATATATATTACCTACTGGCGGTCGCCAGTAGGTATATATAGTTAGGATTTTTTCTCTATGGGATTTTTGAAAATTCTATGTCTAATAACTTTGGCGTTTGCGGACGGAATTGGCTGAAATTTTCAGGAAAATGGCACATTTTGTTTCTGAGCAGCCCCTTAAAATTGGGGGGGGGTTCGTCCAGGGGGGGTTGAGAAAAAAGGGGGGTCCCAAAACGTGTTTTTAACATTGAGTTTTCCATAGGGCGGTTGGCCTCACTTTTAGCCCGAACGGCTGAATGGATTTGCACGAAACTTGGCAAAATTGTAGGGACTGGTAGCCCGATGTGCCTTTTGTAGGTCTCAATATATGTGCTCCAGTGGATTTTGATAAATTAACGTTTAAAAAAAGATATATATCTGTAACAGCGGACCGGGCAGCCCTCCAGTTCGCGTACTTTTCGCGCAACGGAGCTTTGTGAAGCGAAGCTGATTGGTTCTCCGGCGTCTGTAAACATTCCAAACAGTCCGTAGCGGCCGCCATCTTGTCTCTCGGTAGGATCGAGAGACAAGAGGAGGCCAAAGCGAAGGGGCAAATGACCATAAGGGGGCATAGTAGATCCTCCCTGACCTCTTAGGTTTGATGTACCATTTTGCCAAGTTTGGTGTAATTCCGTTCAGCCATTCAGGCTGTAGACGTATCTAAATGTCAATAATCGAACGGCTGAATGGATTTGCACGAAACTTGGCAAAATATTAGGGACTGGTAGCCCGATGTGCCTTTGCTAGGTCTCAATATATGTGCTCCAGTGGATTTTGAGAAATTAACGTTCAAAAAAAGATATATATCTGTAACAGCGCTCCGCTTCGCGTACTTTTCGCGTTACGGAGCTTTGCGAAGCTGATTGGTTCTCCGGCGTCTGTCAACATTACAAACAGTCCGTAGCGGCCGCCATCTTGTCTCTCGGTAGGATCGAGAGACAAGAGGAGGCCAAAGCGAAGGGGCAAATGACCATAAGGGGGCATAGTAGATCCTTCCTGACCTCTTAGGTTTGATGTACCATTTTGCCAAGTTTGGTGTAATTCCGTTCAGCCATTCAGGCTGTAGACGTATGTAAATGTCCTATGGAAATTTGCATGGGGAAAACACATTTGAAAGTGTTGAAATTTAGAACCAATTAAAATGTTACTTTGGTTTTGTATTTGTGTGTGATGAAAGTTAATTGGTTATGTATATATCTCAAATGAGAGGAAACCACAGCCATTTTGTGATACTACTGTCTGAGGTACATTTGTGAGGAATTTTTGGTGGTGAATTTCTGGTGTTTGATTTACACAGTACTAACACTTCTCCTACTTTTAAAAAGGTGAGTTGTTAATTTGTAAGGGGAACTATGTTGTACACTTGAAGATAATTTGAAAAATGTTTTCTGTTATTTATTTGCAGTCCTTCTGTTATACTAAATACTTGATAAAGTTAGTTTTATATTATGTATTACTAAAAACGATAAATGAAAGTGATTATTTTTTTCTGCAATTTACAGCAAGCAATTTCAAAATAAAATGGCTCACAATGAAGAGACCGTGGCAATTTCTTTTGCATTGTCCACTACATTGATTGCAATTGAGAGCACCAATAATGAAATATTGTCACAAGGAGGAGATGACTTGTATGATTTCATTAGATTGATTGAAATTGACAGCACCAATAATGAAATATTGTCACAAGGAGGAGATGACTTGAATGATTCCACTACATTGATTGAAATTGAGAGCACCAATAATGAAATATTGTCACGAGGAGACGACTTGAATGATTCCACTACATTGATTGAAATTGACAGCACCAATAATGAAATAGTGTCACAAGGAGGAGATGACTTGAATGATTCCACTACATTGATTGAAATTGACAGCACCAATAATGAAATATTGTCACAAGGAGGAGATGACTTGAATGATTTTTTTGATCAATCTGTTGATGGCGAATTTATCGAATGTTTGGAGACCATAGAGTTACAAGAATCATCATTGCAGACTTTTAATGAGGAGATTCCAGATGAGATGATTGAAGAGGAAATTGCTGATGAGGACATGTTACTAGTTCTTTCAAATTTAGAAAATTCTGAAGAATAAATTTATATTTAGAAATCAAAAATTTTTGAGACATTATTCATTTTTATTTTTAATTTATGAGGTTGTAGCGAAGTGATTGTAGTATAAAATGAGACTTATAGTATAGAGTGCAACATTTTTATGTTACATGGTAAGTTTACTCATATTTACTTCCCTTCTCCCACTATATTATCTCCAATGTGTATTTGACATCTCTTCTTCATCTCCGGCCTCCTTTCTCTCACTGTGTGTCTCTGATGCATCTTATCGCTGCTATTTTGTGTAATTACAGAAGAGAGTAAAATAAAATAGTTCGGAACGTGAAAAGGGGGCAAAGTAGAGTACCCCTCACCCCCTAGGCCTTCTCAGGCGGTCCCAAAAGGATCAGTTTCTGCTTTCCTGAGAGATTATGGTATGAGTTCCATATACCACAATAATTTGCATTACAACATGCAAGATATATATCTCCTATTACCAACTTTTGGAGATATTCGCGCTAAGCGCGAATATCTCCAAAAAGTAACACCTGCCCTGAGCAGTTCTTAGCCATGTTATCCAATGGGAGGTGGATTCATGCATTGCGGCCGTTTTTTATCGCATTTGCGATAAACCTTGATAATAGCAAGGTTTATCTTCGATAATTTCTGACGATGCTTAGCGGTAAAAAATTCGTTGGTAAGCATCGTTAGCGATAAATATCGCTTAACTTTGGTAATATGCACCAACGTCTGTTAACGTTCGATTCGAAGGAAATGAGGAAGTGTTGAAAAACATTGTTTGCGCCATCTTGCCTTTTTTGAAATGCCACACTTTTGTCGTGCACGGCAGCCATTTTAGATGCCTTGACCAGACCCACTCTCTGCACGCTGTCGATTCGTAGAATGGCTCCCCACCCTCGCAAGCATCTTCCCCAGGCACTGGTCACCCCCGCTCTTTGTCTTATGCATGGGCAATAAACCTCCCCCCATCTGCGCTGCTCTTCCCTGAGAATCACACTCTGTGCCCGCCCGACACCTCCCTTTCGCCCTATTCACTACCGCACCCTCTGACACTCCTCTTCCTCTGTGTCCGATTGTCCAGGCTATCAGCTAGCCTTGCAGATGTAGTTTATGGCTCCAGCTGTGAAGAATCACCCCTCTTTAAAGGAGTTATAGTAGATCAAGGCCCACACCCGATGAGATCCGTCACACCACACGTGTTCCTACTATCTGAAAACCATCCTGTATTGTGATTGGGGAGGGGACCGAGCCTGAAGCGGAAGATTCTAGGAATGACTCTTTGTACATCAAAGTTTTTACAATTATGTGTCACATTAAAAATATATAGCACTCCAACAAAGTAGTAGGAATATAAAACTTTAATAACATATAAATATATACAACAAAACAAAAACAGTAAAAACATTTAAACAACGAAGAGACCGTGGCAATTTCTTTTGAATTCCTGATGAGGACATGTTACTAGTTCTTTCAAATTATGAAAATTCAGAAGATGTTGCCTGGGGGTGGGTCGTCAGTAGCAGTCTGTTGTGCGAATAGTTCCAAGGCAGCAGAACGCGCTGAAATCTAGATGGCACGAAAGTGATGTCTAGTAAGTTGCCGCCCAGCAAATAACGGCGTGGGGCGCCGCGGGGTGAGTGAGTCCAGTAGGCACCACAGCTATTCTTACCGGCATTGCTGCTGGGGACAATGCCTGTGCTGTAGCAGGGTCACAGCAGAAACAAAAAGGATTCTGTTAAAGATGTTGTTGGTTTTCAATTTGAAAACAGTTCTGGTGTCAACTGCTATGGTAATGTAGTGGTTAATGTTTTGTTTTCTCTAGAAAATGTAAAAGAGGGGGAGGCAGTCCAAAGTTCCGTTAAAAGGGCAAAGGAAAGGATCGGTGGTTTGAACTATCACTCAAAAAGGGGAGGGGGTGCAACAATTTTTCCTACCGGGTCACACTGTGCTTTCACCGGAACTGAGGTCTGCAGGATTCTAGTAATTCAAAGTGAGGCTGGCGCCAGCATGGGAGCGCTGACGTCCCGCGGATACAGTTTCGTCACTCCACGGGCGATCATGGCAGTCATTCCCCATCGGGGGTCACAGACTCCCGCGGCTCCTCTAGAATCTTCAAGGTCGTGGAGGACTACGGTGGTCGAGTCAACCAGTGACCGGGCCATTTCTTCATGCTGGGCCTGCTCTTGCCAGGTCGATCGCCATTTTGAGAGTTCGGCAGCTACCGGCGATCGCGGGGTCACATGAGCGGACGGGCTCCACCCTGCCGGGCGAGACGTTGCAGCATCGCCACAGTGGACGAACCCTTTTCGGGGCGCCTGGAGCGCTGAGGGTACAGCTGGGAAGCCTTCACCTGAGGAGGCGGGAGAGGCCTGTTCGCACCGTCTCTCCCTCCCAGTGCACCCCACGGCGCCCCGCTTGACATTTGTTATGGCCGGTGGCGATGAGGACGGGGGGGGGTCGGAGGCATGTGCAAGACATCCCCCCCAGTGTTGTCAAAGACATTTTTGAAGAAAGAAGTGGTGCCTGGCGTGTTGCCGCTGCTATTACGAAGGAGAAAAGAAAAAATGTCCCGTCCGTCTTTGGGCCGGGCTTCCGGTGGATGTCGGCCGGACGCCCCTGGCTCTGGCCTCATGAACGGGTTCCTTGGTTTATCGGCTGCAGCCGGATCCCGTCGGCCTCGGCCCCCCGACCGTTGGTGGCCGGACCGGAAGAGCATGTGGCGGGACTACCTGAAACTCTCAAGGGCCACCGCGGCCGGACTGGGAGAGAGAGGGGAGGGTCGAGGAGACATTCCCCCCCCTGCAACTCTTCAGCGTTGTAAAGGCAATCCCCTGGCCGGGTCCCGCTGGCCTCGGCCTCTCCTCCGGCTACACCCTACGTTAGGATCTCCTGGCCGAGGCGTGGCAGCAGGACCCGCCTTATATGGGCTGCTCCCGGCTGGGCGTAGCCGCAACCCTGCCCCACCTTGGAAGTTTCCAGAGTGGGGGCGGATGTTCTACTGACTTGCATTTTCCCTAGTCTATCGATTTTTTTGGCGTGGCAGGCGGTGGGACAGCGAGGGGTGATTTGGTTTCTCTTACTGTTTTTCTGGTCTCTCACCACTGGCATATTTCTAACGTTTTCTTGTTTCTAGGACATTAATGGGTTTTATCATTACGTTATGTTATCGTTTCTTTGTTCGTTGTTTAATAAAAGTTCATGTTCATCAGTGGCCTACTGATTTTCGTTTTCCTATTCTTTTCTTTCCAGGTTGTTTCATGCTAAAGTTTCTGTTAACAGGATACAGTGATCACTTCGTTATTATTGCATATGTCCTTTTCACTAGGGGTGCTCTCTGGTCGGGCCAGATGACGTATCTCTAGTAAATGGTCCGGGTGAAACAGGTGCATCAATCAGTGGGGAGTAGATAGGCATGACAGATTACAACGGGGGAGAAAGGTCCGCATTACGTACCCTTTCACTATTTGCAAAGATTTTCCTACGTATATTTGCAAACAGGGAATACCTACAAAAAGAACCAATTCCCAAACAGTCAATGTTTGGGGAAACAATCAATCAATGAGGAACGAAATAGGCACGACGTGTTAAAGGTTTGCGTTACCTACCCTTCACTATCTGCAAAGGGAGAGAGAATATTCCTATTCTTCCTCGTTTGCAGGCAGAGAAGATTCTTAAGAGAACCAACTTCGAACAATTCAATGCTCGATTCAAACAATCAACAAGGGGTACTGTGAACACAAATGAACGCCGCTTATGTACATACACATTGGTATTATCAACAGGTTGTTCCTAATGTTTCTATTTCAGGGAGGTCAAAAAGAGATCCCATTAGTGGCCTACTGATTTTGCTCGATTCCTTTTGTTTTTTTACACGATTTTTCGCTATCTGCAAAGACTAAACAGAGTATTGCGACTCTGTGCTTGTTTGTAAATAGAGAATGAACCAAAGAGAACAATCAATCAAATGGAGAGAGAAGCAGGCACGACGGATTACAACGGGAGCAAAGGCCTGCGTTAACTACCCTTCACTATCTGCAAAGAGAGAGTACTCCTAATAGAAATGAGGGGTGGGGGGCAGCATTCAAAGCAGATCAGTGTGCATAAACACGAAAATGTTTTTACTTACCACGTACTTGACATTCGACAGCTTATGATATTTGCTATTAAAAAACCATTGAAATTCACTGATAAAACCATAGGTTATAGACCATATATAGTTAGGAATTAGCATTTACAAAACCTTGAAAATTCACTGAAAAAACCATAGGTTATAGACCACATATAGTTAGGAATTAGCATTTAAAAAACCTTATTTTACTCACACAAAACCATTGAAATTCCATATATAGTTAGTTGCACTAACTATATATCGCGCACCCGCAATCCACTGCTGATCATGTCACATATTACATCATTCATGACATGGTCAGTGACATCACTGATGACATCACTGATGATGTCTCATTTGACATCATTCTTGTGCTAATACGATAAACCTCTTCAGACTCTAATATAACCTTAGATACACTCAGTGTATACAGACACTCACACACTGCCACTCATCCATGGAGTTACTCACACACCCAGTCAGTCATGCAAAGAAACAATCTCACCTCCATTTCTTCAACTATACAGTTATACACACCTTACTTATTGAAACATATACTAACACATATTTACTCTCTTATACAATCCCTGATACAAGTTCACAATGATCGATACAACCACTCACTCATTCAGTGGCTCTCATGCACAGTTATTTATATATGCCAACTCTCACATGTACTGTGTTTTACATATGTACTTACTATGACATGTAGCATTGAGATATCCATTCACTCATCAATACACTCATGCACACAGTCAACTGCCCATGTAGCTGTTTCCACATGCACTCTTGAACTTACAGTCACTGGATGTTGTCATCAGTGATGTCATCAGTGATGTCATTTGAGATGTCATCAGTGATGTCATCAGTGATGTCACTGACCATGTCATGAATGATGTAATATGTGACATGATCAGCAGTGGATTGCGGGTGCGCGATATATAGTTAGTGCAACTAACTATATATGGAATTTCAATGGTTTTGTGTGAGTAAAATAAGGTTTTTTAAATGCTAATTCCTAACTATATATGGTCTATAACCTATGGTTTTTTCAGTGAATTTTCAAGGTTTTGTAAATGCTAATTCCTAACTCACTTTTAGCTCGAACGGCTGAATGGATTTTCCCCAACTTGGCAAAATTGTAGGGACTGGTAGCCCGATGTGCCTTTGCTATGTCTCAAGATATGTGCTCCAGAGGATTTTGAGTAGCTTAGGTTCAAAAAATATATATATATCTATAAGCGCGCCCCGGTCCGCGCACCGGGGAGCGTACCAGCGCGCTACGCGAGTTTGCGCGCGGAAAGCGGATTGGCTCTCGGGTGTCTGTAAACATTCCAAACAGTCCGGAGCGGCCGCCATCTTGTGTCTCGGTAGGATCGAGACACAAGAGGTGGCAAAAACAAAGGGGGAAATGACCAAAAGGGGGCAGGGTAGACCCTCCCCTGACCCCCTAGGTTTGATGTGGGGGCCATAAAAGGGTCCCGCGGGCCCAAAAAAAATTTACTTTTTTTTCGATTTTCGCAGGGGGAGCGCCCGCTACGCGCACCGGGAAGCTTACCTGGGAGCGTACCAAAAATCAAACCTAGTGAAACAGTAAAATAATAATTTAAAGTGCTTAGAGGTAGGGTAGCTATGCATAGAGTTGTTGTGTTCTGTGGGTGATATAAGTACCAGCATGTAGGTACCAATGCAGAGTTTTAAATTCAATGTAGATATTCTCCTCTGTAGATAATTTGCATGTTGTTACAGAAGTTATTGTGGTATATGGAATCCATACCATAGTTTGTCAGGAAAGTAGAAACAACATGGAGGCAGGAGATGAAAAAGAGATGTGAAATACACATTGGAGATAATATAGTGGGAGAAAGGAAGTAACTATGAGCAAAATTACTATGTAACAGAAAAAAGTTGCACAGTATACTATAAGTCTCACATTATATTATATTCATTTTGGTACTATTTTATGAATTACATATAAAGAAAAAATTATGTCTGGAACAATTTTTAATTAATAAATAAAAATGTATTGCTCTGATTTTTCAAAATGTAATAACACTTCCAACATTATTTCGTCAGGAATGTCCTCATTTGGATTCCATGATTCCATTTCTTCCACATATTTAAGAAACTCTTGATCAAGAGACTGATCCAAAAAGTCTAAATCATCAATCTCTTCCTCTGGGTTGTTCTCGAGATCAATTTCGAATGAAATATTAAATTTCTTTGCTTCTCCTTCCATTTTGTTGCTCTAAATTGCATAAAAAATAAATATATCAGTAGAGATAGGGCACTGTTAGGTTTAAGTTCAGACAGGTACTTCTGAGCTTTTACCAGTGAAGTTATCTTTGGGCAGTGTATGGTATCAGGCAGGAAGTAGAACTATTAAAAAGTGCATGTGATGAAGACTAAGTAAAATCATAATTATACTAGAGAAGCCTAACTTAATCTATAAATATAATAGAGAAGCGTATCTCAAGCTATAACTATAACAGAGGGACAATAAATAACTATCAAAAAAGTTTTTACTAATTAATTTAAAGTGCTCCTTACAAATTAACAACTTACTTTTGAGAGAGGTGAAGAAATAAAATGTGAAAATCCTTTCAAGATGTACCTCAGGTAGTTGTAGTCAAAATGGCTGTGTTTCCCTCTTTTTTCATTTATATTCATGTACATAACCAATCAAATGTCAAGAAATAATACTAGAAATTAAAAGTAACATTTTAATTGGTTGTAAATTCTAACACTTCAGATGTGTTTTGTCATGTAATTTACCTCAGGATATTTAGACAGGGCTAAAGGCCAAATGGTTCAATGGAATTCAATCAAATTTGGGAAAATGGTAGGCACTGGTATGTAGTATGGCCTATTCTATATTTGGTGAACATCTCTACAGAGGTTTTTATGTAAATTAACTTTTACATTTTTTTGGGAGCGCTTACCGGTGAGCGCCCCGGTACGCGTACCGGTAAGCGCAACGGGAGTCCTCCATCTTGTGTTTCGGAAGAATTGAGACACAAGATGGAGGACAAACAACGTTGGGAATGGGTAAAAGGGGGTACGGTAGACACCCCCCGACCCCCTAGGTTTTCTGAGGGGGTCTTAGGAGGCCCATATAGGCCAAAACAAATAAAAAAATAAAAATTCGCGGGGGGGAGCGCCCGGTACGCGCAACGGGAAGTGTACCGGGGAGCGTACTTTGGTGAAAATTAGTGAAAAAAGTTAGAGTAAAATAATCATTTTGAGTGATCAGATGTAGGGTAGCCCTGAAAAGAGCTTTTGGGTTCTGGGGCTGATTTAGGTACCTACAAGTAGGTTCCAATGCACAGTCTTATATTCAGGAGGAATATTCTATTCCCCTCATCTGAGAAGTGCACACCATCTCCTCTGTAGATATCTTGCATGTTGTAACGCAAGTTATTGTTGTATATTGAACCCATTCCATAGTCTCTCATGTAAGCAGAAACAGATTTATTCACATGTTTCCGTGCTTTCTCAAATTGTGGACAAAATTGGTTGGACCACTTCCATTTCTGTCTTTGGCAGATATTGGAATATACCAAGGCAGTTTGTGGAAAAAGTGTCATCAATTGCCCAAAGGTGTCCTTTAAAACCATCTCCAGACCTACCCCAGTCAAAGTGCCTAGGTCATTTCCACCACAGTGCAAAATTATGAGGTCAGGATGTGGCAGATGGTAAAAGGTTTTCACCAATGGTATCAATTGATGACATCTTAATCCTCTTTGGCCAATCCACTTGATGTCTACATTTGGTAAATCAAGGTTGTGAACATTTCTGATAGCTGCATACCTTTGAGCCCAGTGAATGCAGCTATGTCCAATAATCCAGACAGAGTACATGGTGAGAGGAGGTTCTGGTGCAGTCAGATGAAGTGTAGGAATGAAATGGCAGTTGGAACAGTAGGAGTTTGCAAAAACAAAATGTGGAGTTTCAGTGCTGTTGAATCACAAGCAATGATTAGTGGATTCAGATAGTTGAAAACTGAAAATTAGGGTGCATGGTTCTGTTCTGTGAAAGAAGTAATTTGAATGGTTAAGAAAAAGTCATTAAAAGAAAGATTGCACCTCATAAGCTGGTGTATTGAGAGGTCAAACATCCTTGCTAAGTTCAATTGCAACATTGTAGAATAAACTTTTAACCCTGAGAGGTGAGTGAGGAGGGAGTTGCTATGGTAACAGGCAGAAAGGGCTGAGGGGGGGAAGGGTGTTGGTTTGAAAATAGAGAAGGAAGAGTTTTAATTGGATAACATGAGGGATATGTGTGTAGAATTAGAGGTTTTCTGTGCCATTCATGGTTGCAGTGCCTGGAGTACATACCTTTTGCTTTGCTAAAGAAATATTGGTGTGTGTATCTGACACTGTTCTCAATCTCCCAAAACATTTGTAAAGGGGAGTTATGATTCATTCAATATAGATAGAGAGTTCAGATTAGGAAGCACATTGAGTTTCTTTGCTGTTGGTTTGTGTGATGTTTTTTGAAAATGCATGGTATCAATATTTGCAAGATAGAGGAAATGTATTTTGTAAGATAGTGAGTTTTCAGAACTGAAATGGAATTCTTGTACATATGACCTGCGCTCTGTCTCTAAAATGTTGTAAAAATGATTTTGGGGCAAATCAATGGTTTTTACATTTTTGAGAAGGAATAAATAGTGTGTGCATGATTACATAAAAATATTTGAACCTTTCACAATCATGTCACCTGTGTTACCTCAGATTAGGAAGCAGACTGGGCTTCTTTGCTGTTGGTTTGTGTCATTTTTTGGGTAATGCTTGGTAGGAATGTTTGCAATAGAGAGGAAATGTATTTTGTAAAATAGTGAGTTTTCAGAACTGAAATGGAATGCTTGTACATAGGACCTGTGCTGTGTTTCTAAAATGTTATTCAAAAAACGATTTTGGGCCAAATCAATGGTTTTATACTTTTGAGAAGGAATAAATAGTGTGTGCATGATTACATAAAAATATTTGAACCTTTCACAATCATGTCACCTGTGTTACCTCAGATTAGGAAGCAGACTGAGCTTCTTTGCTGTTGGTTTGTGTAATTTTTTTGGTAATGCTTGGTAGGAATGTTTGCAATAGAGAGGAAATGTATTTTGTAAAATAGTGAGTTTTCAGAACTGAAATGGATCGCTTGTACATAGGACCTGCGCTGTGTTTCTAAAATGTTATTCAAAAAACGATTTTGGGGCAAATCAATGGTTTTACATTTTTGAGAAGGAATAAATAGTGTGTGCATGATTACATAAAAATATTTGAACCTTTCACAATCATGTCACCTGTGTTACCTCAGATTAGGAAGCAGACTGAGCTTCTTTGCTGTTGGTTTGTGTCATGCTTTTTGATAATACTTGGTATCTACATTTGCAAGAGAGAGGATTTTTATTTTGTGAAATAGTGAGGTTTCAGTAGTGAAGTTGAATGCTTGTACATGGGACCTGTGTTCTGTTTCTAAAATGTTATTCAAAAAACGATTTTGGGGCAAATCAATGGTTTTACACTTTTAAGGAGGAATACATAGGGGCAGATTTATGAGGCACTTGCGCCACGTTTACGCCGCTGTTGCGTCACGCAAGGCGGCGTAAACGTGGCGCATCCCTACGAACGATTTACAACGTGACGCATCTAGGCAGATGCGTCACGTTGTAAAGCCCTGCGCCGCTTGTGGGCGTTCCGGCGCAGGGTGGGCGTTCCGGGGCAGGTGCGCCTCGCAAAAGTGGCTGAGTGAAATCTATAAGATTTCACTCAGTCACTTTCAGGCCAATGCTGCGTCAAAAGCCTGCGCCTGCTTGAAGCAGGCGTAGGTCTTGACGCAGCATTGTGGAGATGGGGCACCCCCGAGCCTTGCTGGAGCTGCGTCGCGCTTGCGACGCAACTCCAGCAATGCGTCACCTTTACGGCACAGATGCGTCACGCATCTGTGCCGTTTTTGCCCCATGGTGCGCCGCATCATAAATGCGGCGCACCATGGGTGGCGGAGCTGTGGCGCACTGTGGCGCATGTTAACTGGCGCATCCCTGGGGATGCGCCAGTTAACATAAATCTGCCCCATAGTGTGTGCATGATTACATAAAAATATTTGAACCTTTCACAATCATGTCACCTGTGTTACCTCAGATTAGGAAGCAGACTCAGCTTCTTTGCTGTTGGTTTGTGTCATTTTTTTGGTAATGCTTGGTAGGAATGTTTGCAAGAGAGAGGAAATGTATTTTGTAAAATAGTGAGTTTTCAGTACTGAAATGGAATGCTTGTACATAGGACCTGTGTTCTGTTTCTAAAATGTTATTTAAAAAACGATTTTGGGGCAAATCAATCGCTTTTAAATTTTTGAGAAGGAATAAATAGTGTGTGCGTGATTACATAAAAATATTTGAACCTTTCACAATCATGTCACCTGTGTTATCTCAGATTAGGAAGCAGACTGAGCTTCTTTGCTGTTGGTTTGTGTCATTTTTTTGGTAAAGCTTGGTAGGAATGTTTGCAAGGGAGAGGAAATGTATTTTGTAAAATAGTGAGTTTACAGTACTGAAATGGAATGCTTGTACATAGGAGCTGTGCTCTGTTTCTAAAATGTTTTTCAAAAAACGAATTTGGGGCAAATGAATGGCTTTTACATTTTTGAGAAGGAGTAAATAGTGTGTGCATGATTACATAAAAATATGTGAACCTTTCACAACCAGGTCAGCTGTGTTACCTCAGATTAGGAAGCAGACTGAGCTTGTTTGCTGTTGGTTTGTGTCATTTTTTTGGTAATGTTTGGTAGGAATGTTTGCAAGAGAGAGGAAATGTATGTTACCTGTGTTTCCTCAAATTAGGAAGTGGATTGTGCAGATGAGGTGAGGCATGTCCAGGGGCGCAAAGGAGTTGAGGCCTGTGTCCATGAGTGCAATTGAGAGGACTTACCTCCTCTGACCCTTAGACAAGCATTATCTAATCTGTGCCCCTTGGACAGGCCTCAATACATTGAGTATAATTGATGGTAACAGGGTGCAGATGAGATGAGGCGTGTCCAGGGGTGTAGATAAACTGAGGCCTGTCTAATGGTGCAGATGAGTTGAGGTCTATTCAGGGTTGCAGATAAGGTGAGGATTGTCCAGGGGTGCATAGGAGGTGATGCCTGTGTTGAAGAGTGTAGTGGAAGAGAGCTCTGTCCAGGGGTGGAAAGGAGGTGAGGGCTGTGTCTAAGAGTGCAGTGGGGGATAGGCTTCATGAAGTGCAGTCCAGTGCACTCTTAGACACCGACCTCACCACCTATGCTCCCCAGGACAGTCCTTACCTCATGTGTACAATCTTCTTACTAATCTGAGGAAACACAGGTGATATGATTGTGAAATGTGCAAATATATTTTTTTAATCATGCAGATACTATCTAATTCTTGTCAATAATGTAAAACCAATTCATGTGCCCAAAATATTTTTTTAGAATTATATTTAAAAAACAGAGATAAGGTCATATGTATAAGTATTATAGTGTTTATATTGTTTCCTTATTGTCATTCTTTTGTTGTTTGGTAATAGTGGTCTATAATGATTTTTTTTTCCACAGATTAAAATCAAGATTTCAATAGTAAGGAAATATCCCCTCAAGGGAAAGGAGACGAAAAGATGCTAAGCGGAAAAAAATCAAAAACAGCAACGGAATTAAAGCAGTCTCCTACAACAAATACTTCAAAAAACAGGACAAAAGCTCCTGGTAAGACAACTAAGTCTTTTTTACGGAACATATGTAGATCAAAAAAAAATGTTGGACAGAATGTAGAAAAAGAGAAGGAGAGAGCAAATTTGAAGAGGAAGGAGAGATTCCAAAGAAATGTTACTACTGCAGCAGGAGACAATAATATGTATAGGAATAGAAGGCAAAATCAATTTAGGGACATTCGTAAACGAATGTTTCGCAATAGGGTGGTTTTAAATTTGTTAAAAAATATTTAAAAAGGTAAACAGAGATCTGCTTTTTATAAGAAAAAGAAAAGTGTAGAGAAAATTGTTGATCAGGCTTTTGAAGTTAAGAAAAAATATTTATTTTAATAATCAATAGAATTAGGACACTTAAGACAATTGATGTTTTCAAATCAAACAGTAAATGAAAAAGCGTAATTAATCGGACTAATTTTTGTAAAGTTTTTACTGGAGAATGGATGCACAGTTCAAGTTGTGAGCCATTTTTTAAAGAGGAGAGTTACTTTCAGGAGAATGATTTAGTGCATGCAGTTGACACCAGTGGTCGAGCATATGAGGTGAAAGACGGTTGCCCGATTGAAAAAGAGAAACTTATGCCTAGAGAACCAGAAGAGGTGTTAACTGATGAAGTTTTAGGGAGACGTACTAAGGGTCCAGTGTACACTTGGAAGTGTAGTAGTATTTTTAGTGTGCGACAGGAATCAATTGATTTGTTTTGTAATTTCTTACGTACATATAGTAAGAAAACTCTAAAACAGAAATTGAAGATGTTGCAAGACTTAGATCCTTGTAGAGTGAGAGAAAACACAGGTTTGCAAGGGCATTCACTGGCTTGTCTTTCTAGAAAAGTATGTCAGAGTGTTTTTCATCATTTTAGGATGTTAACAGTGCATCATAACAAAATGAGGAAATTAGTGAGAAGGTTGTATTATGCAAACAGTCCAGCACTTAAGCTTAAACAATTAAACAGTGCTCTTTTGCATGGAACTGAATTAGATGTGAAGAAGATTTGTGAAGAAATTGAGATTTGTTATTTTGGTGATAAAGAGAACAGTGTAGAAATTGACACAGAAATTCAAGGTAATGTGGAAGACAATGTACAGATTTCAAGTACAGAAAAGTTTGACCAGGAAATTACCAAGTTTAAGGTGAAATCAAGTGAAAGCCGGAATTTTACTTGTGTGTGTTGTCGACGAACTCATTATAAGCATCAAACTAGATTAGTTGATTAATACGTAAAAAGTGAAAAGATAAATAATTATGAGTGGAAGGATTTTGCCACTTATTTGTGGGTGGAGAATTCTTTTGATTTGAGTTGTGATCAGCGTATTTGTAAATACTGTTATGATAAATTAAATCAAAACAGAATGCCTGCTAGAGCTGTTCATAATAATCTGGAGTTGGTAGACATTCCTCCTGAATTGATGGATTTAAATACATATGAGTCTATTTTGATTCAATGTGTCCATCCTTTTCAGGCTATTGTTCGCAAGGAGCCTAAGATAGGGAAATTGCCTCCTTAAGATTTACAGAGAGGATTAAAGGGAAGAGTTGTTTATTTGCCTCTAGATTTTAAGAAAAATATTGATAGAATTGGTGTAGAGAAAGTGGAAGAGGAACCTATGGTTATTCTAGTTAATGGGGTTCCGACAAAGAGTAAGAAAATCTGGCAAGATTTAGTGGATGTTAGGAAAGTCAAAAAGGCAACGTTGTATTTGGTCAAAAACAATGAGTACTACAAACATGTATGTGTTGGAGCAGAGGAAACAGCTGCAGATGAAGACAGTGATTCTTCAGCTGGCCAAATTGAAAAAGTTGATGTGTCTAGAAGTGAAGAAATATATGAACATTATACTGTTCATCCTTTGCATTCCAAAGAAGTGATGGGGAATGCAATTGACTTGTTTCAAATGAAAGCAGCAAAAGGAAGTCCCATTAGTGTATGGGAAGAAAGTTTGGAAGCTCGTTGTTTTCCACATTTATTTCCAACAGGTCGAGGTGGACGATATGACGATAGACCCCTTCAAATTCCTGCATCTGAATATCAAACTTTAAGATTATATGCTGAAGATCCAACGTTTCGTCAATGCATTCCATATTTTTTTTTCATCTACTGTATGAAAGTGACTTGTCTGGGCTTTCTTATGCAGTAAACCATGTACTGAAAAGTGGAGCACATCTGCAAAATGTTTCGGCAAGCGACTTTATGGAGAAAGTCAATCTGCAAGACAATATTTTGGAATCTCATCTAATCAATCTCATGGCATGTCAGCGTGGTACAAATGAGTATTGGTACCGTCGTCATGGGGAATTGAAATGTATGCTAAGAAACTTAGGAACTTCTACATGGTTCCTCACTCTTAGCTGTGCTGAGTATGCATGGGACGACTTACTTCAATTTCTACGAGAGGCAAATGCAAATATACAAAATATAGAATTCAAAACTGCTGGAGAACTGTGTTCTTTGGATCCAGTGTATGTATGCAGATATTTCAATCATAGATTTGAAGCTATGATGTCTTTTATTACCAACAAAAAAAATCCTCCCCTTGGAGTGGTTTTGGATTTCTTTTGGAGAAAGGAGTATCAAGCGAGTGGTGCTCCTCATATACATATGTTGTTGTGGATTAAAGATGCACCCAAATTTGGAACAGATTCGGATGAGACATTGATGAGCTTCATTGAAGAGTATTCAACATGTGCTGTTCCGAAAAGTACCGAAGAAAACAGTTTAAGGCAACAAGTTTTACGCTTTCAATCCCATCGTTGTGGAAAGTACTGTCGTCGAAAATTCAGAAACAAGGACAAGTTCTATACAAAATGTCGTTTCGCGTTTCCACGACCAGTGATTTCTAAAGGAAGAGTAAATAATTTGATGTCTTCTCCGCGACATACTGTGACGAGGAAATCACCCAAAAATACATACAATTTAAAAAGAAACGAAGAGTCCAAGTACATCAACGACTACAACCCAGTGATTTTGTCCATGTGGAATGCTAACATGGATATTCAGTTCGTTGCTGACAACTCTATTGCTGTGGCTAGATATGTGACGTCTTACATCACAAAAAAAGAAAGGACAGAACTGAAGGAAATGCGGGAGGACATTTCACATGAAAAGAGTCTAATAAATTATACAGTTACAGTCTGAAGATGTTGTCACATCGAGAAATTGGAGCATATGAATGTTCTGATCGATTGTCATCAGCAAGTCTATATGCCAAATCTAGAACCGTCATTTGGGTGAGTCTAGGTCCTGCTGCAACACGAAACCGAGTTTTGAAATCTGTACAAGAAAAAGAGTATTTGGCGGAGAAAGAACCAGAAAGTACAGATATTTTGAAGACAAACATATTGGATACATACTATCCAAATAGAAGTCCTTACCTTGAGAACGCTTGTCTCTATGAAGTTCTGCAAAGATATATTTATAAGAGGAACATCAGAGAAGATATCAGTAATGGAATTTATGCTGTCATTGAGTGTGAAGGATGTCTCGTGAAGCAGAGAAAATGCCATTTGATTAATCATCTAAAATTGAGTTGCGAAAATCCAGAGAAAAGGGAATTTTACTATTAAGCTCTTTTGCAACTCTTTAAGCCATGGCGTACAGAAGAGGAACTACTTGGAGATTTTCTCTGTTACGAAGATTCTTTTAATGCAACCAAGGATACCATAGAATGTCCTTTTTTTCCAAATTATCTGCAAATGTTGAACGAAGAGATAGAGCAAGAAGCCACAATTGCTGTAGAGATTGCTAGAGACAGTTCTCAAGACAGTCAGAGTTCTACTTCATTGAGTCAGGATCCACTAGGAGGACCAATTATCCAAAATGAAGCTGCCACAGCCATGGATGAGGTGGAAAGAGCTATGGAACAAGCTCAAGATGATGTAGTTAACTTAGAAGATTTGGTGAAATTAAACTTTGAGCAGAAACAGATATATGACGAAGTCACAGAACAGGTTGAACATGGATTGAGTCATGAGAAAAAAGAGTGCTCATGTACATCATTTAAGCCTGTCCAACTGTACGTGAGTGGAGAAGCGGGAACTGGAAAAAGTTTTCTGATTAAAGCAATTGCAACTTATCTGCAGAAAAGGACTGAATCACTGCTATCTTGTGTTGTTACCGCTCCAACTGGGCTGGCAGCACATAATATTAAAGGGATTACTTTACATCGTTTACTGATGCTGCCAGTGGAGCATGATAACAAATTTCAATACCACAAGCTATCTGGAGATGCGTGTTCCGAAGTTTCGAGAGTCCTGAGGAAAATGAAACTTCTTATCATTGATGAAGTAAGCATGGTGTCAAATCTAATGCTTGCTTTTGTGCATTTGAGAATGCAAGAAATTCTTAGAACAGAGTATGATGTGTTATTTTGAGGGAAACACATTATTGTTTTTGGAGATCTACTGCAGTTGACTCCAGTGAAAGGACAACCAGTGTTTAAAATGGTCACGCATGAAGATACCAGGAAGTGCCTAGAAAGCATTGGAAACGTTAATATATGGTTAAATTTCAAATATGCAGAACTACTCCAAAATATGCGGCAGGCAAAGGATGAAGATTATAAAAATATTCTACAAGATGTAAGAGTCGGAAAAGTAAGTCAGCATGGGAAAGAAGCTTTACATGGACGATTAATTTCAAATTTGTACCCAAATGAAAACATTCTTCCAGAGAATATTTTTAAGAAAATTAACGAGAAGAAATCTGGCATATGTTTGATGCCAACTCTGAAAGAATGTTCCATGTTCAACAACAAAATGTTAAAGTTAGAAAATGAAGAGATAGTGAAACTGGAAGCTATAGATAAAATAGAGCATATGGGAGCAACAATTATTTTGTCTGAAAATTTGAAATCAAAATTGGATTCATTAGAGAAGACTATATCTAAAACTGCTGGTTTTGAAAAGACTCTGAATGTGTGTTTAAATTGTCGTATCATTTTGAGAAGGAATTTAAATGTTGAAAGAGGTTTGGTAAATGGAGCAATGGGTCATGTTGTTGGTTTTGTGAATTACAAAAATAGAGATGGAATTGAAATTTTAAAAATTAAATTTGATGACATTGACGAAATAGAACAAATTTGTCGTTGTTCAGCTAGATTTTTGCTTGTGAAAGACTTATATGTTCGCCGAAAACAGTGTCCTGCGTGTTTGGCATATGCAGTGACAATTCATAAATGTCAAGGTTTAAGTGTAGATAGTGTTTTGGTGAACATTGGAAGTTCTGTGTTTAAAGAGGGTATGGCATATATGGCATTATCACGAGTCAGAACGTTATCAGGATTGTACTTGATTGAGTGTGATGAAACAAAGATTTGTGCTGATCTAGATTGTGTTAAAGAATACAATAGGTTAAGAAGAGAGTATGCTCCACATTTGCCTCAATATCCTCTGTTTGAAAAACGTGTGGTAGGTCGAAAAAGAAGAAATGAGAATAATTGCAGTGAGGTAGTAGCAAAAAGACAGAAAGTAGATGAAACTGTAATTGTAAGGAGAAAGAAAAAGGATTCTGTTGAAGATGTTGTTGGATTTCAGTTTGAAAACAGTTCTGGTGTCAACTGCTATGCTAATGAAGTGGTTAATGTTGTTTTTTTTCTTCAAAATTTACAAGAACAGATTGTTGAAAATCGGGATCAAACATTCTGCTGTTTATTGAATTCTGTGTTTGAGAAATGTAGCAGTGATAGAGCAAAAATAGAAAGTGTTTCAGAAATTCGAAATCTTCTAGACATATGTTCTGGTCAAAATCAATTTTCACAGAATATTCAGCAGGATTGTCAGGAATTCTTAATGTATATGTTTGATGTTTTGGAAGATGAAGGTGTAGATATAAAAAATCTTTTTAGCCTTTCTTATCAATGGCAGCATGACTGCGACAACTGTAGTTTATCAAGTAGTACTAGAATAGACACTGAAAGATTTATATATTTGAGTTTACCAGACTGCAAATCAGTGCCTTTTAATAATCTAGTTAAAGCAGCTGATCACAATATGGTGTGTACCCAATGTAAGTCTGCAATGCTGTCCACATTATTTTTACAAACTTATGGTAAATATGTGATTTTAATGTTCCAACGATGTAGACCTGATGGAAGTAAATTGTCAACTTCTATAAAAAATGTTGTGGCTTCTCAGTTATCAATTTCAGGAAGAACCTTTGCAACTGTAGCTATTATTTATCATGACGGTCCTTCAACAACATCAGGGCATTACACATGCTATTTAAAAAGTCGTCAAGGTTGGACCCACTGTAATGACACTCATTTGACTTTCAAACAACGTTTGCCTTTTGACTTAAAAAATTCATACCTAGGGGTCAATTCCGATCCGGTAAAATCCCCGTCCGTACGATTCGTATCTGGAGCCGTTTCCGTACGACTCGTACAGACGCCGTACGACCGGACGATTCCGATCCCGATCGGCCGACCCGGACGCGATTCGTACGGTACACGTCGATTCGTACGGAAAAGCGCACGATCACCTACACACCGTACGGCGCGTACCCCCCATGATCACAGGGGTACGCGCCGTACCCCTGTGATCATGCGGGGTACGTGCCGTATACCCACCGTACATGGGGTACGGTGCGTACCCCATGTACACTGGGTGTACGGCACGTACCCCGCATGATCACAGGGGTACGGCGCGTACCCCTGCGATCATGGGGGTACGTGCCCTACCCGGGGGGGCGTTCCGTACCTTTTTCGGCGCGAACTCTGCGTTTACGACTGTTTTCGGCTCCCGTAGGAAAATGGTCGTACGCGGCGCGTACCCGACACGAATCGTACTTGCTGGGTCGTAAAAACCAGCCGCGAACCGTAGTGATGTCGTGTACAGCCGGTTCCGAGTGAGACTCGTACAGAGATTTGAGTCGTACGGAGTCCTGTATGACTCGTACGGAGTTTGGCACCTGGTACGGATCGTACTTTGTCGTACGTACGGGACGTCTACGGGTACGATTCGTATGGGGAAAAAACTCTCCGTACGACGATTCGGAGCGCATTTTACCGGATCGGAATCGGCCCCCTAGTGTTTTTAGAACCAAAATTTAAGTAAAGGTAATTGGCCTATGAAGACGGGAGCAGTTAATAAAGGTTAGTTTGCTGTTTAAAACTATATACTAAATAAAAGTGATCAAGATAATAAAAAAAATTGAGTTGTCATATAGGTACTGTAAGTGGATCTCATAATAAGTGATATCAGTATCATACAAAATGATGAACATGAGTGAGTCAGAGACAGAATTATGATTGTTTAAATATTGTGAAAATGTTGTATGAGCCTTTCTTTCAGAACGTCGGGAAAACAGTAATTTCAGAGTTTCTTTTAAGTAATTTGAAAATATACTCATACATCTGACACTATTTGGCCTTAAGGAAAAGTGAAGGAATGAGCAAAGAGTTATGACTGAAAAAAAGGAGTATATGAAAATAATGAAAATATTTCAGATGTTCTTGGAGCTTTTCTTCTAGAAAGTCGATGAAATTGATTTTTTAGTGAACAGCAGAGTACTTTCCAACGAAAAGGACCTTTATGATATACTATTTGGCCTAAAGGAAAAGTAAGTGAATGAAAGATTAGTGTACATTTGTGATTTTTAAGTGTATAAGGGTTTTTTTTAAAACACAATCTTTTAGATTGTGTTTTTTTTCCCGCTGTCATATTATGTGTAATTTGAACTCACTGTTTTAAGTGAAATTCAATATATTCTGAGAACAGCAAAAATAAACTATGTAACATGTTGTACAAGTTATTCTATAGTTTGTATTGTGTAATTTAGATTGTATTCCCATTGTCTCACACTCACTTTCCTTTTTCCACCCTCTTTCAGCTCTTTTTACTCACTTATAATGTTCTCTCACTCTCTTACACCCCCGTTCCTTTACTCCACTTCTTTCACAACCCCTCATTCTCATTTCAACTGTGTGCATCCCCTCTCTCCCTTGCATAACTATTCAGCTTTCAGTCTCTCTGCTTTACTTCCCTTTTCCGTCTTTTCCTCCTTTGCTCTTTTAGTAATTCCTCTTTACTCACTCAGCAGTATTGTCGCACTCTATCACTATAAATCACCCACTCTCCCTCGCTTATCTTTGTTTGCTCCTTTCTTTTGACCTCTTCTCTCTATTTTCCGTTCACTACCTCTATGTCCTCAGTCCCTCAATCTCATTGTGTTATGTTCACTTGTGTTTATCTACCTTCTATCATTTCTCTTACAACAACTTCACTGCTCCTCTCTCATCGTTCTTCAACCCATTTCTTTTAGTCCGGTTCCATTACTACCCCTCATTTCCTATCTTTCAGTGTCCTTCTCTTTACTTTCATCACCGAATCACTTTCTCTCAGTACCACTGCTTTAGTCCTCTTCTCCTCTCTTTCCTTCTTTTGCTCCCTTACTCATTTTTCTTTCCTCACTCATTGTACTCCACTTCACTCAGTCCTTCCCTTAGTCTCTCTGTCTACTAACTTCCTCACTCCTTTTCCCTCAATCCTTCTATGTTATCCTCTCTCTCTTCATCCCTTCACTCTATGACTCTCCTTCACTTACTCTCAGTTATCTTCTATTCCTCATTCTTCTAAATGCATCCTTAATTAGACTCCTTTCCCTCTCAGTCATTATCTTTTTACTTACTCCTGTTTCCTGATTTAGTTTTGCTAACTCACATTCTTTTAGTATCTTTCTTACCTTCAGTTCATTTTTCTCTTCTTCTCTTCCTTTTTGTCAGTGAATCTATATGCCTTACTCTTAGTAATTTACTCTCCTTCTATTTCTTTTTCCCTCTTTTTGTCCTTCTACCTTACTTCATTTCCCTTTCTGTGTCCTTCACTCTTACTTTATTTCTAAATACACTGTTATGATTTTTTACCTCTTCATTTGTATCTTTTATTTTAAAATACATATTTTACTAATTATAACTTATTTTTTCTTCTCTCTTTCACAGATACAAAATGTAGTAAAAAAATGTAATTAAAGTTACATTTATTATATGGTTAGTGTGTCTAAAAAAATGTAGTTTGTCATCACCCTTTGCTTTAACCTCACTACTATTTTCTCAACCTACCTCACTCCTGTTTCTTTACTCTGCTTTCCTCACTTATTCATATTCTCCATGTTTACTCCCCTTTCCCTATTTCCCCTTCTACATTCAACTTCTTTCAGTCCCTATTCTTTACTTCCCTTACCCTCTGTTCCCTTCCTTTGCTCCCTCACTCATTCTCTTTCCCTTAATCATTTACTTCACTCCTACACACACACACCTCCCCCCCAAACACACACACACACCTCTGACATACACCCCACACACACACCACACACACACCTTACACACACACACACACAGCCACACACACACTCCTCACACACCCACACCCACACATCCCGCACACACACACACACTCCACACACATACCCTCCACACCCACACACCCCCCACACATATCTCACACACCCACACCTCCACCCAAACACCCCACACACCCACACCCACACACACACATTACACACCCACACCCCCACCTACACCCACTGACTCCCTATAAGTCACCCACACTGCCTTACTTACCTTTCTTTCCTGTTTCACTCAGACTCTTTCAGTCACTCCTTCCTTTACTCTCTCTCTTTTCTCTCTGTCACTCCCCATGTCTTAACCTTATTATCTTTTATCCACCCTCTTTCACCACTCTTTACTTACACTCACTGCTCTTTTCTCACCCTCCCTCACCATTGTTCATTTATTCCGGTTCCATCACTACCCCTCATTCCCCATTCTTTACTGTCCTTCCTTTTACTTTCAACACCCACTCACATTCTACCAGTATCTCTACTTTAGTCTTCTTTTTCTCTCTTCCCTTCTTTTGCTCCCTTATTCATTTTCCTTTTCTCACTTACACCCTATTACACCTTCTCTGTTTTTTACTATGTAATAAACAATCCCTCTGTGTTGCTCCCTCTAGCTCTTTTTCTATTAACATTACTCTCTCTGTGTTCTTCCCTCATGCTCACTCTTTCTTTATTTGTTTTTTTTTTTGGTTGCGCGCCCCGGTGCGCGCCCCGGTGCACGTACCGGTACGCGTACCCTGCAGAAAAAAGATTAATAGATATTCTTTAAAAATATAGGTTTATTTTTATAAATTAAAGGTAGTTCTAAAAAGAACAGTTTTTTTATTCTTTTTGTTGTTTTATATGTTTTTTATTGTTTTTTTGAACATTTTTTACTTTTTTGGGGTTTTCTGAACAGTTTTATATTTTTTTGTATTTTTTATGGGGAGAAACAAAAAACAGAGAATTGTAAATGGCTCAACTGGAGCAAAAAAAAACCTGAAAAAATTAGGGTTTTTTCGGGCACTTATGGTTATCCCCAGCACAGATGATAAGTTTTATACTTTACTCACCATAGCAAAGTAACTTTCCACAATATTTGCACATGATTTTAAAATTGTTACATTTTGATTGTATGATAGGCATTGTCTCTGTTGCCTCTGAACCCGATGGAATTGGTTATTTCGATGTTGAGGGTCTAGATGTTGATGGGGGTAGCTTACTGCAGAGGTCCCTTACCTCTGCAGCAGAATAGTTGATTGGGTGCCAACGGATCATGTGCCGAATCATGGTATGATTCCCGAAGGAATATTTTTTGTTAGGGTTCCCCCTGGACAGCTCAGCATCACAAATCAGACAAGTCACCTTCGCAGCGTTGACTTTTTTTAAACCCCTTGGGATTTTGTAGAACTGCCATACGAAGTGCTCTTTTGGTTTGTAGGGCTGATTATCTTCAGGCAGGAAATGACTTGTCTGTCCCTCCTCTTCATCATTCTCCTCCTCTTCTTCTTGACCACCAATGTAATCTTCTGGTGGTATTTTTGATGGTGGTGGTGGTGGTGGGGCAGATGCTCCAGCTGCTACTGCTACTGTAGCCATTTTAAAGTAGAAAAGATTAGAGACAGATCTCCACACAGGTCTTCCTCAGTCAAAGGACAAAGTCAGAATAAGGAAAAAAGGTGGGGGCTTTCATCATTTGGAAAACAAAACTGTTCTGGACCAATGAAAAGTGTTATTTTCAAGTCACATGACCAGGGCTTTCATCATTTGGAAACCAAAAGTGTTGTGAACCAATGAAAAGTGTTATTTTCAAGTCACATGACCAGGGCTTTCATCATTTGGAAACCAAAAGTGTTGTGAACCAATAAAAAGTGTTATTTTCAGGTCACATGACCCGACGCGCTTACGCTACGCGCCCCGGGACGTGCCCGGGGGCGCGTTGCGTAAGCGCGTCAGGATGTTTCGCGATCGTATGCGCTCGCGTGCTCTTCCGCTGTGCGTCATATGTCGCATCACGTGGCTACGCGATACGTCACTATGTTGTTTTAACGGGACGCTCACCGGTACGCTCACCGGTACGCGCCCCGGGGCGCGTCGTTGCACTACGCTTACCGGTGAGCGCATCGGTACGCGCCCCGGGAGCACTCCGGGGCAAAAAAATTAAAAAATTAAAATATTACATAATTATACAATATAAAATTCGTTATAAAAATATTACATTTCATACCTATAGATATTTGCTATTAAAAAGCCTATGAAATTCACTGAAAAAACCATAGGTTTCACACCAGTTATAGTTAGGAATTAGCATTTAAAAAACCTATTAAATTCACTGAAAAAACCATAGGTTTCACACAAGTTATAGTTAGCTGGAAATGTTACTCGCATAAAACCATTGAAATTCCCACGTTATAGTTAGTTGGACTCACTATAACTTGCGCGTGCAATGCACTGCTGATGACGTCACATATTACATCTCTCATGACATGGTCAGTGACATCACTCATGACATCACTGATGACACCATCCTTGTGATACATTGACAGACCTCCTTTCACTGTAATGTAACCCTTAAAACACATATTCAAAAATAGAAACTAAAATTTTCAAAAAAATGGAGATATCCATACCAGTTACAACAACCAATTCAATAATTCCACCATCTATATACACATCCACTCATTCACCAACAGTTCTATATAATCACTCATACGTATACTCACTCATCAAATATAATGATACACATATACATCCTGTTACACACCGACAGTCATCCAAAAGATACTCTCACACATACTCACACATGCAAATAAACTATTGAACATCCATTTATTTGCATATACAGCTATACACACACTATCACCTTACTTCTAAGGAACCTTACACATACTTACTCTCTTAAACAACACTTATAGAAACACTCTTACAATCCCTTACTCTCACATATACTCACTTATATACATCAATATTCACATATACTACATTAAAACATATGTAGTCACTTATAAAGACACTAGTGAGACAGTCATTCACTCACTAACACACACATATACACACTCATCCACCCATACAGTCCTGCACATATGCTGTCTTCAAAACACATACAGAGAGTCAGTTATTCATGCATGTATGTGCTAAGTAATACCCCCACCAAACCATACAAACACTCATGCTGATACTAAATCAAACATCTAATAACCCATATACATACACATGTAGCTACTCACCAACCCATGCAGCCACTTATACAGAAAGTGAAACACTAATCCTTATATTTAATATGTAAACATTACTCACTAATATATGTATTGCCTAAGATACACTTAATAAGCCAGTTAACCAATCAATTTTAAAAAAACCAAAAAACATCTAAACACTAATTTATTCTTCCATCAACTTTTACATATATATATATAACACATATTTATTTCTCGGAAAGACACACATTCACAGGATGGTGTCATCAGTGATGTCATGAGTGATGTCACTGACCATGTCATGAATGATGTGATATGTGACGTCATCAGCAGTGCATTGCACGCGCAAGTTATAGTGAGTCCAACTAACTATAACGTGGGAATTTCAATGGTTTTATGCGAGTAAAATTTCCAGCTAACTATAACTGGTGTGAAACCTATATTTTTTTCAGTGAATATATATAAATATAAATATAAATATATATATATATATATATATATATATATATATATATATATATATATATATATATATATATATATATATATATATATATATATATATGTACGAGTCTCTTGATCAAGGAGGCTTGTCCCCCGAAACGCTTTGAGTGAGCGTTACTGAATTAAAAAACATGCTGGAACTGCAAAAGCGGCCTGGACATTCATTTATTTGAAATTGTTTGGAAAGAATTTGGTGGAATAACGGGAGTCGCAAACCCATCCAGGCCCGCGAGCGGCAGGGGTTCACTGCGAACTTTGGAGTTTGGACATATATATATATATATTCACTGAAAAAACCATAGGTTATAGACCATATATAGTTAGGAATTAGCATTTAAAAAACCTTATTTTACTCACACAAAACCATTGAAATTCCATATATAGTTAGTTGCACTAACTATATATCGCGCACCCGCAATCCACTGCTGATGATGTCACATATTACATCATTCATGACATGGTCAGTGACATCACTGATGACATCACTGATGACATCTCAAATGACATCACTGATGACATCATCCAGTGACTGTGTGTTTCTGTAAAGTTTAAATATGTTTTACATATTGAAGAATGAGTAGATGTAGAAGTGTCTGGATGAAGGATTTAGTAGGTGCGTGACTGACTGTATGAGTGAGTGATTAAATGTGTCTCACTGAGTGCATGGGTTAGTGACTAAACTGTCTTAATTTGTGCATCATTATGTCTGTTGTTCTGTAAACTGCTGCATGTGTTGATCAGTAGCTATATGAGTAACTATATGGGTTATTGATTGATTGCCCAAGTATTTGTATGGGAGACTGAGTGTGTGTGTGGCTGGCTGGGAGGTGTGTGACTCTGTGCAGATCAATGTGTACTTGTATCAATGATTGTATAAGAGAGTAATTATGTGTTAGTATATGTTTCAAAATGTAAGGTGCTCTATGTTTAACTGTATAGATTAGAAAATGGAAGTGTGATTGATTCTTTACAGGACTGACTAGGTGTGTGAGTAACTCCATGGATGAGTGACAGAGTGTGAGAGTCTGTATAGGTGTATGAGTGCATATGATAGTGTTGTAAAGATGAGTGATTGTATGTATGAATGATTGTATGGGTAAATGAGTGAATGTGTGTGTAAACATAGGAATCACTGAGTGCGTATGTAGTAACTAGTATTGGTGTGTCAATGGTTTCAAAAATTATACTCTGTATTTAACACTGGGTGTAACAGAGGTTATATTAAAGTGTGAGGAGATGCATTGTATTGTCACATGAATGATATCATCAGTGATGTGGTCATTGATGTCAAATGAGATGTCATCAGTGATGTCATCAGTGATGTCATTTGAGATGTCATCAGTGATGTCATCAGTGATGTCACTGACCATGTCATGAATGATGTAATATGTGACATCATCAGCAGTGGATTGCGGGTGCGCGATATATAGTTAGTGCAACTAACTATATATGGAATTTCAATGGTTTTGTGTGAGTAAAATAAGGTTTTTTAAATGCTAATTCCTAACTATATATGGTCTATAACCTATGGTTTTTTCAGTGAATTTTCAAGGTTTTGTAAATGCTAATTCCTAACTATATATGGTCTATAACCTATGGTTTTTTCAGTGAATTTCAATGGTTTTTTAATAGCAAATATCATAAGCTGTCGAATGTCAAGTACGTGGTAAGTAAAAACATTTTCGTGTTTATGCACACTGATCTGCTTTGATTGCTGCCCCCCACCCCTCATTTCTATTAGGAGTACTCTCTCTTTGCAGATAGTGAAGGGTAGTTAACGCAGCCCTTTGCCCCCTTTGTAATCCGTCGTGCCTGCTTCTCTCTCCATTTGATTGATTGTTCTCTTTGGTTCATTCTCTATTTACAAACAAGCACAGAGTCGCAATACTCTGTTTAGTCTTTGCAGATAGCGAAAAATCGTGTAAAAAAACGAAAGGAATCGAGCAAAATCAGTAGGCCACTAATGGGATCTCTTTTGACCTCGCTAAAATAGAAACATTAGGAACAACCTGTTGAAAATAGCAATGCGTATGTATATAAGCGGCGTTCATTTGTGTTCACAGTACCCCTTGTTGATTGTTTCAATCGAGCATTGAATTGTTCGAAGTTAATTCTCTTAAGGATCTTCTCTACCTGCAAACGAGGAAGAATAGGAATATTCTATCTCCCTTTGCAGATAGTGAAGGGTAGGTAACGCAAGCCTTTAACACGTCGTACCTATTTCATTCCTCATTGATTGATTGATTGTCCGAACATTGACTGTTTGGGAATTAGTTCTTTTTGTAGGTATTCCCTGTTTGCAAATAAACGTAGGAAAATCTTTGCAAGTAGTGAAAGGGTACGTAATGCGGACCGTTCTCCCCCGTTGTAATCTGTCATGCCTATCTACTCCCCACTGATTGATGCACCTTTTTCACCCGGACCATTTACTAGAGATACGTCATCTGGCCCGACCAGAGAGCACCCCTAGTGAAAAGGACATATGCAATAATAACGAAGTGATCACTGTATCCTGTTAACAGAAACTTTACCATGAAACAACCTGGAAAGAAAAAAATAGGAAAACGAAAATCAGTAGGCCACTGATGAACATGAACTTTTATTAAACAACGAACAAAGAAACGATAACATAACGTAATGATAAAACCTATTAATGTCCTAGAAACAAGAAAACGTTAAAATATGCCAGTGGTGAGAGACCAGAAAAACAGTAAGAGAAACCAAATCACCCCTCGCTGTCCCACCGCCTGCCACGCCAAAAAAATCGATAGACTAGGGAAAATGCAAGTCAGTAGAACATCCACCCCCACTCTGGAAACTTCCAAGGTGGGGCAGGGTTCCGGCTACGCCCAGCCGGGAGCAGCCCATATAAGGCAGGTCCTGCTGCCACGCCTCGGCCAGGAGATCCTAACGTAGGGTGTAGCCGAAGGAGAGGCCGAGGCCAGCGGGACCCGGCCAGGGGATTGCCTTTACAACGCTGAACAGTTGCAGGGGGGGGAATGTCTCCTCGACCCTCCCCTCTCTCTCCCAGTCCGGCCGCGGTGGCCCTTGAGAGTTGCAGGTAGTCCCGCCACATGCTCTTCCGGTCCGACCACCAACGGTCGGGGGGCCGAGGCCGACGGGATCCGGCTGCAGCCGATAAACCAAGAAACCCGTTCATGGGGCCAGAGCCAGGGGCGTCCGGCCGACATCCACCGGAAGCCCGGCCCGAAGACGGACGGGACACTTCTTTCTTTTATAATGGCTGCGACAACACTGGGGGGGGATGTCTTGCACATGCCTCCGACCCCCCCTCGTCCTCATCGCCTGGTCCGGCCATAACAAATCTCAAGCGAGACGCCGTGGGGTGCACTGGGAGGGAGAGACGGTGCGAACAGGCCTCTCCCGCCTCCCCAGGTGGAGACTTCCCAGCTGCACCCTCAGCGCTCCAGGCGCCCGGAAAACGGTTCTTCCACTGTGGCCATGCTGCAACGTCTCGCCCGGCAGGGTGGAGCCCGTCCGCTCATGTGACCCCGCGATCGCCGGTAGCTGCCGAACTCTCAAAATGGAGGTCGACCTGGCAAGAGCGGGCCCAGCATAAAGAAATGGCCCGGTCACTGGTTGACTCCACCACCGTAGTCCTCCACGACCTTGAAGATTCTAGAGGAGCCGCGGGAGTCTCCGACCCCCGATGGGGAATGACTGCCATGATCGCCCGTGGAGTGACGAAACTGTATCCGCGGGACGTCGGCGCTCCCATGCTGGCGCCAGCCTCACTTTGAATTACTAGAATCCTGCAGACCTCACTTCCGGTGAAAGCACAGTGTGACCCAGTAGGAAAAATTATTGCACCCCCTCCCCTTTTTGACTGATAGTTCAAACCACCGATCCTTTCCTTTGCCCTTTTAACGGAACTTTGGACTGCCTCCCCCTCTTTTACATTTTCTAGAGAAAACAAAACATTAACCACTACATTAGCATAGCAGTTGACACCAGAACTGTTTTCAAATTGAAAACCAACAACATCTTCAACAGAATCCTTTTTGTTTCTGCTGTGACCCTGCTACAGCACAGGCATTGTCCCCAGCAGTAATTCTGCAATGCCGGTAAGAATAGCTGTGGTGCCTACTGGACTCACTCACCCCCGCGGCGCCCCACGCCGTTATTTGCTGGGCGGCAACTTACTAGACATCACTTTCGTGCCATCTAGATTTCAGCGCGTTCTGCTGCCTTGGAACTATTCGCACAACAGACCGCTACTGACAAGAATATTTCATTATTGGTGCTGTCAATTTCAATAAATCTATTGGATAATTAAAAAGAAATTGCCACGGTCTCTTCGTTGTTTAAATGTTTTTACTGTTTTTGTTTTGTTGTATATATTTATATGTTATTAAAGTTTTATATTCCTACTACTTTGTTGGAGTGCTATATATTTTTAATGTGACACATAATTGTAAAAACTTTGATGTACAAAGAGTCATTCCTGGAATCTTCCGCTTCAGGCTCGGTCCCCTCCCCAATCACAATACAGGATGGTTTTCAGATAGTAGGAACACGTGTGGTGTGACGGATCTCATCGAGTGTGGGCCTTGATCTACTATAACTCCTTTGAAGAGGGGTGATTCTTTACAGCTGGGGCCATAAACTACATCTGCAGGGCTAGCTGATAGCCTGGACAATCGGACACAGAGAAAGAGGAGTGTCAGAGGGTGCGGTAGTGAATAGGGCGAAAGGGAGGTGTCGGGCGGGCACAGAGTGTGATTCTCAGGGAAGAGCAGCGCAGATGGGGGGAGGTTTATTGCCCATGCATAAGACAGAGAGCGGTGGTGACCAGTGCCTAGGGAAGATGCTTGCGTGGGTGAGGAGCCATGCTACGAATCGACAGCGTGCAGAGAGTGGGTCTGGTCAAGACATCTAAAATGGCTGCCGTGCACGACAAAAGTGTGGCATTTCAAAAAAGGCAAGATGGCGCAGACAATGTTTTTCAACACTTCCTCATTTCCTTCGAATCGAACGTTAACAGACGTTGGGGCATATTACCAAAGTTAAGCGATATTTATCGCTAACGATGCTTACCAACCAATTTTTTACCACTAAGCATCGTCAGAAATTATCGAAGATAAACCTTACTATTATCAAGGTTTATCGCAAATGCGATAATAAACGGCCGCAATGCATGAATATCGCTAAAAACTCAGCGATATTCATGCATTACCGAGCTAATGCTCTTAGCCATGTTATCCACCTCCCATTGGATAACATGGCTAAGAACTGCTCAGGGCAGGTGTTACTTTTTGGAGATATTCGCGCTTAGCGCGAATATCTCCAAAAGTTGGTAATAGGAGATAGATATCTTGCATGTTGTAATGCAAGTTATTGTGGTATATGGAACTCATACCATAATCTCTCAGGAAAGCAGAAACTGATCCTTTTGGGACCGCCTAAAAAGGCCTAGGGGGTGAGAAGTACTCTACTTTGCCCCCTTTTCACGTTCCGAACTATTTTATTTTACTCTCTTCTGTAATTACACAAAATACCAGCGATAAGATGCATCGGAGACACACAGTGAGAGAAAGGAGGCCGGAGATGAAGAAGACATGTCAAATACACATTGGAGATAATATAGTGGCAGAAGGGAAGTAAATATGAGTAAACTTACCATGTAACATAAAAATGTTGCACTCTATACTATAAGTCTCATTTTATACTACAATCACTTCGCTACAACCTCATAAATTAAAAATAAAAATGAATAATGTCTCAAACAATTTTTGATTTCTAAATATAAATTTATTCTTCAGAATTTTCTAAATTTGAAAGAACTAGTAACATGTCCTCATCAGCAATGTCCTCATTAAAAGTCTCCAATGATGATTCTTGTAACTCTATGGTCTCCAAACACTCGATAAATTCGCCATCAAGAGATTGATCAAAAAAATCATTCAAGTCATCTCCTCCTTGTGACAATATTTCATTATTGGTGCTGTCAATTTCAATCAATGTAGTGGAATCATTCAAGTCATCTCCTCGTGACAATATTTCATTATTGGTGCTCTCAATTTCAATCAATGTAGTGGAATCATTCAAGTCATCTCCTCCTTGTGACAATATTTCATTATTGGTGCTGTCCATTTCAATCAATCTAATGGAATCATACAAGCCATCTCCTCCTTGTGACAATATTTCATTATTGGTGCTCTCAATTTCAATCAATGTAGTGGAATCATTCAAGTCATCTCCTTGTGACAATATTTCATTCTTGGTGCTGTCCATTTCAATCAATCTAATGGAATCATACAAGTCATGTCCTCCTTGTGACAATATTTCATTATTGGTGCTCTCAATTTCAATCAATGTGTTGGACAATTCAAAAGAAATTGCCACGGTCTCTTCATTGTGAGCCATTTTATTTTGAAATTGCTTGCTGTAAATTGCAGAAAAAAATAATCACTTTCATTTATCGTTTTTAGTAATACATAATATAAAACTAACTTTATCAAGTATTTAGTATAACAGAAGGACTGCAAATAAATAACAGAAAACATTTTTCAAGTTATCTTCAAGTGTACAACATAGTTCCCCTTACAAATTAACAACTCACCTTTTTAAAAGTAGCAGAAGTGTTAGTACTGTGTAAATCAAACACCAGAAATTCACCACCAAAAATTCCTCACAAATGTACCTCAGACAGTAGTATCACAAAATGGCTGTGGTTTCCTCTCATTTGACATATATACATAACCAATTAACTTTCATCACACACAAATACAAAACCAAAGTAACATTTTAATTGGTTCTAAATTTCAACACTTTCAAATGTGTTTTCCCCATGCAATTTTCCATAGGACATTTACATACGTCTACAGCCTGAATGGCTGAACGGAATTACACCAAACTTGGCAAAATGGTACATCAAACCTAAGAGGTCAAGAAGGATCTACTATGCCCCCTTATGGTCATTTCCCCCTTCGCTTTGGCCTCCTCTTGTCTCTCAATCCTACCGAGGGACAAGATGGCGGCCGCTACGGACTGTTTGGAATGTTGACAGACGCCGGAGAACCAATCAGCTTCGCAAAGCTCCGTAACGCGAAACGTACGCGAAGCGGAGCGCTGTTACAGATATATATCTTTTTTTGAACGTTAATTTCTCAAAATCCACTGGAGCACATATATTGAGACCTAGCAAAGGCACATCGGGCTACCAGTCCCTAATATTTTGCCAAGTTTCGTGCAAATCCATTCAGCCGTTCGATTATTATTATTTTGTTTTTTTTTTGCCCCGCGGGGCCCTTTTAAAACCTCCACATCAAACCTAGGGGGTCAGCGAGGATCTACTATGCCCCCTTATAGTTATTTCCCCCTTTGTTTTGACCTCCTCTTGTCTCTCGATCCTACCGAGAGACAAGATGGCGGCCGCTACGGACTGTTTGGAATGTTGACAGACGCCGGAGAACCAATCAGCTTCGCTTCACAAAGCTCCGTTGCGTGAAAAGTCCGCGAACCAGTGCGCTGCCCAGTCCGCGCTTACAGATATATATCTTTTTTTAAACGTTAATTTCTCAAAATCCACTGGAGCACATATATTGAGACCTACAAAAGGCACATCGGGCTACCAGTCCCTACAATTTTGCCAAGTTTCGTGCAAATCCATTCAGCCGTTCGGGCTAAAAGTGAGGCCAACCGCCCTATGGAAAACTCAATGTTAAAAACACGTTTTGGGACCCCCCTTTTTTCTCGGCCCCCACTGGACGAACCCCCCCCAAATTTTCAAAGGCTGCTCAGAAACAAAATGTGCCATTTTCCTGAAAATTTCAGCCAATTCCGTCCACAAACACCAAAGTTATTAGACATAGAATTTTCAAAAAACCCATAGAGAAAAAATCCTAACTATATATACCTACTGGCGACCGCCAGTAGGTAATATATATATATATATATATATATATATATATATATATATATATATATATATATATATATATATATATATATATATATATATATCAATCCAATAGGCTCTCTTTCTTTTCCGGTAGGCGCTGCTAGTTGTGGCCGCGTTGCTCCTGCGGTTGAGCCCAACCGCTACTTATCCAAACAATGATTCCTTCCACGGAAGCAAATCCTGGAGTTGCAATTACCCAACACGATTCTCAAGGAGATTGATTTCAAAGTTATTTATTTTAATCCATAGGGTGTCAAAACCAAGACAAAACCAACGCGTTTCGACAGCCTCCGCTGTCTTGTTCACGGTCAGTTTGAAAAGTGCATTATCACAGGTATATACACAAACCACATTTCCTGAAACACAAAAGTTACCGCCCAAAAGGGGCGTGGTTAAAGTCAATGCCACAACCCTTAGGAATTCTGGGTTATGTAGTTCAATCAGTCTGCTGTGGTTTACGGTTAATTGTTTTTCCAATATTGATGTGTTTCACCCCACACAGTCAGTATTATATAATCATTGTATCTGATTACATCCAGCAGTACTCTGGGTAATGTAGTTCAATCAGTTTGCTCTTTTCCCGTTTTGTCCTGGGACATTCACGTGTCCACCCATCATAGTCACATGTCCACTGCATCAGTTCCCACTTCTCAGACTTCTGGATATTGTAGTTCAATTGACATGTTAATCTCCCGTTTTTTGCACGGCATTTTCCATGTGTCAACTTGACAATGTAAACCTTGTATCATCAAGTTTGTTTGGTGGGAGCAGTTTTGCCTGATATGATTTCAGATATAGCCCTCAAGTGGGCTGTTTGGCAGACCTATTTTTGGCACAATGATTTTTTGATTTTTTGAATCCCCGATTGAGGGTTGTGGTTTGGGGTTTTCATTTTTGGTTTTACTGCTCTCCAGTGGGCTTAGATCGTTTGACAGGTATTTTGATTTGGGTTTGCTTTGATCTGTGAAATAGTTCGTGAAGTGTGAAGGTGAAAATTAAAATTGTTTTTGATTGCAAAACGGGATGCTTTATAAGGATTAGGATTGTTTATGTTGGAGTTTCAAGACCTTTGGACTTTTCACAGATGTATATAAAGTTCCTCCGATTGGTTAAGGCCAAACGGGGTCATTGTCCTAAAGTTTAGTATGTGCCTTGACTCCTTTTGCCGCAGAATTTTTTCATTGTGTCCACCTCTTTCCGAGGGAATCATTGTTTCGATGCCCCAAAAGCGTAGTTGTTTCCAGTCCCCTTGGTGATGGCTCTCCATATGCTTTGCGACTGCGTTGTTTCTGTCTTTGTGTGTTGTCGCACGCGCATGTTCCAAAATGCGTTTTTTCAGTTCGCATATGGTGCTTCCGATGTATCGAAGTTTGCAGGTACATTCGATCATGTATACAGTATAATTACTGTTGCACGTGATACACTCCTTGATTTGCCACGTTTTTTTGTTTGGCATGGATATCTGGGTTGTCGGTTTGGCAATCTCACATGCTTTACAGTTATAACACTTGATAAAGCTTTTGGTTTTTAGCCACGCTTTTTTGGGGTTTAATGTTTTGTAGTGGCTGTGTATTAGCTGGTCTTGCAGATTTCTCGCTCTTCTGTAAGTAATTACAGGATGATTGCCCATTTTTTTACCGATTACCGGGTCCAACTGAAGGATTTTCCAGTTCTTTTTTATGATCTGATTGATTCGTTTTGACTCCTGGCTGTAGTTTAGAATTAACCTGATCGGTTCTTCTTCCTGATTATATATCTTAGTTTTTTGTTGTAGACATTCTATCCTGGGTTTTTGATTTGCTCTGTTCCAACAGCTTTGAACCACTTTCTGGTTGTATTTTCTTTTGGTGAATCTTTGGATGGTATTTTTACTTTGTTTGTTCCATTCACTTTCCTCGCTACAGATTCTTCTCAAGCAGAGGAATTCTCCATAGGGTATGCTTTCGATTAGAGGTTTTTGATGAAAGCTGGTTGCTTCCAGAGTTGCATTTGTTGCGGTGCTTTTTCGATGGAGGGTTGTCTCAATGTGATTATTCTTTATATACACTTCTGTGTCTAGAAAGATGGCTTTGGTATTACTTATGTTGTGGGTGAATTTCAGACAAGGTATTTCAGTGTTCAGTATTTCAAAGTATTCGAGAAATTTTTCTTCACTGTCATCCCATACGATGAACAGGTCGTCGATAAATCTTTTCCATGACACTATGTGTTGCGTGTATTCCATATGTTTTTTGTTCCATGCGACTGTCTCCTCCCACCATCCCATGGTGATGCAAGCATAGCTAGGGCTATGGGAAAAGCCCATTGCGGCACCATTTTTTTGTCTGAAAGTCTGGTCCCCAAATAGGAAGATATTGTTGGTGAGTGATTTGGTGATCATTTCCAAGAGCATGTTGTTGTGATCTCTGAAATGAATATTACGATCTTGGAGGAAGAATTTGTAAGCATTTATACCCAGGTCATTGTCGATGTTTGTGTACAATGATATCACATCCATAGTGATCAGTAGGAATTCAGGTTGCCAGGTTAGTTCTTTTAACATGCATAAAAAGTCAGTTGTATCCCTTAGGTAAGATTTCAAGTTTTGTACATAAGGGTTTAAAAAATAATCAATGTAGTTGGCTAGGGGCTCGAACAAGGATCCCTTAGCTGACACAATGGGTCTCCCTGGTGGTTTAGTGGGGTTCTTGTGGATCTTTGGCAAAAAATATATAGTTGCCATTTTGGGGAAATCGACAGTAAGGTATTTCTTTTCATCATAATCCAATAGACCATTCTTTTCCCAATCATTCAAGTTTTTATCAAATTCCTTTTTGATTTTTTCCAGTGGATTTGAGTTTAATTTTTCATAGTATTTTGGGTTGTTTAGTTGTTCCATGGCCTCTGTGGTATACAGGTCCCTGTCCCACAGGACCACGTTGCCTCCTTTGTCCGCGATTTTTATTTCGAAACTGGTGTCATTGTTTAGGGATTGAATAGCTTCTCTCTCCTGGATTGTTAGGTTGTCTTTACAATTGGTTTTTGTAATTTTGTAGAGATCATGAATGATTGCTTCCTGGAACATGTCAATTTTGTTCCCTGGTGTCAATTGCGGATAAAACTTTGATTTGGCTCTCATTTTGCTTGAGCCTGCTCCCAATTGTGGTATGGCCTTGTTTAGGGTGATACTATTGCCTTCTTCCTCATTTAGATTTAAGAGTGTCAAGTATGCTTCCGCTTCCTTTGCTAGGAGAGTAGAAGTGATTTCTGCTTGAGTTTTTGTTTGTTTGGGTTTGTTCGGTTTTTCTATGAAAAACTTTGCCAATTTGATCTTTCTGATATATAAATAAATATCAATTCGCGTTTGGGCCATGTTCATTCGTTGAGTGGGGCAGAAGTTAATTCCTTTCTTTAAGATCGAGGTTTCCGCTGGTGTTATTTCTCTTTTCGTGAGATTAATTATTTGAAGTTCTTCATTCATTTGCCCCTCTTTTGTTTCATCCCCCGTGTTTCTGTACCTACTCTCACGTTTGTAGAACTTTCTCCTCCTGCTTCGTCTTGTTGGGGTTTTGGGTTTCTGGATTGCCAGGATCTCCCTCTGCCTCTGCCTTTGCCTCGTGTGAATCTCTGCGCCCCCCGATGTTGTTCCCAATGGCGTTGGCTGAGAACGAGGCGCATATCCCCTAAAAAAGCCCTCTGTGCTGGGTCTGTGATAGAATCATCATCACTCAATTCCATTGATGTAAAGGAGGATAAACTCGATGAGGATACATTTGAAGTATTAGTTTGATGTTTAAGTGAATCGTATTTTCGGGCAAATGTGAAAATGCGTCCATGTGCATAGTCGTTTGCATCCCTTATAAATTTGGTTTGTTTTCTTTCTCTTACTGTTTCCTCGTGTTTTTCAATCTGTTTGTTGAGATCTTCTTTGAATTTGGTCATTTCCGGGTTTAATTTCAGGCCATCTATTTCTTTTTCTAGGATTCTTAGTTGTTCCTTTATTTTGTTCAACGCAATTTCTATGTGTTTTACCAAGATTTTGATGAATCCTAAAGATGAATTAAGGGAATGTTCCCCCCACTCTTGTAACAAGTCATTTGTAACATCTTGTTGACTCGGCATTGTTAAATTGCGTAAACCTCGCGGTACTCTTTCTACTTCTAAGTATTTTTGCAATGTTATCAATTCCCATGATTTGTTAATTTCTTTTTTGTTTAATTTTTCCCATGATCTCAATTTGTCCTTTGTGTCATTTTTCCCCTTGTCTTTGTCTTTATTTGTTGCTGCGGATGTGTTGATTTTATCTTTTTCAAACATTGTCGTTATATGTTCCTTCCTTTTTGCATCCCGTTTATTCATCTTATGCTTGGTTTTGACTCCTCCCTCTTGTGTAGGATAATTGTTTTCTTCCAAGTCTTGTTCCTTGGAAGTTCTTTGAACCTTGTAGTGTGGTTGGGTTTATTTCGTATTTCCGATGAAAATAGAAAGTATACGTTTTATTTTAGTTTGGCTATATCTATAGTGTGATATTTCTTATTGCCAATTAATTGAATTGTTGTCACAGTTCTGATTCACTTCGGAATATACAATGCCACATAACCGGCTTTCTCACTCTATTGTGATTTTAGACGTTCTTCATTCAACAATCTTTTTTTCACACGGATACAAGGGGTTGTCAGCGGGCGTACTCGGGGTCCACACACTCTTACCTCGGATTACCGTGATAGGTGTGGGTCCACTCTCTTCCGTCCACTTTGGTCCTCGATCCTCAATGAGAAAAGGTGATACAGTGTTATTTTGCCGGCGAGCACCTCGGAAAAATTGACAAATCAATCCATATGGCTCTCTTTCTTTTCCGGTAGGCGCTGCTAGTTGTGGCCGCGTTGCTCCTGCGGTTGAGCCCAACCGCTACTTATCCAAACAATGATTCCTTCCACGGAAGGAAATCCTGGAGTCGCAATTACCCAACACGATTCTCAAGGAGATTGATTTCAAAGTTATTTATTTTAATACATAGGGTGTCAAAACCAAGACAAAACCAACGCGTTTCGACAGCCTCCGCTGTCTTGTTCACGGTCAGTTTGAAAAGTGCATTATCACAGGTATATACACAAACCACATTTCCTGAAACACAAAAGTTACCGCCCAAAAGGGGCGTGGTTAAAGTCAATGCCACAACCCTTAGGAATTCTGGGTTATGTAGTTCAATCAGTCTGCTGTGGTTTACGGTTAATTGTTTTTCCAATATTGATGTGTTTCACCCCACACAGTCAGAGAAAGAAAACAAAACCAAATTTATAAGGGATGCAAACGACTATGCACATGGACGCATTTTCACATTTGCCCGAAAATACGATTCACTTAAACATCAAACTAATACTTCAAATGTATCCTCATCGAGTTTATCCTCCTTTACATCAATGGAATTGAGTGATGATGATTCTATCACAGACCCAGCACAGAGGGCTTTTTTAGGGGATATGCGCCTCGTTCTCAGCCAACGCCAATGGGAACAACATCGGGGGGCGCAGAGATTCACACGAGGCAAAGGCAGAGGCAGAGGGAGATCCTGGCAATCCAGAAACCCAAAACCCCAACAAGACGAAGCAGGAGGAGAAAGTTCTACAAACGTGAGAGTAGGTACAGAAACACGGGGGATGAAACAAAAGAGGGGCAAATGAATGAAGAACTTCAAATAATTAATCTTACGAAAAGAGAAATAACACCAGCGGAAACCTCGATCTTAAAGAAAGGAATTAACTTCTGCCCCACTCAACGAATGAACATGGCCCAAACGCGAATTGATATTTATTTATATATCAGAAAGATCAAATTGGCAAAGTTTTTCATAGAAAAACCGAACAAACCCAAACAAACAAAAACTCAAGCAGAAATCACTTCTACTCTCCTAGCAAAGGAAGCGGAAGCATACTTGACACTCTTAAATCTAAATGAGGAAGAAGGCAATAGTATCACCCTAAACAAGGCCATACCACAATTGGGAGCAGGCTCAAGCAAAATGAGAGCCAAATCAAAGTTTTATCCGCAATTGACACCAGGGAACAAAATTGACATGTTCCAGGAAGCAATCATTCATGATCTCTACAAAATTACAAAAACCAATTGTAAAGACAACCTAACAATCCAGGAGAGAGAAGCTATTCAATCCCTAAACAATGACACCAGTTTCGAAATAAAAATCGCGGACAAAGGAGGCAACGTGGTCCTGTGGGACAGGGACCTGTATACCACAGAGGCCATGGAACAACTAAACAACCCAAAATACTATGAAAAATTAAACTCAAATCCACTGGAAAAAATCAAAAAGGAATTTGATAAAAACTTGAATGATTGGGAAAAGAATGGTCTATTGGATTATGATGAAAAGAAATACCTTACTGTCGATTTCCCCAAAATGGCAACTATATATTTTTTGCCAAAGATCCACAAGAACCCCACTAAACCACCAGGGAGACCCATTGTGTCAGCTAAGGGATCCTTGTTCGAGCCCCTAGCCAACTACATTGATTATTTTTTAAACCCTTATGTACAAAACTTGAAATCTTACCTAAGGGATACAACTGACTTTTTATGCATGTTAAAAGAACTAACCTGGCAACCTGAATTCCTACTGATCACTATGGATGTGATATCATTGTACACAAACATCGACAATGACCTGGGTATAAATGCTTGCAAATTCTTCCTCCAAGATCGTAATATTCATTTCAGAGATCACAACAACATGCTCTTGGAAATGATCACCAAATCACTCACCAATAATATCTTCCTATTTGGGGACCAGACTTTCAGACAAAAAAATGGTGCCGCAATGGGCTTTTCCCATAGCCCTAGCTATGCTTGCATCACCATGGGATGGTGGGAGGAGACAGTCGCATGGAACGAAAAACATATGGAATACACGCAACACATAGTGTCATGGAAAAGATTTATCGACGACCTGTTCATCGTATGGGATGACAGTGAAGAAAAATTTCTCGAATACTTTGAAATACTGAACACTGAAATACCTTGTCTGAAATTCACCCACAACATAAGTAATACCAAAGCAATCTTTCTAGACACGGAAGTGTATATAAAGAATAATCACATTGAGACAACCCTCCATCAAAAAAGCACCGCAACAAATGCAACTCTGGAAGCAACCAGCTTTCATCAAAAACCTCTAATCGAAAGCATACCCTATGGAGAATTCCTCCGCTTGAGAAGAATCTGTAGCGAGGAAAGTGAATGGAACAAACAAAGTAAAAATACCATCCAAAGATTCACCAAAAGAAAATACAACCAGAAAGTGGTTCAAAGCTGTTGGAACAGAGCAAATCAAAAACCCAGGATAGAATGTCTACAACAAAAAACTAAGATATATAATCAGGAAGAAGAACCGATCAGGTTAATTCTAAACTACAGCCAGGAGTCAAAACGAATCAATCAGATCATAAAAAAGAACTGGAAAATCCTTCAGTTGGACCCGGTAATCGGTAAAAAAATGGGCAATCATCCTGTAATTACTTACAGAAGAGCGAGAAATCTGCAAGACCAGCTAATACACAGCCACTACAAAACATTAAACCCCAAAAAAGCGTGGCTAAAAACCAAAGGCTTTATCAAGTGTTATAACTGTAAAGCATGTGAGATTGCCAAACCGACAACCCAGATATCCATGCCAAACAAAAAAACGTGGCAAATCAAGGAGTGTATCACGTGCAACAGTAATTATACTGTATACATGATCGAATGTCCCTGCAAACTTCGATACATCGGAAGCACCATATGCGAACTGAAAAAACGCATTTTGGAACATGCGCGTGCGACAACACACAAAGACAGAAACAACGCAGTTGCAAAGCATATGGAGAGCCATCACCAAGGGGACTGGAAACAACTACGCTTTTGGGGCATCGAAACAATGATTCCCTCGGAAAGAGGTGGACACAATGAAAAAATTCTGCGGCAAAAGGAGTCAAGGCACATACTAAACTTTAGGACAATGACCCCGTTTGGCCTTAACCAATCGGAGGAACTTTATATATATCTGTGAAAAGTCCAAAGGTCTTGAAACTCCAACATAAACAATCCTAATCCTTATAAAGCATCCTGTTTTGCAATCAAAAACAATTTTAATTTTCACCTTCACACTTCACGAACTATTTCACAGATCAAAGCAAACCCAAATCAAAATACCTGTCAAACGATCTAAGCCCACTGGAGGGCAGTAAAACCAAAAATGAAAACCCCAAACCACAACCCTCAATCGGGGATTCAAAAAATCAAAAAATCATTGTGCCAAAAATAGGTCTGCCAAACAGCCCACTTGAGGGCTATATCTGAAATCATATCAGGCAAAACTGCTCCCACCAAACAAACTTGATGATACAAGGTTTACATTGTCAAGTTGACACATGGAAAATGCCGTGCAAAAAACGGGAGATTAACATGTCAATTGAACTACAATATCCAGAAGTCTGAGAAGTGGGAACTGATGCAGTGGACATGTGACTATGATGGGTGGACACGTGAATGTCCCAGGACAAAACGGGAAAAGAGCAAACTGATTGAACTACATTACCCAGAGTACTGCTGGATGTAATCAGATACAATGATTATATAATACTGACTGTGTGGGGTGAAAAACATCAATATTGGAAAAACAATTAACCGTAAACCACAGCAGACTGATTGAACTACATAACCCAGAATTCCTAAGGGTTGTGGCATTGACTTTAACCACGCCCCTTTTGGGCGGTAACTTTTGTGTTTCAGGAAATGTGGTTTGTGTATATACCTGTGATAATGCACTTTTCAAACTGACCGTGAACAAGACAGCGGAGGCTGTCGAAACGCGTTGGTTTTGTCTTGATTTTGACACCCTATGGATTAAAATAAATAACTTTGAAATCAATCTCCTTGAGAATCGTGTTGGGTAATTGCGAATCCAGGATTTCCTTCCGTGGAAGGAATCATTGTTTGGATATATATATATATATATTCACTGAAAAAACCATAGGTTATAGACCATATATAGTTAGGAATTAGCATTTAAAAAACCTTATTTTACTCACACAAAACCATTGAAATTCCATATATAGTTAGTTGCACTAACTATATATCGCGCACCCGCAATCCACTGCTGATGATGGCACATATTACATCATTCATGACATGGTCAGTGACATCACTGATGACATCACTGATGACAACATCCAGTGATTATGTGTTTCTGTAAAGTTTAAATATGTTTTACATATTGAAGAATGAGTGGATGTATAAGTGTCTGAATGAAGGTTTTAGTAGGTGCGTGATTGACTGTATGAGTGAGTGATTAAATGCGTCTTACTGAATGCACGGGTTAGTGATTAAACTGTCTAAAAGTGTGCATCAGTATGTCTGTTGTTGTGCAAGCTGCTGCATGTGTTGATCAGTAGCTATATAAGTAGCTATATGGGTTATTGATTGGTTGCACAAGTATTTGTATGGGAGACTGAGTGTGTGTATGGCTGGCTGGGAGGTGTGTGACTCTGTGCAGATCAATGTGTACTTGTATCAGTGATTCTATAAGAGAGTAACTATGTGTTAGTATATGTTTCAAAAATGTAAGGTGTTCTGTGTTTAACTGTATAGATGAGAAAATGGAAGTGTGATTGATTCTTTTCAGGACTGACTAGGTGTGTGAGTAACTCCATGGATGAGTGGCAGAGTGTGAGTGTCTGTATAGGTGTATGAGTGCATATGATAGTGTTGTAAAGATGAGTGATTGTATGTATGAATGATTGTATGAGTGAATGTGTGTGTAGACATAGGAATCAGTGAGTGCGTATGTAGTAACTAGTATTGGTGTGTCAATGGTTTCAAAAATGATACTCTCTATTTAACACTGGGTGTAACGGAGGTTATATTAGAGTGTGAGGAGATGCATTGTATTATCACATGAATGATATCATCAGTGATGTGATCATTGATGTCAAGTAAGATGTCATCAGTGATGTCATTTGAGATGTCATCAGTGATGTCATCAGTGATGTCACTGACCATGTCATGAATGATGTAATATGTGACATCATCAGCAGTGGATTGCGGGTGCGCGATATATAGTTAGTGCAACTAACTATATATGGAATTTCAATGGTTTTGTGTGAGTAAAATAAGGTTTTTTAAATGCTAATTCCTAACTATATATGGTCTATAACCTATGGTTTTTTCAGTGAATTTTCAAGGTTTTGTAAATGCTAATTCCTAACTATATATGGTCTATAACCTATGGTTTTTTCAGTGAATTTCATTGGTTTTTTAACAGCTAATATCTGTAGCTGTAAAATGTATTCTTCTTTAAATCCAAAAATATATTTTATATGTTTATTAATAACTTTTTTTTTTAATATTTTTTTTTCTTCGTTCCCGCTTCGCGAATCGGGAAGCTTCCCGTTAGCTGACCTTGATGCCGCGAAATAGACCGCGAGCCGGTAAACGTTTCTTTACCGCAACTGCCGCGTTAGAAAACAACATCGTGACGCGTCCTGTCCGCATGACGTTTCGCGTTGTCGCGTGATACGTCATATGACGTGCTACGTTAGCGAACTCGTACGCTTACCGAGTCGCAAAGCACAGGTTTCTGGAAGCAAACCGGGAGGCCCTGCAAAGCGCGTAACGTAAACACAGCAGGTCATGTGACTTGGTAATAACACTTTTCATTGGTTCATTTCACTTTCGGTTTCCTAATGATGTAAGACTAGGTCATATGATCTAAAATGAACACTTTTCATTGGTTGAGAACTATTTTTTTTCCCAAATGGTGAAAATCCCTCCTTCTTTCCTCACTCTGACTTTCATCATTGTGAGAGAAAGACCCTTTGTTACCAGTGAGCAATGGCTTCTTTACTAGCTTCAGCTGGTGCTTCCCCACCACCTCCACCACAGCCAAGGAAGAGTGGACCACCTGCTAAAGTTATAATTCAGCAAGAAGAGGAAGAAGAGGAACAGGACGACCGAGATAATCTCCCTATTATGGCCAGAAGATCTGTTGTACCGGAAGTAACGGGACCAGAGGGCAGGGAGATGGTGCCAAATATACAAACGAGATTTCGTGAAGTAAAACAAGTCTGCGTACATTGCAGTGGATTCATTTGCTACGGAGAAAGTAGCATCACTCTGATCAACAGAGCTATTGACAATCATGCTCATGTTTGTCCGAAACTCCCCAAACAATAAATTCTTTTTTTTTGTTTTCTTGCTCCTGTTGAGCCCTTTACAATGAATCGTTTTCGTTGCCCCCTCCGAAAAAAAAACAAAAAAAATATAAAACTGTTCAGAAAAATTCAAAAAAAGTAAAAAAATGTGCAGAAAAATATTAAAAAAAATATAAAACAACAAAAACAATTTAAAAAAAAGTTCTTTTCAGAACTACCTCCCCGTTATTAAAAAATTGGTACAATATTTGCAACTGTGCCAACCTCTATTTCTCTTAGTTCGCTTCCCAGTTCGCTCCCTGGTACGCGAACCGGAAGCGAACCAAAAATTTTTTTTTTTTAAAAAGAACAGTAAGTATTAGGGAAGGAAACAGACAGTTATGTTAAAAGAAAGACAGCTATAGGGGAGTAAACTAGAGATACTATTACCCGTAATCCACTGCTGATGATGTCACATATTACATCATTCATGACATGCTCAGTGACATCATCAGCAGAGGATTGCGGGTAACAGTATCCCTAGTTTATTCCCTATAGCTGTGTTTCTTTTAACATAACTGTCTGTTTCCTTCCCTTATACTTACTGTTCTTTTTAAAAAAAAATTTTTAGATCAGTCAGAAACAGTGAAAGTAATGAAATATAAAAGACTACGTAGAATATGAGCACTGTATGCAACAACTTTGACACTTACAGTAGCCTCACCTTCTCCATGCCTCCTACACAGTTCTACATGTACATCATAAATGCAAACAGAACAGAATTAATTATACATGTTAAATGGTTTATTTTTGCTGTTCTCAGAATGTATCAAATTTCACTAAAACAGTGACTTGAAGGTATTCATCATATAACAGCGGGGAAAAAAAAACACAATCAAAATGATTGTGTTTAAAAAACCCATACAACATTACAAATCAGAATTCAGAACTCCTTAAAGTTAACTTACTTTCCATGACGGCCAAGGATGTCCTATGAACAGCTTACACTCTGTTGTGCTGTTATTACTTTCAACCCGCCACTTTCTGAAAGAAAACCTCCATCGTTTTCAAAAACATGTTACATACAATAAATGACTTCTTGCTCTCTACCACAAGATTCCACAAGGCCAAATCTTGTCAGAGCCATGTATAACTCTTGGAATTCTTGTTAGCCAATCCCGTCTTTTCGCATTTCCGCAACTTTCAGAATTAAAATGTTGAAGATCATTTACACAATCCTGGAGAAGTAATATCTTCCCCTTCTTGCTCAATCATGTTCTACATTTCCTATCACACTGATACTGCTTACTATGAAGCAGACTTACACTACCTTTATGACTAGTACAATTATTTAATTCTCTACATCACTTTTAATCACAAAGCAATGTAAAACAGTAGACAGCATTGCAGACTTACATTCCCTCTACTCCATGTTTTGATTCGCTGCTTCAATTAGCTTATAAAAAGAAATAGTTTTTCTGAACTCATTCAAAGTGCACGTATTTCTCAATAACGTCCAGTGTTATGGTAAAAAGTTATGTCTCTGTACTACACTTATCTTCAAGGCCAAATAGTGTAGGAGCCATGAGAACTTCTTGAAATTCCTCAGAGCACATCCCGAGATTCTTTCCCTAAAATTTTGGTTTTAAAAACACCAGGTAACAGTTTTTAAGGTCATATGGCAATTTTTTTTTGAAAATTAAAACAGAATCATTGCAGAATGACCAGCCATTTCTACACTTTAAATAAGCTGTATAATGTCCTGATGTTATTGAAGAACCATCATGATATATAATTGCTACAGTTACAAAAGTCCTTCCTGATATTGACAACTGTGAAGCCACAACATTTTTAATTAAAGTTGTCAATTTTGTTCCATCAGGCCTACATCGTTGGAACATTAAAATGACATACTGGCCATATGTTCGTATAAATAATGTGGACATCATTTCAGATTTACATTGCCTACACTCCATATTGTGATCAGCTGCTTTTACTAGCTTATTAAAAGAGACTGATTTACTGTCTGGCAAAGTTAAATATATAAATCTTTCTGAGTCTACACTAGTACTACTTGATACCCTACAGTTCTCGCAGTCATGCTGCCATTGATAAGAAAGCCCAAACAGATGATCTACATCTACACCTTCAGCATACAATACATCAAGCATATACATTAAAAACTCCTGACAATCTTGCTGACTATTTTGAGAGAATTGTGTTTGGCCTGAACATCTGTCTAACAGATTTCGAATTTCAGACACACTTTCTATGTTTGTTCTATCAGTGCTACATTTCTCTAACACAGAATTTAACAAACTGCAAAATCTTTGATCAGAATTGACCACAATCTCTTCTTTTACATTTTGTAGAGAAAACAAAACATTAACCACTACATTAGCATAGCAGTTGACACCAGAACTGTTTTCAAATTGAAAACCAACAACATCTTCAACAGAATCCTTTTTGTTTCTGCTTATATTTTCAGGTTCATCGACTTTTCGTCTTTTTGCTACAACCTCCCCAGTATTGGTCACATTTCTTCGTTTCCGGCCTACCACACGTTTCTCAAACAAAGGATACTGAGGCAAATGTGGCGCATACTCTCTTCTCAACCTATTGTATTCCTTAACACAATCTAGATCCGCACAAATGTTTGTGACATCACACTCAATCAAGTACAATCCCGATAAAGTCCTAACTCGTGACAATGCCACATATGCCATACCCTCCTTGAACACAGAACTGCCAATGTTCACCAATGCACAGTCTACACTTAAACCTTGCGATTTATGGATTGTCACCGCATATGCCAAGCAAACAGGAAACTGCTTACGACGAACATATAAGTCTTTTACAAGCAAAAATCTAGCAGAACAACGAGCAATTAGCTGTACTTCCTCAATGCCATCAAATTTAATTTTTAAAAATTCAATTCCATCTCTATTTCTGTATTTCACAAAATCAACAACATTACCCATTGATCCATTTACCAGACCTCTTTCAACATGTAAATTCCTTCTTAAAATTATACGGCAGTTCAAGCACACATTCAGAGTCTTTTCAAAACCCGCAGTTTTAGATATACTCTTCTCTAATGAATCCAATTTTGTTTTCAGATTCTCAGACAAAATAATTGTTGATCCCATATGCTCTACTCTGTCAATAGCTTCCAATTTCACAATCTCTTGCTTTTCTAAATGCAACATTTTGTTGTTGAATTTGGCACATTCTGCAAGAGTTGGCATCAAACATATTCCAGATTTTTTCTCAGTAACTTTCTGAAAAATATTCTCAGGCACAACATCTTCGTCTGGATATAAATTTGTCAGTAATCGTGCATGTAAAGCTTCTTTCCCATGCTCGGTCACTTTTCCAATTCTAACATCTTGAAGAATAGTCTTGTAAACTTCATCCTTTGCCTGACGCATATTTTCATGCAGTTCAGCATAATTGAAGTTTAACCATATATTGACGTTGCCAATACTCCCTAAGCACTTCCTGGTATCTTCATGCGTGAGCATTTTGAACACAGGTTGCCCTTTCACTGGTGTCAGCTGCAGAAGATCTCCGAAAACAATGATGTGTTTGCCACCAAATAACACATCATACTCTGTTTTGAGAACTTCTTGCATTCTCAAATGCACAAAGGCAAGCATGACATTGGAAACCATGCTTACTTCGTCAATGATAAGAAGTTTCATTTTCCTCAAGACTCTTGAAACTTCAAAACAAGCATCTCCAGATAGCTTGTGATATTCTAATTTGTTGTCATGCTCCACTGGCAGCATCAGTAAACGATGTAAAGTAATCCCTTTAATGTTATGTGCTGCCAGTCCAGTTGGAGCGGTGACAACACAAGACAGCGATGACTCTGTCCTTTCCTGCAAATAACATGAAATTGCTTTAATAAGGAAACTTTTTCCAGTTCCCGCTTCTCCACTCACGTACAGTCGGACAGGCTTCAACGACGTACATGAGCACTCTTTCTTGTCATGACTTAATCCATGATCAATTTGCATGGTAAGTTCGTCATATATTTTCCTCTGCTCAACGTTGAGTTGTCTTTCCAACTCTTCTAAGTTAACCACATCCTCCTGAGCATGTGCCATGGCTCTTTCCACTTCATTCATAGCAGTGGCAGCTTCATTTTCGATAAGAGGTCCTCCTAGTGGATCCTGACTCAATGAAGCAGAACTCTGACTGTCCTGAGAACTGTCTCTGGCAATCTCGGCTGCAATCCTTGCTTCCTGCCCAATTTCCACATTCAACATTTCTACATATTTGGGAAAAGCAGGACATTCTATGGTCTCCTTGGCAGCATTGAATGAGTCTTCGTAACAAAGGAAATCTCCAAGCAGTTCCTCTTCTGCACGCCAAGGCTTAAAAAGTTGCAAAAGTGCTAAATAGAAAAACTCCTTTTTTTCAGGAGATTCGCCACTCAATTTTCGATGGTTTATCAAGTGGCATTTTCTTTGCTTGACCAGACATCCCTCACTTCCTATTACAGCATACACTCCTTTCTCAGTATCTTCTTTGATGTTCCTCTTGAATATGTAATTTTGCAGAACCTCATACAGACAAACATTCTCGAGGTGACTGCTTCGATTTGGATAATATGTATCCAACATGTTGCTCTTCAAAATGTCGGTACTGTTTGGCTCCTTTTCCGCCAAATACTCAATTTCCCGCACAGGTTTCAGAACTCGATTACGCGTTGCAGCAAGACCAACACTCGCCCAAACGATACTCCTGGACTTGGCATAGAGACTTGCTGAAGACAACCGGTCAGAACATTCGTAAGCTCCGATTTCTCGATGCGACAACATCTTCAGACTGAAACTGTACAACTTCTTGCTGAGGCTCTTTTCATGGGAAATGTCCTCCCACATATCCTTCAATTCTGTCTTCTCTTTTTTGGTGATGTAAGATGTCACATACCGAGCCACAGCCATACAGTTATCAGCCACAAACTGTATATCCATGTTAGCATTCCACATGGACAAAATCACCGGGTTGTAGTCGTTGATGTACTTAGACTCTTCGTTCCTCTTCAAATTGTATGTGTTTTTAGGTGATTTCTTCATCACATTATGTCGCAGCGAAGACATCAAACTGTTCACTCTTCCTTTAGAAATCACCGATCGTGGAAAGCCGAAACGACATTTGGTGTAGAACTTGTCTTTGTTCCGGAATTTACGACGACAGTACTTTCCACATCGATGGCTTTGGAAACGTAGAACTTTTTCTCTTAGGCTTTTTTTCTCCTTTGCGTTTGGAACAGCACACGTAGAATACTGTTCTATGAAACTCATCACTGAGTCATCTGCATCCGTTCCAAATTTAGGTGCATCCTTGATCCACAGCAACATATGTTTATGAGGAGCACCTCTTGCTTGGTACTCCTTCCTCCAGAAGAAATCCAACACCTCTCCAAGAGGTGGATTCTTCTTATTCATGATGAAAGACATCATACCTTCAAATCTATGATTGAAGTACCTACATACATTGACTGGATCCAAAGAGCACAGTTCTCCGGGTGTCTTGAATTCGATGTTTTCTACGTTAGCATTTGCCTCTCGTAGAAATTCAAGTAAGTCTTCCCAGCCATACTCAGCACAGCTCAAAGTGAGGAACCATGTGGGAGTTCCTAAGTTCCTCAGCATACATTTTAAATCACCATGACGACGGTACCAGTACTCATTAGTACCACGCTGACACGCCATGAGATTAATCAGGTGAGAATCCAAAATACTGTCTTGGACATTGACTTTATCCATAAAGTCACTTGCCGAGATGTTTTGCATCTGTATACCACTTTTCAAGATGTGGTTCACTGCATATGACAGTCCAGACAGATCGCTTTCAAACAGGAGATGAAACAAATAAGGAATGCATTGTCGAAACCTAGGATCTCCTGCATACAATCGCAAAGTCCGGTATTCAGAAGCAGGAATTTGATGAGGTCGCTCATCATATCTTCCTCCCTGACCTGTTGGAAAAAGCTGTTGGAAACACCGAGCTTCCAAACTTTCCTCCCAAACACTAATGGGACTCCCTTTCGCTTGTTTCATTTGAAACAACTCAATAGCATTCCCCATGACTTCCTTGGAATGCAAAGGATGAACACTATAATGTTCATATATTTCTTCACTAGTACAGGGTTCTACTTTCTCAATTTGACCAGCACACAAATCGCTATCCTCTTCCTCACTTACTTCCTCTTCTGCAACATATACATTTTTATAGTATTTATTATATTTTTTCAAATACAATGTTGCCCTTTTGACTTTCCTAACATCTACTAAATCTTGCCATATTTTCTTATTCTTTGTCGGAACCCCATTAACTAAGATAACAAGAGGTTCCTCTTCCACTTTTTCTACTCCAATTGTGTTAATGTTTTTCTTCAAATCTAGAGGCAAATAAACAACTCTTCCCTTTAATCCTCTCTGTAAATCTGATGGAGGCAATTTCCCTGTCTTTGGCTCCATTCTTACAATAGCCTGAAAGGGATGGATACTTTGAATCAAAATAGATTCATAAGTATTTAAATCCTTCAATTCAGAAGGAATCTCAACCAATTCCAGATTATTATGAACTGCTCTAGCAGGCATCTGGTTTTGATTTAATTTGTTACAACAATAAGTACACACACGTTGATCCAATCCCAAATCAAAACAATTTTCTACCATCAAGTATGTTGTAAAATCCTTCCATTCACTATTATTTTCCCTTTCACTTTTTCCATATAAATCCACTAACTTAGTCTGATTCTTATAATAAGTGCGTCGACAACACACACAAGTGAAATTTGGCCTCTCACTTGATTTCACCTCAAACGTCGCAATTTCCCTCTGGAAATTATCTGTACTGGAAACCTGTACACTATCTTCCACATTACTCTCTTCTTCTTGGTCAATTTCAACATTCTCCTCTTTACTTCCAAAGTAACAAAACTCAATTTCTTCACATATATTCTTCACATCTATTTCAGAACCATGCAAAAGAGCAGCGCATAATTGTTTAAGCATAATTGCTGGACTCTTAGCATAATACAACATTCTAACTAATTTCCTCACTTTATTATGATGCACTGCTAGCATCCTGAAATGATGAAAAACACTCTGGCATACTCTCCTGGAAAGACAAGCCAGTGAATGACCATGCAAACCTATCACTTCTCTCACTCTGCAAGGATCTAATTCTTGCAACAACTTCATTTTCTGCTTCAAACTTTTCTTACTAAATGACCGTATAAAATCACAAAGCAAATTGATGGAATCCTGTCGTACACTGCAAATACTACTACACTTCCAGGTGTACACAGGACCCTTAGGACGTCTCCCTAAAACCTCATTACCTAACACCTCTTCTATCTCTGTTCTCACAAGTTTTTCTTTTTCAACTGGACAACCATCTTTCACTTCATAAGCTCGACCACTGGTGTCAACTGCATGCACCAAATCATTATCCTGGAAATAACTCTCCTCATTAAAAAATGCCTCAGAGCTTGAACTATGCATCCATTCTCCAGAAAAAACTTCACAAAAATTACTACGATTAACTATTCTCTTCCATCTACTATTTCTTTTGAAATCATAAATTACCTTGTTTAGCTTCCTAATTCTATTGATTGTCAAAATAAATAACTTACGTTTAATTTCAAATGCCTGATCAATAACTTTCTCAACTATTTTTTTTCTCTTATAAAAAACCACTTTCTGCTGACCTTTCTTAATATTTTTTAACAAATTCCCAATTATCCTGTTGCGGAACATTCGTTTACGAATATCCCTAAACTGTTGTTTCCTTCTACTTTCATGCATAGAGTTATCTCTTACTCTAGCAGTAACATTTCTCATTGGCCTTTCCTTACCATTTGAATTCTTTCTCCTTTTCTGGACTGAAACATTTTCTGTAGTAATATTTTTTTTACTACACATATTTCTTATGACTGTTTTTCGACTCTTACCCGGTGCTTTCTTGGTGACTTGACAAATCTTTTTGTTAGAGGACTGCTGCATTATTCCATGGTCCTGCTGTCTTTGACGTTTTGCAGCCTTTCTTACTCTTTCTTTGCTAGGCATCCTAAAATCTTGAAATAATCTGCAGTTGAATCTGTGGTAAAATATAATAAAAAATGTTATTAACCACTATTACCCAACAGTAAATTAATAACAGTCATCAAAAACTTAACACACTACTTAAGTATATAATATACTGAAGCCTATCTCCAATTTTTCACTGAACAGGACTCATCTCTTCTTAACCTTGGATAAACCTCACCTACTCTGTGTCCCCTGCACATAATTAAATGTAAAGGGGCAGATTTATATTAACTAGCACATCCCCAGGGATGCACCAGTTAACGTGCACCGCTGCTCTGCCACCCACGGTGTGCCGCATTTACAATCAGATAGGACAAAGCTACATCAAAACCCTGCGCCTGCTTGAAGCAGGCATAGATCTTGACGCAGTTAGGCTGAAAGCTAAAGCAACAACTAAGTGTCGTGTGCAGAAGTTACAAAAAAGGAAAAATGGCGTTTAAACCAGTAATGAGACCATGCTAACGTAATACAGAGTAAAAATATCCAGGATCTACATCAGTTTGGGGTTCACGAACCTGGCAGGTACAAGGCACTGAGGCTTTCCACCGTGCATGTCTCATCCCAAAACATATGTGGTTTGTGAATGAAACAATTTCCCAGACCAAATGCTTTGGATTGGCTACTTCTAAAAAATTAAACACCCCTACTATCCCGGAGTTAGAGGAATATGATGGTTGGAGTAATTTTACTCGTTGTCTATTAAAGATTTACAGGCACTACTCCGTAATTCTTCCTTTAACATTTCCAGTATAAATCCAAAAGGTTGACTGCTTTGGCAACGTGCCTTATCCACGGTTTAATAACGCTGCCTTTTGCTTTATATAAGTTTTCAAATTGTATGAAATATATACCAATAGGTCGTTATTAACCTTTAGGTAGTGGTTTTCTTCATGAAGTCTGGTCGCTTCCATACACATACAGATTTTCAAAGATGATCAAGAACTTTATCTGAATGGAGAGGAATGCACTGAGACGCCAGATCATTCACTAATGTGTAGGCACATACAGTTACACGGTTCATGCAACAAACACCGACCAAATATGGCTTGCGTGTTGCAAGGCACACCAGTTCCTGCTATCATCCCCACGTTCAAGTTCTTGGAAAATGGTAGTTATTTGATGCTCAATAATGAAGATTGTTCTGGGTTAATTAAAAGTATTCATTTTATCGTAACAGTAAATGAACGGGTTATTTGCTGCAGAAATGTTCTATTTCCTCCCACACATGAACATAGGGAGTTTTCAATCTGGCCACAAATACCAACCTTGGCAGCACATTTCAACGGCATGGCAAGAATAAGAGCTATTTTGTCTCAGAGAGAGGTGGCCTTGAGTTCGGCACGTGAAACTTTCGTGCTTCACACAGCGAACACCCGTACAGAGGTGCAGACCCTTTTAAATACAGATTTGCCTTTCCATTTCAGCAAGATGGTTCGGACTATCTCTAACGCGTCCTCCACAAAGGGCCTGGCGCACTTTTTTAAAATTGTTACCAGTGGTCTCGTGACTTCATTTGAGAAAATCTTTGGAGTCATCCCTGCTTTCTTACATTCTATTTTTTCCACTCTGCTTCGTGGATTCCCATTTTTACTTGCATTACCAGCGGACGCTCTTGTGCTTTTTTACATTTTTAAATATGGATGTCCCTCCTGTGCAAGCTCCCGCCCTGCAGCTGCTGACACTGTTCCGCAATCGCATGCTAGAATATTATGGCACAATGCCGTTGGCGATATTAAGCACGGCATATGGATTATCTTTTCTATGCTGATGTGATTCCTTCAAATCTAAGACACTAAAGTATCGGCACGCCCTAAACCAACACAAAGAGACCTTCTTAGCAAATAATATATTATGTGTATTAGGGAGGGTGAGATATAAGCAGCCGCGGGCCGTGGAGGGAGTTACGGTGGGGCAGGGATGCGGGGAGGGGGAGGGGCAGGGTGGAGCCCTCTCCACCCTTCCCCTCCCCCTCCCCGCCTCCCTGCCCACCGTAACTCCCTCCACGGCCCGCGGCTGCTTATAAGTGTTGCTAACTCTTATTCATTTACAGCATGTTAACATACTGTCACCATTCGCTTTTTATGTACTATTGACTATGCTGGTAATTTTGCTACTGATAATATGTGTACTTGTATAATCTAAGATACTACGCCTGAGAAGACGGCATTAGTAAATAAACATTTCAAATACACATGTGTTCTTCTTAACTCCATGTTCTCGTTTCTAAGAAATATATAACGACCGACTGTTCATGAGTTCCACGTATCCTGAGGTACTATAAGTTCATATTCTGGATTGTCTAAACATTGAGAGTTTGTTATATCCAATGTGACACTGTACCTAGCTTGCTAAGGGGTTTTGATTACTAAGGTAAGTTTTGGGACACCCTCATTCGCCGAGGTTCCAATCCTCTGTCCACAGTTCTGTGTCAGAACAGAAACCCTGCGACAGGGGCACCCCTCAACCTTACTGGAGCTTCATCACACTTGCGATACAACTCCAGCAATGCGCCAACTTTACGGCACAAATACGTCACGCATCTGTGCTGTTTTTGCCCCATGATGCGCCGCATTGTAAATGCAGCACACCATAGGTGACGGAACAGCGGCACAGAATGACTAACACATCCCTGGTGATGCGCCAGTCATCATAAATCTATCCCTATGCTTCTTATCTTGTTAGAGATAAACCGCCATATGTATCATCAAAGTTTTTTGCATTTCCTAAATAGCGAACTTTAAGGAATAAATAGCGATTCTTTACCATTCCTAGTTTGCGATGACCTATTTGCTAATTACAAATTACCCATTCATTTCCATGCAGCAGGAGGCCCATAGGAATGAAGGTGCAATTTGCGATTAGCAATTACCTCATCGCAAATTACGAATTTTTCCGACGGTGCAGGGGTGTCTCAAGAACACCCTGCTGCACCCCTGAAAAAGAAATTTGTGGTCATATGGCGCACATACATTTTGAAAACATTCCTTTACCTCAAAAACGATTTTCAACTCATAATTTGAAAACACTGCACATGGGGAAATGACTTAAAATGTCCTTAAGACACATAAAAGCATTTTTTGATTGCCTTTGCAGCATGTTTCAGTCACCTTTAACATGCCTATGTAACGGAAACATTCAAAATCTAAATTTGCCATGCACAGGTGGGAGCATATTTACAAGCAATTTGCTCCACAGACAAACTTCTTACATTGAAATGGGAAAAATAACATCAGAGACTCTCAATTACCTTATAAAGAAGCAGACACCATTATGTCCTTCTCATCAATATTAAAACCATTGCTTTTTCTCAAAAACGATTTACAAGTCATAATTTGAAAACACTCCACAGCTCCTATGCACATAAAAGCCCTGTCAGTACTAATACTTCACATTTTCTCCAATTACAATTTCTCAAAGAAACAAAATCTATTTGTGAAACACTTGAGACAAAGCAACATTTGAAAAACACAACTTTCTTCATAATTTTCTCCTTAAAGCACACTATTTTCTATCTAAATTAAAGAAATCTTTTCTCACCTTAGCAAATACTTTGAGTTTCAAAACAGTCTCAGAAACACACCAATTTGTCTTCAGCAGAGCAAAAGGTATGCACTCCAGAGTCTGCAGCTATCAAAAGCACAGAAATGCTGTAATTCCTCACACATATCTCTCATGTCACCCAATCAAAACCCTTCCCTCACTTTTTTTCAAAGCAAAACCCTTCCCCCTTCTGCCCCCTCTCTGCTTTTTCTGCATAGCAACCACCTCTTGCAAGACCTCTGGTGTTTCCAAGTTCACACAACAATGTTGCAATTGAACTCTGAACTCTCAGTGCACCTGCATATCCAGAGCATTCTTTCATTTAATGATTTTTTCTTCGCCACTCAAAATACATCTTTCAACGAACTCATCCATGCACACTAACTTTCTGTTTTCAGCAATCAAAATCCACCAATCACTCTTACTGCTTCATTAACACAGAAACTCCTCAGTTTTTTTCATTTTACACTCTCATTTTTTCAACTGCCATTTCATTGCCACACTTCATCTGACTGCAGCAGAACCTTCTCTCACCATGTTTTCTGTCTGGATTGTTGGACATAGTTACATATATTGGGCTCAAAGGTACGCTGAAAACAGGAATTTACCTAACCTCAATTTACAAGATGTGGAAATTAAGTGGTTTGGCCACAGAGGATTAAAATGTCACCAATTGATACCATTGGTGAAAACCTTTATGCATTTGCCCAAACCTGACCTGTTAATTGTGCAGTGTGGAGGTAATGACTTGGGCACTTTGACTGGTGTAGGTCTGGAAATGCTTTTAAAGGACACCTTTGAGCAATTGATGGCACTTTTTCCTCAGACTGCCTTGGTATATTCAAATATATGCCAAAGACAGAAATGGAGGTGGTCGAACCAATTTTGTCCACAAATTGAGAAGTCGAGGAAGCATGTAAACAAATCTGTTTCAGCTTACATGAGAGACCATGGAATGGGCTCCCTGTACAACAATAACTTGCGTTACTACATGCAAGATATCTACAGAGGAGATGGAGTTCACTTCTCAGATGAGGGCAACAGAGTTTTCACTCTGAATTTAAGAATGTGCATTGGTACCTACTTATAAGTACCTAAATGTACCATAAACCCAAAAGCTCTTCTCAGAGCTACCCTACATCTGATCACTCACAATTATTATTTTACTCTAACTTTTTTCACTAATTTTCAAGAAAGTACGCTCCCCAGAACGCTTCCCGGTTCGCGAACCGGGCGCACTCCACGCAAAAAAACTAAAAAAACGGTATATTTTTTTTTGCCCTGCGAGACCCCTTCAAAGCCTCCACATCAAACCTAGGGGGTCAGGGACGATCTACTATGCCCCCTTATGGTCATTTGCCCCTTCGCTTTGGCCTCCTCTTGTCTCTCGATCCTACCGAGAGACAAGATGGCGGCCGCTACGGACTGTTTGGAATGTTTACAGACGCCGAAAAACCAATCAGCTTCGCAAACCTCCGTAACGCGAAAAGTACGCGAAGCGGAGCGCTGTTACAGATATATAGCTTTTTTTGAACGTTAATTTCTCAAAATCCACTGGAGCACATATATTGAGACCTAGCAAAGGCACATCGGGCTACCAGTCCCTACAATTTTGCCAAGTTTCGTGCAAATCCATTCAGCCGTTCGATTATTATTATTTTATTTTTTTTTGCCCCGCGGGGCCCTTTTAAAACCTCCACATCAAACCTAGGGGGTCAGCGAGGATCTACTATTCCCCCTTATGGTCATTTGCCCCTTCGCTTTCGCCTCCTCTTGTCTCTCGATCCTACCGAGAGACAAGATGGCGGCCGCTACGGACTGTTTGGAATGTTGACAGACGCCGGAGAACCAATCAGCTTCGCTTCACAAAGCTCCGTTGCGCGAAAAGTACGCGTCCTGGGACGCTGCCAGGTCCGCTGTTACAGATATATATCTTTTTTTAAACGTTAATTTCTCAAAATCCACTGGAGCACATATATTGAGACCTACAAAAGGCACATCGGGCTACCAGTCCCTACAATTTTGCCAAGTTTCGTGCAAATCCATTCAGCCGTTCGGGCTAAAAGTGAGGCCAACCGCCCTATGGAAATTAACATGGGAAAAACGCGTTTTGGGACCCCCCTTTTTTCTCGGCCCCCCCTTGACGAACCCCCCCAACATTTTCAGGGGCTGCTCAGAAACAAAATGTGCCATTTTCCTGAAAATTTCAGCCAATTCCGTCCACAAACGCCAAAGTTATTAGACATAGAATTTTCAAAAATCCCATAGAGAAAAAATCCTAACTATATATACCTACTGGCGACCGCCAGTAGGTAATATATATATATATATATATACATATATATTTTTTTTTTCACAACTTGTCAGCATCCCTTCCAGGCTGAAAACAATGAAAGCACTCTGGTCATCTGATTTTAACAGTGTTTATTGCAGAACCCCCTGCCCCTTCAACAGACGCGTTTCGCCTTGCGGCTACGTCAGTGTTGGCGTGTGTAACAAATGGAAACCATCTTATTGCCCGTCGTTCCCACACATCCCCAATGGACCATGGAAGCGGACTTTTCCTATGTGGGCCAAAATACAGTGGCCTTCTTTAAACATGTTTAAAGTGGGACAAACCCTTCAGCAAAATGGTTTCAAAGAAGTGTAAGTGCATGATTAAAAACATTTCTTTTTTCACTTCATTGTATGAACAATTCATAAAACGTAGAGGGGAACATAAAGGAGAAATATCACAATAGTATTTCGCTTTAACAGGCAGCTATTCCAATTCATTTTGTAAATTCTAAAATCTATCAAAATGTGCAATACATTTTGTCATCTTCCTCAAAAAATACAATGTGGGAAAAATGTGAACATATTTCCGCTGCCACACCCAACTGTGTCTAAAAAAATCTTGATTCCCCTCTTCGTTATTTATGGTGCCCTGTATGGGCTGGCTCAGCTGTTATCTAGCCCTCTATGGGCTGTCCTGAATGTGTTGGTTATTTATTTTATTTTTTTCAACTTTATTCGGTTTCCATAATTTTTAGAAAGACCATAAAAGTACAATTAAAACATTATTTTGCATGAATTGGAATCAATAAAAGTTATACAACAATCTTTTTTTACATAATTAATTAAATCAATATTAAAAATTTACGACTTTGTGATTATATATACATATATAGCAGCAACTAACCAAGATTTGGGCGGTGATTAACACAAAATTTCAAAAAACAAGCTATGGATTTAGCGTGTGCCTCATTATCCAAAATTTGGACCTCTAGGAAGGCGGGGGGGCAAGCTCGCAGCCCCATAGATCTCAGTATAGGGACGATCCAGCGTCTACGTGGAATTTCATGAAATCTACAAAATAAAGTTATGTGGATTGAAGATTGTGAAGAGATAGTGTCACATGGGCATAATGGTAAATCCCTTTACCAATCATTCTGTTGTGGAAAGGAAATTAACCGAAAAAATAAGTAAAATCTAAATCGAGTTAACAACATTTTTTCATAGTGATTCAAATTAAATGTTAAATACGATTGAATAAAAAAAGTAGTTTGAATGGCTAGTAAATGCTGGACTGAATTTTTCCCTATCTCATTTAAGAGTCGTAACTGGCCTAAATTCAAGAGACATAGTATTTTCAACTCTTTCTTGGAAACCTCAGAGATAGTTAATGGATGGTTAAAATATCTCTGGAGACCTAGATCACTAAAAAATGACTTCACATAGGCTAGCCATCTAATCTTGTGCATATTTTTAAAGCTTCATGCACTCCTGTAAAAGATGTCGTGTTAAATCGCACTGGACCGTGCAGATGCGACGCCATAACATAATCGGTTGAATTTTTAGAATATCCGATATGTAGTCCAGCCCTAATTCTAAGTGGCAGCCAAATGTCGAAGTACTTTGAGGGACCGCTAATAGGTATCGCAGGAAAGAGTTCTCAACTCTCTGTAATGCATCCGTGTTTACGTGTCCCCATAATCGCAAACCATACCTAGCTATGCTAACACATTTAGCCTGGAAGATCTTCAGCATTTCTTACGAGGATCTCTTCCCTAGCTTTTGAGCAAATACTGCCAATGCAGTAGTTGCCCTCAGAAATAAAAGTTTCCTCGCATTTATGGCTATTGTGCATTTGGACTTATTATCTATCAAAATCTCTAAATATGATTATGATGTCGTACACTCTAGTGTAATGTCATTAACAGAGATAGCTTTGTTTTTTTTGTTATTTTTGTGTCTTGGGCCAGCGTGCATGGCATAGGTCTTTTTTATGTTCACTTTGAGGTTCAGGGAGTTCATGAAAGCACAGTACTTATTTAACGCCGCTGAAGCTGGAGGGGGGGTTCCTGCCAGGATCACTGCGTCGTCAGCATATAATAGCGCTGGGATAGGCCAATGGCAAATTGTTGGCAGGTCCTGGCTCCCTTCCACCATTGCTGCTTCGAGCCCATTTGTATATAGTGTGAATAGGAAGGGGGCCAGAACACAACCTTGTCTGACCCCCCTCTCTATCCGAAAGGACTCAGTGAGTTCGCCCCCTGGTCCATGTCTGACTCTGGCTGATGCCCCGGAATAAAGTTCTCTTAAAGAATTCACCAACGCAGGGTCCACCCCCATGGCTAGGATAATTGCCCGCAGTTTTGTATGACTGACGCAGTCAAAGGCTGCAGTCAAGTCAACATAGACCATGTGCAAATACCCTCCTTTTGCTTGAACATATTTTCCAATTAGGAGTGAAAGATTCAAGGCCTGATCCACTGTACCCAGTCCCTCACGAAACCCATATTGTAGATCAGACATTATGTTATGATCTGTTACCCAGTCCTGGAGTCGATCTAAAAGAATACGTCCAGCGACCTTCCCTAAGGAGTCCAGAGGGGATATGGGCCGATAGCAATTTGGGCTATGATGGTCGCCCTTTTTGAAGATTGGGACCAGAATAGACGTGGACCAGGAATCAACTAAGCCAGCATCAATGGCTGCTTTCAGTACTCGCATAAGAACTGGGGACCCTAGCTCTAATTTATATTTAAAAAGATCCACTGGGACCCCATCGGGCCCTGGTGCTTTCCCTGATTTTAATTTTTTTAGGGCGCTTATTATCTCTTCGTGTGTAAAACTTAATTGTATGGGGAAACATGATTGAATTAAATGAGGCTCTCTCGCGGCTCCCTCAACTTGTTCCAGAGTTTTATCTCCTGTCTGACTAAAGATTTTTGAAAAATGTTGAACCCAAGTGTTCGCATCTACCGCTGCGTCTACCTTCGGAGATTCACTAGCTTTAGAGAGAAAGGAAGATTTAACTGTTCTCCAGAATGTGGCACTATCCTCCATGAGACAACTATCATGTAATTGCTTCCACAGGCCATTTTTAATCTGCGTTTTGCGTTTTTTTAAGGCCAAATTATAAGCCTTTTGTAATCTGATAATTTATCCCTTGTCCCTATTACTTTTAGTCAGTGCGATTTTTAGTGTTGAGTAGGTTTTTGTGCACTCTGAATTTAACCATCCCTTCTTAACAGTCCCTTTTCCTGTTTTTTTCCTGAATAGTTCTTCTTCAATTATTTTTGTAATAGTTATATAACTGGAGAATATTTGTTCCAATGTAGAATTAAAATCGAGACAAATTTCAAGAGAAGGCAGGGCTCGCTTAACCACATTGGCCGTCACTAGCTCTTGATCTACTTTCCCCCATTTTAACCCCTTCAGCGCTAATGACAAAGCCAGCTCGTCATGGGCGTTACCTGCGCTACGCGGATGACGAGCTGGCTTTGTCATAAACAAGCCATTTTTTAAATATCAGCGCACAGCGGGAAAACGCGGTAGCGCGGTAGGGGTTAAGGAGAAGCCGTTGAGTCTGTCTATATTCAAAGATGTTTGATCCAGAAGACTCCAGTAAACTGGCTTCTTCAATAGAGTAGAAACATATATTGACATAGTATTGGGAAAGTGGTCGCTTACTGCATTGCAGGATGTATGAAAGTTTTGGATATTTGGTGCAATGTGGTAAGAAGCAAGTATAAAGTCTATTATGCTTGTAAGCCCTCTCCCATTAAAAGTAGGGACAAACGGAACAGAGGGACTAACTAGTTTATTTCCAAAACCTAACTCCAAAATAGTCATTATCTCGTTCATTCGAATACCAACATTTGTATGGGTAAAATGAGCTAAACTATTTCCACTCTCATCCTGTATACCACAATTGTTAGTACTGTTCTTTTTACATAATGACAAGTTAAAATCACCGCCCCAAATCAGTGCAAATGATTGATTAATATATTTTGAGCGCAAATCTTGCAATAAAAGGAAACCTTGTTTAAAACATCAAGTAAATCAATTTGATTTAAATTGTTATAAAAATTCACCACAAGTAGATGGACGTCTTATTTACAGATAACAAACAAATCTGATAATTACTTTCTAACCTCAAAGCCTCTATTTTTTTTACTCTTAGGACATTCGATATGTACGTTACTAAACTCCCTTTTGCCCTTCCCGAAGTGGGTTGGATTGCCTCTGAAAAGTAAGTTTTATATCCCACCAAATGGACAGGGGAACAAAGCCATGTCTCCTGCAGACATATGATGTTATGCTTCCTAACTAATTTTATCCAGTTACCATTTGTAATTTTAGAAAGTAGGCCATCTACATTCCAAAAAACAATATCTAAGTTTAGACCTTTCATTTCAGAGTTGGAACTCCTTCCCTGGCGCAAATGCTCCATATTTGGCCTTGGAACTGGTAAATCTCTTTCCAGATCTCCCTTTTTGACACAGGAAACCACATCCTCACACAGTGTGGTCCTATCTTTGCTATTGGTACAATGTATGAGGGAGTTTACTGTTTCTAAACTGGCGCATGTAGGCTCTGAAATTGATGCTTTCAACTGTCCTAAAGACACCGTGGAACTCACTACCATTAATTCTACTGGTACCGAGTTCAGTCACTCATTATCATCTAAGCCAGACAGTGCGTTAAATCTATTATAAGTTGAAATGAGTTGTGGTGGTCCTTGGAGCATAAACAGGGGCTTTCTCAAGTTTTCGGAGAGGTAGGTCATTCTTTTAGGAGGGTAAAAAAAGCCCAATGGTAGTATATTGATCCCTACAGCATTAACAGTATGGGACACCCCTAGGCTAAAAATGTCGCTTACCAACCAGGGGGATCTGAATGTCATAACTATAAAATCCTCCATCAAAACCTTTTCCCAATCTCCCACCCATTGGACGCGTCTAACCATCTTTAAGTTTTGAAATAGTTGGTTATGCAGTCCTACCCTGTTACTCAGCCAATGTAACGATTTATTTTTGAGGGAATCCCAAGTTTCCTCATTAGGAAATTGGTTGGATGGTACGTTACTCAGCACAATGACATAGGAGGTAGCTTCTGGGGGAAGGTCCAGATGAGAAGATGGGGGAATTTGTACCTGGGGTGATATTAGCAGGGGGGTCACATTAGTATTAGTATTAGTCTATCTTTGCGACGCATACTGTGACCGTCCCTCTGCTACCTTTTTATAGGTCTGCTCGTTTGCAGCAGTAGTAGTTATAGCAGAAACTGTCCTCTTTACTTTGCTACCTTCTTCCAAAAGGATATGAGGGTTCCATACGTGAGTATTTAAGGTCGTGTTTGAACTCAGATCGATTTTTGGGATTGAATTTGTTGATTTAACTTTATTATTTAAAAGATTAGTTGAGAGCTGGTCTAGCCTAACCCTTATATACGAGTCCAATCTCTCTACCAGAGAACTGAGATTTTGTATCTCTAATTGAGAGTCAGATTGAGTAATTGTTTTAATTGGTTTTTATGTTGGACTACTCGTTTTTTCTTCAAGGGAGCATTTTTTTGTTATTTAGGCGATTGACAAGAAGAATGAACAACGACTAGTTCAATCTCTTGCTGGGAATCTTGGCCACCACTAGATCTTGATTTTTTTTTTTTTTTTTTTTTTTAGGGGGTTGAGTAGGGGACTCACTACTAATGGACTGGACATCATCAGTACTCGGTTGAATACACCCATTTATTATGGTAGCAGCTCTTTCCCCTAAATTCAGTAACATCTTCTTTATGAAGTAACTCCTGACTTAACCCAGAGGAAGAACCCAGAATGGATTCCTCTACCATTAAGATCTGTTTGTCTTAAACATCAACCGCTCCTGTTAAATAGTTCAATAGAGTTTGCTGAGTATTTGTACTCAGCCTGCTTCCTCTAGGGCTCGGTAATTTTTTTTACCCATCATTTTATACAAATTGCCCAATTTATTTAAGTAATATAAAACTGTAAATGACAATAGTCAATAGTTGAATAAATTAGCCCCAGTAGAAGTGCCAAAGACAAGGAAACTAAGAAACCGGGCCAAGCCCAGCCTCTTCCAGCCGATGACAGCCAAGGACGGGCCCGCCCGGGCCCGCCCGCGCACGTCCCGCGGCGCGTTAGTCTGCACCGGAATTTGAATGCCCGGGTGGCGGGGGGAGTCACTAGCCTCTCGCGGGACCGCGCTGCCCACTGGGATGTGAAGTCCTGGGCAGCGCGTGGTCCGCGGGAAGAGAGAGGCAGGTCACAGAGCCACGAAGATTCCTCCCCACACTCGGCCCTTCACACGGGGCAACAGGAAATCCAATTATCAGGTATGGGTAAAAGTCGTTCTCCTGTGGAAAGTACGTCCCGCGGCGCGTTAATCTGCACCGGAATTTGAATGCCCGGGGGGCAGGAGGGATTGTCACTAGCCTCTCGTGGGACCGCACTGCCCACTGGGATGTGAAGTCCTGGGCAGCGTGCGGTCCGCGGGAAGAGAGAGGCAGGTCACAGAGCCACGAAGATTCCTCCCCACACTCGGCCCTTCACACGGGGCAAGAGGAAATCCAATTATCAGGTATAGGTAAAAGTCGTTCTCCTGTGGAAAGTACATCCCGCGGCGCGTTAATCTGCGCCGGAATTTGAATGCCCGGGGGGCAGGGGGGAGAGTCACTAGCCTCTCGTGGTACCCCACTGCCCACTGGGATGTGAAGTCCTGGGCAGCGTGCGGTCCACGGGAAGAGAGAGGCAGGTCACAGAGCCACGAAGATTCCTCCCCACACTCGGCCCTCCACACGGGCAACAGGAACTCCAATTATCAGATATGGGAAAAAGTCGATCTCCTGTGGAAAGTACGTCCCGCAGCGCGTTAGTCTGTGCCGGAATTTGAATGCCCGGGGGGCGGGGGAGAGTCACTAGCCTCTCACGGGACCGCTCTGCCCACTGGGATGTGAAGTCCTGGGCAGCGCGCAGTTTGCAGGAAGAGAGAGGCAGGCCACAGAGCCACGAAGATTCCTCCCCACACTCGGCCCTCCACACGGGGCAACAGGAACTCCAATTATCAGGTTTGGGTAAAAGTCGTTCTCCTGTGGAAAGTACGTGTTGGTTATTATCTGAGTGGGGAGAAGTGTGTTAAAGAACAATAACAGTGTATTTACATCTATGACGGCATTACTTCTAATGGAAGATAGGGAAATATTTGGTGTATCTATTCTATTACTCGATGTGTGATCCCACACTTCAGAGAATGATCTTTCCCTCTCCTTCCTCCTGTTGCTGTCAAATAGTTTCTATTCATGTCTCAATCTTCTTTACAGGTGGACCCATAGCTCTTCGTCATTGTTTAGCCCTGTTGGCCATTTGCTGTGCAAGTCTATGATATATTTCGACTCCAAAACCCGTAGAGCCTTCACACGGTCACCCCTTCTCTCCTTTCTATCCACTTGATCCAGGCAGAAGAAGGTGAGCAGGTCCCTATTGCTGTTATGGTGTGTCTCAAAATGGCGTGCCACAGGGTACATTTTATCCCGATTCGTTATGGAACGCATGTACATGTTTTTTTACGGGGTGGATTGTGCTTCCGATATACCTCTTGGAACAAGGACATTCCAAACAGTATACCATGAAGTGGGAATTGCAATTAAGAATTTTTTTTATTTCTCTTACAGGGCATGGATCATTCGGTCTTCCCTGATACTTGACTCTCTTTTTGCTGTATTTACAGGCCTTACAGCGTAGGAATGGGAAGAAACCTTTTACAGTTTTTAGCGTTTATGTTTTTGGTGGGCCCGCAAAATGGCTGTGTACCAGATGGTCATTCAATGATTGACATCGTCTATAGGTTGTGGATGGATATGGAGGTATGTTTCTTTTCCAAGCGGGATCCGTTTGTAAAATGTGCCAGTTTTTATAAAACACCTGCACCAATTCTCCTCACCTCATACTGAAATTGGTAATCATACGTGTTATTCCTTCTGGTTCTTCCTTGATTTTTATCCACTAATAGATCTTTCCTGTCAATCAATTCCACTCTACTTACTGCATTCCCTAATGTAGTTTTAGAATAGCCCCTTTCTCTGAATCTCATTGTGGCCTCATCCCTCGCGTTTTGGAATTCTTCACCGCCGGAGCAGTTACGCTTCAGACGGAGTAATTCTCCAAAGGGAATATTCTGTATCAGGCTCTTGGGATGGTGACTTGCTGCATGTAATACAGCGTTGCCTGCCGTGGGCTTTCTGTAGAGTTTAGTGTGTAGTGTTTTACCTACCACATAGACCTCTAGGTCCAGATAATTCACCGAAGTGTTGCTAATGGTACTGGTGAATTTTAAATTGAGCTCATTATTGTTTAGCGCGGCGACATACTCCTCCGCAGAGGCCCTATCGCCACGCCAAACAACAAAGTGATCACTTTTCATTAGCCCTGCCCCAGGCCACGTGCTTCTCCTTTCCAGCCAACGAACAAGTTCGAGTAGCAGGAGGCGAAGCACGTGGCCATGGCCGTCCCATGTGTCTGCCTGTACAAGGTCCCTGCAAATAAGAAGATGTTATTTTCAAGCCAGAATTCCGTCATTGTCAGAAGCATAAGGTTATGTTGGTGGTATTTAAGTGGTTTACTGCCTAAAAACCAACTCACAGCTGAAGTGCCGTCCCTGTGACCTATACATGTGTATAGATTGGCAACATCCAAAAAAAAAAAAAAAAATATATATATATATATATATATATATATATATATATCGACCAAAGCCCTCCAACAAAGTGAAAGGAAGGAGCCACAAGCAGGGATTTTCAGGTGGGGTTATTTAATGGAAATGACAGCATAGGCGTAATGCATTTCGGATTTACTCCTTCCTCAGACACCTCTTGCTGCCGCGCCCATACCTGAGCACACTCCGTTGATCTGTTTGCACAGAAGCCAGTAAAGCAGACAGCCTCTTGACGGAACGGGGCTCCTTTATGTGTCTCTGGCTGACACGAAATATCGACCAAAGCCCTCCAACAAAGTGAGAGGAAGGAGCCACAATCAGGGATTTTCAGGTGGGGTTATTTAATGGAAATGACAGCATAGGCGTAATGCATTTCGGATTTATTCCTTCCTCAGACACCTCTTGCTGCCGCGCCTCATGTCCGTTATGCCCAGATTGAATGTCCGTAATTTCACAAGGTACGATGCTACAACGCCGCCCCAACCATGTGATCATCCGCCTCGCTGCAGCTGTAGAACTCCAACTCCCAGAATGCTGTGGGTCTGGAATGGCGTGATGTGATATATATATATGTTGCAGATTCCAAGTAAATAAGGACAACTCACTGGAGTAATACTACCGCTGCACAACTACAGCTACCAGAAGGCTGCACAAGTCATCACGTCCAACATGGGCAGGTACATAAACTGAAATTTGGATGCGCACGATGTCCCACCTTACCTTGTGAAATGCCTGTGATGAAGGGAGAGATTCCCGAAATGCGCCGGCTGCATGCAATGATGAAAGACTCCCGCCCATGATGCTGCTGCCTCCAGTAATGAAATAAAGAAATACGACATTACCTGCTTGTGCGGGCTCTTCCATGGGGGCAACTCTTTTGATTGGATGTTTAGCGGCTGGCCCAGCCACGGAAGAGCCCCGCCGCATGCTATGCGGACCTGATGACGCCATTCGCCTGTTCTCATCAAATGGGACAGTAGTACGTTTTAATGGTGGCACAAGAGAGCAGCTCAGCGCGAGTGGGACCTGACATCAACCCACTAGGGATTTTAAAACTGTTAATACAAGTAAATACGGACAACTCACTGGAGTATTACTACCGCTGCACAACTACAGGTACCAGAAGGTTGCACAAGTCGTCACGCCCACTGGGGCAGGTACATAAACTGAAATGTGAATGCGCACGATGTCCCGCCTTACTTTGTGAAATGCCTGTGATGAAGGGAGAGATTCCCGAAACGCGTCGGCTGCATGCAATGATGAAAGACTCCCGCCCATGATGCTGCTACTACCAGTAATGAAATAAAGAAATACGGCATTACCTACTTGTGCAGGCTCTTCCATGGGGGCAACTCTTTTGATTGGATGTTTAGCGGCTGCCCCAGCCGCAGAAGAGCCCCGTCGCATGCTATGCGGACCTGATGACACCATTCGGCTGTTCTCATCAAATGGGACAGTAGTACATTTTATTGGTGGCACAAGAGTGCCGCTCAGCGCGAGTGGGACCTGACATCAACCCACTTGGGATTTTAAAACTGTTAATACAAGTAAATACGGACAACTCACCGGATTAATACTACCGCTGCGCAACTACAAGTACCAGAAGGCTGCACAAGTCGTCACGCCCACTGGGGCAGGTACATAGACTGAAATGTGAATGTGCACGATGTCCCTCCTTACTTTGTGAAATGCCTGTGATGAAGGGAGAGATTCCCGAAACACGTCGGCTCTATTCAATGATGAAAGACTCCCGCCCATGATGCTGCTGCCTCCAGTAATGAAATAAAGAATTACAACTCTACCTATTTGTGCGGGCTCTTCCATGGGGGAAACTCTTTTGATTGGATGTTTAGCGGCTGGCCCAGCCCTGGAAGAGCCCCGCCGCATGCTATGAGGACCTGATGACGCCATTCGACTGTTCTCATCAAATGGGACAGTAGTACCTTTTATTGGTGGCACAAGAGAGCAGATCAGCGTGAGTGGGACCTGACATCAACCCACTTGGGATTTTAAAACTGTTAATACAAGTAAATACGGACAACTCACTGGAGTAATACTATCGGTGTGCAACTACAGGTACCAGAAGGCTGCACAAGTCGTCACACCCACTGGGGCAGGGCCATGAACTGAAATGTGAATGCGCACGACGTCCCGCCTTACTTTGTGAAATGCCTGTGATGAAGGGAGAGATTCCTGAAACGCGTCGGCTGCATGCAATGATGAAAGACTCCCGCCCATGATGCTGCTGCCTCCAGTAATGAAATAAAGAAATACAACATTACCTACTTGTGTGGGCTATTCCATGGTTGCAACTCTTTTTATTGGATGTTAACGGCTGGCCCAGTCGCGGAAGAGCCCCGCGGCATGCTATGCGGACCTGATGACACCATTCGGCTGTTCTCATCAAATGGGACAGTAGTACGTTTTATTGGTGGCACAAGAGAGCAGCTAAGCGCGAGTGGAACTAGACATCAACCCACTTGGGACTTTAAAACTGTTAATACAGGTAAATACGGACAACTCACTGGAGTAATACTACCGCTGCGCAACTACAGGTACCAGAAGGCTGCACAAGTCGTCACGCCCACTGGGGCAGGTACATAAACTGAAATGTGAATGCGCACAATGTCCCTCCTTACTTTGTGAAATGCGTGTGACGAAGGAAGAGATTCCCGAAACGCGTAGGCTGCATGCAATGATGAAAGACTCCTGCCCTTGATGCTGCTGCCTCCAGTAATGAATTAAAGAAATACGACATTACCTACTTGTGCGGGCTCTTCCATGGGGCAACTCTTTTGATTTATTTGTTTAGTGGCTGGCCCAGCCGTGGAAGAGCCCAGCCGCATGCTATGCGGACCTGATGACGCCATTTGGCTGTTCTCATCAAATGGGATAGTAGTACGTTCTATGGGTGGCACAAGAGAGCAGCTCAGCACAAGTGGGACCTGATATCAACCCACTTGGGATTTTAAAACTGTTAATACAAGTAAATACGGACAACTCACTGGAGTAATATTACCGCTGCGCAACTACAGGTACCAGAAGGCTGCACAAGTCATCACGCCCACTGGGGCAGGTACATAAACTGAAATGTGAATGCGCACAATGTCCCGCCTTACTTTGTGAAATGCCTGTGATGAAGGGAGAGATTCCCGAAACGCGTCTGCTGCATGCAATGATGAAAGACTCCCGCCCATGATGCTACTGTCTCCAGTAATTAAATAAAGAAATAAGACATTACCTACTAGTGCGGGCTCTTCCATGGGGGCAACTCTTTTGATTGTATATATATATATGTGTATATATATATATATATATATATATATATATATATATATATATATATATATATATATATATATATGTTGCAAATTCCATATTCGATTGTTCACACGCTATTAACATAATGACTTGGCACTGTTTGTCCACTTTCCACAAAACGTTCTCCCCAAATCTGTTCCACCTCAGCTCCTTTCTGGATAGTTTTCGGGGTGATGTGTGAACTGAGAACATGTTTTGCTCATAAATGGTTTGATAGGAAAATTGATTAGAGATACCCCAAAAACTGCGCAAAGGATTAACTCCAAATTTGGCAGAAAGCAAAATCTTGGTCCAGAAAGTGTGCTTTTTTGCGATTTGATGTAAATCTGTTAAGTAATTGTCAGAAATTAAGCCTCAAAATATATATGTTTAAATACTTTGTTTGGTTAATATAACCATAATAGTGTACACAACAAGTATGAATGAGATAACTTAAAATAGAAAAATAGAAAACATTAAAAAAACATCCATTGTCAAGGAATTCATATCATGTAGAAACGATCATAACATACATGGGTTGAGTAATTTCTCCACACAAGAGGAAAAGTGCACTTTGAGGTAAATAAGTAGTGTTATTATAAAATGCAATCAGGGGGTGTTCAGCTTGAGAGGGACTGAGTGATGCCAAGATAGAATTTGCTTGGCCAGCAAATCAAATTCAATAACATACATAAGTAAATTTTTAGCAGAGCCCTGCAGATTTGTATATCACCATCTTGTGATGCTATGTAACATTCATAGTAGGCAAATTCATGGCTTAAATCATTTTATAGAACAAAGTGCAAGCATAGCAAAACAAGTCATTAGAAAACATGAATCTTGCTAGCAGGTCCAACATTATAAATGGCATCACATTGTGGTGTCACAAAGGCATAGGCAACACCCACACTAGGTTAAGGCTACCCCATTGCCTTAAGCCTTATGATCCAGCTCCAGTGTAGACATTTAGCTATGCAGCAGACAATACATTATTCAGTTTCCACTCAAAAGAGCCTTAGCACCACAAAATATTGTCAGAGCCTTAGCTGTTTACAGAAGGACACTATTCAACTCTTCCTCAGTCATTCATAACTTGTCAGAAGAATAAACTATGTCATATAGTTTCTTCTGCCCCAAGCAAATGGGTCAAAAATTGTAGTTAGGCTCCATACTTCTCCCATTTTAGCACAAAAAGAGTGAACTGGGAGTGTTCTATACCTGGACTTAATGAACAATTTCCTGGAATTTGGAATAGAAATTTAGTCGAGGAAGTTTTCAAACGTGCTATCATTCTTGAGAACCAGGAATTCAGAGGTGAGAAACCTCTGCCTGTTATTGAAGACTTCTAATCCCTGATGAAATGCCCAGAAAGATTCCTTAACACAAAAAGTACATTTTCAGGTTTATACAGAACTGGGGCAGTGAGCAGGAGAGAGCGACAGAGCATTCCAAAGTTTAAGGCCCAACACAGAAAAGGAGCGACCCTTAAGACGAGCTCTCAGAAACTTCGGCACTGAAAATAGAGCAAGGTTGGCTGATCTCAGCTCACGTGTCGAGACGTACAGAGACACCAGAGCTTGGATGTAGGAGGGAGCAAGACCGTGTCTAGTGTGAAACATGTAGCACAGGGCCGTTTGTACACTCTTAGCAAGTGCAGTCTCTGCAGTAGGGGAGAAATGGATGAGAATCTCGGCAGCTGAAAAAGAAGGCAAGCAGTAGCATTTTGGATGATCTGCAAGTGGCGAATAATGGCTTAGTCAGCACCCAGACAGAGAACATACCCATAATGTAATATGGAGGTGATTGAGGCTTGCAATACAGTTCTATGAGAATCTGGGGGGACCAGCCAGAGTATTTTCTTCAGCCATTTCAGAATGGCAGTGAGCCTAGTGACCTGTGGTGTTAAGGAGAATTTTTTATTGATAGTGAAACCAAGATTCTTCACTTTATCCACGGGCATGGGCAGTGGCCCAAGTATGGCAGGCCAGTGGCTGACTCCCCAAAGACCAGAGTTGTTTCCCAGGATCAGAACTTCGGTTTCATCGCCATTGAGTTTAAGGGCGTTTTTAATAAATCAATCAAACCACTTTATCTGGCTAACCAAAGCCATAAAAGTACAGCACAGAGAACAATACATAAAAAACTAGTTAACAAACATATTTATACATTTGGAGATCCTTAAAATATGCCACATACAAACAATAAAATAATAACAGTAAAAGAAAATGACTCATAGTTCATTAGTCATGCGATAGAGGCAATTATATCTATGTATAACATCAATCAGCACTTTAAATGATCTAGCCCTCTTTTTTCCTATGTCTGACTGCCGCCACCCAAAAATTAGCAACATTAAAAACCTCCCATTGGTTGTTTAACAATTGCAGATATAGTAGGGTTGGTCTGACTTTCACAAATCCCTTCACCTTTAAAATGGGTCTCAAAAACTTTTGCCTCATGGGGCTAAAATGCTCACAAAACATTGTAAAGTGCATACTGTCCTGCAAAGAAAAATGATCACATGTACAGAGACCTAGGTCTTTTACCCTGCTCCATCCCTATACATCTGCTAAAATTAGATAAATAAGATTAAAACCTCACTTAATTAGGAGAAATCGATGAAAGGGTTTTGTAACGATTTACGAATACGGTTCAATCAGTGGGACTGTCTTTAACAGCTGATGCGCTCTCACCGTGGGTTTAACAATCTCCAATGCCTCTCTCTCGACAAACAACATATTTAAAAATTGGACTTTAACCCATGCCACATCCTCTTTTGCTATCTTTTCCGGAGTAGCAAAGAGTTCTGGTCGCCCCAATTTTCCAAGCATTGATTTGACATATTGTAGCCATTAGATTTTACCCACGTTGTCCGACGCTAAGCAATCCCTAAGGATTTCTCTGTTCAGACCCAGTTCTGTATTAATCCATGTCTTTAGCCAACAAATCACAGGACCCATGCAAATTTGATCCTCAACAAAGCCACTGCCCAGCTCTTGGTGAATAGCAAAAGTAGATTTGGGGTCTGCCAGGAGATATCTCATAAATCTATGTTTAACTTGCTGAACTACCATTGCGGGTTTATATCCCCAAATCGCAGACCCATACGATGCTAATACAATGCTTTTTGAGGCATACAGTTTAAGCAAGGCTTCAAAAGGCTTCGCTCCCAATCGGGAAGAAAAACCTTGAATGGACCTCAACAAAGCAAGTTTTTTGCCCTTAACTGAGGAATCCAAGAGCCTCTTTCATCAAATAAAGCTTCCAATTAGGGGAAAGAGGAGACACTTGACAGCTCGACTCCTTCACAATAAAAAGTTTTAGTTTTTTTTGGCCTCTGCCTCGTTGTCATCGTATGCGATTTGGTTTTATTGACAATAAGGTCCAGGGATTGCATAAAAGTTCCAAAGGAATCCAAAAGTTTCTGCAGGACAACTGCAGTGCGGGCCAAAAGAACTGCATGATCTCCGTAGGGGGAGAGCAGGAATAAACCTGTCCCTTATAAGTGGAATATCTAAAGTGGCGGTGCTAAGGGAGATATTTAAATTATTTATATAAAGTAAAAAAAGAAAAGAGGCTAAAATACAACAATGATGAACCCCTTTGTCAATTTTAAAGTGATTTGTGCATTTACCTTCTACTGGTAACTTTATTTCGGTCACCACGTACCATAAAAGTGGAGATAAAATACATACATACAATGCACAAGAGATGAATAAAACAATAAATAACATATCCAGTAAAATTCAAACATTTAAAATTGAATTAAACAATAATGGTTATCCAGATATACAGTAAATACAAAGTTATAATTACACTTGATCTTTACAACACTTTTCTTTGTCTGTGCCACATACCATTTAGGAACCGTGAGACAGCAAAGACAATAGGGTGATGGGTGTCGTATTTTAAAACCCTACAAGCTTGGGCGCATTGGCTGAAGCCTAGGTTTCTACAAAGTTGAATCAACCAGCATTTCCTTAAAACCTGATAAGCAGGGCAAAAAAAAACAGGACATGAAATACATCCTCTCGCTTATATTTGCATGCCGGGCACACGGTGTTCTCTGTATTTGCCCATTTGCTAGTAAATGCCCTGAGTGGGAGACTACCAATCCTAAACTGCATATAAAGTTTCCTCGCAAGTGGGGGATAAATTACATTAAAAAAAACCTCCATTTTATATTCTGTTTTTACTTGGAGGAACTCTGCTGTTAGTCTTCCCAATGTAGTGGATCTATGAAGAGATAATAAGTTATGGTGCCTAAAGTAGTGGACCAATAGAATCTTAGATATCCCTGGACAGGTTTCTTCAGGATTGTCCCACAGCTCAGGTAAGCCAATCCTGTTACTGAGTGCCTTAATATGCAAGAGCCACGAATGTGGGTGTCTTAGTTCTTAAGGTAACCCACACTCTAGGAATTCTTTTTTATAAGAGGCTAGTCCAGGCACTGACCATAATCTCTTCCAGTACATCAAGGGCCGTAATGCTACTACCTCCTCTATGGGATCTAGCCCCAAGTCCATGCGTACGGGAACAAGCGGTGTGCTGGCGGGTAAGCCCAGAAGATTCCTCATGAAGGTGTGTTCTACCTTCGTGAGGCTGGTTGTTCTTTGGTGTCCCCATAGCTCCGCCCCATACATAGAAGCAGTTCTGGCCTGGAGTTTATAAATTTCTATGACCGGGGCCGCTGGTTTAAATTCAGAAATTCTGTGCACTTTTCCAATTCCACCCGCCACTTGTGATAACCTAAGGGCAGCCTTTGCTGACTGGAAACCCCAGTCAAGATGTTCCGTCAGAGTAATTCCCAGGTACTCAAAGGTCTTGACTCTTTCCAATGGAGTTCCATTCAAGAGTGGATTTGGGCGGGCCTGCCCTGGAGGGTTAAAGATCATAAACTTAGTCTCATCTAAGTTTATTTCTAGACCACGCAGTGCACAGAATGCAGCAAAACCATCCAGGGTACGTTGGATACCCGTTGATGTTTTGAACAACAACAAAGTGTCGTCCGCAAACATCAATGCGGGCACCCGACCGGAAGATACCCTAGGGGCGTCATTATCCTTTACTTCAAGCAGATGGTCTACTAACCCATTTATATCAAGACAGAATAAGGTTGGGGCAAGGACGCACCCCTGGCGCACCCCCTTCTTCACAGGGAAGCGATCAGACAATTCTCCGTACCTCCCACACTTGACTTGAGCATAATTGTCAGTGTGGAGTCTAATTAGCACATTCAACAAAGAGATGGGTAAGCCCAGATCAAGTAATACTCTCCACAGCTTGTCTCTCGGCACTAGATAGAATGCGGCCCGCAGGTCGACAAAGATGAGGTGGAGGCTGCCACCCTCCACTCTCACCGTCTTCCAAAACAATACCTGAAGTCTAAATATTTGATCTAGGGTTGAAATACCCAGCCTAAACCCAGCCTGCAGAGTACTCATATTCTCATTTTCCTCTATCCACCCCTGAACTCTGTCTAAAATAATCCTTCCCATCAGTTTTTGCGTGGTGTCTATCAAACTGATAGGCCTGTAATTAGACGGAGTTAGGGGGCATCTTTTTTTATGAACAGGGACTATCTCCGCTCCACGACAGGTATCAGGCGGGTCCATACCCTTTAATATTGCATTAAATAGAACACCCAAGTATGGTGCCCAAATTTTCGGTTGAGACCGAAATAGATCCCTTGGCAGCTTATCTAGGCCGGGTGCCTTGTTAGGTAGGAATTTGCCTTGTTAGGTAGGAGTAGTGCATTTACCATTTTGGTTGACTCTTACCCTAGCATAAAGATCCTTATGGATATCTGCTAAAAAATAGACTAGACAGCTTTCCATCCCCATATCCATCAATATTGACAATAACTTTGTTCTATTTACTAGGTCAAAAGCCGAAGACAGGACCATAAAGGCCAACTGCAGTGTACCTTGTTTCGCCACTGTATATTTCTCTACCAAAAGGTACAGGTTTAAACATTGATCTATTGTACTTCTACCTTTTCTAAAACAATATTGGCAATCTATTAAAATTCCAGAGTCATCGACCAATCAGAAAGTTTACTTAAAATAACTCTACCTTGAGATTAAGGACGTTTTTATTCACCCAGAGTGTGACATTTGACAAACATTGCCTGAGGGGGGAAGGGTTTTTGCTACGAGCCTTGGATAGTGAGAAGATAATCTGAGAATCATCCGCATATGAGAAGACGGTGAGACCAGACTCTTTGATCACATCCTTCAAGGGGTGTAAATAAAGGTTAAACAACAGGGGGCTTAAAATGGATCCCCTTGGAACCCCGGAGTTTAGTGTTAGTAGAGGTGTTGTTTGAAGAAAAGACCTGAAAGGTTTGTTTCTTTAAAAAGGAGGACACTCATTTCAAAGCAGTGTCAGCAATGCCTAGAGCCTCCAAGCTATTCAACAGAATAGAGTGTGTGATCATATCAAAAGCTGCAAGTAGGTCTGAAAGGATAGGGGCGGCTGTCCCACCCGAGTCAAGTTCTTTCCTCAAAAAATCAGTGACTCCGAGTAAGGCCTATTCAGTGCTGAAGCCTGCCTTGAAACCAGACTGGCAAGGGTGCAGTTTGTTGGAGGTGGTCATAAATGAGGAAGGGTGAGTATTAATATGCTTTTCGAGAATTTGGGAAAAAAACGAAAGTAGGGAAATTGGCCTAAAGTTGGAGAGCACTGGGGGTCGAGGTCCTTCTACTTAAGCAGAGGGAGTTTTAAGGCATGGTTTCAGTTCTGGGGTACCTCCCCTGTGACCAAGGAGGAATTCACAAGATTCAGCACTACCCTGAGGACAGCGTCCTCAAGTAGGGTGAATTTAGATAGTGGAAAGGGGTCGAGCGGGGAGACAGACTTTATAGTAGGCAGTGAGATTCGTAGCCATTCAAAGTCCAGAAAAGGGCACAAATTAATCCTCAAAGATGTATCCAACTTGACTATATGCTGACCATCCCCGAGGTGAGAAGCTGATGGACTGGGTGATTGAGCATTCGGAGAGAGTCGCAAGCATAGGTGCGTCATCTTCTAATTGCCAGTGAATAATCTTGACTTTGTTTATGAAAAACATGGGCAGTTCGTCACACTGTTGCCGCAAAAGGGAAGGGTGCGGTGGTATATAACAACTCAGGATGAATTGTTTGCTACTTTGAATAAGGTTTTTGACTGATGTGGGCATTAGAAATTACTTCAGTATAGAAAGCTGCCCCTGCAGCTTAACAGGAGACATGATATTTTTTCAAGGCCAACACATAGATAGCCTTAGCCACAGATGCATAGTGTTTCCTCCAGACCCTTTCCAGAGCTTCACATGCCTTTTTTTCTAAGCGGAGGCTTTCGTTAAACCAGGGTGCCTGAGGGCGCACTCTGATCTGAATTTTAGAAGATCGAGGTAGAATTGATGCCATGACACTTTTGAGCCAATGATGTACAGCGATTTAGTCAGAATCCGGTCTAGACAATAGAGTAGGGTGGGTATGGAGGAGAAGTTTCTTTAATTCCCTCATTTCCAGTTTGGCCCAGTGCCTGTTAGCGGGGTGGCAGGGTGACCAATTTGCCAGCGAGGGAGGAACTGTAATCCTAAAAGGAGCTGCAAAATGGTTGGTCTTACTAAGTTGGACTAAAAGTTCAGCAGGTATAATTGGAAGATTGGAAAAGACAGGGTCCAAAAGATGGCCTGTGATGTGGGTGAGTGTAGAGTTCAAGAGCGGAAGATTGTGAGATTTCATGTCCTCTATAAAGGCTCTGGATAACTTATCTTTGGGATCCTCCAGGTGTAAATTAAAACCACCAAGCAAAGTGTAATTTGCTGCCTGTAAAGTGAGAGGCACCAGATTGTCAGCTAGGCACCCGACTGTCCTGGAGGGCAATAAATGAGGGCCCAAGAGAGTTTCAATTTTGGTGAAATCAAAAGGGAGAAATGGAGTGCCTCACAGTTAGGAATTTGAAGATCTTTAAAACTGAATTTTAGTCCTTTTTATAAATAATGGTAATGCCACTGCCTACTCTATGAGGTCTGTTTATCCCTTGAAGGGCACAGTTAGCAGGGAGGGCCGAGATTATGTCTGGTGAGGAGCGCTCATGAAGCCATGTATCAGTTATAATAATAATGTCAGGGTCCCTATCACAAATAAAGTTAAATAAGTGAATGATTTTTAGGAAGGGAGCGACAATTTATGTTAAAGCACTTAAGCCATTTGAAAGGGGGGGTGTGTTACGTCCTTCGCCATAAGCTGGGGGGGCACTACCTGATCAGGACAGGCTGGAGGCACCTGAGGGTGACCAAGCTACCATTTGAGCTGACCACAAGCACATGGTACTAGAAAATCCTCTGGGGAGGAAGTTGAAGAACCGGGGTTTAACCCAGCGGCGTCAGTGACACGCCTAAGATCTTCGAGTTCACCTGTATTGGTATTCAAAGACACGGAATACTTCTGGATGGCGTCAGAGACCAAGTTTATTAGCTGCAGCTACTAACAGTGATCCTAGAAATACATCACGGTGTAAATTCTCTGGAGACTGCTCATTTTACTAAGGCAAGACGTCTCCTTTTATACCCAATATTCACATTATAAATGTACACCCACTGCACAAAATTCTAGCCAATAAGATACATTTTCAAACAAAGTATCACATAGCAAAAACTCAATTTACAGTTTCCCAACCCAAAAGTTAATTATTAGGAATGTCCCAAATTCAATCTCCACAAGCCGGACAAACCTATAATTGAAAGCATAAACCATGTAATGAAGAAACATAAAAAAAAAACAGTAACAGATGCTGAACAAGATAAAGCACGTGCAAGGAAACAAAAAAGTGAACGATGTCCTGAACATTGATTGGCAATCTCAGATAAAGATCGATCAGGGATCAGCGAGGTCAGTTTCTGGTGAAGAGGTCAGTTTCTGATAGTTCATTTCAGAGTCAAAAAGAAACCTAGTTAATATACACATGAACTAAGAAGGCCAGGCCACTTCGTTCGCCAGGTTACCTTTACAGGCCTACGTGAGGGCAACACAAAATGGTGGCACAGAACAAAATGGAGTCAGACTCGAGAATTACAGAACCTCAGACCCTCCTTTTGCCATTACGTAGGCAATAACCTAAGACTCGTGTTAATCTGAATCTAGGTCTATATCAATATTCATTAGGTCAACAAAGTGTTGCTGTAGCATCATTTTATTATTCTCTACTTCTCTGGGGACGGATCTCCGAACACACATAGTAGCACAAAGACTACAAATGGCGGGACCACACTGGATGCAAAGACAACAAGAGAAAAGGATGGCTAAAACCATACCAAGGAATGTCAGAATCTTCCATCCCCACTTAGACAGCAGTCCCCAAAACCATCCTGTCAATGACCAGTCTCCTTCGTCTATATGGATAGACTCAGTGATCTTATGCAACCTAGAGGTGGCTTGGCATACTGTAGGGGCATTATCTGGTATGTAAACACAGCAACTGGATCCAATCAATTTACATACTCCTCCTCGATCTGCAGGTATGATGTCTAATACCATGCAATTCTGCAAAGTCATAAGGCGGTGCGCTTGAAGCTCAGCTGTAACATTACTAAGAGCACCTGCTGTCTCATTAATAGTAGCTTCAACAACGCGGACAAGCTGTCGAATATGCCTACTATTGATCATAGGACCCCAAAAGGGCAGGAAGCCCTTGAAGAAATCTCCACTTCATGTGCTGGAGTATCTTCCTGATTGAAGACACCTCTACCATATCACGTTCTATGATAGTCTGAAGCAGTAGTGTATGTAGGGGGAAGCAAAAACGCCACATTTCATGTTCCTGAATAATCAGGTGGCAACCATGTGTAGGCTCTGTCATGACAAACAAAATATGTGCCTTTAGCTGGCACAAACGGTGGAGAAGTTCGAGATGAATAGACATAGGTTTGAGCACACACACTCCTACCTAGCTGAGCTTTCGGATTCCGACCAGTACCTTGCAAACATAAATGGCCTCGGTGGGGTACAATCCAAATAGGGGGAGACCTTTTTCGTCTCTCCTTCTCTGTCAAGCTGGTACTATATCCAGTCACGTTCCAACCAACATAAGCATGCACCTCATCCTTAGGGATAGTATTATATGCATCAATTTCTCGGATCATAGCTACTATTCCCCTTATTAAGGCATTATTGCTGGAGTTATCTTTAAGAGAACGTAAGGGGCGTACCTCATTTGCATAGATAAACATGGTCTGTAAAGCCCACACAGACCCATTAAAAGAAAAAGGCAAAACCAAATCAGACCCATTAAAAGAAAAAGGCAAAACCAAATATGGCATACCTTTATCTGTCGTATGAGGCATAAGACCACAAACCCAACAATTAGTGGTATTTACTACTAACTGATGCTGATGCAACAACTATATGAACGAGTTGTTGACAAATTCTGGTCTCCTTGTTTGCTCATGTTCAGGCAACGTATAAAACTGATGCAAAGAAACAGTAGTGAAAGAAAGCATAGGTTGGGAGGTGGGTGCAGAGGTCTGTTGTGTAACATAGACAATCCAACCCACACAAGCTAATGTGATACTTAAAAACATCAAAAAGCACAATATTATAAAACATTTGCTACATATCAATATACAAAATCTTATCTTAAGATCTATTCTCTCAACATCTCTTTCAGTTACAACAGACTCCATCCTCTAACGTGCTGCTCGCTGCAATTTTCCTTCTTCACTCAAATGTGCGTCCAGGCGTCCTAGACGTCCCTAGAACCCCAGACCTTTTGTCAATACGCGACCCTGCAGCTGAACCCGGATGGTGGCTCAAAAAAGAAAAAGAAAAATAGTCTCTTGTCTGAAAAGAGTGTAATTCACAAAAAATTCAAATTTTATTTGTCCTTTTTAGACCTTAAGTTGTATCGTTCTTTACCAGGCACAGTTTGATCCTGAAAGAGTGTCTCTGGATACGTAGTATCAAGTCTCAAACACGGCAGCACAGCTTCTTGCAAGACTTCATTATCCACACGTTCTGACTGAGTCCATTCCAGATGTGCATCGCTAAAAGGTACAAATCTTGGAACCCTTTCACTCTCTGAATCGGCAACACCTTCCCGGACCCACTTATCGTACGGTAAGGGTAAAGGTATTTTCTTGCAATGGGTACCATGTACCCAGTTTTTCTTGCCGAACACCTTAATAGCAGTACGAGTTGATAACAGGACTTGGAATGGACCGGTCCATCTTAGTTCCAAGTTATTTGACCTCTGGAAATTCCTGGTTAGAATCCAGTCGCCAGGTTGAATCGTGTGGCCTGCGTCTACAGAAACTGAAGGCAAAGTGTCATGGACCTGTTGGTGAAGAACACGCAATTTAGCAGTCAAATCATGTAAGTAGTTAAGCAACATAGGGTACTCGATATCACTGTACTTCTTAGGCCTCGGCACACCCCAGACATTCGCCGGGCATCCAAAAACAATCTCATATGGGCTAAGTCCCACGCGAGTATATACTGTCGTTCTCGTGGACAAAAGTGCCAATGGTAAGGCATCGGGCCATGTAAGACCAATGCTTGCTTGCACCTTGGTCAACTTCAGCTTCAGAGTGCCATTATAGCACTCGACCAGGCCTGCTGACTGGGGGTGATTTGCAGCGTGAAATTTCTGTTTCATACCCAGACCCGCACATACTTTCTTCACAATCTGACCAACAAATTCACTTCCATTATCACTCCATACCATCCTCGGCAAGCCATATCTGGGAAAAAATTCTTTGAGCAAAACCTTGGCTGTAGACAAGGCAATATTATCCTTTAGGGGGTAGGCCTCTATCCATCTGGAAAAGGCACAAACAACCACGAGGACATACTTCAAGTAATTGCATCTTTCCATATGAATGTAGTCTATCTGCAGCACCTCCAACGGATACGTTGGAGGAGCCAAATGACCTGCTGGAGTTGGGGTTCCCTTTCCAGGATTATGCATCAAGCAAATCATGCAGTGTTTAACCAAATTCTCAGCACACTTAGGAATTCCATCATTCTGCCATACCGGAGCCAACAACTTACATATCCCTTTTGAACTAATATGAGCCAGCCCATGAGCCATAGTAACCACCGGGAGCACATATGCATCCGGCAACAACCATCGCCGGTGCTCTGACAACTCAACCCATCAGCCTGTTGAATCCAACATTCCCGTAATCTCTCACCGCATACTCAATTCTTTCTCAGTAGCTTCTGCGTGAATCATCTTCACACTTTCTGTTGTATCTTCACACAGTCCTCCTTCCACAACGCATCTGGCAGGACCTGCAACATACATCCGACTCGTCACATCTTTCGCTGTTGCTCTCACTACTTCATCTGCAAATGCATTCCCTTGACCCACATCATCCGTAACCTTCTTATGCGCACTACACTTTACTATCGCAATTTGGGTCGGCTAAGTAAGTGATTCAAGAAGTTCACTCACTAATTGTCCATGCTGAATTTTCATACCATGGGAAGTAAGAAATCCTCTCTCTTTCCACAAACGACCAAAGCTGTGAGCCACGCCAAATGCATATTGGCTATCAGTAAAAACATTCACTCTCTTTCCTTTTGACAACACACACGCTCTAGCCAATGTTATCAACTCCGCCGCCTGTGCTGAATTCTGTGCAATACATGCTGTTTCAACAATCGTATGCAAAGTTGTGACAGCATATGCTGCAGTCGTCTCTCCATTTGGAAGCTTAAAGCATAAACCATCTACCCATAGGGTACCATCAGGATTCGAAAGAGGAGTATCTTTCAGATCAACTCTACCCTTCGTTTCCTCCTCTGTCCGGAGAAAACAGTCATGCTGTTCCTGAGCATCTGTCTCTTCAAAAATTGGCAACAATGTAGCTGGATTCAATGTGTTGCACCGCTAGATGTGCACATGACTAGCCAAAAGCGTCAACTCATAACCTGACAAACGTGCACTGGTAAGATGTTGAGTCTTTGTTCTGTTCAATAGGGTATCCACTGCATGTGGAACCATCACAATCAATGTATAATCCAAGACCAAACCAGCAGACTCTCGTATAGAAACAGCCGCTGCCGCTGTAGCTCTTAGACAACTAGGCAATGCCCTAGCTACCGGATCTAAAGTGGCTGAAAAATACGCACATGGGCGCTGCTTTTCTCCAAATTGTTGCGTCAACACTGACAATGCACAACCTTCTCTCTCGTGTACATAAAGTGTAAAAGGTTTACTATAGTCGGGGGTACCCAACACCGGAGCAGAACACAATGCATCACGCAATTCAGAAAAACTCTTCTGACATTCGTGAGACCAAGGAAGAGGGTGTGGTGTGTCCTTAAGACTAAGTGCCAACAAAGGTTTCGCTAACAAATAAAAATTCAGAATCCACTGTCTACAATACGAGGTGATACCTAAGAAGGCACGCACCTCTCTCTCTGTGCATGGCACAGTCATTTGGGCTATCGCTTGAATACGTTCTGAGGTCAATCGTCTTCCCTCTTTCGACAAGAGATGACCTAAGTAGGTCACTTCTTGTTGGCAATACTGCAACTTCGAAGGTGACACTTTATGATGAAGGTCAGACAGGTGTCGCAACAAAGAAAGAGTAACCTTTTTACAAATCCCTTCATCATCAGCAGCAACCAACAGATCATCAACATACTGGATAAGAGTAGCACCAGAAGGCAATGCAAAAGTATCAAGCTGAGTTTTCAAAGCCTGACTATAAATGGAGGGACTCTCACAATAACCTTGAGGAGCACGTTTAAACCGGAAACTGCGGCCTCCTAAAGAGAAGCCAAAAATATCCCTACTTTCCTCAGCAATCGGAATACTGAAAGCGTTCTTCAGATCAATAACAGAAAACCAAGCAGCTGAGGCAGGAATCATAGTCAATAAAGCAGAAATGTCTGGGATAACAGGAAACTGTGGCACAACAATCTTATTGAGCTCTCGAAGGCCAATCACAAACCGATACACAGGTGGCTGAGGAGAGTCAGTATGCTTAAGGACAGGCAGAACAGGACTATTACACACATTGCCTCTCGTTTCTTCAACCACACCTTACTCAACCAAATCATAGATAATCGCTAAAAGAGCTCTTTCGCCATCACTGGAATGCGAGGTAATTTAGCATTCGACTTAAGGGTAACAACGTAAGGTGGAATCTGCAAGAGACCAAAATCATTTGGACCTGTACCCCAAAGTGTATCAGGGAGAGAACGCAGTTCCAGTGGAAGGTGATCCTTAGACAGATACATCAGGGAAATCACTTTCTTACCCACTGTAAGATGCACTCCCAAAGGAGAACAATGTAATGTCGCATGCAATCTTTCAAATAAGTCCAAACCCAACAAATTCTCGCCACAGCCAGTCATTAGAATAAGGGGAGCCTCCAATTCACAAGGACCAATAGAAAGGGGCAAAGGACAAGAAACTGGGTTACGAACTGGGGCGCCAGAAAATCCTACCGAAACATTAGTCAAGCCAGACAAGGGTGCGCCAGGGAGTTTAGAGTGCATGATAGAACTCTTTGCTGCACCAGCATCCAAAAGAAAAGGTTCTGCCACACCTGATGTAATCACTTCAACATAAGGTCCACTCTGGTCTACTGGAACTGACAGTACTCCCTCCCTTTGTCCATGGCTGTCCTAACTATCATTAAAACCAGCACTCTCACTTCCAACATAATAATCATCAGTGTAGTACTTAGCGGACTGAACGGTCGGAACATTCTGTTGGTCAAAATAATTTATAGAAATCTGAGGGGAAAAGGAACGTTCATTCTGGGGAAACGTACCACATCCCCTACCCCTAGGTACTTGTTGGAAACCACCACGACCTCTCAAACCAGACATACCATTTGCACGCTGTAGCAAGTTCGGGCAACTATTCTTGAAGTGACCGTCCTCTTTACAATAAGCACACTGATTAGAGCCTAGCGGGAGTCGCAAAGCAAAAGACTCAGGCTTCTGCAACAGTATCTGAAACTGTGAGGGTTGCTGAAACTGACGCTGATTAGAGCGAGGCGGATAAGCCTGCTGCAGAAGAACTTTTGTTTTTAATTCTCTAGTCTTCTTCTCTACTTTATCCTTCTCATCTTTATCTCTATTCTCATAGTATTGTGTGGTTGCCAATATCTGGGCTGAAGAAGAAACAGCCCATGAACTGTCAGAGTCCTTTAACTTATTAGAAAGTTCAGGAAGTAAATTAAAAACAAACTTATCTACAAACAACCTCTGACCACCTTCTGTACTCATGTCCTGACCACTATGAATAATGAATGTTTCTTCAAACCTAGTGAAGAAATCAGACACACTCTCATCTGTGAGGAGAAGAGTGGAATACAAAGCCCTCTGCACCTGTCACCGAATTTTGAATGGTAGGGCTCCCGACCCGCTGAACAAACTTATTGAAGTGTACCAACCTGCACGTGCACTCAGATCTGCAGGGGTTGGTTTTTTGAGGATCCCCAGAGTTAAGAGAGCCCGCATGGGAGGTAGGTCCTTTAGATGCCTAGCGGCAAATAATTGGAACAAACTACCAGCGGACCTGCGCCTGGAACCGGAGGAAACGAGGTTCCGAGCAAAATTAAAAACATTTCTGTATACCATATAACTGTCTGCCCAGTCTTTTGTGCTCCTTGCACGCTGCCTCTCTCACTGTTTTTAGCGCGTGGACACGCCGGTGTGCGTAACGCAGCGCTTTACAAATGTCCCTAATAATAATAATAATAATAATAATCTTTCTTTTGTTTGCATTCTGCTAACTTGTCCCAATTCACCCGCAAAAGAGGCATCATAGTTTTCATTAAATTAATATTCCTACCAGGTAGTTCTGCAACTAAGGGTTCAGGTTTGGCACCTCCTACCTGCCGACCATCTGCAGCAGTAATATTAACCCATGTATCTCCTAACTCTGGTGGGTGATCATCATGACGGATCTTCGCCCACAAGGGTTAAGGAACTACATTACCCATCAACATATCTATGTCAGCTAAATTCATATCACATGCATCAACTGTCTGAGACAACTCCTTGTACTAACCAGCAGGATTTTTACGGGGGTCAGGCAAGGTCTGCTTAAGAGCCAGGACCTCAGCTCTCTTCAAAGGGACATGCACCCACACTCGCTGAAAATGAGCCGATGCAGCCGCAATCATGAGCGGCATCAGCCAAAACTTCTTCTCTCCATACATGGGAAACCTCTCTCATAGGATACTGCTTCACTTTTCTCCTAACAGAAAGGTCAGGTTCGAACAATGACTGAGGTGGAAGTCTAGACATATAAGTGAGTAGTGTCTCTACCGCTTCCTCAACATCGGAACCCACTATCGTTCCTTTAGCAAATCCAGACTGAACATTAATCAATTCCAATGGGATTGAACTCAACTCATTATCTTCCCACTCCTGACGAAGGAAGGTACACATGACATCAAAAATATAACTTTGTTTTGGTGCCTCCGACTGTAGGAAGATATCCATAACCACTTGTGGACCGTACTTGGAGGCATTCGAAACCCATCTACGAGCAAGGAGATCTAACACTGCCCGCTCTTCGGGACCAGGAAGATGACTACGTCCCTGCTTACGTTCAGAAACAGGGGTCATATTTAGTGACCCAAAGAGAGGAGACAAAAGACTAGTGACAGTCTAAGTCATTCGTTGCCGAGCAGAAGGAGAAGAAGTTGACATGAGGACAGGAGACAAAGTGTTTTGAGGCAAGAGAGACATAGGGACAGAAATGAGAGAAGTCGAAGATAAAGGAGTGTACGGCAAAGGAGTTTGAGGCAAGGCTGGTGACAAAGCTGGCGGCCCTGGAGGGGGCTGCGCCACGGAAGGAAGAATCACCTGTGAAGCAACAGGTGGCGGAACAGCAACGGGGGGTTGAACGACAACAAGGGGTGCAACAACTGGAGGTAACGGAGGTGCAGTAGCACCCTGCACATAAGGGGGTGGTAATCTCAGTAAATGTGACATCAAAGGATCCTGTTCAGGGTCTTCAGTCACATTTGAAAGGGGAGGTGGCAAAGCCGGGTAACATTTGTCAATGGCCATGCAATGTTGTCTATCTGACACTTCAATCGCACAATCTTCTTCATCTTCCTTAAACTGCATAGCAGCTTGCATTACCGACATATTCCTTTCCTTCCTATCTCTCTTAGCTTGCTTAATTTCTCGCTGTTTGGCTTCCTTACGCCAAAGGCGGAAAGAGTCAAACATCGCCTGCCGGGCTTTCTTCTTAAATAGCGCAACTTCTAGGTTATCTAAAACATCTGATTCAAAACTACCATGTTGGGGCCATCGTAAAACACCATCTTTCCTTGTATAACGGACCCATACTTCATTATAGGTAATGGGACCCACACCATGCTTTGAATAGAGCTCATAAGTTGGAGTTCCAACCGGAGGTATCGGACACGAGTCCTCCAATCGTGAATCCTTATTACAACTACAACAAAATCATTTCCTAATTTTGCCAAAACCAGGCATCTTGAGGTCGCTAGTCTTGCTTCAAACTTCAAGGGGTTATCAAAAATGATACACTAGTAAATATACGAACCCCTCGGCTTCGACTATTGCAATGGCCGAATCAAAACCAAGAAACAAAAAAAAATCGTGGGAGTGACCCACTTATACTTAACCAAAATGTCTGTCACGCCACCAGAAGACCGTCTAACGTCTCGCCTTACAAATCATCACAAGAGGGTCCAAGACAGGGCGACAGTCAGGGCAGCAGTCCTTCGCAGCCGTCGGAAAGGGGAAGCCTCGCAGAAAAAACCTTCGGTCCATGTCGACATGCAGGGGTCAATGAAGTGGCGGCCGTCCTCCAGATTTTCCTCACGGGGCTCCTCACAATCATCGGGCTTGGACCAGTACCGCTGAAGTCGCCCCACGTTGGGCGCCAGTTGAAGAACCGGGGTTTAACCCAGCGGCGTCAGGGACACGCCTAAGATCTTGGAGTTCACCTGTATTGGTATTCAAAGACACAGAATACTTCTGGATGGCATTAGAGACCAAGTTTATTAGCTGCAGCTAGTAACAGTGATCCTAGAAATACATCACAGTGTAAATTCTCAGGAGACTGCTCATTTTACTAAGGCAAGACGTCTCCTTTTATACCCAATATTCACATTATAAATGTACACCCACTGCATAAAATTCTAGCAAATAAGATACATTTTCAAACAAAGTATCACATAGCAAAAACTCAATTTACAGTTTCCCAACCCAAAAGTTAATTATTTGGAATGTCCCAAATTCAATCTCCACAAGCCGGACAAACCTATAATTGAAAGCATAACCCATGTAATGAAGAAACATAAAAAAAAAAACAGTAACAGATGCTGAACAAGATAAAGCACGTGCAAGGAAACTAAAAAGTTAACGATGTCCCGACATTGATTGGCAATCTCAGATAAAGATCGATCAGGGAAATTGGCTTTGCGAGGTCAGTTTCAGGTGAAGAGGTCAGTTTCTTATAGTTCATTTCAGAGTCAAAAAGAAACCTAGTTAATGTACACATGAACTAAGAAGGCCAGGCCACTTTGTTCACCAGGTTACCTTTACAGGCCTACGTGAGGGCAACACAAAATGGTGGTACAGACCAAAATGGAGTCAGACTCGAGAATTACAGAACCTCAAAATCTAACACAGTGCATTAGCCATAGGCCTTAAGTTGTGGAGGGCCAGTAAGGAATAAACTAAGGGGCCTGGAAATGAAAGATCAGGGTCTCTGGCCCCAGCTGAACACGGACGGTCGCACACGGGCTTGCATTAGGCGAGGGTCTGATGCGTGTTTGCGCTGCACGTCAGCCCGAGCATCGGTAATGTGGACAATGGAAAAAAACTGCTGGAGTGCAGCCTGCCCGTCAGAAAATGACAGCCCGGAAATGGAGGGACGTGCCTTCAGCTCTCAGCATAATCGTCACTAACGCCGCGATGAACGGTAGCTGGAGGCAAGAGAAGAGTAGCCGGTAAGGAAATGAATTAAAAATTAAAACAAAAAGCAGCAATGTTAAGCATAGCGGTCATTAAAAGTACAGAATCAAACTTTTAAAAAGTGTAGCCTGTAGAGCGTGATCTCGGCTGAAGCAAGAAGCAAGGATCTAGATTAGCAAAGGCGAGGCAAGGCGCGAAGCCTCTGCCATTATAAAGAGCACTGCCTTTGCACTATAAACATTATTGGCTAGAGAGACCTACCTTGCCTTGGTGGAACTGTAGAACTTTAGTATCCCTGCCATGTGCTGACATAATTTTAAGCTAATTTTTGTTACTTGGGTAGACCGAGACATGTTTGTAATTAGTCTTACTCCTAAGAAATCAACGTTTAACACCTTTTTCAGGATGGTGCCTCCCAGTCTGCTGGACCCTTTAAATGACTTATCTGGGTTTATGATCATAAACATGGTTTTTGAATGGTTAATCTCTCTCCACTTACTTCACAGAAGGCCTCAAATCCATCCAAAAGTACTAGCAGACCGGCCGGACTTTTAGATACCGGCAATGTATCATTCACAAAAAGAAGCAGATGGATCTTCTGCCTTGTGATACTAGGTGCATCTTTGTTACAGTTCTTCAAACAGGCTGTGACAATGATTAATTAAAGGGAAAGTAGGGTGGGGGAATAGGTATTTTACTCCAGAGTATCCACAGAGCAGACAGATCTCAAGATGAGATCTGATTGGGTGCCCCAATATAAATAAAACAGTGTGGTAACAGCCATCTTAGGACTCAGTCCCAAGTCCTGAAAAAATATAAGGGACAGGTTAATGATACCCTGCCCCCTCTAGGAGTGATGTTGGGGGACCAGTGAAACTGTCCAAGGGCCATTTGTTTTTATTTTTGCAGAAAATAGCCTCTCCGGGACACAGTTTCCCTCTCTGCAAGAGTGTGGCAGGAGCTGTAGAAGTGCTCCCGCCGTTAGGGAGCACACACTATTTTTGGAAACAGAGATAGCTCATGCACGGTGGGAACATGGAAAAAAAAACCTGTTCTAACCAGGTAGAAGGAATGCCAGCTCCCGCTACACCCAGAATGGGTGCATACAGAGGCCGATGAGTCTGCAGGGGCCCTTGGGGTTCACGCTATGTAGGGCAATAAAATACTATTTTATGTAAAAAAAAATAGAAATTCTCTGAAAAAACAAATGTCGAGGGAACGTTATAGTTCGTTATGGTGATAATATCTTCCTTTGCATAAAAAAAGCCTTAGAAATTCACTGAAATAACAAAAAGGTTTCAAATGTTATAGTTAGGTGAAAATGTCAAATAAAACATACTTTTTAAATGAACAAAGCCACTGAAATTCCTGGGTATATTTATCTCTAGTAACGGTAACTCGAGCCCTAAAGTACCTAACGTACACCCTCACCATGCACTGCAAATTGCCTCCTATATTACACCACTTATCACATGTTCTATGACACTATTGATAACATTACTGCAACATCTGAAATAAATTAATAGATGTCAATATAGAACATGATGGAGGGGTGTGTTTTATTGCTATTATAGGGCTTATATAACAGTCACTTAAGAAAACTATAACTGGTGAACATCTGTGGTTTTGTTTGTTTTGTCATGTTTTAACTGACATTTCCACCTAACTATAACGCTCCATTAACAGCTCAAACCACTCAACCAAGGCTTTACATTGTCAAGGCTACTAGGATTACGTGACACGGAGGACCAAATTATGTGGCAAGGTTATCTAGAGTATGTGGCAGAAAAAAAAGTATGCAGCAAATTGTCTGCCAGTATTATTTTTATCAATTTGACATAGGAACAACATTGTTGGTGAAATTTGCATTAAAGGAATTGTAGCTAATGATGTCACAGATTTGTGTCAAATGCGGCAAAAACCATAACGATGAGGAAAACACTGCATTCACAAAATCATCTGAACTCGATGGCTTTCACCATAACTCATCATTTTATCAACAATTTATTCGAGAAAGTTAAAGAATGGCGAAACATTCTCATTCCAAGCAGTGCTCATTGTTAGCAGATCTTTGAAGAAAACAGTGTTTACAGGCTACCTTCCCTCAGCATTTGGCCTGGTGGTTCATGATGTCACCAAAAATCCCTTGATGGAAATATTGAGACAATATTACACAATTGCCCTATATGTGATAGAGAGATGGTTTGATATACAGACAGACAGACAGATAGCTAGATAGAAAGATAGATAGATCTATGCCTTAGGTTTTTAATTAACTTCAGATCTCAAATGTATTGGCAGTTTGTGAACTATTTTTTAATGCTATGGGCTCAACACACACCAAAAATGTTGTCAATAGTCTACACGCGACACAACTAAGATGATGCCTAGACTCTGTGGATCAGTTTATGTGAACATTTCTTTAATCTGAAATGTGGATTCCATTGAGGTTTACCCTACTTTGACCTAGGGTCAGGGTGGGCTTTTATTTGCGATGTGGGAGCCAGGCCTTGTGGCGTCCTGTAATAGCAGCCAAGGGAGAGTTTTCATTTGTGGAGAATCAATCACTGCCCGTGAGTTCATGACCGTTCCTGGGGCCTCATTTATGAGGCCTTGCGTGAGTTTTGCGCTTCAGATGCGTCACTTTTTGTGACGCATCGGCGCCGTAAAACATGCCTCCTGATGCGCACTATTTACAAAGTGAGTCACTTTGTAAACCCCTGCGCTACATTATACCTGCGTCAGGTATAATGTATGCAGAGGATGCGTTCACCCGCAAAAAGCCTCATAATAGTGACGCAGTGAAATCTATGAGATTTCACTGCGTCAGTTTTAGGACGCTGTTGCGTCAAAATCTTGCGCCTGCCTCACAGCAGGCGTAAGACTGACGCAAGCCCTTTCACATGGGGCTTTCCCCATGTGAAAGGAAGCATTGCTGGAGTTGCGTCGCTCTTGTGACACACTCCAGCAATGCGTCACTTTTGCGCCTACAGATACGTCAGAAATACTGACGTATCTGTAACTCCTTGCGACATGATGCGTCATATTATAAATATCATGTCGCAGGGAGAGCGCAGTGAAAAGTGACGCATCGCTGTTTTCACGCAGCGATGCGTCACTTTTCATAAATGAGGCCCGTGGTGCGCAAACCTAAAATAGTTCCCCAATTTAATAGAAGGCCTATGTTTTTTAAAAATTTTTTAGTTCTTCGACTAGTCCGCGGATCTAAAACAGCCAACATGTACACAATTTTTAACACTTTCAAGCCCACTCGACACTTTCTTTAAACACTTTTTTCTCTCAAAAGGTACTGAATAGCTTTACAATAAACAAAAGCATGCCTTCTCAGTAAAGTTCTACTTTCATTCTAAAGGTGGGTTAACACTGTTAAGCGATTTTGTTTACAGGCAGGAGCAAAATTCCCTATGGGTGCTTCAGTGGAAAAGCAAATCATTTGTATCCCCTTAAACTTTTGTCTCTCAAATATTTTTGGAAGGCCGGACCTTAGCTGACTAAATGAAGCAAACGTCAAATGTGGTGTTGAACTATCCGCATCAGCTTAAGCTACGAGCAAATCGAATACATTTTTTTTAATGGAAAGTGCAGGTAAACAGAACTAAGCAGTGACACTTCCACTGAGTGCTGCTCAACTCACTTAGGGCATGGGCTGATGAAAACTCTATAATTCCTCCGAATCAAACAGGTTTCACAATAAACACCGGTACCTCAGTCAATCTCATGACCCTTTCATGCTTAATTGACCAAGCGAAATTCTGCTCTTGTTCACTTTATATGGGGTTTATTGACTACCAAGCGGCTTTTGACAATGTCAACAGAAGTAAACTCTGGCTGAAGTTGTCCAGACTTAACATTCCAGAGGCCCTCCTAAGAGCCATACAACTCCTACACCAGGACACATGGGTTAGAATTAAGATCTGGGACGGCTCAAGACTGTCTCGCCCGATTTCGACGGAAAAAGGCCTCAAACAGGGTTGTGTCTTGGCCCCGACACTTTTTAATCTATTCTTAGCTAACCTCCCTGAAGCTCTTATTAAGGTCAACTCCCACGCTCCCAAACTATCTGGCTTGCCGCTGACAAATCTATTATATGTTGACGACGTGGTACTGTTAAGTAAAACAAAGATCGGAATGCAAAGACTTCTGGATGCTACTTCTGACTACTCAAACGACAATGAGCTTCGCATCAACAACAGGAAGACGAAAATTTTAGTGGTGCACTCAAGGAAAGTTAAGAAACTGTCTTGGGCTTTGAACAATGAAAGCATTGTCGAATCAAATTGCCAAAGGTACCTTGGAGTCACTTTCAACAACAATGGAAAATACAAATCCCACCTTGAAGAGCAAAAAAGGAAGGGTACGGCACTCGCTTATGCAATCGGACTAATTCAAAAGAAACTACAAGGCCCTACTCTTGCACCCACACTACAGGTGGCTCAGGCAAAAATCATTCCTACCTTAACTTACGGCAGCGAAGCTTTAAAAGGATTGGAGAGTGCCATCTGGATAAAACAATTACTAAAATCTACAGGTCTGTGTTCAAATTACCAAACCATACATCACCGGCACAAATTAGGTTGGAACTTGGCATCTGTAAACAATGATTGGCCAGAGCCATGTCTTTCCTCGTGTGCTGTCACAAATTGAGGTTATCAAAGGAGGGAAGTTTAGGATACCATTTGTGGGCCAGCATTGATAACAACTCATGGCGAGCAGGACATGAATACTGGTCAAAAGGCTTAAAAACCCTGTGCCTAAATGACCTCTGGAACTTGCATGCTAGTCAGATGGAATTTAAAAGGCTAGCGAAAATCCGCACCAAACAATTATCAATAGTGGAAGACAAAGCCAGCCTTGCCAAAAGAAGTCATGGGTGGATGACCCTTCAATCTTATGCCTCGCTAATTCCACAGCCGTACCTTACTATATCGTTTAGTGCTCGGACGAAACTAATTTTTTTAAAACTGAGACTGGGAGCTATTAACCTGTTGACTCATTGGCCAAAATGGAAAAGACAACATGGAAAAGATCAATGCCGACTTTGTGGGACCCACAAAGAAGACATTATACACATCATATGCCTGTGCCCTCTACTATTGACAGAGAGACGGGCCCTACTCAAGCATCATTGGAATAGAAACATGATTAGAAGCTGTAGAGCAGCAGTTTTGGCCTGTTTCGACCCTAGGAACACTAAATTAAATTGTGCCCTAGTAAGATTCATGGAGCGCGCTGCAAAAAAACATACTGAGCTGCCCAGAGTTTGCGACCCCCTCATTGGAATAATGCTGCCAAATTTTACTTGCTGTTGCTGGCTTTTTATGAATATGACTTTTTAAATGGAAGTTTCATTTGTTATCATCCATACATACTGACTTTTAATGAATTTAACATTCTAAATGCAACCTTGAACCTTTTAAATGTTTTGTACTTGCAATGGTTTATTTTTAAATCACGCAATAAAGATTATTATTATTATCTCGTAATATATTACACTGCAATGTTGGCCCATAATTGTAGGGAGGGTAATTAACCGTTGGTATTGTCCTCAGATACAGGCGTTAATGGTCAAATAAATAAGGAAAAAATCCAAGAAGTAAAATGGTTATTTTGCAGGAACTTGTAAAAAAACGAATGGGATTGTTACAATTCCAAATAAAACACGATGCCGAATCCTTGTGTAAATTAACATTAGTTTCTATCATCTGTAACAGCATAAAATGTATGAGCCTGTGTGTGAAGCTAATGTCGCACGTGGGCAATCCCTGCTTTCTCATCTATGAATAACAGAACGGTACATTACAATTCTCCTGTCACTGCGGTGTCTTTCTGTTTCTAATTTTTAATCCTGTAGATTATTAGAATGTAAATCCAATGTAATTGAATACATTATCTGTTCTATTCAATCCTCCATCCTCATCGCCCCTTAGTGGGTGTTTACAGTGTATCAACAACTGGGCCACTAATAGTTAGTCCATTTATTCCTACGTAGCAATAGAAGAAAACAAACAATAGAACTTGCAGTAACATGTATATCTCTGATTGTCTTAAACTTGCATTTAAATTGGTTGGAGGTGCTGCTTTCTGTTACAATTTCCAAAAGTTTGGAGACCAGGTTACGAACAATACACTTGCAGCGAGGATTTTTATAGCTCAAACGTTGTGTACATTATCGTCAAATGGTCCCCGCCATTTGTGCTATAGACCTTTGCTAGTCAACAAGGAGAATAGATTATTAGATATCAGTTACATCAGTTATCATAAGCACTGAAGTCCAAATTGGATTTCAAATATCAACAAGAGATTTAGAGTAAATTATAAAGGATGTATTAATAAATTAATTTGAATTAGTCATTAGTTCAGTATGTATTTCCATTCTACTCATCATTATTACAGATTCAAATAATCTGAAAGTCGATATTTTAAAGTTATATCGATTCGCATCTTGGTAAGCTTTGCAAACAGAATGCAGAACATGAAGCAATCGTGTTCCATAAAGGAAAATCCATAATCCAAATTAATGAGGGTTTGCCTTATATGGTATTATTTTAAGAAAAGCAAAGTAAGGTGTCAGCTTCAAATAACCAAAGAAGGGTTCTGATGAGAGCATAGGAATGTGCAGGCATGAAGCCTTAGTACTTAAGCAGTAGAGTTTAGCAGAGGCTGCAAGGGTCTCCACAGCTCAAAGTCAGCAACCTTCTCTAAGATCTGCCGCCTACGTTCTTGAGCAAGGTCTCCTATCTAGTTTAATGAACACACTTTAATATAATTCAACAAAACATTAACATTGTTTCCCTTCCTACTCCCATAAAGCAATCAGTGTTCAGCAAACTCTGGAAGCAGGTAACCTCCTGAGTTTCTCACATCTTCATACACAACCATGTCATTGGTTTATTACCTTAAGCTGAATCTTGTGGTTCTTCCCATGAGTTGTATTTCCTACCATCGCATTGTCTCTCTGTGAGAACCTCACTATTAGTTGTCTAATACATAACAAATGCCTATTCACTAGCTAACAGAAGGCTTCTGGAAAATTAGAGCATCTGCAGTGGGAACAAAGAGAAAAACATCTTGTGCAAACAGCAGTTTAAATGTGAAAACAGGCCGCTTATCCCTAACGTGTAACATTGGCATTCAAAATAGTATCAACAGTCAAGCTAAGTTAATTCAATACAAAAGGTACATATGAGAGTTTGCGTATAATATTTAAATGTGATTCCTTCGTAAAGATCTTCCTTTAAATGTGTGTATGATAATTCAACATTGGAAATAGCCCTTTACAGTTAAATGTGTTTAATTTTCAAAATTTGAAATTTAATTCCATCAATACTATGGTGCAGTTTAATTTTGCACAGACAGGACCAAAAATGCAAGTATGCCTCACTCGGTTGGTGAGGGAAACATCCTTTACATCGTGGTCATTACACCACGATGCATTTAGAACACAGCCATTACAACGCAAGTCGTTACATAGACTTGTGTTGGATGGCACTATAACCTAAGGAATAGTAAGATTTACTATTACAACACCTTCCCTACTGTACGTAGACCAGTGTTGGAATAGTAAATCTTACTACTCCTAAGTCCAGCGCCCTCCAGCGTAAGTCGTTGTAACGACTTGCGTTGTAAAAACTGCGATGTTACATACCGCAATCTTTTTGATCGCGTTGTAACATCACATTTTTGGTTGATTAAAATGTTAGATTATTTTTTTTACCATGATTACTGTACATGCCAATATTGCATTTCTTTGGTCAGAGAAAATGTCACACTGGACAGTAGGTGCGAATGTCGGTGGGAAATTCTACTGCACAAGACTAACTTTTATGTAATCTGGTTTTGAGAAGACTGTGTTCGTGTCCTTAAAATTCTGGTACTTAGGTACATTCAAAGGGCCTCATTTATGAAAAGTGATGCATCGCTGCGTGAAAACAACGATGCGTCACTTTTCACTGCGACCTCCTTGAATCACAAATGATGCATCAAATTTACAGTATGACGCATCATTGCGCAAGGAGTTACATATACGGCAGTATTTCTGACGTATCTGTATGGCGTAAAAGTGACGCATTGCTGGAGTGTGTCACAAAAGTGACGCAACTCCAGCGATGTATCCTGTCACATGGGGCAAGCCCCATGTGAAAGGGCCTGCGTCAGTCTTACGCCTGCTGTGAGGCAGGCGTAAGAAATTGCCGCATTTGTGTCCTAGAAGTGGCGCAGTGAAATCACATAGATTTCACTGCGTCACTTCTACGACCCTTTCTTGCGTCAATATGCCCCTCTTGCATACATTATACCTTGCGCAGGTATAATGTGGCGCAGGGGTTTACAAAGTGACGCATCTACCTAGATGCGTCACTTTGTAAATATGGCGCAACAAGGTGCATTTTTTACGCCACTGGTGCGTCACAAAAAGTGATGCACCAGCGGCGTAAAAGTGATGCATAGCCTCATAAATGAGGCCCACGTTTTTTTTAGATTCGTCTCCACTGCTTATCTAGTCAAAAATGAAGTTCACCTTTCTGCTGCTACGGCAATGATGTGTTTATTTATTTATTTATAAGATGTGAGCATATTTATCCTCTAAATGAGATGCCAGAAACTCTGTAATTAAAAGGTAGAAGTGCTGGCAGTCAGCCTAGGATACTGAATAAAAGATAAAAGCAGAGGACCGATTTATCTCATTTTATCAGTCTTCGAGTGTGATAAAAAAGAATACTTCAAGGAAGGCTTAATGAACCAGGAATGCTTAGAGTGCAATTTGAAAGCTTTCCTCCTGTTTTAAAGCATTAATTCTTGCGAATTGAACCTGCACCTTTCACATTCCGGATAAAACTCAAGATTAGAACTGTGCAAAGTCTGTCTTTCACAAACTTCCCATAATCCCCGCGAATAGTATCAGTTGCACCCTTACTTTTCTGCATGATTGGGGACGCTTTAAAATTCGGACTTCCATGCTCCGTTTACGTTGTTTAAAAAATAAAAGCTCACCAAAATCCATCCACTTTCAAAGTTAGGAGCAAAACATAGTTAAAGTGAATGTGTGAGACAACTGCAAACGTTTTCAGCACCAAGTAGCATTAAAGAAGAAATATTGTGACTTTTCAGGTAATAATCAGCACCAAGACCTAGATGTAAGTAAAGGAGAACAATCTAAAGCTAGACTAATAATCAAGATCAACCTGTTTTTGCACATAATAAAAATGTCAAGCGTCCCTTCTCAAAAACCTTCTCTTCTCAAAGTATCTTCTTTTCAATTTAGGTCCCTGCCCACATTAATATAACATCCACTGCACTCTAGAATCTCGTCCCATAATCGTTTGCAGGGCCTTTGGTTGGGATTGTATTTTTGCCCATAACTGTGCTTGGGGTGGTCCTCGGAGGATGGGACCACCACCGAATAGAGCATGATGTGCTCTATGTGTTCAAAGCATCTGCTTTGTTCTCTCCCTCTCTCACTGCTTGCTATATTTTCATTTTCACTTTTGTGAGATGACTAAATGCATTTTAGCATGTAAAGATAGGGTTATTTGTTGTTTAACCAAAGGTATGTGAGGTTTCTGTTTAATTAATTGGGATGAGATGGATCCGTTCCGGAGTGCGCCAACTTTGCCAACCCTGATTTAGAGTTCGGTAGATGGGTGGGTACTCATCACAAACATGTTGGATAGCTCCAAATCCAATTGTAATAAGGCAAACAGGATATCTGTCACAACTGTGATTGAGTTCCTATTTGCCACATTCTAAATCAGACCTAAAGTCTGTTATCATTGATGTTAACTTCAAAGTCAACTTGATTGCTCTTCAGAAGGTTTCTGAAAGTTCCTAAGGCTTCTTCAATACCTGACTAAGGTTTTAAGATCTCGTTCTTTTAAGTTTCTCTCAATTACATCTGTACTTCTGCACTAATTAGTTTCACGCATGCAAACACTTTAACAGTACTGACCTCCTTGTTGTGAACCTATGAGCAACTTTGAACAAATTCTCTCCTAACTTTATCAGAAACACTGCAATCTCGTGGAATTAATCCATCAATGAAGACAGCAGGTAAATGAGAAATTCTTATCAGTTAACACCACATGGCAGGCAGCATGATAAGCCCATGCTGGAAATTCCAGCTGCATCCAGTTCTTGTTACCTAACAAGGTACACATGACTCAGGGATGGATTAATTAGAATAGTGAGTGAAGATGGATGGCAAGATGGGTTACAGTTCTCGTAATTTACGTCCATTAGGGTGGTTCTGAATAATGGTAGATTCAAGCCCTCAGGACAGGATAAATTCCTGCTGGGGCCTTTTTGGATCCAGTAGTTCCCTTTCTAGCCAGGCCCCACCAATACCTAGTCTTGCAACGGGAATAACAACACATTACATTCCAGCTAAACTGTGTGACCTATCATAATCCACTTCGTGTCTCATCTAACATCAACCTATAGCAGGACATCCAATTACAAAAAGAAAATTACCCAAAATGATAGCAAAATTGATCAAGTGGCGAAAACATGAGTGCTATCAGCGGACCCCGGCACCGAAAACAGATGGGATTCTCTCTGAGACCCATTTTAAACCGTCAACACGGTGTATAATACAGATCATATAGAACATGGAATGAATGGACTTTCACGTGTGATACATTAGGACTTTTTTTCTGCAAATTGCACCTCCAGTCCTTTTCACTAACTGAGTGGCTAAAGTTGATGTGTGGTAGCATCAAGCAGCCAGGAAATGGTACAGTTGATTAGCAGCGCACCACCATTTTGCTCCTCAACCATTTCAAGGACAGAAAGTACATGTTAGTCACCACCCCTCCACCTTACTGACAGGTACAAGCCCATGGGCAGCATTCTGAGTACATTTCAAGATGTCAGCTGTCCCTGAAATTGTGTCTCAACTCTACCCATGCTGGATTTGTCTCTTCCCTCCAAGACTTTAAAGAAACCTCTTGTTTTGATTGGAGCCAGAGTTGTACCTGTCGTCCTTTTGCAACATTTCCAGACTCTGTGCAGGCCAATTTACAGAGACCTGGTGCTAATTAATATATACATTTATGTCCTGGCCCCTACCCCCAACAAGGCCTAATCCCTTGAACACAGCCTGTTGTGTTCAGTAGTCTTTTATCTGATAACCAGGGCAGAGCCAGTAGCACTACCTGTCAGGCAGTTCAAAGCATGAATCTCCTTGTGGCTGGCTAAGAGATGTATGCCAAATTGCAGGCTAAGTGAAGGAATACCTCAAAAAAGCAAACCCGAACACAACCTAATGACTGGTGTTTGGCAAGGAAAGAGAGATGCTTGAGGAGTAGAGGATACTACCTCTCTAACGTTATACTCTTCAGATTGAAGTATACTATCTCCTGCGGCCTGTAGATTTAAGACTCAAGTCTTGGGGAAAAACGTATTCCTAACCTAATCCATCAGGATATACAACATAAAACTCGGATCATGCACAGGGGCTTATCACCCTGATGATGGATACACCAATGTGGATTCGATATTACCACTCAATCTCTTCTTAGCTATAGCGAAGAAAAGATTGGGGTGTAATATTGGTGTCAAAGGGCGATATGGCATCCTTGATGACTGTGCGTCTATAGGGGCATGCTTCCCCCTCTGCTTATGTTACACTCACTGACTTGCAAATAAGGGATCCAGATTGGTGTATCCAACATCATAGCAAGTAGCCCCTTTGCATGATCTATGTTTTGTACATTCAGACAGATTAGTTTAGGACAAATCACTGTCAAGAATAGGTAAAAGACTAACAAAGACCTCAGGCATAGATTTAGGGGCCACCAGAGCATCACTTTTTTTGACGCTCCGGTGGCGCAGGCTTCTCCGGTGGCGCATGCCTCTCAATCATATAATTGAGGCACTGGATAGAGAGGATGTAGCCTTGCGGTTTGAGCTGTCGACCTTGAAGTTGGGGAACTGAGTTCGAGTCTCGGCAAAGACGCTCAACATCCTGCGATTCTGGGCAAATCACTTAATCTTTCTGTGCCTAACAAAAATGAATGTGTCCGTCTGTAATGAAACTAGTGCTCATGTAAAGAGCTCTGATACCCGATGTCTCAGGTCCAGTTTGCGCTATATAAAACTCTTTTTTTTTTTTTTAAAGCCACCTTTGCAGAGTTGCCTTACTACTCATAAGGGAGGTGCTCCATGGGCATTGCGGTGGGTGTTCCCAATCAACACCCATGGACTTTGACGCTGCCCCATATTTACAAAATCACGTAATCCAGGGGCAGCACCAAAAACGTGCATCTCTCCAGAATTGGTGTATAGGGGGAAAATGTTTTAATTTCTCCTTGTTTTTCCTCTTTCCATGTGTACTGCGTTCTGCAGCACACATAGATGGAGGAAGACGCCTCTTGGGATTGTTTTTGTGCTGGAAGACCACTCTTCCTGCACAAAAAAATCCTGCAAACAGTGCAAACACCCTTGCATCATGGAGCAAGGGTGCCATCCCTGGCCCTAGGCACCAGATTGTGCACCAGGGCAGGCTGAAAGTACAGGAATGCACTGTATCTCATAAATATGATGGTACGTTCCTGCCCTTTCAAATTGGCATAGGGCAGCGCAGCAAAATGACCCGTGCCTTTTTTGGGAGATGAGTCACATAGTCCTGAAGAAAAGCTGCAACTAATATGGGCCTTTTAGTAAGGACTGAAACATGGCAACACTAAACAGGCTGTAGGGCCATTAAACACCAATATCACCCCACATTCTTTTTTAACCATACCATGCATACTCATTATTAAAAGGGGTGCCTGGGTGTGTTTCAAAGTATTTTTATCCCTAAGAAGATCTCTGTAGTACTCCCTGAAAAATGGTAACATCCTGGTTTGGAAGGGCTAGGTTTAGACCCAATAATGAAGCATGCCACTACTAGAGTGGGCAAGGGTCTTTCAATATACATCAAATGTTTTCTGTCCCAGTGGGTTAACTGCCATTGTTGTCACTGTGACCTGTGTGTTAAGTCTATGAGCAGGAGGTTATAGGATACCTCAGTGTTTTGAGTTTGTGAAGGAATACACTTTTGTCCAAATTGACCTAATTTTTTAATCCGGGCATGATAACTTATAACACAACGTTTTATCACATTACAATCTAGTAACCCTCTAGCACACTATTTACGTAAGTGGTGCCTAATACACAAAGTGTTTTAACAGTTGGAAACCCTCCAATTTGATAAATGGAGGGTTTGCCACGGATCAAACACTTTTTGTAATGTATTAAACCTAATTAAGTTTTTCCAAGTTTTTTAATGCGTTAAGTAAACATTAGGAAATTGCTATTTGTAAGAAGTTTTTTAAGGGCTTCCCTTCCAAATGCTGATTCTTAAGGTATGTATAATTGGGAATGTTGCCAAAAATGTTTTCTAGGAGTAGAGAATGGTCCATGGGATCACTGCCTACTGATCCCAAAAGTTTGTTTAACTTTTCATTTCTATTTTCACAGCGACCTATTTTCCTTTTAGGGTAATGGGCTGCATTTTCTTTAAAAAAAATACTTTATTTAAAAGCAATCACTGACATGGTAGGGTGCTTACTCCAGCAAGCCACCATGCCTATGACTGCAGCCAATTGTAGTGGGATGCTATGTGAGACATACTTAATGCATAATAATGAGGCAGCATACCATGTGACCCACTATGACTCGGAAGTTTATGAATTGACTTATTAGTACGTAAGTCAGTTCGCAAAATTCTTTCCATTCACAAATAGTCAGTGTGCAATGTACCATCACTTTGTACTATGGAAAATTTATAGTGCACAGTTTAAAACATGGCATGTTTCTCTACATCGAAAATGGATACAGCAGTTCCTTTTTGATATCTAATTACATAATTTATCTAAGGCCTAATTTATCACAGTGAAATTATTGTGCATATGCCAGGGCAAGTCTGACAGTAGTCTTTCGCCTACAAGTGTAAACATGTGTGCGTATGTGTTCTTGCACAACCTGTGCAAAACACCTTAACCCAGCTGCACAACAGCTGACCTTATTTTAAAAAGGTTTGCACTGAAGGTAATAGCTCAAAACCAGCCAGAACTCACAAATCCACCAAACAAGCCAGCTGGTACAATCCAGTATTCAGCAAAACATAACGCATGTGTAAACAACTAAAAAGAAGATGGTGCACCAGCAGAGATATGCAGACCGAGCCACCTTCAAGTTAACCCTCAACAAATGTCACAAACAACTCAAAGATGCAAAAAAGGATGCCCTTACAGAGTGCATCAAGTCTAGCGCCAACCACACCAAGGAACTCTTCACCATCGTCAGAGAATTCTCCTGCCCAGTAGCCACCAAGAACATGATGTCTCCCACATAGGAACTTTGTGATGCTCTAGCAAATCACTTCCACAACAAGATTTCCACCATCTACAGGAACTTCAACCCCCAACCCACTGACCTCCTCAGCCTCCCTACTCCTACGGAAAAATCCTCTGACCAACATCTCACCGCTCCGGAACAGCTCAACACACCAAACATCACAGTCATAATGAACTTGTCCACTCAGGAAAATCCACCGACCCATGCCCCCACCGCCTCTTCAACCTAGGAAGTGATGAGATCAGCCACTAAATCACCACCATCTTCAACACATCCATCACCACTGCCACCTTTCCCGATACATGGAAACACACTAAGGTCAGACCTCTCCTCAAGAAACCCTTCACCGACCCCAGCAATCTCCATTAGTACCACACTTGCTGCTCCTGTAGCCCACCAAGGTCCTGAAGAAAGCCATTAAAGGTAATCTTACCAAGCACCTGGAGAGAACTGAGACTGCCTTAATCTCCACCACAAACATCTGCACCCTACTCAACAGAGGAGAATTGGCATCCCTGATCCTTCTTGACCCCTCCGCAGCCTTAAACACGTTTCCCAATAATCATGCATCAAGAGACTGCACCAGATAGGAATCAAGAGAGAAGTACTCAGATGCATTGCATCATTTCTCACAGGACACACACAAAGAATTAATCTCCCCGCTTTCACCTCACAACCCAAGAGCACCATCTTCGGCGCCCCCCAAGAGTCATACCTCAGTCTCACCCTCTGAAATATCTACATGACAGTGCCGGCTAACGTTGTCAGAACCCACGATATCAACATCATATCCTACGCCAACGAAAAAAGTCCATCCTTTTAGTCTCTGCAGACCCTACTAATATGAAGACCAGCTTACACAACTGCATGAGAAACGTCGCAGCTGGGATTAAGGACAACTGTCTGATGCTCAACACGGACAACACCAAAGTGCTGCTCTTTGGCAGCCACACCTCTCTCTGGAATGAAACCTGGTGGACAGGGGAACTCAGTCCCACCCTTGCACTGAAAGACTACGCCCGCAACCTCAGCATCACCCTGGACAGCAAACTCTTCATGAAACAACAGATCCCCGGCCGGCTTCCAAACTTTCCGCATACTCCAATGACTCTTCCGTGAACATGATTTTCTAAAGCGGGCGATGGCCAGAGTTTGTGAGTCATCATGGTCAGAATGCTGACATTTGAGAAGAGTTGCTGCTGGTCAAGTAGATTTTCTACTCAAGCTGCAGCAAAATGAACTCCAATGGGCGTATGTCCTTGCACAGCTGCATGGTGCCATTCACTCTGATTTTCAGTGCTTAATTGCAGCACAAGCAGCGCAAGCTGCATATTTTCTGCCTGTTGGCAGTGTTCTGAGAAAACGTGTGCCGTTTTTCTGTAATTCCTTACAAGTGAAACTCCACAAGTTCCGCCCACACCTGCATTAAATCGGACCCAAAGTCCTCATTAACACATTCATTAACAACAAACTTGATAAGGCAACAACATACTTGTGGGCATTTCAAATTAAAACGTCAGCAAAGCTCAGCAAGGTCCTCAACCTCCCAGCCGATGTAATCTTCAATCCTCCATTAAATCAGTCCCCTTTCTCTCATTAACACAATGGTATCACTATCCCAATCTAATACTACTTCATTAGAGTGAGGAATTGGATTGTTAGTAGAGCTGAGTGAAACCATACTCAAAGAACAGTCACAACCTTGTCAGGGTCAACCACAAAAAGTCAGTAAAGTAAAATGTGTTTTACTCTCTGGTAGCTTGGCACAAAAGCAGTTATTTTCAACTTAAAGGCAATGTGTATAGTATTTATTCAGCACACAAACAGCAACACAATAAAAATCCCCCACGAATTTGTAAAAGTAGTGTGAAATGTAATAAATTATTTGACAACGAAACAAGAAAAATCCTTTAAGTAGAACCAGAGATATGTAATTTATAAGACTTATGGTAAGTAAAGCACCTAAAAGCAAAAAGCGCCACTCACAGTTATCTGGTCGTGTGGGACCGGGTGCAAGTAAGATGTTGAGGCTGACCGCTATGGAGTGCAAGTGGGATATAAGGACCAAGTTAGTCTAGCTGAAAAAAGTTACTTTCTCAAAGTCATGCACAAATAGTCCAGTTCTCCATGTTGGAGACCACAGGGAGCAGGGAGAGCATTGCAGATGGTCATCCTGTACTGCTAAGAGCCGGCTGAGTGTCAAGGCAGTCATCTCTGTAGCACAAAATTGCCATAAGGCATTGCAGACGGTCATTGCTAAAGCTTTGCATTGATGGTAAACGCAAGCTGTCGATGCTGTCGATTTCATGCTGCCAGGTTTTCTAGTGGTTGCTGTAGCACAGAGTTGGGTTTACAGGAGATTTATGGTGTCTGTTTGTGGTCACGAAGCACCCAAAACCTGAGGAGTTCTCATTAGTGGTCAGAAGAGTGTATTCCAAGGTTCCAGGGCCTGGGGAGGCACCTCTTGGGAATCATGGGCTTACTCTTGCAGAGGTCAGCAGGGCTCAGACAGGTCCACTTGCAGGTACTGGTCATTCCAGTTGATAAGATGGGAAGTTGCAGGGTAATCTGAACTTTTTACTCAGTTCAGGTAGGTTGAGATAAAGGGAGCAGGCCAGTCTTTCTTCAGAGACGGCATGGCAGGCCCTCGGGCAACAGAACAGTACTCCGACAGCAGGGCAGTCCTTCTTCTGTAGTATGCACAGGTCCAGCAGTGTAATGAAGAGTTAGTCCAAGGCCCCAAATGTATACCTTGTGCCAGCTTTGAAGGTGTAGAAACCTCAGAACATCCCCCCACATCTGGTTATGTAATTTCCTTACTTCCTCTGCCCTGGTACCAGGATGTCTAGGGTCACAAGGGGCAAGTGCAAAGTTATTTGTGTGTCTGAGGCAGCTAATTTGATGTGCAAGTGTGATAGGGGACAGTTTTGTCCTTCTCATTAGCTCAGTGATAGCATAGAAAATGCATGTTTACGTATTGTTCTACGCATGTTAGCATTCGCGGCACCATTTTCTTTGCCGGCACCTATTATAATCAACACTTATATTCTGCTATTTCTAACAAAAGGCCTCAGTTACCTTCTGTTTCTCCATTGGTTAGGTTTTGCTTCACTAATGAACACACTGTTCTTATTAGCGCATACCTTTCCCTTTAGATATAGGGCTTCTCACCCTTGTCTAGTGGCGGGCACATGCAGAACACCCTTGAATACTAGATAGTGTGCGCCCGGCCTCAGAATCAAAACTACATTTTTTGAATTTCACTGTTTTACTGCATGTGCTTGAAATATTCCGTTGTGGGCGTGGCATTGTTGGTCCTGAAAAGTACATAACGTATCTTTATGCTTGCTGATGTCAGTCCCTCTGCAGCACTCCTAGGTTGACAGGGCTGACTGGGCTGACTGGGCTCCACTCTGAGTGTAATTGAATAAACAGATATTGGTTTGTATTCTCTTCCATCTGAAAGACTCTTCATTTGGTGTGAAGGCTGAGAGGTGGTCGTGAGTGACCGGGGTGACTCTAATCGGGCCACTTCCTTTATCAGGATGGCCCATCCTGCCAACACCTATTCCCTCTTTTTTCAATACATTCTGGAGGAATACATAAGGGCCAACTGTCAAACATACCTAGTCTTGTGGTTCAGAATACATGCTGCAGGCACCAAATGGTTAGGACAAGAAAATACCAACATTCTAAAAGTGGCATTTTTAGAATTATGATTCCTGAGACTCCAAACATGACAGTTCTACCTGTTCCCAAACATAAGGTTCCACTTAATAAATGTAATAGGGTAACCCAATGTCAGCATTTGAGAGAGGTGAACCTAGTAGTAGTGAACAACGAATTCAAGAGTATTTATTGCCAGGACATGTAAAACTTAAAAGTGCATGTCTAACATTAAAAATACAATACACCCTGCCCTGCGGGCTGTTTAGGGTCTTCCTGAGGAGTGCTTTTATATACTTACAAAGAAGGTTTAGGCCTGGCAAAGAGATGTATTTTAACAGGCCAAAATTGGCAGTTTTGACTGGGCACAGAAGACCTGAGAAATGTTTAAAGGCTTATTAAGTGGTTGACAGAATAAGTGCTACAGGCACATCCATAGCATTTAATTTCAGGCCTTGGATACAGATAGTAAATTATAAAAAGTATAAGTAAATTAAATGTGGCAACTGGGTGTAAGCCAATTTTACTATGTTTACAGGAGAGGAGTAAGCACAAGAACTTAAGCACTGGCACAGAGTCCTAAGGCCAGCTAAAATAAATCCAGCAAAACAGGAGTGAAGGTAAAAGGTTTGGGGGGAACCACACCATGGATGCCAGGTCTAACAATTAGAATGCTCTCCTGCCCCACCTTTGGTCTATAACCTCATTACCTGTTACCTGCTTTTAAAGCTGATCTTATAGTTCACCTTCTCCACTGTGAGTTAAGTCAACATTGGCATGTCCAAGTCTACACTATTTTTAGGCAGCCCCATCATCTACTGGCCACTGCTGCTTACACTAATCTTGGCACATTATTCAACTACAGTACAGCATATGTGCAATGTAATATATTAATGTGTGTACATTCTTTTTCCATCTTCTTATTGTTGATTCACAAAAATCAGTCAACCTCCTGACTTTATGTAACCCAACCTACCCAGGTGATCATCTTTTTTTATGATTCAAATAAATACACAAGTTTCACTACATGAAAAAACAGTGAGGGTGGAGGCCCAAATCAAACTCCTTAGAACTTGGCAGATCTTGCATGGGCCTCATCCGTGGCCCAGGCTGTTACTGCACTGTGTATTGGTATTAATACATTTACTTTTTAAATACAATAGAAGACTGTCCGTCCCTGCTCACAGCTATAGTAGGTAGCTGAATGAATTGTGGGATAAAAGACCACCGGCGGGTCCTCGTTCACATCTATTATATCTTCAAATACCTTATAAAGGCTTAGGCATTGACCTGAATATGAGCATACCCTAAAGTGAAAGCACGCATTAAAAACAAGGGCCAGATTTACTAAGCACTTACGTTCTCCTTGGGTCACTCAATGTGACACAAGGCAAAGCATGTGCTTATGTGACATTAACATAAATGTTTCACCAGCAAAGTAATGCAACAGAGTGCCTTTAATTGTCTTGTATTACACTGCGTGAGGGAGGTGTTACATGGATGGTTCTTGGGTGCCTTCACCCCTGTATTTTGACACAAACCTAGGTTTACTAAAGTCAGTAAACCTGGGTTTGTGTCAACATGGGGCACCCACCCGACATTTGTGAAACAAGGAGAAATACATGTATTTCTCCTTGTTACTTCCTCGTGGCATGCTTGATGAGGTCTGCAGAATACATACAAAGAGGAAAACACTTCTAGGGATAGTTTATTGTCCATGATTGTATCTCTTTCTGCCGGAAAACCATCCTGAACGCAGTTCAGGCACCCTGGTGTCATAATCCAAGGACCCCTGCATTGGCGCTAGGCTGCCACTAGTGCATCAGAGCAAGTAGATACTAGAAGTGTTCCATGTGGCACATTTCCTATCTCTCCATTTTCCACATCACAGTGTAGCAAATTCCCTTGCTGCTTTGCATGAAAGGGCCCTAGTGGCCAGGCTGATGCAAGCATTTGCTGAGTTCAAGAGGATGGCTAGAACGTAGGTGAAAACAAAGAGAATATTTGTCACAGATGTAGTAAAATTTCACATTTCTGCATATATTTGTTTTTCTTGAAATGTGGTGACTCTATATGTAGGGAGCACTGATAGCACACAAAGTCACACTAGACATTGCATTTTCCCCGTCAACTTTCAAACTGCTTCATTCATAAATTTTCCAAGAACGAAGAAAGATTAAGCATATGTCATCTGCTTTATGGTAAAACGTTGATCAGACTCCTGATCCTTAGACCAGTAAAAATAGATTCACTGTGTCATAAGCATAATCTCAAGATTAGACAAACACTCTGATCAATTTGATTTACCTCATGCAACTGTTGATTGCATCAATAAATTACAATACAAATATTGGAAATACATTACTAGAAAGAGAAGGGCCCTCTAGACTCATATCATTAAAAAGTAAGTTATTGTCAGGCTTTTAGGTAAATAGTTGCAAGCAAAATTGTTTTGTGCAATGATGTACTAAGAAATTGACAAAGAACATGCATTGGGATTGTGAGTTTCAAGTTGAATTCAAAACATGGTATGTGCAAAGATAAGAAACTCGGTCAAATATTTACTTGATGTATTGTACGTATTTATGCATTTAGGAGTATTATAAATTGAGATGCATGCCAATTGAGTTGCTCCAGGTCGTATCCAATCAAAGGAAAATAAAAGTAAAAACATGTAAATTACATTTCTGAAAACACAAAACTGTGTGTTGTTTCACACAAAGTGAGCACTAGAAGTGATAGAAGAGATATTTTATGGCATGTCTCTGCCACAAGTTTGGCCTGACATATCTTATAACACAAAGAAACCCTAATCATAGACATCTACCACTCAGCCTCCAATGGCCCGACTAAGATGGACCTGATATTCCACACTGAGAGACCGGAAGACTGGATCTCCTTGATCAGAAGGCAATTGTATATCGCCAAAACCACATCCACTTCCCACAGTTGCAAACTAACCTCTATACTCCCTATTAGCTCGGTTGGAAGAGGGTACACATGCGTGACCATCTACACGAACGGCACAGTCCTCATTCAGGCTAACAACAAGAACCTTGAAGCCTTCGACTCCCTATTTCCCACATTAAGATCAGCCCTCCCATCCCTACCGCACCCCGCCCCTATCCGCACCTCGCCCACATCCACTACCAACAGGGAAACCTTTGTCCCTCCCTTCCGCGATACCGACACGACCCTTCACGCTCCTCCTCTCCCCGCCACATTCCAATGCACGCTCACAGCCAACCGACCACAAGAGAAAACTCTAACCACTCCCTCAATTCTCCATGCCAGCCATGCTACTTCCCACACCTACCATATCCCTCAGCTTCGTAAGGATAACTATACCCCGCCTCCTTATGGGATCCCTCCCCAGCAAACCCACAGATGCATTATGCCGACAGGGACCACCCTCCCCACGAACCTCATCCCAGCTCTCAGACACTCAAAACCTTTCACTGTCCCTTCCCCTCCTCTATCTCCGACCTCTCCCTCGTTCCCGAAAAAGGATAACCCGACTTGTTCCACGATTAAGAGACCTCAACTCCTCAACCTGAACGACAACACCCTAGATGCCCCAACTCCTCCCTCGATTCCGTGTCACAGCGTCTCGTGGCTCTTGAAAGCCAGATAGATGTAATCTCCCGGGGCATAACAGAAATCCTCTCCAACCTAGGTATAGCCGTAAACACCTGAAACCCCATCCGAGTCTCCCCACTCCGTCAGCACCAACCGCCCCCCTGGGCTCTCAGAATCCACTAGTACCCATCTGCACGGCCCCCCTGACTGGGTCCCGGAATCATATGCACCTAAGGCCCCAAAAACCGGAGCACCCTTCCCTAAGACCAAGATCCATACTCAATCAGATACAAAACTCCCAACCTCAAGGCCCTCCAGAACTGAAGCACCAATGTCAGACTGTGAAGCAGACCTTCTAGCTGCTGCATACAACACTCCCGCCTCAGACTCTCTTAAATCCAAAATTCAGGTGATCACAGGACACCGGAAAGACCTTCCCTGCACCAAACCATTGAGACATCCTGTCCTGACCGCCATACCGAGGGCGACTAAAGATAGAACTACCAGAAATCAGATACCTTTCACTAACTGCCTACTAATCAACTGCAGATCGGCCTCGCTACACGCAACGGAACTAGCGGAGGCTATCCTCACTCATGATATTCACATTGCTTTCCTCACGGAGACCTGGTTGAATAAGTTATCTCCTCCCTGTCTAAACATGCTCGTACCACCTGGCTACTCCCTCATCACCAAAGACAGGATAGAGCAGCGAGGAGGAGGGGTAGCTATCATCCACAAGGATAGTTTGGCCATCTCGGAAACCACCTCTTTCGTCTACGATTCCTTTGAATGTCTATCCGCCATCATCAAGACTAAAGACAATGATTTGTTACCATGTCACCTGCTCTACCACTCCCCAGGCAGAAACCACGCTTTTGGAGAACAACTTTCCGACCTGATAACACAAGGTGCACTCGGCGACTCCAATAGCCTAATTCTTGGGGACCTGAATCTACGTTGGAACGAGACACACAACCCTCTAATCCAATCGCTATCCAGCCTCCTCGAGGATAACAACCTTAAACAACACTGCATTGAGGAAACTCATTACAAAGGAGCCACATTGGATTCCATCATTTCGCAAAAGAACTCTATCACGATCAACCACATACTTCCAGTCGACTGGTCAGACCACCACATGATCTTATTCCATATCAATCACCCCACTATCTCCTACCAACCTCCACACGACCCCCCAAAATGGATGAGAAGCATCTCCCAAGTACCCCTGGATACCCTGGCAGCGCAGTTAAGCTCACTTCTCCCGGACAACAAAGCCCACCTCTCCACCAAAGATCTCACGGATCGGTACAATTCCGGGCTAGGGTCCATTCTCGACAAGCTATCTCCACTAAAGCTCAAAAGAAGCAGAACCACTCCTTCTAGAACTTGGTTCAACGATGACCTCAACACAGAAAGGAGAATCCTAAGAGCCAAAGAAAGAAAATGGAGAAATAACCCGACTGCCGTCCTTCGTGACCAACTGAAATGAGCCCGTAGGAAGTACAACAACCACATCAAAAATAAGAAATCCAACTTCTTCCGCGAGGCACTGGACAAGGCCAAAAACAGACCGAAGGAACTCTACAGCATCATCAGACAACAAACCTCCAAACCAGTTTCCTCATCTGTACAGGCGTCTAAAGAACTCTGTGATAACTTTGCTCACTTCTTCAACGATAAGATAGCAAGAATCAAACTATCACTAGACATCAATGAATCACTCCCGAAGAAGAGCAGCTCGGCTGTAACCCCTGCCTTCTCTCACACCCTGGCTTAGCTTTCATCTCGTCCTAGAAACAGAGATAATCTCGCTGATCGCGTCCTCCAAATCATCAGCCCACATCTCAGATCCCATTCTTCCCCTACTAATCAAGAAATTGAAACACGCTTTTGCACCGATTTGGGGCAAAATCATAAACAGCTCCTTAAAAAATGGAGTGGTCCCTGATTGCCTAAAAATGGGACAAGTCACCCCCCTGCTGAAAAAACCCGGTCTAGACCCGACAGATCTGAACAATTTCAGACCTATATCTAACCTCCCCTTGCTGTCAAAAACACTTGAACGCTGCGTTCTTCATCAACTGACACAACACCTGGACAACATCAACCTTCTAGACCCCCACCAGTCTGGCTTTAGAAAAGGCTGCAGCACAGAAACCGCGATGCTGAACATCATAGATGACATCCATGGTTCTCTAGATTCAGACAAATGCTGCCTCCTCATTCTCCTTGACCTCTCAGCAGCATTTGACACAGTGGACCACAAACTCCTCATCAAGGCTCTCCAAGAAAGAGCTGGCCTCGGCGAGGTAGTTCTCAAGTGGTTCTCTTTCTTTATACACAACCGCACCCAATTAATAAAAATCAAGAACTTCACCTCCGAAACCCAGCAAGTTAACAAGGGCGCCCCCCAAGGATCGGTGCTCTCTCCACAACTTTTTAACATCGATATGGAACCGCTCGCCAAACTACTCAATAAAACCAATATCCGCTTCCACATCTACGCGGATGACACGCAGATCTATCTGGAAACCTCCTCTCTCACTGACATCCAAAGACTAAACGATGTCCTGAAAGATGTTCAAGAATGGCTAACAAACAACCATCTGAAAGTAAATCCAGACAAGACCGAGACACTCCTCATCCCGAACAAGGATGACAACCCCCAAATCACTGAATGGCTAAAGGCAATCGATGTGCTCAAAGGGAATCTTTCTCTAGCAGACTCTGTTACATCTCTTGGCGTCACCCTGGACCCAAACCTAAACATGATGAAACACATTAATAGCTCTGGCAAAAGTGCATTCTTTAACCTCAAACTTCTGAACAAAATCAAACCCTACATTCAAAATAAGGATCTCAAACTGGCCACTCAATCCCTGGTACTGTCAAGACTGGACTATGGGAACGCAATCCTAACAGGTATTCCTAAATCACACCTGGCACCGATCAAAAGAACATTACATGCGGCAGCCAGAATGATCACTGGCATCAAAAAATCTGATCACATCTCCCCGGCACTCAAAGAACTCAAATGGCTACCAGTAGAAATGTGAAGTAACTTCAGGACGGCCTGCCTAACCCACAAAGCCCTCCATACCGGCAAACCCGAATACCTGGCAAAAAAACTCAAAAAAGCTGGTCAAGCCAGGAATCTGAGAAGCTCTAACTCCCTCCTGCTCATCATTCCTAAAACCAGAAAAAAAAGAACAGCGAACTGCTCTTTCACGGGAAACGCCCCTAAAATTTGGAACTCCATCCCCACGCACATCAGAACCATTCCGTCCTTTGTGGAATTTAAAACCCAACTCAAATCCCTGTTCCTCATCCGTTCTCTTGGCTGTGGATAAGATGGAACAGCCTGCAACACCAGAACTTCGTCCCCGCATTGAACCTTGATACCAAAGAAGCTCTGCAGTACATTTATGCAGCTCTTACTATTACTCGTGGATTGTCAATACCTTTCTTATGTCATGCCTTTGGTGATTATATGCGATTCTATGACTGTAAAGTGTATTGAACCCTTGAAACCAAAGAAGCTCTTTAGTACACATATGCAACTCTCATTGTGACATTCGTTGATTCTACAAAACCCTTCATATGTCATGCTTTTGTTGATTATATGCTATTCTCGACTGTAAAGCGCTCTCTTACCTCTGGGTCTTGACAGCGCTATATAAAACTTCTAAAATAAAAAATAAATAAATAAATATCTTAAATAGTTGATGACCTGTAGTAGTAGTATTTTAGCACGTTAGACAGTAGTTAACATTTGTTTGTTACTGGAACTTTAAAGGAATATGCTGCTTTTTGACAAGAAATGTAGCGCCTTTTGTTGACACAAAGGTAAGTAAACAACAGAACATAATGCAATAACATAACACAAAACCACATGACAACACAATTAAAAACATAAAATGGCACACCAATACAGCCAAAAGAGATCAACCCATAACTCTTAGTGTGCAACATCATAACAACACAACACAATAACGCTGAAAAAAGGGTAATTACTGAATATCTTTCATAATTTCAATACTTTGATCCCAAGGATTTCTGCTACACTTTAGTTTAGTTAATTATTGGTGTTTAAACTGTTGTGCTGATGAATACTGAAGGAGTGCAGGTGTAGTTTGTTGAATTACAATTCTACAAATCCTATGATGGTATCCTAAGCATTGGTGGCAATTGTAATTATCTACCAGAGTATATCTGGCAATGCTCCCATGTTAAATACATTCAATACAGTGCATTACACCAGGGATACTCAAAATCTGGTTCAGAGGCAACTTGTGGCTCTCCTGCCCTTTACATGCAGCCCCCTGGTGAACAATAGGCTGCTGCAATTATATATATTTAAATATTATCTAAAGTAAAGAAATATAAGACACGGAGGTATCATGCGAAACATATCTTTAGAGGCCCATTAATTTTTAAGAGATTGCGCTACAACCATATATATGTTCACTGAAAATAACAAAGGTTACAGGGCCATTATTGTTAGGCTCAGATTTCACTCGTACAAAACCAGTGAAACTCAGTAGTTAAATAGTTACCTGAGCTAACTATAATTTACTCCCCTTCCCATGCACTGCTTATGTCCACACATATTACATCACTCATTACATGGTCAATGACATCACTGACAGCATCTCAAATGACATCACAGATGACATCCAATGTTCAGTACGTATTCTACACTATAACCGCGTCATGGAGCATGAGGAAATGTCACCAGTGGCCTTGTGTGCATTTTGGCAATGTGATTGTTCAAGGTGCCACTTTATCCACTCTTTACTATATGAAGCAAGTGTTTCTTTGCTTGCTGGAGGTGTCCTTATATTCTTCGGCCTCAAGAACTCCTCATCAAAATCAGCAGGAAAAAGCGCTGGGGGGGGCGCTTGTTAATCTGTTCATCTTCCTGGCAGAAGGCAGGAAGACCTTTGGAAACTACTACTAGTCCTATCAAAACTGGACTACGGGAACGTTATCCTTACAGGGACACCAAAAGCTCACCTAGCCCAACTAAGGTCAGTCCTTAACATTGCTGCTCGACTCATAACAGGGGTTAGAAAGTTTGATCACATCACATCATCCCTCCACTCCCTCAACTGGCTACCCATTGAAGGCAGATGTATCTACAAATTGGCCTGCATCACACACAAACCCTTCCACTCCCATTCCCCCAACTACCTAAACAGCAAACTGGTCAAAGCTGGAAGATCCAGATCGCTGAGAAGCTCCTACTCACTTCTTCTCATCCCTCTGAAATTCAAAAAGTCAACCACTCAGTCCAGATCCTTTTCTGGTAACATACCCAGGATATGGAACTCACTCCTGACTGACCTCAGATGCAACCCCTCCTTCCCGTGCATCAAAAGGGACCTGAAACTCTTTCTCCTCAAGAAATACCTTACCGCCCACATTAATGAATCAAGACTCAAATAACCTAGTTGACTCCCTGCTCATTTGACCATCATGAATAAGTAGAGTTTCGATTTCTTCAACCTCTGGAGCTCCCCGCTATCCTTCACTATATGCCTAATTATAATGTGTTGCTTATATCCTCATGCACCCTTATATCCTGCTGTGCAATGTATGCCTAATTATAATGTTTAGCTTGTATCTTTATACATCCCTATGTCGTGCTATGTAATGCACCTATGTATGTAAAGCAATCTGATACCCCCGGATCTAGCTAGCGCTATTTAATACCTTTAAGAAAAAAAAAGGAGGGCTGGGCCAAATGGGAAAGCATCCATGTGATATCCACATTTTCATACTCCTAGCATTTAAAGGGAGAAATATGGACTCAACTCTCACCAAGAGAGGACAAAAATAGTCCACTCCTCACAGTCACTACAGATTGTGCTCCAAATAGATCAATGATGCAGTCACCTCCACAAAGGACTTCAGTATGGAATTGCAGGGAAAACACACTTGCTATACCTTCACCAAGCCCAAGATTTATGATCATATGTCCTTTACAGAAGTTGAGTTTCAATGGGGCCCCCTGCTATGTTTATATGTGTAGGAGCTTACTATTGCGATTTTTTTTAAATGAGCATCAGGGCCAGAACAGACCTGGGGCTCCCATAACCAGGGGCTGCCTTGACTTAACAGGGGGGGTGAGCTGTGTGACCCCCTACATAGACTCCATCCCAGGGGCCTGGCAATGTCCCTGGGTACCCTCGAGCTTGCCCATTGCCCCAAGTGTGCATGCTGAGTACTGCAGGGGAGCCTCAAGGCCCCCGTGGTTCCAGCTGCTCCCACCCTATAGTCCTTGCATGCAGCTCCCTGTGTATGACAGCAATAATTTCATCTCTTTCCCTACCCAAATGTCTGTGGTCAGGGAAAGAGAGGAAACCTCTGCTTTCAGCAAGTAGGAGTGGCTAGGCAACTCCTGGTCCTGGAAGAGGAGTGCTTGATTTTGCTTTTGCTTGGAGGGAAGCCGTCAAAGCCTCATGTGGCCTGCCTCCATTACTAAAACATAGCCCTGGGGAGGTGGTTGTCCCCAGGGCTTCTAGGAAGCCCAGGAGGGTGTCTGTGCAGCCCCCTTCATTATTTAAAATAGTGCATCAGGGAGGTGGTGGTTCCTGGGGCTTAAAGAGACTCAGGAGGAGGGCCCATCCCATCTTTATGAAATGCCACTGGGACCTGGCCCAACGGGGGCCCTTTTTAAAACAAGTGAAGTGCAGGAGCCCATGTTTCCTTTTTTCTTTTTTGCTGTGAATTTGCAAATTATTAAAATGTGATGGTTGAAATGTTGGCAGTCAAACAGAGCCCTGCAGCTCTCTGCACAAGCTCATCATTATTCACAAATGATTTGAGGTCTTAGATACACAAATTTGGATTTCCTAATTGCGCAACAAATACTGAATGGATTTACACCAAATAACTTTTTTTACCCACCTCTTTCTCAGCCCCCACTTGATGGATCACTTCCATAATTTCCATGCCCAACTAGAATTGCGAATGCACTCATTTGGTAAAATTCCCGGAAGATTCGTCAACCAAAAATGTTTTTCCTATGAAACATGGTACTAGCTATAACTACCTACTGGTGCCCGCCACTAGGTAATGTATTTATACACATGTATATATCTAAGTATGTATGCGTATATCTGTCAAGCGTGGGCCCAGAAAACTGGGGGGTCCCAACATACATTTTCTTCATGCAATTTCCTGTAGGAATTTTTAATACGGCAAACCCCTGAATGAAATTACACCAAATCTGGCAGAAAGCTGGCTCTTGGTCCAGAAAGGGGCCTTTTTGTGAATTGGTGTAAATCCATTCTGTAGTTTTGTAGTTATTTAAGAAACAAATACATTTTTCCTCCCCTGATTCCCTGCTGAGATCTGATTTGCTGCAAACACTTCAACCAGGAAGTGTTGGCAGTCACCTTTGGCACAGACTCAGCAGAGTCCCGGGAAAAAATGGTTAAAAAACCACAAGGAGACAGGGTAAGAATACCCTGACGTCCTAGGCCTAAACCTTTTCTTTTGTAATTTTTCCTGTGAAATCATGGTGGATCCAATCATTTGCACCATGTTGTTTTTTTTTAAACGTGCATGGTCTACTGTACTTGTTTTTTAATTTGTCATCCGGGTGGGTGAGGTCCAAGGTGGTGGATTTTAAGTTATAAAGGGGGGCATGCGTTGCCCCCCTCCTCAGGTTGTTTTCCACCCAAGAGACTATCACCTACCAGCGGCCAGGCCAATTTGCAAAATGAGGAGCAGGTCCATGCAGCCCGCCTCCCAGGCCATATTTGGCTCTAGGGACCACCACCTCCCAAGAGTTGGAGGAAAAGAGAGTAACAGGCTTGGAAACACATATCCAAGAGTTGGTTATATGAATAAGGGCTTGGTGTATGCTGGTTGTGAGAAGTGAGAAAGAAGAAAGGAGAAAATGACATATATGTTTCAACCATTGGTAGGGCAGTGTTGCCCAACTGTCTGTAGGAAGAGATGCCATGGTGAGAATGTTCAGGCAGTCTTGGTTCAACCCGAGACTTTGCAAGATTGCAGAAGCAATGTGCCATCGGTGTGCCACGTGCCAACACATGAATGCTAGAAAGAAAACTGTTGTTGCTCTGAGACACATTGGCAGGTCAAGGGGTCCTTTCGATCGGATCCAATTGTATTTTGTTGAGATGCCTGTGTGTAATGGATTGAGGTACATCTTAGTTGTTGTGTACATAATTTCCCAATGGGTGGAAGCTTATTCAACTAGAAGGTGTGATAGTCTTACTATTATTGAGGGAGCTCTTGCCTAGGTTTGATTTCCAACCACATTGGCATTGGATAGAGGAACACACTTCCACAACAAAGTCATGAAAATACTGTGTACCGCCATGAATGTGGACCATAGACTGCATCGTAGTTACAGGCCAGAAGCATCTGGCATAGCGGAGGAAATAAATGTCACGTCAAAGGCGAGACTAGAGAAGGCAAGTGCTTCAACATCATTAAAATGGACTGATGCATTGCCCTTGGTTCTGATGACTTTGCGCAGCTTTCCTGACAGGTGAACTGGGTTATCTCTGCATGAAATTTGATGGAAAGGGCTATTTGCTTGCCTACAGTGCAAGTGACTGCTTTGCTCAATAACACAGATGACTTGATCCTGGACTACTGTAAAGGATTTGCTGATGTGGTTCATTCTGGGTCTCATCAGGTTGAAGCAGCAACTGCACAGACTTCGTAAGACCTCTGTCATGACAAGAGCCCAGCGGATTGGGTGCTTGTTCGAAAGCATGTAAATAAAAACTGTCTTGACTCTCCATGGCATGAACCATATCAGGTGATATTGATGAGCAATACTGCTGTGAAGTGTGAAGGAATACCAAACTTGGTCCATGGTTCCCATACTCGAAGAGTCATAGATCACTCCGAATAAACAGCTTCTCTCCCAGAAGTAATTTCCGCCTTGACCAAGAGGTCACAGGAGAGGGCAAGTAAAGCTGTGGATGTTCCTGACAAGGCTGGAGATCCAAAAGGTCAAGCTGAGTAGGTTCGAGCTACACAAGACCCAGGTATAGACTTTGAGGGAGATGGTACCATTGTGAGTTGCATAAAGTATGCCTCAGAAGAAGAGACTGGTATCGAAATCGGTTGTGCTACTCAAGGGAAGAGGATGCCGCAAATGAAATGAGGGCTGTAAGACAGAAAAGAAGGAACCTGAGACTTGCATCTGAAAGAGATTTTGCACCAATAAGTGAATCTTCCAGGTTTGACCTGAGTGAGTCTGAGCAGGGCACAGAGAGTGTAAGGAGGTGCAGAAGGGCAAGAGTGCCGTATCGAAGATATTTCTCTCTCGAGTTAACTTATCTAATTACCAATTCAGGGGATTGCGAGGTCTGAGACTTTGATACTGAATGTCGAGATCCCGCTGAGAGTTCCTGGAATAGAGGCTAATGCAATTCTGTCATTGACTGTGCTTTATACACCAGAGTTATTTGGTTTACGGATTCAGGAAGACATTGAATTTTCGAGCTTCGGAGCTCAACCACCTCTTCATGAGATTGCAGCATTCAGAGTAGAACTGTTACTGTGAGTAATTGAGGAGATAGGCTCTGATCTCATAAGGGATGTAAATTGAACTCTTGAACTATAAAATAAGAATTGCTTGAAAGAAGATAACCTAGGCCCAAGTGAAAGAAGGATAGAAATAGGGACTTTCATTTAGAAGAAGAGGGCTAAGGAAGTTTTCCAAGCTGTGTAAATATTGTGCCAAAAACTGTTATATGAACTTTCTGAGATCCAAAAGGAAGTTGCTCAAGGACTTTGTTGCCAGTGCATAACGGTGCAATAACGGTGATGGATCAAGCCCTGATCTTTGGACTGGGTAAGAGTGGTCTGCTTAATTCAGACACTCTGTTCATCACCACCCCCTTTTCTGTATCGTTTTTGGCCACTATAGGTGTGGCAGGGTATACTCAGACATGAGTCCCTTTCTCACTGCTCCATCAGGATTCAAGCAAGCCGGGCCGAAGAGGCTGAAATGCCAGAAACCGGTCCCCGGTAGCTTGTCTCCTTTCTGGTGAAGAATTTGCTTGGTAGTTTGGTCTGCCCTGTTCCCATGATGCACTGGGCCAGGGACAGACTAATTTGCATATAGCCAGGTTCTGAGCTGGGATGGGGCAGTGAGATAAATAACGGTGATGGATCAAGCCCTGATCTTTGGACTGGGTAAGAGTGGTCTGCTTAATTCAGACACTCTGTTCATCACCACCCCCTTTTCTGTATCGTTTTTGGCCACTATAGGTGTGGCAGGGTATACTCAGACATGAGTCCCTTTCTCTCTGCTCCATCAGGATTCAAGCAAGCCGGGCCGAAGAGGCTGAAATGCCAGAAACCGGTCCCCGGTAGCTTGTCTCCTTTCTGGTGAAGAATTGGCTTGGTAGTTTGGTCTGCCCTGTTCCCATGATGCACTGGGCCAGGGACAGACTAATTTGCATATAGCCAGGTTCTGAGCTGGGATGGGGCAGTGAGATAAATAACGGTGATGGATCAAGCCCTGATCTTTGGACTGGGTAAGAGTGGTCTGCTTAATTCAGACACTCTGTTCATCACCACCCCCTTTTCTGTATCGTTTTTGGCCACTATAGGTGTGGCAGGGTATACTCAGACATGAGTCCCTTTCTCACTGCTCCATCAGGATTCAAGCAAGCCGGGCCGAAGAGGCTGAAATGCCAGAAACCGGTCCCCGGTAGCTTGTCTCCTTTCTGGTGAAGAATTGGCTTGGTAGTTTGGTCTGCCCTGTTCCCATGATGCACTGGGCCAGGGACAGACTAATTTGCATATAGCCAGGTTCTGAGCTGGGATGGGGCAGTGAGATAAATAACGGTGATGGATCAAGCCCTGATCTTTGGACTGGGTAAGAGTGGTCTGCTTAATTCAGACACTCTGTTCATCACCACCCCCTTTTCTGTATCGTTTTTGGCCACTATAGGTGTGGCAGGGTATACTCAGACATGAGTCCCTTTCTCACTGCTCCATCAGGATTCAAGCAAGCCGGGCCGAAGAGGCTGAAATGCCAGAAACCGGTCCCCGGTAGCTTGTCTCCTTTCTGGTGAAGAATTGGCTTGGTAGTTTGGTCTGCCCTGTTCCCATGATGCACTGGGCCAGGGACAGACTAATTTGCATATAGCCAGGTTCTGAGCTGGGATGGGGCAGTGAGATAAATAACGGTGATGGATCAAGCCCTGATCTTTGGACTGGGTAAGAGTGGTCTGCTTAATTCAGACACTCTGTTCATCACCACCCCCTTTTCTGTATCGTTTTTGGCCACTATAGGTGTGGCAGGGTATACTCAGACATGAGTCCCTTTCTCACTGCTCCATCAGGATTCAAGCAAGCCGGGCCGAAGAGGCTGAAATGCCAGAAACCGGTCCCCGGTAGCTTGTCTCCTTTCTGGTGAAGAATTGGCTTGGTAGTTTGGTCTGCCCTGTTCCCATGATGCACTGGGCCAGGGACAGACTAATTTGCATATAGCCAGGTTCTGAGCTGGGATGGGGCAGTGAGATAAATAACGGTGATGGATCAAGCCCTGATCTTTGGACTGGGTAAGAGTGGTCTGCTTAATTCAGACACTCTGTTCATCACCACCCCCTTTTCTGTATCGCCAGTGCATAAGTGGCGGGGAAAGAGACTCTGTGTGTTGAAGCTCTTACAGCTACAATCCAAGCGACTTTGAAAATGGAGTCTGGAGATTTGAACCGTAGACACAAATGTATTATACGTATATTTATTGTAGGAGTAATCATAGTGAAAGCTGTAGTCATTACTGACTCCATTTCAAGCGTACACAAAGCTGAGGAACAGGGAGTGAGGGTACATGGGACATCCACACCTACCACTGTTGCCTCAAAAGTAGGTACACAAGGATCTGATAAAGGATTATTGAGCAAACTAGTCACTTTCTGCATGTAGATTTATCTAAAGGTGATTAAACAGTGAATGCTTATGCTAACCTGCTGTATAAATATGTGAATACCATGGGTGTGTGGGATTTTTATGTGTGTATGCAATTGCCTTCTTCAGTTGAGGGAGGGATTAGTTATTATCACTTGCCCTTGACGTATGGCATTCCATGCACTTTGGTCCTTAGCATGTTTTATGGAACAAGTCATTACAAGTACTATTTCTTGAATTATGATTCGGTACTCTCAGAAGTTCCAGTCTATAAACACCTGAACAAATATGATTATTACAAGCAGGACGAGAGAATGGGAACGCATTTTGTACCCACATTAACATTAGATAGTGCTCACGTGCAGAGACACAACTACCTGCACATTAACCGCCATAGAAAAGAAATTTGTAGATCAAGTAGAGGATGGACATAGAGCCCTAACAGTTGAGCTTAATAGTAGGGAAGGAAACTTTGAGTGGACCAAGGAGGAGTTAACTCACAGGGCTAAGGGAAGCTATGGTCCTATAGCTCTAGATTGGGAACAACGAGGCAAGCTTTGCATGTGTCAAGCTCAGCGTTGTTATGACACTATATTTGTGGGACAGAGTGTGTGTGATCATATTTTTCTAATTGATGGTTCCTCAAAATGTTTCTTCAAGAAGTGGTGCAAGTGGTGCCAGGAGTACATTTTGTATGTGGGAAGAATGCATATGTTCTGCTTCCAAACAATTGGTATGGTACTTGTTATTTGGCAGTTGTAATTCCTAAGATATATCATGTTAGAGATTTGGAAGGAAATGTGAACCATAGACAGAAATGTAGATTGAATGCTGGTGAAATTGCAGGAGACATTTTTGGAGCAATGATACCTAGTGTGGGTGTGGTGCTGAATGACATCAAGATCAGAAGGCTGTCTACCATTGTAGGTAAGTTGTTGGTTAACACAGCTCAGTGATTGCTACTCATAGATGAGGCAATTGTTTCAATATGTGATGTGATGTGAAGAGGAATTTCTATAGCGCACTATCGCTCCGAGGAGCATCTTGGCGCTTTTGACTTGTGTACTCCAAATGGTAAGAGTTGTTATTCTCACAGCATCGTTCAGGTCTTAAACCAGTGTTTTGCAGGTTGTGTCTGCCAGGCCATAAACCCACGTTTTAAGGGATTTCCTAAATTCACTTTCACAGGTGATTTCACGAATTTGATAGGGCGGTTGTTCCAGGCTATAGCTCCTCTGAAAGCCAATGTTTTTCCTTCTCTAGTAGCGAGTCTGAACTTTGGAACGACCATCAAATTAGCTGTTGACGATCTCAATTCTCGGGTGGGGTAATAGCCATTGAAGTTTTTGAACAAATATTGTGGGCCTCGTTCATGGAAGGCTCTAAAGGTAATTATTAGGACCTTAAACAGGATCTGCTTTTGGATGGGGCGCCAGTGAAGCGTTTCCAGTGCTGCAGAGGCTGAGGTTTTTCTGGGCCATTTAAGCACTAATCTTGCCGCAGCGTGTTGGACCATTTGCAGCCTGTGCAGGGCGCAATAAGAGCGATGGTGATGCAAAACCCTCTTGCTTTATATGTGTTATAGGGAAAAGAGGGCAGAGTCTGTCTGATGCTGAAGGTCCAACAGTGTTGTAATTTCATCCCTTGCAAAAGTAAACATCTGAGGGGCTATATCAGTAATATCACTGAGGTACATCATGAAATACATGACCAGTCAACTGAGGGAGTTTTTTACAAGAATGGAAAGAAACTGTGAGAGGGGAAACAAGGCGGCAGGTTGACGCCCGTCGCGCGACCTCGCAGCACCGGAGAGAGGGAAATGGAGTAATGCAAGAGGATTTCGGCGTAATTTAGTGAATCAAACTCAACGAGTATATTATGGTGTTGTAGGTAAGCCGTTTAAAAAAATGGAATTTAAAGAAAAAGTTGAAAAACAAATGAGTAAGGAGAGATTGACCTACCATTTATGGGCATAGACGCAGAATTCAGCGGAGGAGCCTGGAGCAGAGTGGCGGCTCACTGGAGGAAGACGCAGGTTGGCTACCTGTTTGTTGGGTTCCGGGTGATAGGAGGAAGCCGGCGAGGGAGAGGTGCAGGAAACGTAACGATGACAGTGAGGCGGACGAGCAGGCTCTCGCTGGTGTGCATTAGAGGAGACCTGCCGAGAGCGTGAGAGGAGCCGGGAGGGTAGCAGGGAGAGAAGCTCGAGTTTGAGCGGGAGCCCAGAGAAGGTAAAGTGGAGAGTGTAGAAGCAGATGGAAGAGGCCCCCCACTTAGAGGTATTGACTACGGTTGTTGGTAGTAAGAGAGCGGGAGGAGAGATTTTATCGCCCACCACTACTGTCACAGAAGTAAGTAATTGCTTGCAGAGAGAGGTGGATGTCCTGCAGAGAGAGACAGATAGTCCGGATTTAGCCCCAGGTAATGAATACAACTTATATGGTGGGGTAACTGTGGCAGAAAAAACCTCAAGAGTGGGAGGACAAACTGGGCAGGATACGCAGGGCATACAAAGTAAAAAAGATATCTGGTGCATTTAATTCCAGAGCCAGTCGGAGGAGTAATGTAATGTAAATTGATACTTGTATAGCGCACTACTCAGCCGCAAGGGTCTCAAGGCGCTTGTACGAATACCACTGTGGAACCCATGTTGGCTTTCCCTATGAGGTTTCCACTCCTGGGCACCCCCAAGGTGGAGGCCAGGCATCCTCAGCTTTGTGGGGGCTGTTGTGGAGATTAAGCAAGCTATTCCCCAGAGTTGCAGAGTGGGACTCCATGATTGGAATAGGCACTGAGGCGAGAATTATCAGATCAGTGGAATTTTGAGCCCAAGACCCGCCGAGGCGGGGAATTGAACCCTGGTCCCGGGCTAGACCTCTGCATCAGGGTCTGCCGCTCTAACCATTGAGCCACTCTTCTCCTCTCCAGGAGGAAGAACTAAAGTGAAAGCGGAAAGTGGAGGAGTCCCAGCCCTGGCCCCTGTCTCCCCGAGGAGAAAGGGGGTAAAATCAGGAGGAAAACTTAATCAGTGTGGCCCTAAGGTGTCATGTACGTATACAAACCCCCTTCCATCCCTTAGCTCCTATTTCCAGATAATGGAGCAGATCACATCACGACTGGAGAGGGGAGTAAGAGGGCACTATCTGCTGCACCAATACGGTTGGAAAATAGATTTTCTGTTTTGTCGGAGAGGCCTGATAAGGAGGTGCAGGAGGAAAACATGACTGAGGGGGGAGATGAAGAGGTGGAGGGTCGCCCTAGTATTACACCATCTACCACTCATTGGGTGTCTCCTCCACCTACTCAAAGATCTACCTTAAAAAATGAGACTCAGAGGACTTTGAAAAGCAGCAAGGTGCAGCCACAGGCACAGGCTCAGGCTCAATCACAGCCACAGATATAGGTTCAGGTATAGAGACTGGCTCAGGACCGAGTGTAGGTACTGAAGGGATGGTTGAAGAATTTGTAGGAGGGGTGGAGAGCCAGAGAGAAAGAGGTTTCTGAGTTTAAGGCAAGACATCCTGACAAAATTTGAGATCTCTGAGACAAATCAGAGAGGGATTCAGGATAAATGTGAGTCTTTGGGAGGAAAATTTGATGGTATAGCACAGCGGACTGTAATACTGGAAGTGAAAGTGAAGGTTTTGTCAGAAGCTGTGACTGAAGGAAATTAGAAAAATTTAAAACAGAATAGAGCGCTATTGGAAGACATAGAGAGGCTGGAGATGCAGGCTAGACTTAATAACTTGAGACTTCTTAAAATACCAGAAGGAGGACATCAAAGCTTTTATATGTAAAGTATTAAGAGAAGGGGGTCTTGAGAGATAGACCGGACACTGAGTTATAGAAGGAGAGTCAGAGACTTCATAGGGACCCCTTTAGATTGAGTCCAGCTAGGAAGGTGCAGAGAAGAATTCTGATAAATTTCCAAGCATATGCAGTGAAGAAATTGGTGTTGGGAAGAGCTTTGAAAGAGGGAGTTTTAAAATATGAAGGATTCATAAGGTCAGATTTGGGCAAGAGAACAGCACAGAGGCAGGGGGATTTGGGATCTCGAATGAGTGAGCATCGGAGGACGGGAACCCAGGTGCAGATGAAATTCCCAGCATTGCTGAAAACAATGTGGCACAACAAGATGTATAACTTTCACAACCCAGAAGAAGTTGATGTTTTTCTGTCACAGATGGAGGGTTGAGTATTTTGGGTATAGTGTATGGGATATGGGATAAAGCGGCAGGTTGTAAAGTTTGTGTATAGACGCTGTTTTCTCTTTTTTTTATTTTTCATTTTTGCATTTAGATTCTTTCTATTTGGGAATGGTGGGATCACAAAGGGTGGTTTTGCAGCACCTAGGGAGTAAAAAGGGGGTTTCCCTGGGAGGTGGGGGCACAGGGTGTGGGGAGCAAAGGAAAAAATTAAAAAACAAATGTCCTCAGGATTCTAAACTTGAAAGGGAAGATGAAGAAGAATAAACACAATACAGGGTATATGCCAAAAGAGATAGAAAACTGTGGGGAAAGTAGAGTAGAATATGGATAGTTCCAAAAAAGTAATTTTTTTACATGGAATGTAAATGGTGTAAGGGGTAGAAAAAAGGCACATACGGTGTTAGACTTTTTAAAGCAAAGTGATGCGCAAATTATTTTCTTACAAGAGACGCACCTCAGTGTTTTTGTCAGGCACGTTGGGTCCAAGAGGTGTTGTCTTCAGACCAAAGGGGGAGTTCTAGAGGTGTGGCCATTATTATAAGGAGTAATTTGGGAATTAGGGTGGTGAAATATGAGACTGATACGATGGGGAGATGGTTAGTGGCCACAATACTCATACAAGATAAGTCTTTGGTTTGTGCAGTTTACTATGGGCCTAACGAGGATAACCGAGGACCTTTAGTAAAGCTTGAAGCTTGTTTATTCGAAACAGAAGCCCCTGTGATTTTAGGAGGAGATTTTAATGTGGTTCTTAATGAAGAATTAGACAGAACATATCATATGAAGTATGTTACTCCACCAAAAGCCTTTGCTAGATTAAAAAGTATGATACAAGTATTTAATTTGGTAGATATTTGATGTAATAAGAACAAGGGAATAAGGGATTTTACCTATTAAAGCAAACAATATAGACATCATTCCTTCTTAGATTATTTCCTTGTAGACCAGGCTTTATAAGCGGACATATACATAGTATCACATATTCCAGCAATTCCATCAGACCACTCTGCAGTGGTAATGTCTGTAAATCTCCACCAAAAGCAGGGGCTAAGGAGGTGGATGCTAGATAGGACCATATTACTGGATGAAAGAGTGATTAGAGATTTGGGAAAAAAACCTGAGGAATATTTCCAGATAAATGTAGGCTCGGCAAGTGAGCAACTGGTCTGGGATGCCTTGAAGTTTATAACAGTGAGGGGAAAGAAAGACAGCAAAACACGACGAGGAGAGCAAAATAAGTGAGATCAAGATGAAAGAGAGAGATTTACAGAAGGCTTCCTTAGACGGTGCAAGCAATGTATCTCTTTTGGCTAAGGATTTAGAACATTTGCAGGCTAAATTTCAGGCGCAACTGGATAAAAAACTACTTGATAGGTGGAAGGTGAGCAAGCTTCAACATTTTGCCTATGGAGAAAAATGCAGCTCTCTGTTGGCTTGGAAGGTGGAAGCAGACAGAACTAGGAACACAATGAAAAGTTTGAAAAGTAGAGAGTCAGGGGAGGAGTTATGTGTAAATGAATATATAGGCCGGGAGGCTAGAGAGTTTATGAGTGAGTTGTACAAAGAGGATGTATTCCCTGACCAAGAGAGGATTTATAAGTGGTTAAGACAGACAAGGCTCCCACAGTTGGCTGAAGAGCAGAGGAGAGACTTGGGAAAGGAGATAAAAGAACAGGAGGTAAGGATTCAGTGTAGAAAAATGGCTAGGGGACAAGCAATTGGACAAGATGCCCTTCCAGTGGAAGTTTACCTATGCATATTAGCTTACATGATACCTGCCTTAACGTCAATGTGTAATAGACTGTACAGTAGGGGAAAAAATATTCCTAGCTCCTGTCAGAAGCCACGATGACGTTAATTTTAAAACCTAACAAAGATCCACAGAAGGTCTATTCTTACAGACCTATATCCCTTTTAAATGCCGATTATAAGATTTACTCCGGAATTGTGGCATCACAAATAGCTAAGGTGATAAAAGGGGTTTTATTCCTGGGAGGCAATTGAATGAGTTAACTTTTCAGATGATTGGAGCTGTGGATATGGTAGAAGTACGAAATATCTCCTTGACTGTAGTGGCAGTAGATGCTGCTAAAGCATTTGATCAAGTGAATTTGAGGATCTCCGGGAGGTTTTAATCAGTTTTAACTTTCCAATAAATATGGTGAAGGCGGTGTAAAATCTGTATCAGAACCCTAGAGCTAAAGTGTAGGTTAATGGGGAGTTAACAAACCGGTTTAGTATAACAAGAGGCACAAGACAAGGATATCCCTTGTCTCCGCTTTTATTTAACCTATAAATAGAGCCTTTTGCTAACTTAGGGGTCGATTAGGATCGCGGATTTTCCGCATCCTCCGGGCCGGCGGAAGCCACCGCCGGCCCGGAGGATGCGGAAAATCCGCTGCGGACCCACCAAAGACCCACCGCCAAATTAGGATGGCTGGTGGGTCTTGGTTTCAGTCCGACACTTTTCCGCCGCGGTCGGCTTACAACCACGGCGGAAAAGCTCTAACATGTCTGGCGGTGTCTATCAGACACCGCCAGGCATATTAGGATGTCTGGAGTACTATGCCCTTCCACGGCGGCATTTCCACCGTGGAAAGGCATATGGACTTTGGTTTGGGGGCCCGTTATGGGCCCCCACCGGTGATGGGGGTAGGGGGTGCACATGGGGGGTACCTATGGTACCCCTCTGCCTTTGTGTGCACAAAGCGGCAGGCACTGCGCGGTGCCTGCCACTTTGTGCATGCAAATGCACTGCTTACATTTTTAACATTGCGGCGGGTGCTGCTTCAAGCCGCACCCGCCGCAATGGAAAAAATAGAGGATGAGACCGCCAGGGTGGCGGTCACATCCTAATTGCACAGGAGTGAACGCCGCAGCACATGCGGTCGTTCGCTCCTACTCAGGGCTCGCGGACGGACGCAAGTCCGTCCGCGATCGTAATGTGCCCCTTAATTAGGGCAGATACCGTGATTCTTCCATTTAACTCTAATGGGTTTGAAGTGAAACTGGGATTATATGCAGATGATCTGATTATATATACAATTAACCCCCAAGAGGCAATATCCATTCCGATGAGAAAGACGGAACATTTTGGCTCAATATCTGGCTACAAGATCAACGTAGACAAAACAGAGATTATGAAATGGAACCAGAGAATAAACATTCAAGGAGCCAAAACTAAAATGCGATACGTTGGGGTGATAATCACGCAGAAGTTTGAGGATATCCCGAGAGTAAATTGGAAGAAAGTAAGTCAGGAGATATTGTGTTTATTGCTAAAATGGGCGAATTTACAATTAAATATCTATGGCAGGGTAAATCCCATAAAGATGGTTATACTCCTGAAAGCTACCTTTCTTTTTAATTCTATCCCTCTAACTTTTAGTAAAGAGGATATAGCTATGTTACAGGGGAAAATTGGTAGTTTTATATGGCCACAAAGGGCCCAAGGATAGCTTGGAGGAAGTTGAGGAAGAAACCAGGGGCAGGGTATTGGCATTACCAGACCTGTTTTCTTATTGCTATGCTTTCCATTTAAAACATTTCCATATTCTAGCAAATAAGACCGATAGGTCATCATTGGGCTTATTCTTTGCAGCAATGCTTGGGGAAGTCAATCAAGGCCAGCATTACTTCTTGTTTAAGTATGGAGACACAAAGTTTTAAAAAACGGTCAAATTGAAGATTTTAAATACTACATTAAAAACATGGATGTATGTCCAGAAACAACTGCGACTTACATATTATTCTGCACGGGCACTGATTTAGGCATCTCCGGGCACCCCCGAATGTCTGAATGACCAATTGAGCCAACCATTGAAAGTAGCATATTTTATTGGGCAGACCTTCTGAAGGAAAATAGTTTAGTGAGTTTTCATGTGTGCTGTGGAATTTGTTCTTTCTCATCATTTTGTGTTGCAGGTGAAAGAAGCGTTCTTGTTAGCTAGAAAAATTTCTTTGTTTTATAGGTCAGGCAAGGAGAGAAGAAGTTACATCGTAAACTTGAGTCAATAAAGTAAGGCTGCTGTGTTTCACACAGGAGAAGGTCTGGGAACCAGGGGCAACTTGTTGCAACCCTAGAACACCATTTTCCCAAGGTAAACTACCTTTAAGATCTTACTCAAAGCAGATGGCGTGACCCGCAAAGACTCTTGGGAAGGATACCTGAGATATTGGAATGTTGAAAGTAGCGAAAGTGCCCACTTCTTCCTCTGCCTTTGGAGAGAGAGCATCTTAGAATGAGCTCTGTTTCAGTAGCTTTATGCTATATGACCCATTAACTGTGAAGAGACATCTTACGAAGACTCATCATGCTGACACCTTTTAACTTACCTTTCTGAAAATGCTGAAGTAGGGATGTCACTTGGTGGTGGAGTAGGGATAGATTATTTCGTTATACTCACCAACCCTTGATGCAGGGAAATTTGGACTCATTCTTTTTAATCTCCTGCATTTTGTTTCTTGAGCTAATTGTCTAGTTCATGTTACATCACCTCAATTGGATACGCCGATTTGGCTTCGTGCTGATTCAGATATATTGCTATATGCTCATATTGAGGTGTCTTTATGTTCCATTCTTTTTGGCATTATAATAAATTAACTAACCTTACGGAGTTGTTCGTGGGTATTAGGTTTGCAAAGGATTTTTTGATGATGTGATTGACAATAATGACACTTTTTACCCCTCTATGCTTTCATGCTGCTAAAAAGAACTATTGGGTTGTGACTCTAGAATAGGTTCAGAACCTTTTGGGGCTGGCCCTTTCAGTTGCTATGCAAAAGCTCATACTATGGCAGTAAACGCCATAACAAATTCACTCTATAAGTGTTATTGCATGTTAACAGTTCAATTCATTTTGCAAATGCATGTAAATAAACAGAATGATGCATATTCTTCAGTAATGCATTAGAATTACTTAATGTATGAAACACGTGGTGAGAGAAGTCACTGCTCCTTTGGGGCAACATCAGGACCCCCGCAGTAATACAGCTGTGGAATGTCCCAGCAGTTTGCAGAGTTGATAAGGAAACTTGCTGAAGTATAGTATATAATAATTTAAGTTTTATAAGGTGACCGATGGGAATATTTATTGCTTTCGAGAAATAGAAGTTACTATCATCCATCTCAATTGGTCTCATTGTATTGACTTTGAAAGGATAAAGGCTGATTTAGCTCTGTGTTCCAGCACTTGGTTCTGCAGGCCATACAGGTCGCTGCAGAGGATGTTTTAACACCTTAGGATTTTACTAGTAATGAGATTGTGAAGACATTGCACCGTCTTTAACCTTATAAATTAATTTTGCACAAGTGAACTTAAGCAATTTTTTCTGACTTTCCTTGTATCTGAATACTACAGGTCTGATAGAGATATATCGACAGAGCTGTTTATTTAATAAGGATCACCATGCAGATGATAACAAAATATATTAAAATATGGAAATTAAACTTAGTAAATGTCAAACTATGTATAGTAAAAATAAAAATATTTAATACCTACACATTCAGAATTCCTTACTAGAATAAGGATTGCGTGAAATAAAACCCAATCTCAAACTAATGTAACTACGTCATGTGGCATTGTAACGTGGTAGCTAGAAATTTGAAAGCTTATCATATGTTAATTCGGGAGCTGCTGTTGTTCACTGTCATGAAGAGAGTGTTGTTTTCCTCTCTCTGCATAACTGAATCACAGAGCGGTATGGTTTAAAAATAACACTATTGCAGTGCAAATGACACTTTTATGATAGTGATATCTTTCCTCCAGTCCTGCTTATGTTTGTGGTCACTGTGATCATGAATCCTTTCTTTTCTGTGTCGTTCTGAAAGTTCCTTCAACGCCACAAGATTAAGGGATGGAATATAAAGAGCCCTAAAGAGATTATACTTAGCAGGAAGGAACATCATGTCGCATACTGAAGGGGCTTCACGGTTCTAATTAGTTTGACACAGTCTGCTAAAGATCACTGCTCATGGGAGTTTAGCTCTCCTGGTGCAGGGGATATTCAGATGATTATGCCAGTAGGGGTTGAAAAAAGCAATAAGTGGAGACTTTTACAATGCAAAATGATCTCCTTAATTTCAAGCTAACGAGGTGTTTAAATTGTGCAGTGTTTAGTGGGTGATTATTGGACACTGTTCTGTATAAGTATCAGTAATTACTGCAGTTTTCATGCTTTTGCTGTTTCCACCACAGTGAGACAACATACACAGAAATGAAAAAAAATGACATTGGGTTTGCCTTTTTCTCTTAACTTTTAAACTATCGTGAACACGTGTTTTTTAAAGTTTAATAAGAATGAGTCCTATTCACAAAGCTGAATATTCAAGAGTATATTTACTTACAAGTATGTTTACTACTACACCTTACCATTTCTTAGTATAGAATTACTTCTAGGTGGAGATTTCAAATCAGGGTGTGGCGCCTCATGCAACAGGATTTATGGGTGTAATGTTACTACTAATAACTATGCACACACAGGTTGAGATCTCTGAAACTGTGGAGTAGATGTCCATATGGAAAACTATAGGGAAACTAGTAAAGTTTATTTGCATTTATAAAGGGAAAATATACTTGTAAATTATATTTAAAAATACCACAGTGCCCAAAAAAATGAGCTGGATTTAATATATCCTACATTTTGTAACATTTTCAAATTAAAGTTTTAAACATGAATTATAAATATTTCAATTAAGGCTCTTAACTTTTAAAATGAACTAAATATTTAATCATTATATCTGCACACATGCGTGTGTGTATGTAAATGTTAAAATGATTGAATTAATTGCACATTCGTTTCTACGGGGTGTTATTTTATCTCCCTGCCTCCAGTGTTCTCCATGAAAGTGTGTTGCAGTACCTGTGAGAGGCGATGTGTGGTGCTTGACTTAGTCCAAGGCTGGGCTGAAGTACATTTATACCTTTTAAGGCACTTTTAGGGCTGGAGTAACTTTAAAAGTGTAATGTCCTCCCCTATGGGTGTGTCTGGTAACATTAATCTCCCTAAACATCTTTTTAAATTTCCCTAACCATCACCCATTTAGTAGAAATGATTTCACATTTTTCAGCAACTCCCTTTTGTCCTGCTCACATTTACTAGTATATAATATCCCTACATATGTAGGTATCTCCACCACTGAGGTGGAGATCTCTGCACATAAATCAAGGAGAGGTAAAGGCAGAGGTCTCCTGCTGTATGTTTTAGATTAGCATTTTTCAGTACATGAGTAGTACTATTGTAGTGCTATTTTATGTACCACAAAATGCAATATGTGAATTGATTTCAAGTCTATAAAGCTTTGCTTTAATGGTGTGAAGTTACACTGAACATTTAGGCTCTAATTACGAGAGGCAGATTTTCATACTGAGCGAAAACTCCAAGTGCAATTCCTCGGTTCACTGATAGAATATCAACCCCCAAAATATCCTCATACACAAATATTAAGTTATAAATATTGATGTAAAAATATTGACATCTTATATTTATAATCGTAAGTACAAAAATATTGATGTTAAAAATATAGTTCTACAAAATATCTATTTTAATATGTGTAAAAAAAATATTAAATATATTAAATAATAAAAATAACGTACAAAATGTATTATATTTAATATAAATTTTAACAAATGTAACAAATACATTTAATTCAAACATATGTACATACAATGTAATATATATATATATATACTTAATTTAAAACAATAAATTAACTATTAATTTTAATTTATTTCATATTTGTATATATGAAACTTTACAAATAAATATATATATATATATGTATATATATATATATACATACATACATCAATAACATAAAATCTAATTATAACAAGGGTATATTATACATTAAAACATTAAACTATTTAAAAATCATTAAACATATATTTTTCACTTTAGTGAGTGCAACAGTAGGTAAAGTGTTGGATAGCAGAGGGGTAAAAACTACTATTCCCACTCCAGTGAATGCAACAGTAGGCAAAGTGCAGGATAGGGGAGGGGTAAAAACTACTATCCCCACTGCAGTGAGTGCAGTAGGGAAAGCGTTGGATAGCGAAGGGGTGAAAAATACTATTTCCACTCTAGTGAGTGCAACAATACGGAAAGTGTTGGATAGCGGAGGGGTAAAAATTACAATTCCAACTCCAGTAAGTGCAACAGTAGGGAAAGTGTTGGATAGCTGAGGGGTAAAAATTAATACTCCCACTCCAGTGAGTGCAACAGTAGGGAAAGTGTTCCAAAGTGGAGGGATAAAAAATTACTATTCCCACTCCATTTAGTGCAACAGCAGAGGAAGTGTTGGATAGCAGAGGAATAAGAATTAATATTCCCACTCCAATGAGTGCAACAGTAGAGAAGGTGTCGGATAGTGGAGGGGTAAAAATGACTATTTCCACTCTAATGAGTGGACCAGTAGGGAAAGTATTGGATAGCGGAGGAGTAGAAAATACTATTCCCACGCCAGTTAGTGAAACACCAGGGGAAGTGCTAGATAGCAGAGGAGTAAAAAATACTATTCCCACTCCAGTTAGTGCAACAATAGTGAGGTTTAGGAGAGCGGAGGGGTCCACATTAATATTCCCACTCCAGTCAGTTCAAAATTAAAAACAAACAAAATATCACCCACATGATTTTTTTAAATGAAAAATATATAAAAATATGTTAAAATCTAAAAAATAGAAACAGATTATTATGTTAAATAGATATGACAGATAACTAGACATATTACATTAAATAAAGGTAAAAATAATTTACAAACAAATAACTATTTTTAATTTGAAATTATTTATTAAAAAAAACATTAATTATTACATAGATGTAATCTTTTTTATTTCCTACCCTATAAGACCGCACAATTCACAACACACATCCACATTTTTTTTAAATGTACCTCCATGATTAACATAATTAACCATCAATTAAAGAAATATTATTAATTAAAAAACATAATAAAACTAATAAAAAAGAATTTACTCCCCAAACATTACCCTTATAAAACCAAAATGTACACACAAACAAAAATAAACAATTACCCTAATTAATTTTCAATTTATGAATTAATATTAATGAACAACTAATTATTAATTAATTAAACATAAAACACTTTCCAACCTCTACCCCTATAAACCCCACAACCCACACCTAAAAATCATTAAACAATTTCCATAATTAATTTTTGAAATAATAAATTAATATCAATTAACAACTACTGAATAATTAATTAAAATTAAATTACCTCCCACCCTTAACCACTATAAACCCCACAACTCACATCTACAATTAATTACACAATTGCCATATTTAAATTTTAATCAATTAATTAGCATACATGAAAAAATACTTGATAATTAATCAAAAATATTTACCTCCCACCGTTTACCCCTATAAACACCATAACCTGCTCCTAAAATGACATAATTAACATAATTACATACCAATTAATTAATTAATAATAATTAACAACCAATTAATATTTAATTTACTTACTTAATAATACATTACTTCCTACAATTCTCACTATACAATGTAAATTAAATAAATATTAACACATTTTGAAAAATCATTAATTTATGATAATTAAATTACTTCCCAACCTTTACCTCCATAAACCCCACAAACCGCTTCTAGAACAATACCACGATTACCCTAATTAATTACCAATTAATTAATGTTAATTAACAACCAATTAATAATTAATTAATAGTAAATTACTTCCTACCATTAACACAATAAAATCTAAATATTATAAGTATAAAAACAAAGATAATCATTCATTTATCATGATTAAATTACTTCCCACGCTATTGCCCTATAAACCCACAACCCACTACGGAACTAAAAAATTGAAAATGTCATTAAAATAAAATTGATAACCACTTAATAATTAACAGATATATTAAAAACATGAAACAATACTGATACAAAACAATACATCACATACATTCAAAACGCATACTAAAATACATAACACTAATTAAAAAATCGATGTTTTAAACAACTATATTTATGCAAACGATATTAATGACTGATATTTTTAAAAACAATATGTCTTACCTTTAAGTCGATATTCTTGACCATGATATTCTTGCTGTCAATGTTTCTGTGTCACGATATTTCCAACTCGATATTTGTGTAAGTCGATATTTCCAACGCGATATTCTGTCTGCATACACGAATTCCTCAACCCTCAATTCCAAGTATCTCTAGGTGTGAGATAAATGGATATGCAAAGTAAGGCCTGATATTTGTGGGGCCAGAGACACAGAGGGGCATATTTACAACAGAGTGGCAGAGCACAGGGTTACACCACAATTGGTAATGCTGCACTCCGACATCCTGGAAACACATTGAAGAGCTGTATTTACAGTAATACAGCCACTCCTGCGTTACCCAAGCACTGGCGCTAAATTTAGCTGCTTAGCGCCAATGCAGACACCCATGCACCATAGTGTAAGGGTGCCTGTGCTGCAGGGAATGATTGTTCATGTGCAGGATTTGCAACTTATATGTGTGCTGCGAAATGCAGCATGCATACAAACAGCAAAAACAAGAAGAAATGAATCATTTTTCCTTGTTGCACCAGTTTAATACTAAGTGCTCTCTGGTCTAACTTTTTGCCCTGACCCCTATTTGCACCAGCCTTGTTAATAAGGGGCAGCGTCAAAAAGTAGTGGGTGTTGCGGTGGAATGCCCACTGCAATACCCATAGCTCACCCCTTTCACATTAACTGCTGCATGAAAGGAGCATTATTTATAAGGCAGTGTTAAGCCAACTTAAGTGGCTTAGCACTGCTTTGTAAATAAGGCAAAGGAGTAATCATCACTAGAACGTCAATAAAAGATGCTCTGGTGGCAATAAGCTTTTATAAATACTACAGGGGATGCTGGAAGGAGTGCAGCTCGGTGCCACCTGTAAGCTGCAGCAGCAAGAGGAAAACCAAAAATGTTCTCTCTGTTAGGCTGAAGTGAGCCCTGACCACCAGCTCCCTTTCACTGACCTCCTTCTTTCCACTGTTTCCTTGACTGACACTTCCTGCGTGCTCTGTGCAGGCAGAAAATGTCAGAGGTTTTGTGCACAGAAGAGCACCCTGCTTTCCTGGGACTGTGCAGTTACTGCCAATTCCAGGAAGAAAAGTTGTAAGTGGTGGAATATAGTGAGGGGTCACATCCAGATGTGAGAGTCCTTTATCCCTTCATCAAATTCCTGCACAGTTGTAATGATGCCTTTATATATTTAGCGACGAATATATGACGTAATTCCGCAATCTATAATTCCGCATACCATGACTCCGCATTTATTAAAACGCATGAGCCATTAGTCTGCAGTACCATCACTCCGCAATCTTTTAGCCCGCATATAAATTTACCACGCATGCCTTTACAACGCAAAGGCATGTGTGGTGAAGTTATAAACATAGTAAATGTACTTACCATATATATATGTCACTTCTTTATATACCAGTATATTCCATCAAGATGGTATAAGAGCAGTGCAACATTTTCTTGGGAAAAGACTAAATGGTTTCCAGGATCATTCAAAAATGTTAATAGATATGATTGCAATCTGCTTAGAGAACAATGTGTTCATGTTTGCCAAACAGTTATTTCTTCAGACAAGGGGAGTGGCCATGGGGGCCTGCTTCTCTCCCAGTTACGCCTGTTTACACATGGGGTACTGGGAGGAGCAGGTCCTCTGGCGACAACATTCTGCCACTATGAATTCTAAAGTAAAACTGTGGTCAAGATACATTGATGATCTGTTCTTTATATGGGATGGTACTGAGACGGAAGTGAGTGATTTTATTGACAAATTAAATGACAATAACCTTAACATCCAATTCACCAGCAGTATCAATGCCACCTCCATTGTGTTCCTTGATGTGGAGATTTACGTCCAGGCAGGCAGTCTCCACACTAGATTGCACCGCAAGCCTACTGCGGGCAACACACTGCTGCATGCCGGAAGCCATCATCCTGCACACCTGATACGGAGCATACCCTATGGGGAGATGCTCCGTGTCAGGAGGATTTGCAGCAGTGAGGAAGAATGCCGGCTGGCACAATTCCATTGCAAATCTCGTTTCCTTCTTAGAGGCTATAAATCTGAAGCTATAGATGTGGCAATTCTCAAGGCAAATAGAATGGACAGAACAACACTCCTGGGCTCAGGAGTGACCAACTTGAAACCACGGGTCAAGGGTTCACAAGAGGTTATAAGGATGATTATGGGTTATAGCAACCAACATAACAGCATCTACAAAATAATTAAGGATAACTGGTCATTACTGTCCGAAGATCCTGTTCTGGGTCCAGTTATTCCTAAATTCCCCAGCATAGCCTATCGCAAAGCGAGGTCTATGAAAGATAGCTTGGTATCCAGTAGCCCTGAGGTGGTAACGGGAACTTGGCTGAATGAGAGCAAAGGTTTTCTGAAGTGCTCGAGTTGTAAGGCTTGTAAAAATGGCATTAGTAAAACAGAAGTAAAAACGCCACTGTCGCTATTTCCCATTAAGATTAGACACAAGCTCAACTGCAAAACTGAATTAGCAGTTTATGTTTTAGAGTGCCCTTGTGGGCTAAGATATGTGGGCAGCACGAGGCCACAGGTCCACAAGCGCATTCTTCAGCATCTGCGAGCCATATGCAACGTTGACCCCTCATACCCAGTGGCCAGGCATTTTGATAAGTGCCATGGGAAAGATGCCTCCCTCTTGTCTTATTATGTGATAGACTGTGTTCCTCCCCAGAGGAGGGGAGGAGATAGAGAGTCCCTGTTGCGCAAATTAGAGACGCGTTATATTATTCTCTTGGACACCAAGGCACCACAGGGCCTGAACACTGGGGAGGACTGCCACACCTATCTATAATACTGTCTGTCCATTGAGAGATGTGTACCTTGAGTTATAATGACTATCTGTAGCTATATATGGACATTGAGTTTTATCATGTACCCTGGACGCCTTCTGAACTGTAATGTAACTATTTTAACTCACATTTAATGAATTTATTCACACTTTGCACTTTATATTGTAGCACTTTCTTGCCATCTGGATATATAAAAAAATACTTTGCACAAATCTTGCAATTTTGCACAACAATCAACTGTACTGTATACCCTATACATTGACCTAGATGTCAGTGTGGTTAATTTCATATAAACCCATGAGTCATTTATATCATTAGGACATGGTTTAAGTGAAAATATTTATAGTTTTAACTTTTATATGTCATTTGGAGGTTTTTAGTAAATATTGATTAACTATTGTCATTTAATGTTTATATATGAAATTTTTGACTTGTATTGTGGTTTATTAACTTGGGGTTCTAGTTTGTATTTTATAGACAAGTGTACAGAAGCATATTTACATTGATTCAATATGTGATATGTTGTGCAAATTAATAGCATTTAAGCGGTAATTTGAATTGTGTGGGAGTTACATTATGAAACTATAGTAACTTTTCCATTTCCATAACATGTGATGGCGATTATGCACTTTAAATGGGTGGCCAGCCCTCGTGACGATGTCATGTGAACAAGGCTATCTCTAGCCGAAACGCGTCGTGGCGGACTGGTGCTGGGTTTGAACTTAATAAAATAACTTTGCACCTTGGGGAAAAAAAAAAAAGTGGCGGACTGGTGCTAGGTTTGAACTTAATAAAATAACTTTGCACCTTGATTTGGGTCTCGCTGGTTCCTGTTCGTTTGTGCGGTCAACTGCAGCGCTTGTGGACATCTGGAACTTTACATACCTCATATATATATATATATATATATATATATATATATATATATGGAAAGAAAGAGTTGCCCCTAGGTGGGTTGCACTTACAGGTAGGGATTAATACCATCGCAAGGGCACGAGTCGCGAACAGAATAGCGGCGGCGACCCACTTGGGTTTTACCGAACCACCAGTCCCAGAGAGCATTGCTTCAGGTTTTACACCTGTGCATAATTACTGAGGGTATTTACTGGTGCCTGCAGCTTGCCGTCATGTCACATGTGCTGCCACTGAAGAGGGCGTTGGCCCAAAACACGTCTGGCAGGAAAGGGACTCTGTTCGCCACTCGCGCCCTTGCGATGGCATTAATCCCTACCTGTAAGTGCATCCCACCTAGGGGCAACTCTTTCTTTCCATTTGTTGGCAGCCTGCCCGGTCGTGGTGTTGAACTACCGCTAACAACTGCGGGTCCACAGCTGCCTTACTTGGGTAGCTTTCTGTGGTACAGGAGGTGCCTTTACTTGCGGGGTGCTTGCGGGGACATTGGCCACCCCTTTCATACTTTTTTTGCATGCGAATGGCGGCGGCGACCCACTTGGGTTTTACCGAACCACCAGTCGCAGAGAGCATTGCTTCAGGTTTTACACCTGTACATAATTACTGAGGGTATTTACTGGTGCCTGCAGCTTGCCGTCATGTCACATGTGCTGCCACTGAAGAGGGCGTTGGCCCGAAACGCGTCTGGCAGGAAAAGGACTCTGTTCGTGACTCGCGCCCTTGCGATAGCATTAATTCCTACCTGTAAGTGCATCCCACCTAGGGGCAACTCTTTCTTTCCATTTGTTGGCGGCCTGCCCGGTCGCGGGGTTGCACTACCGCTAACTACTGCAGGTCCACAGCTGCCTTACTTGGGTAGATTTCTGTGGTACAGGAGGTGCCTTTACTTGCGGGGTGCTTGCGAGGACATTGGCAATCCCTTTAATACTTTTTTGCATGCGAATGGCGGCGGCGACCCACTTGGGTTTTACCGAACCACCAGTCCCAGAGAGCATTGCTTCAGGTTTTACACCTGTGCAAAATTACTGATTGTATTTATTGGTGCCTGCAGCTTGCCGTCATGTCACATGTGCTGCCACTGAAGAGGGCGTTGGCCCGAAACGCGTCTGGCAGGAAAGGGACTCTGTTCGCGACTCGCGCCCTTGCGATGGCATTAATCCCTACCTGTAAGTGCATCCCACCTAGGGGCAACTCTTTCTTTCCATATATATATATATATATATATATATATATATATATATAGTATATATATATATATATATATATATATATATATATATATATATATATATATATATACATATTACCTACTGGCGGTCGCCAGTAGGTAGTTATAGTTAGGATTGTTTTCCATAGGGAAATCGCAACATTCTATTGGGAATAACTTTGGCGCCGGTTGAAGGAATCTGCCTGAAATTTTTCTCAAATTTGCCTCGCTGCTCTCCGCTCCTTCCCTGAAAGTGTGGGGGGCATTCGTCAAGCGGGGGCTGAGATAAAAGGGGGGTCCCAAAACGTGTTTTCCCCATGTTAATTTCCATAGGGCGGTTGGACTCACTTTTAGCCCGAACGGCTGAATGGTTTTCCACGAAACTTGGCAAAATTGTAGGGACTGGTAGCCCGATGTGCCTTTGCTATGTCTCAAGATATGTGCTCCAGTGGATTTTGAGTAATTTAGGTTAAAAAAAACATATATATCTATAGCCGCGCCCCGGTACGCGCACCGGGGAGCGCTCAGGGCGCGCCACGCGACTTGCGCACGGAAAGCTGATTGGCTCTCGGGTGTCTGTAAACATTCCAAACAGTCCAGAGCGGCCGCCATCTTGTGTCTTGGTAGGATCGAGACACAAGAGGTGGCAAAAACAAAGGGGGAAATAACCAAAAGGGGGAAGGGTAGACCCCCCCTGACCCCCTAGGTTTGATGTGGGGCCATAAAAGGGTCCCGCGGGTGAAATGTTTTTTTTAAAAAAATTCGATTTTCGCGGGGGGAGCGCCCGGTATGCGCACCGGGGAGCGTACCGGGGAGCGTACTTTGGGGAAAAATAGTGAAAATAGTATAGTAGTGTAAAAAAATCATTTTGAGTGATTAGAGGTAGGGTAGCTCTGAAAAGAGCTTTTGGGTTCTGTGGCTGATTTAGGTACGTCCCATACACACCCACACGCACACAACCCCACACCCCCACAGCCACACACTCCCCACACATACCTCACACACGCACACCTCCACCTACACCCAAACACCCCACACCCCCACACCGACACCTTACACATCCACACCCACACACCCCACACACCCACTCACACACCTCACCCCCCCAACACACACGCACACACAGATACCTCACAGACACACCCCACACATCCCACACACACACCTCCCTCCCCCCCCACACACACACACCTCACAGACACACCCACACATCCAACACATACACACACATCCTACACACATACCCCCCACACCCACACACCTCCCACACACACCTCACACACCCACACCTCCACCTCCACTCAAACACCCCACACACCCACACCCACAGACACACCTTACACACCCACACCCCCACCCACACCCACATACCCCACACACCTACACACACCTATACACCACACCCCCCCAGACACACACACACACACACCTCACAGACACACCCCACCATCCCCCCACACACACCTCCCCCCCCACACATGGGGAAAACTCAGTGAAACAGTAAAATAATAATTTAAAGTGCTTAGAGGTAGGGTAGCTCTGAATAGAGTTGTTGTGTTGTGTGGGTGATTTAAGTACCAACATGTAGGTACCAATGCAGAGTTTTAAATTCAATGTACACCTTTTTTCTGTAGATATCTTGCATGTTGTTACAGAAGTTATTGTTATATATGGAATCCATACCATAGTCTGTCAGGAAAGCAGAAACAGATCCTTTAAGTACTCCCTGAGAAGACCTAGGGGATCATGGGTAGTCTGCCCTGCTCCCTTATGATGTTTTAAAATTGCACAGTATACTGTAAGTTTCACTTTATACTATAATATAAATATAAATCCTTTAAGTACTCCCTGAGAAGACCTAGGGGATCATGGGTAGTCTACCCTGCTCCCTTATGATGTTTTAAAATTGCACAGTATACTGTAAGTTTCACTTTATACTATAATATAAACATAATCATTTTGGTAGTACTTCATGAATTAGATATAAAAATGAATAATGTCTCAAACTATTTTTAATTATTAAATAACATTTATTGGTTAGAATTTTCATAGTTCAATAAAACTTCCAGCATTAGATCATCTGGAATCTCCTCAAAAATGCATGTTTCTATATCTTGTAAACATTCAATAAATTGTTGATCCAAAGACTGATCCATAAAATCTTCTTCAACAAAATCTTCATTAAGAATCTCTTCATATGTAATCTCGAAGGAAAGATTGATGTTTTCTTGCTCCCCTTCCATTTTTTTGCTGTAAATTGCATAAAAAATGACTATATCAGTAGAGTTAGGGCACTGTTGGGTTTAAGTTCAGACAGGTAGTTCTGATTTTTTAACAGTGAAGTTAACTTTGGGCAGTGTATGGTAACAGGCAGGAAGTAGAAATATAAAAAAGTGCCTGTGAAGAAGCGTAAGTAAATTCATAATTATAGCAGAGAAGCCTAAGTCAATCCATAAATATAACAGAGGAGCCTATCTCAATGTATAACTATAGCAGAGGGACACTAAATAACTATCAGAAAACGTTTTTACAAATTAACTTAAAGTGCCCCTTACAAATTATCAACTTACCTTACAGAGAGGTGAAGAAGACAAAATGCGAAAATCCTTTCAAGATGTACCTCAGGTAGTTGTAGTCAAAATGGCCGTGTTTCCCTCTCATTTTTCATTTATATTCATGTACATAACCAATCAAATGTCAGGACAAAAAAGTAGAAAATGAAAGTAACATTTTAATTGGTTGTAAATTCTAACACTTCAGATGTGTTTTTGTCATGTAATTTACCTCAGGATATTTAGACAATGCTACAGCTGAAATGGCTCAATGGAATTCCACTAAATTTGGGAAAATGGTAGGGATTGGTATGTAGTAGGGCCTATTCTATATTTGGTGAAAGTGTCTCCAGTGGTTTTTATGTAAATTAACTCTTAACATTTTTTGGGAGCGCTTCCCCGTGCGCGCCCCGGTACGCGTACCGGCAGCGCTACTGGAGTCCTCCATCTTGTGTTTCGGTAGATTTGAGACACAAGATGGAGGACAAACAACGTGGGGAATGGGTAAAAGGGGGCACGGTAGACACTCCCTGACCCCCTAGGTTTTCTGAGGGGGGTTTAAGAGGCCCATATCGGCCCCAAAAAAAAAATGTTCTTTTAATTTTCGTGAGGGGAGCGCCGGGTACGCGCACCGGGAAGCGTACCGGGGAGCATACTTTGGTGGTAAAATAATCATTTTGAGTGATCAGAGGTAGGGTATCTCTGAAAAGAGGTTTTGGGTTCTGTGGCTGATTTAGGTACCTACATGTAGGTTCCAATGCACAGTCTTATATTCAGGAGGAATATTCTATTCCCCTCATCTGAGAAGTGCACACCATCTCCTCTGTAGATATCTTGCATGTTGTAACACAAGTTGTTGTTGTATATTGAACCCATTCCATAGTCTCTCATGTAAGCAGAAACAGATTTATTCACATGTTTCTGTGCTTTCTCAAATTGTGGACAAAATTGGTTGGACCACTTCCATTTCTGTCTTTGGCATATATTGGAATATACCAAGGCAGTTTGAGGAAAAAGTGCCATCAATTGCTCAAAGGTGTCCTTTTAAAGCATTTCCAGACCTACCCCAGTCAAAGTGCCTAAGTCATTTCCACCACAGTGCAGAATTATGAGGTTAGGGTGTGGCAGATGCAAAAAGGTTTTCACCAATGGTATCAATTGATGACATCTCAATCCTCTTTGGCCAATCCATTTTATGTCTACATTTTGTAAGTCAAGGTTGTGAAAATTTCTGGTAGCTGCATACCTTTGAGCCCAGTGGATGTAGCTATGTCCAATAATCCAGACAGAATACATGGTAAGAGGAGGTTCTGGTGCAGTCAGATGAAGTGTGGGAATGAAGTGGCAGTTGGAACAGTATGAGTTTGCAAAAAAAAACTGTGGAGTTTCAGTGCTCTTCAATCACAAGCAATGATTGGTGGATTCAGATAGTTGAAAACTGGAAGTTAGGGTGCATGGTTCTGTTCTGTGAAAGAAGCAATTTGAATGGTTAAGAAAAAGTCATTTAAAGAAAGATTGCAGCGGATAAGCTGGTGTATTGAGAGGTCAAACATCCTTGCTTAGTTCATTTGTAACATTGTAGAATAAACTTTTAACCCTGAGAGCTCAGTGAGGAGGGAGTTGCTATGGTAATAGGTAGAAAAGGCTGAGGGGGGAAGGGTGTTGGTTTGAAAATAGAGAGGGAAGAGTTTTGATTGGTTACCATGTGCAATATGTGTGTAGAATTAGAGGTTCTCTGTGCCATTCATGGTTGCAGTGCCTGGAGTACATACCTTTTGCTCTGCTAAAGAAATATTGGTGTGTGTGTCTGACACTGTTCTAAATCTCCTAAAGCATTTGTAAAGGTGAGTAATGATTCATTTAATATACATAGAGACTTGTATACTCTATGGAGAAGATTTGGAAGCAAATTGTGGTTTTTTAATGTTGCTTTGTGTCATGCTTTTTGATAATGCTTGGTAAAAAGTTTTTACTGCATAGAGGAATTGTATTTTGTAAAATTGTGAAGTTTCAGTAGTGACAGGGAATTCTTGTACATAGGACATGTGCTGTGTTTCTTAAATGTGATGTCAAAAACGATTTTGGGGAAAATGAATGGCTTTTACATTTTTTAGAAGGAATAAATAATGTGTGCATGCTTAAAGAAATACATTTGACCCTTTCACAATGATGTTACCTGTGTTAACTCAGTGTAGGAAGCACATTGAGTTTCTTTGCATAGAGGAATTGTATTTTGTAAAATTGTGAAGTTTCAGTAGTGACATGGAATGCTTGTACATAGAACCTGTGCTGTGTTTCTTAAATGTGATGTCAAAAACGATTTTGGGGAAAATGAATGGCTTTTACATTTTTGAGAAGCAATAAAGTGTGTCTGCATGCTTAAAGAAAAAAATGTGACCCTTTCACAATGATGTTACCTGTGTTAACTCAGAGTAGGAAGCACATTGAGTTTCTTTGCTGTTGGTTTGTGTCACTTTTTTTGATAATGGTTGAATTTCAGTAGTGACATTGAATGCTTGTACATAGGACCTGTGCTGTGTTTCTTAAATGTGATGTCAAAAACGATTTTGGGGAAAATGAATGGCTTTTACATTTTTGAGTAGGAATAAATAGTGTCTGCATGCTTAAAGAAATAAATTTGACCTTTTCACAATGATGTTACGTGTGTTAACTCAGTGTAGGAAGCACATTGAGTTTCTTTGCATAGAGGAATTGTATTTTGTAAAATTGTGAAGTTTCAGTAGTGACATGGAATGCTTGTACATAGGACCTGTGCTGTGTTTCTTAAATGTGATGTGAAAAACGATTTTGGGGAAAATGAATGGCTTTTACATTTTTGAGAAGGAATAAAGAGTGTCTGCATGCTTAAAGAAATACATTTGCCCCTTTCACAATGATGTCACCTGTGTTACCTCAGATTAGGAAGTAGATTGTGCAGATGAGGTGAGGCATGTCCAGAGGTACAGAGGAGGTGAGGCCTTTGTTCAAGACTGTAGTGGGAGAGAGGGTTTTCCTGGTGACCATAGGTGGTGAGGCTTGTGTCTAAGAGTGCAGTGGACAAGGCTTCATGAAGCCTATCCCCGACTGCACTCTTAGACACAGGCGTCAATTTGACTCTTTACAATGATGTTACCTGTGTTAACTCAGTGTAGGAAGCACATTGAGTTTGTTTGCATAGAGGAATTGTATTTTGCAAATTAGTGAGGTTTCAGTAATGACATGGAATGCTTGTACATAGGACCTGTGCTGTGTTTCTTAAATGTGAAGTCAAAAACGATTTTGGGGAAAATGAATGGCTTTTACATTTTTGAGATGGAATAAATAGTGTTTGCAGGCTGAAGGAAATAAATGTGACCTTTTCAGAATGATGTTACCTGTGTTAACTCAGTGTAGGAAGCACATTGAGTTTCGTTGCATAGAGGAAATGTATTTTGTAAAATTGTGAAGTTTTAGTAGTGACATGGAATGCTTGTACATAGGTGCTGTGCTGTGTTTCTTAAATGTGATGTCAAAAACGATTTTGGGGAAAATTAATGTCTTTTATATTTTTGAGAAGGAATAAATAGTGTCTGCATGATTAAATAAATATATTTCAACCTTTCACAATAATGTCACCTGTGTTACCTCAGATTAGGAAGTAGATTGTGCAGTTGGGGTGAGGCATGTCCAGAGGGACAGAGGAGGTGAGGTCTGTGTTCAAGACTGTAGTGGGAGAGAGGCCTTTCCTGGGGAGTATAGGTGGTGAGGCCTGTGTTTAAGAGTGCAGTGGACTAGACTTTATGAAGCCTATCCCCCTCTGCACTCTTAAACACAGGTCTCACCTTCTTTGTACCTGTGGACAGACCTCTCTTCCACTACACTCTTCAATACAGACCTCACCTCTCCTGCACCCCTAGACAATCCTCACCTTATCTGCAACCCTGAATAGAATTCAACTAATCTGTATCCTTAAACAGGCCTCAGCTTATTTACACCCTCGGACATGCGTCACCTCATCTGCACCCAGTTACCATCATTTATACTCAATACATTGAGGCCTGTCCAGAGGACACAGATGAGGTAAGGCTTGTCCAAGGGTCAGAGGAGGTCAGTCCTCTCCACTGTACTCATGGACACTGAATGCTTGTACATAGGACCTGCAGTGTGTGTCTAAAATGTTATTTAAAAAACGATTTTGGTGCAAATCAATGAGTTTTAGATTTTTGAGAAGGAATAAATAGTGTCTGCATGATTAAATACATATATTTCATCCTTTCACAATAATGTGACCTGTGTTACCTGAGATTAGGAAGTAGATTGTGCAGTTGGGGTGAGGCATGTCCAGAGGGACAGAGGAGGTGAGGTCTGTGTTCAAGACTGTAGTGGGAGAGAGGCCTTTCCTGGGGAGTATAGGTGGTGAGGCCTGTGTTTAAGAGTGCAGTGGACTAGACTTTATGAAGCCTATCCCCCTCTGCACTCTTAAACACAGGTCTCACCTTCTTTGTACCTGTGGACAGACCTCTCTTCCACTACACTCTTCAATACAGACCTCACCTCTCCTGCACCCCTAGACTATCCTCACCTTATCTGCAACCCTGAATAGAATTCAACTAATCTGTATCCTTAAACAGGCCTCAGCTTATTTACACCCTCGGACATGCGTCACCTCATCTGCACCCAGTTACCATCATTTATACTCAATACATTGAGGCCTGTCCAGAGGACACAGATGAGGTAAGGCTTGTCCAAGGGTCAGAGGAGGTCAGTCCTCTCCACTGTACTCATGGACACTGAATGCTTGTACATAGGACCTGCAGTGTGTGTCTAAAATGTTATTTAAAAAACGATTTTGGTGCAAATCAATGAGTTTTAGATTTTTGAGAAGGAATAAATAGTGTCTGCATGATTAAATACATATATTTCATCCTTTCACAATAATGTGACCTGTGTTACCTGAGATTAGGAAGTAGATTGTGCAGATGAGGTGAGGAATTTCCAGAGGGACCGAGGAGGTGAGGCTTGTGTTCAAGACTGTAGTGGGAGAGAGGCCTTTTCTGGAGAGCGTAGGTGGTGAGGCCTGTGTCTAAGAGTGCAGTGGACTAGGCTTTATGAAGCCTGTCCTCCACTGCACTCCTAGACACAGGTCTCACCTTCTTTGTACCCGTGGACAGACCTCTCTTCCACTACACTCTTCAATACAGGCCTCACCTCTTCTGCACCCCTAGACAATCCTCACCTCATCTGCAACCCTGAATAGACTTTAACTAATCTGTATCTTTAGACAGGCCTCAGCTTATTTACACCCTTGGACATGCGTCACCTCATCTGCACCCAGTTACCATCAATTATACTCAATACATTGAGGCCTGTCCAGAGGACACAGATGAGGTAAGGCTTGTCCAAGGGTGAGAGGAGGTCAGTCCTCTCCACTGTACTCATGGACACTGAATGCTTATACATAGGACCTGCAGTGTGTGTCTAAAATGTTATTTAAAAAACGATTTTGGTGCAAATGAATGAGTTTTAGATTTTTGAGAAGGAATAAATAGTGTCTGCATGATTAAATACATATATTTCATCCTTTCACAATAATGTCACCTGTGTTACTTCAGATTAGGAAGTAGATTGTGCAGATGAGGTGAGGCATGTCCAGAGGGACAGAGGAGGTGAGGCCTATGTTCAAGACTGTAGTGGGAGAGAGAGAGGCCTTTCCTGGGAAGCATAGGTGGTGAAGCCTGTGTGTAAGAGTGCAGTGGACTAGACTTCATGAAGCCTATACCCTACTGCACTCTTAGACACATCTTCTTTGTACCTGTGGACAGAGCTCTTTTCCACTACACTCTTCAATACAGGCCTCACCTCTTCTGCACCCCTGGAGAATCCTCACCTGATCTCTAACCCTGAATAGACCATTTGCTTTTTGTCATTGCTTTGTTGTTTGGTAATAGTGGTCTATAATGTGCTATTTTTTTCTTTAACACAGATTGAAATCAAGATTTCAAGAGTAAGGAAAGATGCCCTCAAGGCAAAGGAGAAGAAAACATAACCGCAAAAAAACAAAAACAGCAACGGAATTACAGCACTCTTCCACAACAAATACTTCAAAAAACAGGAACAAAGCTCCTGGTAAGACAACTAAGTCTTTCTTACGGAACATATGTAGATAAAAAAAAATGTTGGACAGCATGTAGAAAAAGAGAATGAGAGAGTAAATTTGAAAAGGAAGGAGAGACCCTCAAAAAATCTTACAACTGGAGCAGGAGAGAATAATATGTATAGGAATAGAAGGCAGAATCAGTTTAGAGGCATTCGTAAACCAATGTTTCGCAATAGGGTGGTTTTAAATTTATTAAAAAACATTAGGAAAGGTAAACAGAGAGCTGCTTTTTATAAGAAAAAGAAAAGTGTAGAGAAAATTGTTGATCAGGCTTTTGAAGTTAAGAAAACATTATTTATTTTAATAATCAATATAATTAGGACACTTAACAGGACAATTGATGTTTTCAAATCAAACAGTAGATGGAAAAGAGTAATTAATCGGACTAATTTTTGTAAAGTTTTTTCAGGAGAATGGATGCACAGTTCAAGTTGTGAGCCATTTTTTAATGATGAGAGTTACTTCCAGGAGAATGATTTAGTGCATGCAGTTGACACCAGTGGTCGAGCATATGAGGTGAAAGACGGTTGTCCGATTGAAGAAGAGAAACTTGTGCCTAGAGAACCAGAAGAGGTGTTAACTGATGAAGTTTTAGGGAGACGTACTAAGGGTCCAGTGTACACTTGGAAGTGTAGTAGTATTTGTAGTGTGCGACAGGAATCAATTGATTTGTTTTGTAATTTCTTACGTACATATAGTAAGAAAAGTCTAAAGCAGAAAATGAAGTTGTTGAAAAACTTAGATCATTGCAGAGTGAGAGAAAACACAGGTTTGCAAGGGCATTCACTGGCTTGTCTTTCTAGAAAAGTCTGTCCGAGTGTTTTTCATCATTTTAGGATGTTAGCAGTGCATCATACCAAAATGAGGAAATTAGTGAGAATGTTGTATTATGCAAAAAGTCCAGCACTTAAGCTTAAACAATTAAACAGTGCTCTTTTGCATGGAACTGAATTAGATGTGAAGAAGATTTGTGAAGAAATTGAGATTTGTTATTTTGGTGAAAAAGAGGACAGTGTAGAAATTGAGACAGCAATTCAAGCTAATGAGGAAGACAATGTACAGATTTCAAGTACAGAAAAGTTTGACCAGGAAATTACCAGGTTTAAGGTGAAATCAAGTGAAAGGCCGAATTTTACTTGTGTGTGTTGTCGACGAACTCATTATAAGCATCAAACTAGATTAGTTGATTTATACATAAAAAGTGAAAAGATAAATAATTATGAGTGGAAGGATTTTGCAACTTATTTGTGGGTGGAGAATTGTTTTGATTTGAGTTCTGATCAGCGTATTTGTAAATATTGTTATGATAAATTAAATCAAAACAGAATGCCTGCTAGATCTGTTCATAATAATCTGGAGTTGGTAGACATTCCTCCTGAATTGATGGATTTAAATACTTATGAGTCTATTTTGATTCAATCTGTCCATCCTTTTCAGGCTATTGTTCGAATGGAGCCTAAGATAGGGAAATTGCCTCCTTCAGATTTACAGAGAGGATTAAAGGGAAGAGTTGTTTATTTGCCTATAGATTTCAAGAAAAATATTGATACCATTGGTGTAGAGAAAGTGGAAGAGGAACCTCTGGTTATTCTAGTTAATGGGGTTCCGACAAAGAGTAAGAAAATCTGGCAAGATTTAGTGGATGTTAGGAAAGTCAAAAAGGCAACGTTGTATTTGGTCAAAAACAATGAGTACTACAAACATGTATATGTTGAAGCAGAGGAAACAGCTGCAGATGAAGACAGTGATTGTTCAGCTGGCCAAATTGAAAAAGTTGATGTGTCTAGAAGTGAAGAAATATATGAACATTATACTGTTCATCCTTTGCATTCCAAAGAAGTGATGGGGAATGCAATTGACTTGTTTCAAATGAAAGCAGCAAAAGGAAGTCCCATTAGTGTATGGGAAGAAAGTTTGGAAGCTCGTTGTTTTCCACATTTATTTCCAACAGGTCGAGGTGGACGATATGACGATCGACCACTTCAAATTCCTGCATCTAAATATCGAACTGTAAGATTATATGCTGAAGATCCAAGGTTTCGTCAATGCATTCCTTATTTGTTTCATCTACTGTATGAAAGTGACTTGTCTGGGCTTTCTTATGCAGTAAACCATATACTGAAAAGTGGAGCACATCTGCAAAATGTTTCGGCGAGGGACTTTATGGACAAAGTGAATCTGCAAGATAATATTTTGGAATCTCATTTAATCAATCTTATGGCATGTCAGCGTGGTACAAACGAGTATTGGTACCATCGTCATGGAGAATTGAAATGTATGCTAAGAAACTTAGGAACTCCTACATGGTTCCTCACTCTTAGCTGTGCCGAGTATGCATGGGACGACTTACTTCAATTTCTACCAGAGGCAAATGCAAATATACAAAATATAGAATTCAAAACACCTGGAGAACTGTGTTCTTTGGATCCAGTGAATGTATGCAGATATTTCAATCATAGATTTGAAGCTATAATGTCTTTTATTACCAACAAAAAAAATCCTCCCCTTGGAGAGGTTTTGGATTTCTTTTGGAGAAAGGAGTATCAAGCGAGAGGTGCTCCTCATATACATATGTTGTTGTGAATTAAAAATGCACCCAAATTTGGAACAGATTCGGATGAGACAGTGATGAGCTTCATTGAAGAGTATTCAACATGTGCTGTTCCGAAAACTACCGAAGAAAACAGTTTAAGGCAACAAGTTTTACGCTTTCAATCCCATCGTTGTGGAAAGTACTGTCGTCGAAAATTCAGAAACATGGACAAGTTCTACACAAAATGTCGTTTTGGCTTTCCACGACCAGTGATTTCTAAAGGAAGAGTCAATAATTTGATGTCTTCTCTACGACATACTGTGACGAGGAAATCACCCAAAAATACATACAATTTAAAAAGAAACGACGAGTACAAGTACATCAACGACTACAACCCAGTGATTTTGTCCATGTGGAACACTAACATGGATATTCAATTCGTTGCTGACAATTCTATTGCTGTGGCTCGATATGTGACGTCTTACATCACAAAAAAAGAAAAGACAGAACTGAAGGAAATGTGGGAGGACATTTCACATGAAAAGAGTCTAAGCAAGAAATTATACAGTTACAGTCTGAAGATGTTGTCGAATCGAGAAATTGGAGCATATGAATGTTCTGATCGATTGTCATCAGCAAGTCTCTATGCCAAATCTAGAACCATCATTTGGATAAGTCTAGGTCTTGCTGCAACACGAAACCGAGTTTTGAAATCGGTACAAGAGATAGAGTATTTGGCGGAGAAAGAACCAGAAAGTACAGATATTTTGAAGACAAACATGTTGGATACATACTATCCAAATAGAAGTCCTCACCTTGAGAACGCTTGTCTCTATGAAGTTCTTCAAAGCTATATTTATAAGAGGAACATCAGAGAAGATATCAATAATGGAATATATGCTGTCATTTGATGTGAAGGATGTCTAGTGAAACAGATAAAAGGTCATTTGATTAATCATCGAAAATTGAGTTGTGAAAATCCAGACAAAAGAGAATTTTACTATTTGGCTCTTTTGCAACTCTTTAAACCAGGGCGTACAGAAGAGGAACTACTTGGAGATTTTCTCTGTTATGAAGACTCTTTTAATGCAACGAACGATACCATAGAATGTCCTGTTTTTCCAAATTATCTGCAAATGTTGAATGAAGAAATAGACCAAGAAGCAACAATTGCTGCAGAGATTGTGAGAGACAGTTCTCAAGACAGTCAGAGTTCTGCTTCATTGAGTCAGGATCCACTAGGAGGACCAATTATCCAAAATGAAGCTGCCACTGCCATGGATGAGGTGGAAAGAGCTATGGAGCAAGCTCAAGAGGATGTAATTAATTTAGAAGATTTGGTGAAACAATTAAACTTTGAGCAGAAACAGATATATGACGAAGTCACAGAACAGGTTGAACATGGATTGAGTCATGAGAAGAAAGAGTGCTCATGTACATCATTTAAGCCTGTCCGACTGTACGTGAGTGGAGAAGCGGGAACTGGAAAAAGTTTTCTGATTAAAGCAATTGCAACTTATCTGCAGAAAGGGACTGAATCACCGCTGTCTTGTGTTGTTACCGCTCCAACTGGGCTGGCAGCACATAATATTAAAGGGATTACTTTACATCGTTTACTGATGCTGCCAGTGGAGCATGATAACAAATTTCAATACCACAAGCTATCTGGAGATGCGTGTTCTGAAGTTTCCAGAGTCCTGAAGAAAATGAAACTTCTTATCATTGATGAAGTAAACATGGTCTCAAATCTAATGCTTGCTTTTGTGCATTTGAGAATGCAAGAAATTCTTAGAACAGACTATGATGTCTTATTTGGAGGAAAACACATTATTGTTTTTGGAGATCTACTGCAGTTGACTCCAGTGAAAGGTCAATCAGTGTTTAAAATGGTCACGCATGAAGATACCAGGAAGTGCCTAGGAAGCATTGGAAACGTTAATATATGGTTACATTTCAAATATGCAGAACTACTCCAAAATATGCGGCAGGCAAAGGATGAAGATTATAAAAATATTCTACAAGATGTAAGAATCGGAAAAATAAGTCAGCATGGGAAAGAAGCTTTACATGGACGATTAATTTCAAATTTGTACCCAAATGAAAACATTCTTCCAGAGAATATTTTTAAGAAAATTAACGAGAAGAAATCTGGCATATGTTTGATGCCTACTCTGAAAGAATGTTCCATGTTCAACAACAAAATGTTAAAGTTAGAAAATGAAGAGATAGTGAAACTGGAAGCTATAGATAAAATAGAGCATATGGGAGCAACAATTATTTTGTCAGAAAATTTGAAATCAAAATTGGATTCATTAGAGAAGACTATATCTAAAACTGCTGGTTTTGAAAAGACTCTGAATGTGTGTTTAAATTGTCGTATCATTTTGAGAAGGAATTTAAATGTTGAAAGAGGTCTGGTAAATGGAGCAAAGGGTCATGTTGTTGGTTTTGTGAATTACAAAAATAGAGATGGAATTGAAATTTTAAAAATTAAATTTGATGGCATTGAAGAAATAGAACAAATTTGTCGTTGTTCAGCTAGAAAAACCGAAACAGTTTCCTGTTTGTTTGGCATATGCAGTGACAATTCATAAATCTCAAGGTTTAAGTGTAGATAGTGCTTTGGTGAACATTGGAAGTTCTGTGTTTAAAGAGGGTATGGCATATGTGGCATTATCACGAGTCAGAACTTTATCAGGATTGTACTTGATTGAGTGTGATGAAACAAAGATTTGTGCTGATCTAGATTGTGTTAAAGAATACAATAGGTTAAGAAGAGAGTATGCTCCACATTTGCCTCAATATCCTCTGTTTGAAAAACATGTGGTAGGCCGAAAAAGAAGAAATGAGAATAATTGCAGTGAGGTACTAGCAAAAAGACAAAAAGTAGATGAAACTGTAATTGTAAGCAGAAAGAAAAAGGATTCTGTTGAAGATGTTGTTGGATTTCAGTTTGAAAACAGTTCTGGTGTCAACTGCTATGCTAATGTAGTAGTTAATGTTGTTTTTTTCTTCAAAATTTACAAGAACAGATTGTTGAAAATCGGGATCAAACATTCTGCTGTTTATTGAATTCTGTGTTTGAGAAATGTAGCAGTGATAGAGCAAAAATAGAAAGTGTTTCAGAAATTAGAAATCTTCTAGACATATGTTCTGGTCAAAATCAATTTTCACAGATAATTCAGCAGGATTGTCAGGAATTTTTAATGTATATGTTTGATGTATTGGAAGATGAAGGAGTAGATATAAAAAATCTTTTTAACCTTTATTATCAATGGCAGCATGACTGTGATAACTGTACTTTATCAAGTAGTACTAGAATAGACACTGAAATATTTATATATTTGAGTTTACCAGACTGCAAATCAGTGCCTTTTAATAATCTCGTTAAAGCAGCTGATCACAATATGGTGTGTACCCAATTTAAGTCTGCAATGCTGTCCACATAATTTCTACGAAGTTATTGTCACTATGTCATTTTAATGTTCCAACGATGTAGACCTGATGGAACGAAATTGACAACTTCTATTAAAAATGTTGTGGCTTCTCAATTATCAATTTCAGGAAGAACGTTTGCAACTGTAGCTATTATTTATCATGACGGTCCTTCAACAACATCAGGGCATTACACATGCTATTTAAAACGTTGTAAAGGTTGGACCCTTTGTAATGACACTCATTTGACTTTAAAACAATATTTGCCTTTTGACTTAAAAAATTCATATCTAGTGTTTTTAAAACCAAAAATTAAGTAAAGGTAATTGGCCTATGAAGATGGGAGCAGTTAATAAAGGTTAGTTTGCTGTTTAAAATTATATTTTGAGTAAAAGTGATCAAGATAATATAAAAAATTGAGTTGTCATATAGGTACTGTAAGTGGATCTCATAGTAAGTGATATCAGTATTATAGGAAATGATGAACATGAGTGAGTCAGAGATAGAATTACAAAAATTTAAATATCGTGAAAATGTTGTTTGAGTCTTTCTTTCAGAACGTCAGAAAAACGGTAATTTTAGAGTTTGTTTTAAGTAATTTGAAAATATACTGATACATCTGACACTATTTGGCCTTAAGGAATGGTGAAGGAATGAGTAAAGAGTCATGACTGAAAAAAGGAGTATTTGAAAATAATGAAAATATTTCAGATGTTCTTGGAGCTTTTCTTCTAGAAAGTTGATGAAATGGATTTTTTAGTGAACAGCAGAGTACTTTCCAACGAGAAAAGGACCTTCACGATATACTATTTGGCCTAAAGGAAAAGTAAGTGAATCAAAGATTAGTGTACATTTGTCATTTGTCAGTATCTAAGCTTTTTTTTAAAACACAATCTTTCCCACTGTCATATGATGAGTAATTTGAACTCACTGTTTTAAGTGAAATTCAATATATTCTGACAACAGCAAAAATAAACTAGGTACCATGTTGTACAAGTTATTCTATACTTTGGATTGTGTAAATTAAATTGTATTCCCATTGTCTGACACTCACTTTCCTTTTTCTATCCTCTTTCATCTCTTTTTACTCACTTATAATGTCTTTCTCTCACTTTCTGTAACCCCCGTTCCTTTACTCCACTTCTTTCACAACCCCTCATTCTCATTTCAACTGTCTGCATCCCCTCTCTCCCTTGCATAACTTTTCAGCATTCAGTCTCTCTGCTTTACTTCCCTTTTCCGTATTTTCCTCCTTTGCTCTTTTAGTAATTCCTCTTTACTCACTCAGCAGTATTGTCGCACTCTATCACTATAAATCACCCACTCTCCCTCGCTTATCTTTGTTTGCTCTTTTCTTTTGACCTCTTCTCTCTATTTTTCGTTCACTACCTCTATGTCCTCAGTGCCTCACTCTCCTTGTGTTATGTTCACTTGTGTTTATCTACCTTCTATCATTTCTTTTATAACAACTTCACTGCTCCTCTCTCATCGTTCTTCATCCCATTTCTTTTAGTCTGGTTCCATTACTATCCCTCATTTCCTTTCTTTCAATGTCCTTCTCTTTACTTTCATCACCAAATTATTTTCTCTCAGTACCACTGTTTTAGTCGTCTTCTCCTCTGTTTCCTTTTTTTGCTCCCTTACTCATTTCCTTTGCTTACACATTGTACTCCACCTCACTCAGTTTTTCTCTTAGTGTGTCTGTCTACTAACTTCCTCACTCCATTTCCCACAATCATTGTATATTATCCTCTCTCCCTTCATCCCTTCACTCTATGACTGTTCTTCACTTACTCTCAGTTATCTTCTATTCCTCATTCTTCTAAATGCATCGTTAATTAGACTCTTTTCCGTCTCTGTCATTATCTTTTTACTTACTACTGTTTCCTAACTAGGGTTTGCTAACTCACATTGTTTTAGTATCTTTCTTACCTACAGTTCATTTCTCTGTTCTTCTCTTCCTCTCTGTCAGTGAATCTATATGCCTTACTCTTACTAGTTTGCTCTCCTTCTATTTCTTTTTCTCTCTTTTTGTCCTTCTACCTTACTTTATTTCCCTTTCTATGTCCTTCACTCTTACTTTATTTCTAAATACACTGTTATGCTTTTTAACCTCTTCATTTGTATCTTTTAATTTAAAATACATATTTTACTAATTATAACTTATTTTTTCTTCTCTCTTTCACAGATACAAAGTGTAGTAAAAAAATGTAATTAAAGTTACATTTTTTATATGGTAAGTGTGACTAAAAAATGTAGTTTGTCATCACCCTTTGCTTTAAGCTCACTAATATTTTCTCAACCAACCTCACTCCTGTTTCTTTACTCTGCTTCCCTCACTTATTCTCATTCTCCATGTTTACTCCAATTTCCCTATTTCCCCTCTCATATTCAACTTCTTTCAGCCCCTATTCTTTACTTCACTTACCCTCTGTTCCCTTCCTTTGCTTCTTCACTCATTCTGTTTTTCTTAATTATTTACCTTACTCCTACACACACACCTCATCCCCCTCCCAACACATACACACACCTCTGACATACACCCCACACACACACCACACACACACCTCCTACACACACACACTCCCACACACACTCCTCACACACACACACATTCCATACACACACATACATCCCACACATATAACCCCCACCCCCACACACCCCCACACATATCTCACACACCCTCACCTCCACCCACACTGAAACACCCCACACACCCACAGCCACAGACACACCTTACACACCCACACCCCGACCTACACTCACTGACTCCCTATAAGTCACACACACTGCATTACTTACCTTTCTTTGCTGTTTCAATCACACCCATTCAGGCATTGTTTCCTTTACTCTCTCTGTCCTTTCTCTTTGTCACTCCCCATGTCTTATCCTAATTCAATTTTTCACCCTCTTTCACCCCTCTTTTCTTACACTCACTGCTCTTTTCTCACCCTCCCTCACCGTTGTTCATTTATCCCGGTTCCGTCACTACCCTTCATTCCCCATTTTTTTACTGTCCTTTCTTTTTCTTTCAACACCCACTCACATTCTCCCACTATTTCTACTTTAGTCTTCTTCCTCTCTCTTCCCTTCTTTCGCTCCCTTATTCATTTTACTTTTCTCACTTTCACCCTATTACACCTTCTCTGTTTTTTACTATGTAATAAACAATCCCTCTGTGTTTCTCCCTCTAGCTCTCTTTCTCTTAACATTACTCTCTTTGTGTTCTTCCCTCATGCTAACTCCTTCATTCATTTTTTTTTTTTGGGGTGCGCGCCCCGGTGCGCGTACCCTGAGGAAAAAAAATTGACAGAGATTCTTTAAAAATATAGGTTTATTTTTATAAATTAAAGGTAGTTCTAAAAAGAAATGTTTTTTTCTTCTTTTTGTTGTTTTATATTTTTTTTAAATGTTTTTTTGAACATTTTGTACTTTTTTTGGCTTTTCTGAACAGTTTTATATTTTTTTTGTATTTTTTATGGGGAGAAACAAAAAAAGGGAATTGAAAATGGCTCAACTGGAGCAAAAAACAAAAAACGGAAAAAATTAGGGGTTTTTGGGGCAATTGTGGTTGTCACCAGCAAAGACGATGAGCTTTACGCTCTTTTCACCATAGGAGATGAGCTTACCACAGTAAATACATGTTACTCTAAAATCTTCAAATCTTTGTTGAATGCAAGGCATCGTCTCCGTTGTTTCTGGTCCCGATGGAGTGGGTTGCTTTCTTTTGGAGGTGGTCCTTGAAGACTGGGGGATGTTTCTGGCCAGTTCCCTCATCTGTGCAAGAGAATAGTTGTTTGGATGCTTGCGGGTCATATGTCTAATCATGGTATTATTACCAAAGGAATATTTTTTGTTTGGGTTGCCCCTTGAGAGTTCTGAGCCACAGATTAGGCAAGTTACCTTGGCCGCATTGACTTTTTTCTTGCCCTCTGGGATTGAAAAAAACTCCCATACAATGTGTGGCCTTGGCTGGTATGGGGTATTGTCTTCAGCCAGCCATCTTCTCCTCTCCTCCTCTTCCTCTTCCTCCTCCTCCTCTTCTTGACCACCAATGTACTGTTGTGGTGGTCCTCTTGGTGGTGGTGGTGGTGGTGGTGGTGCAGATGCTCCAGCTGCTGCTGCTACTGTAGCCATTTTAAAGTACAAAATAATCCTCTTTGTTGTTGAAACAGGTCTTCCTCAGTCAAAGGACAAAGTCAGAATAAGGAAAAAAGGTGAAGTCTTTCATCATTTGGAAAACAGAACTGTTCTTGACCAATGAAAAGTGTTATTTTCAAGTCACATGATCCGGGCTTTCATCATTTGGAAACCAAAACTGATCTGCACCAATGAAAAGTGTAATTTTCAGATCACATGACCCGACGCGCTTACGCTACGGGGTGCGCCTGGGGGTGCGTAGTGTAAGCGCGTCAGGACGTTGCGCGATCGTATGCGCTCGCGTGCTTCTGGGTGAGCTTACGCAGTGCGTCATATGACGCATCACGCGGTTACGCGAAATGTCACAATGTTGTTTTTGTTCGCGAGAGTAGCGCTAACGGGACGCTCCCCGGTACGCGCCCCCGGGCGCGCCATAACATTGCGCTTACCCGTGTGATAACCAGTACGCGCCCCGGGAGCGGCCAGGGCAAAAAAAAAAAAAAAAAAACATAATTATACAATATAAAATTAGTTATACATTTTTTTTACTTTTTATACCTATAGAGATTTGCTATTAAAAAACCATTGAAATTCACTGTAAAAACCATAGGTTTCACACCAGTTATAGTTAGGAATTAGCATTTAAAATACCTATTAAATTCACTGAAAAAACCATAGGTTTCACACCAGTTATAGTTAGCTGGAAATTTTACTCGCATAAAACCATTGAATTTCCCACGTTATAGTTAGTTGGACTCACTATAACTTGCGCGCCTGCAATGCACTGCTGATGACATCACATATTACATCACTCATGACATGGTCAGTGACATCACTCATGACATCACTGATGACACCATCCAGTGAATGTGTGTGTTTCTGAAAAATAAATATTAGTGAGTAATGTTTAAATATTTAAATATATGTATTATTGTTTCACTTTCTGTATAAGTGGCTGCATGGGTTGGTAAGTAGGTACATAGAGTAAAATTTCCAGCTAACTATAACTGGTGTGAAACCTATGGTTTTTTCAGTGAATGTAATAGGTTTTTTAAATGCTAATTCCTAACTATAACTGGTGTGAAACGTTTGGTTTTTTCAGTGAATATATGTATATATATATATATATATATATATATAGCAGCACTTATCAACTCAATACGGTCGATACACGACAAGCACGCAGGTATCCGATTAGTAAATCCTTTATTGCAAACCCCCCTCACCCTAGACAGACGCGTTTCGCAATAAAAGCTTCGTCAGTGTCAGTTTGTGCATAAGAATGATCGCCATTTTAAACCTCACCGATCATTTCATTATTCATCAACTTATAAGATGGACAAGCTTGATAAAAACGGTGGCAATTTTTAAGTGTGTAACTTCACATATAATACATTTGTTCAAATGGCGAATATAAAGTGCTAAAGTGCAAATCCAAATATTTATTTTTATATATCCACTCATTCCTCAATGCAAATTGCTATATATATAATGCATATTTAAATAAAGAAGCAAACCACATTCACTGGATGATGTAATCAGTGATGTCATCAGTGATGTCATTTGAGATGTCATCAGTGATGTCACTGACCATGTCATGAATGATATAATATGTGACATCATCAGCAGTGGATTGCGGGTGCGCGAAATGTAGTTAGTACAACTAACTATATAGGAGCCCTTTCAATGGTTTTGTATGAGTGAAATGTCCAGCTAACTACAACACCCCTAAAACTTATAGTTTTTTGAGTGAATTTCAAAGGTTTTTTAAATGCGAATTCCTAACTATATAAGGCCTGAAACCTATGGTTTTTTCAGTGAATTTGCAAGGTTTTTTAAATGCTAATTCCTAACTATATAAGGCCTGAAACCTATGTTTTTTTCAGTGAATTTCAAAGGTTTTTCAAATGCTAATTCCTAACTATATAAGGCCTAAACCTATGGTTTTTTCAGTGAATTTGCAAGGTTTTTTAAATGCTAATTCTATTAGCGGATAACGTTTAAATATATTAATATCCTAGTGGGACCACCTGAGCAGCCCTATGGGGTCAGGGTGTTTCTACCCTGCCCCCTTTTTGTGTTCTACACGTTTGTTTTTCTGCTTTCTTGTGCCTCAGTCTACCGAGCACAAGATGGATGCCTACACTTCCTGGTTAGAAGTGTTGACAGCCAATGAGCATGCAGCTTTCTCGGGAAGGCATGCTGATTGGCTGCCACTGTCTGTCAACACTCCAAACCAGGAAGTGTTGACAGCCATCTTGTGCCTCGGTAGAACCAAGGTACAAGAAAGCAGTGAAACAAAGGTGGAAATCTCGCAAAGGGGGCAGGGTAGAAGCACCCTGACCCCCTAGGCCTGCTCAGGGGGTCCCACAAGGCCCCCCCGGCCCAAAAAAAAATTATATTTTTGTTTTTTAAATCGCGGGGTAAGCGTACCATGCGTGTACGTACGCGTACGGTACGCGTACCCCGCGACTTTTAAATTATTAATATTATTTTTTTTTTGCCTTGTGGGACCCCCTGAGCAGGCCTAGGGGGTCAGGGTGCTTCTACCCTGCCCCCTTTTGGAGTTCTACACATTTGTTTTTCTGCTTTCCTGTACCTCAGTTTACCGAGGCACAAAATGGCTGCCCACAATTTCTGTTTTGGAGTGTTGACAGACAGTGGCAGCCAATCAGCATGCAGCTCGTGCACGGAGAGGTACGCGCACGGTAAGCGTACGGGTAAGCGCTCGGAGCGCGCCTATAGATATATATATATTTTTTAAGTTAATTTTCGTAAAAACCACTGGAGCAACTTTCACCAAATATAGAAAAGGCACTTCTGCGTACCTATCCCTACAATTTTGCAAAGTTTGGTGTAATTCCATTCAGCGGTTCGGGCTGTAGCCTTGTCTATTCGTCCTATGGAAATTAACATGGGGAAAACACGTTTTGGGACCTCCCTTTTTTCTCGGCCCCCACATGACGGGGGAGCGGAGCTGGCCTAAATTTTGGAAAATTACACCCAAATTCCTCAACCAGCGCCAAAGTTATTCCCAATAGAATGTTGCGGATTTCCTATGGTAGCTAGGTCCTAACTATATATACCTACTGGCTATCGCCAGTAGGTAATATATATATATATATATATATATATACATATTACCTACTGGCGGTCGCCAGTAGGTATATATAGTTAGGATTTTTTCTCTATGGGTTTTTTGAAAATTCTATGTCTAATAACTTTGGCGTTTGTGGACGGAATTGGCTGAAATTTTCAGGAAAATGGCACATTTTGTTTCTGGGCATCCCTTGAAAATTTGGGGGGGGGTCGTCAAGGGGGGGCCGAGAAAAAAGGGGGGTCCCAAAACGTGTTTTTAACATTGAGTTTTCCATAGGGCGGTTGGCCTCACTTTTAGCCCGAACGGCTGAATGGATTTGCACGAAACTTGGCAAAATTGTAGGGACTGGTAGCCCGATGTGCCTTTTGTAGGTCTCAATATATGTGCTGCAGTGGATTTTGAGAAATTAACGTTTAAAAAAAGATATATATCTGTAACAGCGGACCGGGCAGCGCTCCAGTACGCGTACTTTTCGCGCAACGGAGCTTTGTGAAGCGAAGCTGATTGGTTCTCCGGCGTCTGTCAACATTCCAAACAGTCCGTAGCGGCCGCCATCTTGTCTCTCGGTAGGATCGAGAGACAAGAGGAGGCCAAAGCGAAGGGGCAAATGACCATAAGGGGGCATAGTACATTGTCGCTCACCCCCTAGGTTTGATGTGGAGGTTTTAAAAGGGCCCCGCGGGGCAAAAAAAAATAAAAATAATAATAATCGAACAGCTGAATGGATTTGCACGAAACTTGGCAAAATTGTAGGGACTGGTAGCCCGATGTGCCTTTGCTAGATCTCAATATATGTGCTCCAGTGGATTTTGAGAAATTAACGTTCAAAAAAAGATATATATCTGTAACAGCGCACCGCGTACTTTTCGCGTTACGGAGCTTTGCGAAGCGAAGCTGATTGGCTCTCCGGTGTCTGTAAACATTCCAAACAGTCAGTAGCGGCCGCCATCTTGTCTCTCGGTAGGATCGAACAGCTGAATGGATTTGCACGAAACTTGGCAAAATTGTAGGGACTGGTAGCCCGATGTGCCTTTGCTAGGTCTCAATATATGTGCTTCAGTGCATTTTGAGAAATTAACGTTCAGAAACAAGATAAAATTATATGTGTATTACCTAGCTGTTGCTAACACCAGTTAGCGACGGCTAGTAGAAGATAGCGACCATCTTGGGCCCCACTTTGCATGTGAGTGATATTTATCACTAATGACATGCAAAGTGGGCATGCCAAGATGTTAGCGACTGGAAACAGTCGCTAACATCGCTATCTCCTATTATCAACTTTTGGAAATATTCGAGATAAGCGCGAATATCTCCAAAAGCTACCACCTGCCCTGAGCAGTTCTTAGCCATGTTATCCAATGGGAGGTGGATAACATGGCTAAGAGCATTAGCTCGGTAATGCATGAATATCGCTGAGTTTTCAGCGATATTAATGCATTGCGGTCGTTTTTTATCGTATTTCCGATAAACCTTGATAATAGCAAGGTTTATCTGCGATAATTTCTGACGGTAAAAAAATCGTTGCTAAGCATCGTTAGGGATAAATATCGCTTAACTTTGGTAATATGCCCCAACGTCTGTTAACGTTCGATTCGAAGGAAATCAGGAAGTGTTGAAAAACATTGTCTGCGCCATCTTGTCTTTTTTCAAATGCCACACTTTTGTCGTGCACGGCAGCCATTTTAGATGCCTTGACCAGACCCACTCTGTGCACGCTGTCGATCCTTAGCATGGCTCCCCACCCTCGCAAGCATCTCCCCCAGGCAGTGGTCACCCCCGCTCTCTGTCTTATGCATGGGTAATAAACCTCCCCCATCTGCGCTGCTCTTCCCTGAGAATCACACCCTGTGCCCGCCCGACACCTCCCTTTCGCCCTATTCACTACCGCACCCTCTGATACTCCTTTTCCTCTGTGTCCGATTGTCCAGGCTGGTCCTAGGGTATCAGCTAGCCCTGCAGATGTAGTTTATGGCCACAGCTGTAAAGAATCACCCCTCTTCAAAGGAGTTATAGTAGATCAAGGCCCACACTCGATGAGATCCGTCACAGCAGAAGCGTTGCTATTATCTGAAAACCATCCTGTATTGTGATTGGGGAGGGGACCGAGCGTGAAGCGGAAGATTCCAGGGATGACTCTTTGTACATCAAAGTTTTTACAATTATGTGTCACATTAAAAATATATAGCACTCCGACAAAGTAGTAAGATTATAAAACTTTAATAATTTATAAATATATACAAGAAAACAAAAATAGTAATAACATATAAACATTTTTAGGGAAAAACAACGAAGTAGCGGTCGGCTGTGCGAATAGTCCCAACGCAGCACAACGTCCAGATTTCCGGCGTGGGGCGTCGCGGGGGGTGGGTCATCAGTAGCAAACTGTTGTGCGAATAGTTCCAAGGCAGCAGAACGCGCTGAAATCTAGATGACACTAAAGTGATGTCTAGTAAGTTGCCACCCAGCAAATAACGGCATGGGGCGTCGCGGGGGGTGGGTCATCAGTAGCAAACTGTTGCGCGAATAGTTCCAAGGCAGCAGAACGATGGCACCAAGGTGATGTCCAGTAAGTTGCCGCACTGGTTTTGGTATCCTACAATGCTGCTCCGAATAACGGCGCGGGGCGCCCCGGGGGAGGCGGTGAACGGGCCTGTCCAGGTGGAGTGTCATCTGTTGTAGTGGGGCGCCCCTTTACCGTTTCAGTTGCCATTCCGTCCGTTTTTGGTCCACTGTGTCAAAAGCCGCAATTCAGCTGAGTTGCGCCCACTCTTGCGGTGCAGCGATAGGCGGCTGTCACAGGACTCTCAAAATGGCGGCAGGCTGTTTCCTTTTTGGGCCTGGTCCACTGAAATGGCCCTGGGAGACCTTGGAAATCGGACGCTTGTCTGCTAGGTCTTGGACCCCATTCTCGAAAGCGTCCCCTCCGCCTTGAGAATTCATCAAAAGTTTTGGGGGCTCCGACTCCTGCAGGCTTCTGGTGGGGAGCGGCTGCCATGATTGCTCGCGGAATGACCACGACTGAGCTACGAGATGGTGGTGCTTTCATGCTGACGCCAGCTTCAGTCTGAAACATCCAGAAACAAGGTGGGGCTTTCATCGTTTGGGGAAAAAAAAAAGTTTTCATCCTATGAAAAGTGTTGTTTTTAGGTCACATGATCATGCCTTCCATCATTAGGAAACCAAAAGTAAAATGAACCAATGAAAAGTTTTATAAACAAGTCACATGACCTGTTATGCGGCATAGGGTGTAAAATGCGGAGAAAATACGTTGGTACGTGAGGCGGCGTCAATGTGGAGGCTTTAAAAGGGCCCCGCGGGGCAAAAAAACAAAAATATTTTTTGTTTTTTTTGCGTGGGTAGCGCCCGGTACGCGTACCGGGAAGCGGTCGGAGGAGCGTACTATGAGGAGAAAAGAAAGACAGGGTATAAACATTTTGGCAATTTTGTTATAAATGGAAGGTAGTTCTGAAAAGAACTGTTTTTTTATTCTTTTTCTTTTTTTTTATTTTTTTTATGAATTTTCTGAACAATTTTTTGATTTTTTTTTGGATTTTTGAAAACTATTTTGTGTTTTTTTTGTGTTTTGTAAGGGGGAAATAACAAAAAAGCAGGGTTAGAACATGTCTCAACAGGAGCAAAAAAAAATAAAAAGGATTCATTGTTTTCTCATCTTGTAGCATTTATGATTTTCTCCAGCTCGGTTAATCAAAGTAATACTCTTCTCTCCATAAGCAATAGTTCCTCCACAATATATACAAACTATTTTGTAGTGTGCAAAAGGAGCTTGAATATTGGGGATTATTTCTCGGCCTTCTGGTCCGGCGAATGAGCTTTGACCCCTGTTGGTGCTGGGGATGACATCTGGGGGGTTGACAGCAAGATCCCTTACTTGTGCTTGGGAAAGATTATTGGGATGCCATCGCTCCATGTGGCGAATCATTGTATGATTGCCAAAGCTGTATTTCTTGTTGGGGTTGCCACGAGAAAGTATATTTTTGCAAATCAAACAAGAGACCTGGGGTGCATTGACCTTCTTTTGTCCAGGTGGAATTTTAAAGAATTGCCATATGTAGTGGTCTTTAATATGGCTCTGCCTTGGTGTTTCTGGCAGGAACTGCCTTACTTGCTCTTCCTCCTCCTCCTCCTCTTCGTCCTCATTATCTTCCTCTCTACCAAAGTCCAGTGTTGGTGGTGGTCCTTTTGGTGGTGGTGGTGGTGGTGGTTGCTGAGAAGCACCAGCTGCAGCTATTACAGAAGCCATTGTGAAAAATAGGTCTTGCTCTCTGGAAATAGAAAGTAAGAATGAGGTAAAAAGAAGGAGGGGTTTTCATCATTTGAGAAAAAAAAATAGTTCTAAACCAATGAAAAGTGTTATTTTTAGGTCACATGACCAAGCCTAACAACATTATGAAACCAAAAGTGAAATGAACCAATGAAAAGTGTTATTAACAAGTCACATGACCTCTCACGCTTATGTTACGCGCTGCGGAACACGCCCCGGATAGCTTCCGGGTCGCTGCGCTTCGCGCCTTGGTCCGCGCCCCGGAGCACTTCCGGGTGCGCTAACGCGGTACGTCATAAGACGCATTACGCGGTAACGCGATACGTCGCGCTTACGCGACGCGCCGTGGATCGCTTCCGGGGAGCTGCGTTTCGCGCATCGGTCCGCGCCCAGGAGCACTTCCGGGTGCGCTAACGCGGCGCGTCATAAGACGCATTACACGACAACGTGATACGTCACGCTTCCGCGACGCGTCACGATAATGATTTCTAACGTGGCAGTTGCGCTAACGGAACGTTTACCGGTTCGCGGACCGGGTCGCGGCATCAAATTGAGCTAACGGGAAGCTTCTTACATCATTAGGAAACCAAAAGTGAAATGAACCAATGAAAAGTGTTATTACCAAGTCACATGACCTGCTGTGTTTACGTTACGCGCTTTGCAGGGCCTCCCGGTTTGCTTCCAGAAACCTGTGCTTTGCGACTCGGTAAGCGTACCAGTTCGCTAACGTAGCACGTCATATGACGTATCACACGACAACGCGAAACGTCATGCGGACGGGAGGCGTGATGATGTTGTTTTCTAACGCGGCAGTTGCGGTAAAGAAACGTTTATATGCTCGCGGTCTATTTCGCGGCATCAAGGTCAGCTAACGGGAAGCTTCCCGATTCGCGAAGCGGGAACGAAGAAAAAAAAAATATTAAAAAAAAAAGTTATTAATAAACATATAAAATATATTTTTGGATTTAAAGAAGAATACATTTTACAGGTATAGATATTAGCTTTTAAAAAACCAATGAAATTCACTGAAAAAACCATAGGTTATAGACCATATATAGTTAGGAATTAGCATTTACAAAACCTTGAAAATTCACTGAAAAAACCATAGGTTATAGACCATATATAGTTAGGAATTAGCATTTACAAAACCTTATTTTACTCACACAAAACCATTGAAATTCCATATATAGTTAGTTGCACTAACTATATATCGCGCACCCGCAATCCACTGCTGATGATGTCACATATTACATCATTCATGACATGGTCAGTGACATCACTGATGACATCTCAAATGACATCACTGATGACAATACTGATGACATCTCATTTGACATCAATGACCACATCACTGATGATATCATTCATGTGACAATACAATGCATCTCCTCACATTTTAATATAACCTCTGTTACACCCAGTGTTAAATACAGAGTATAATTTTTGAAACCATTGACACACCAATACTAGTTACTACATACACACTCACTGATTCCTATGTCTACACACACATTCACTCATTCACCCATACAATCATTCATACATACAATCACTCATCTTTACAACACTATCATATGCACTCATACACCTATACAGACACTCACACTCTGCCACTCATCCATGGAGTTACTCACACACCTAGTCAGTCCTGTAAAGAATCAATCACACTTCCATTTTCTAATCTATACAGTTAAACATAGAGCACCTTACATTTTCAAACATATACTAACACATACTTACTCTCTTATACAATCATTGATACAAGTACACATTGATCTGCACAGAGTCACACACCTCCCAGCCAGCCACACACACACTCAGTCTCCCATACAAATACTTGGACAATCAATCAATAACCCATATAGTTACTCATATAGCTACTGATCAACACATGCAGCAGTTTACAGAACAACAGACATAATGATGCACAAATTAAGACAGTTTAGTCACTAACCCATGCACTCAGTGAGACACATTTAATCACTCACTCATACATTCAGTCATGCACCTACTAAATCCTTCGTCCAGACACTTATACTTCCACTCATTCTTCAATATGTAAGACATATTTTAACTTTACAGAAACATACAGTCACTGGATGTTGTCATCAGTGATGTCATTTGAGATGTCATCAGTGATGTCATCAGTGATGTCACTGACCATGTCATGAATGATGTAATATGTGACATCATCAGCAGTGGATTGCGGGTGCGCGATATATAGTTAGTGCAACTAACTATATATGGAATTTCAATGGTTTTGTGTGAGTAAAATAAGGTTTTGTAAATGCTAATTCCTAACTATATATGGTCTATAACCTATGGTTTTTTCAGTGAATTTTCAAGGTTTTGTAAATGCTAATTCCTAACTATATATGGTCTATAACCTATGGTTTTTTCAGTGAATATATATATATATATATATATATATATATATATATATATATATTACCTACTGGCAGTCGCCAGTAGGTATATATAGTTAGGATTTTTTCTCTATGGGATTTTTGAAAATTCTATGTCTAATAACTTCGGCGTTTGTGGACGGAATTGGCTGAAATTTTCAGGAAAATGGCACATTTTGTTTCTGAGCAGCCCTTGAAAATTTAGGGGGGGTTCGTCAAGGGGAGGCCGAGAAAAAAGGGGAGTCCCAAAACGTGTTTTTAACATTGAGTTTTCCATAGGGCGGTTGGCCTCACTTTTAGCCCGAACGGCTGAATGGATTTGCACGAAACTTGGCAAAATTGTAGGGACTGGTAGCCCGATGTGCCTTTTGTAGGTCTCAATATATGTGCTCCAGTGGATTTTGAGAAATTAACGTTTAAAAAAAGATATATATCTGTAACAGCGGACCGGGCAGCGCTCCAGGACGCGTACTTTTCGCGCAATGGAGCTTTGTGAAGCGAAGCTGATTGGTTCTCTGGCGTCTGTCAACATTCCAAAAAGTCCGTAGCGGCCGCCATCTTGTCTCTCGGTAGGATCGAGAGACAAGAGGAGGCCAAAACAAAGGGGGAAATAACCATAAGGGGGCATAGTAGATCCTCGCTGACCCCCTAGGTTTGATGTGGAGGTTTTAAAAGGGCCCCGCGGGGCAAAAAAAATAATAATAATAATAATCGAACGGCTGAATGGATTTGCACGAAACTTGGCAAAATATTAGGGACTGGTAGCCCGATGTGCCTTTGCTAGGTCTCAATATATGTGCTCCAGTGGATTTTGAGAAATTAACGTTCAAAAAAAGATATATATCTGTAACAGCGCTCCGCTTCGCGTAACGGAGGTTTGCGAAGCTGATTGGTCATTTTGTCACTGGGCTATAGTTGGGCTACATCTGGCTGATATTTGGGCTACATTTGTTTTTTTGTGTGTCTGGCGGCCATCTTTGGGCTACATTGGGCTACATTGGGCTTCATTGGGCTACATTGGGCTACATTTGGGCTCCAACATATATATAGGCCAATGTAGCCCAATATATATTTTTCAAAGTTAATTTTCGTAAAAACCACTGGAGCATATATCTTGAGACATAGCAAAGGCACATCGGGCTACCAGTCCCTACAATTTTGCCAAGTTTCGTGGAAATCCATTCAGCCGTTCGAGCTAAAAGTGAGTCCAACCGCCCTATGGAAATTAAGGAAATGAATGGGTAATTTGTAATTAGCAAATAGCTAATCGCAAACTAGGAATGGTAAAGAATCGCTATTTATTCCTTAAAGTTCGCTATTTAGGAAATGCAAAAAACTTTGATGATACATATGGCGGTTCATCTCTAACAAGATAAGAAGCATAGGGATAGATTTATGATGACTGGCGCATCACCAGGGATGTGTTAGTCATTCTGTGCCGCTGTTCCGTCACCTATGGTGTGCTGCATTTACAATGCGGCGCATCATGGGGCAAAAACAGCACAGATGCGTGATGTATCTGTGCCGTAAAGGTGGCGCATTGCTGGAGTTGTATCGCAAGTGTGATGAAGCTCCAGCAAGGGTCGGGGGTGCCCCTGTCGCAGGGTTTCTGTTCTCACACAGAACTGTGGACAGAGGATTGGAAGCTCGGCGAATTAGGGTGTCCCAAAACTCACGTTAGTAATCAAAAACTCCTTAGCAAGCTAGGTACAGTGTCACATTGGATATAACAAACTCTCAATGTTTAGACAATCCAGAATATGAACTTATAGTACCTCAGGATACGTGGAACTCATGAACAGTCGGTCGTTATATATTTCTTAGAAACCAGAACATGGAGTTAAGAAGAACACATGTGTATTTGAAATGTTTATTTACTAATGCCGTCTTCTCAGGCGTAGTATCTTAGATAATACAAGTACACATATTATCAGTAGCAAAATTACCAGCATAGTTACTAGTACATAAAAAGCGAATGGTGATAGTATGTTAACATGCTGTAAATGAATAAGAGTTAGCAACACTTATAAGCAGCCGCGGGCCGTGGAGGGAGTTACGGTGAGGCAGGGAGGCGGGGAGGGGGAGAAGCAGGGTGGAGAATACAAGTACACATATTATCAGTAGCAAAATTACCAGCATAGTTACTAGTACATAAAAAGTGAATGGTGACAGTATGTTAACATGCTGTAAATGAATAAGAGTTAGCAACACTTATAAGCAGCCGCGGGCTGTGGAGGGAGTTACGGTGGGGCAGGGAGGCGGGGAGGGGGAGGGGCAGGGTAGAGAGGGCTCCACCCTGCTTCTCCCCCTCCCCGCCTCCCTGCCTCACCGTAACTCCCTCCACGGCCCGCGGCTGCTTATATCTCACCCTCCCTAATACACATATTATATTATTTGCTAAGAAAGTCTCTTTGTGTTGGTTTAGGGCGTGCCCATACTTTAGTGTCTTAGATTTGAAGGAATCACATCAGCATACACCAGCTCTCTCTTCATGTGAACCGCATCAACTGTTGTGTATGTGTGTTCGGCAAAGCAATATAAAACCCGCCTCATGCCCAGAATTGGCAGAAGTTGCACTTATGTTATGAGTATGAAGTCGTGGAGATCAGACCTCATAACAATTCTGTATCGTGTTGTTCTTGAAACTTTAGCACTCGCTGTACAGATATAGTTTAACAAGCAAAGCAGATAGTAGAGCAATAACATATTATTCTCATGTAAACCACGATGAACTACTAGGTGGAAAGCTAAAGCAACAACTAAGTGTCGAGTGCAGAAGTTGCAAAAAAGGAAAAATGGCGTTTAAACCGGTAATGAGCCCATGCTAACTTAACACGGTGTAAAGATATCCAGGACCTAGATGACACCTCCCCATGATCCGGAAACGAACTGAATAAGATAATAGAAGTGCCATCTCATGAGAGCAGATTGCAAGTTTATATGTGGACGGTCCGCAAGGTAAAGCATTAAAAACTAGGAAAATTTAATGCTAAAGAAAAATAAAACAGCCAAGTACTTTATCGAGTCTTAAGCCAATAGGCAAGGTAAATAATAAAAACTTGACAAATAAGTCAATGAATTGTCAATGAAATGCTAGTACTCAGCATATCAAACATGAAAAAGGTCTATGACATAACTGTGTATGCAAAATAAGCTGCAACAGCCTCCAATAGGAAGTCACCGTCTTCATCCGAAAACAGTTCAGCCATCCAATTTAAAAGCGGAAAAGAACATACGTGCTCTCCCAGCACCGGATCCTCTATCACCATCAGAGGACAGCTCGGTGGGTTTTCAAGAAAGCTCTGTTCCAAGAAAGACTGTGCTGCCGCCAATAAATTCCAGGGACCAATTAGTCCATGCATCAATGCCACAGCCATAATCCTTTCGCCAGGACAAACCAACTCGTGAGTAATGATAGGAGTCATCAGCTGATTAAAGTCGACGTCAGGAGAAACCGGTCCGCAGAGACACAAATCAATGGCCCAATCGAAATCACAGGTCAGGCAGTGAAATACAGGCTGGACACAGGTGAAGTAGGAGAATCGAAAAGATAATCCATATGCCGTGCCTAATATCGCCAACGGCATTGTGCCATAATATTCTAGCATGCGATTGCGGAACAGTGTCAGCAGCTGCAGGGTGGGAGGTTGCATAGGAGGGACATCCATATTTAAAAATGTAAAAAAGCACAAGAGCGTCCGCTGGTAATGCAAGTAAAAATGCCAATCCACGAAGCAGAGTGGAGAAAATAGAATGAAAGAAAGCAGGGATGACTCCAAAGATTTTCTCAAATGAAGTCACGAGACCACTGGTAACAACTTTAAAAAAGTGCGCCAGGGCCTTTGTGGAGGATGCGTTAAAGATAGTCCGAACCATCTTGCTGAAATTGAAAGGCAAATCTGAATTGAAAAGGGTCTGCACCTCTGTACGGGTGTTCGCTATGTGAAGCACGAAAGTTTCACGGGCCGAACTCAAGGCCACCTCTCTCTGAGACAAAAGAGCTCTTATTCTTGCCATGCCGTTGAAATCTCTCCCAAGGTTGGTATTTGTGGCCAGATTGAAAACTCCCTATGTTCATGTGTGGGAGAAAATAGAACATTTCTGCAGCAAATAACCCGTTCACTTACTGTTACGATAAAAGGAATACTTTTAATTAACTCAGAACAATCTTGATTATTGAGCATCAAATAACTACCATTTTCCAACAACTTGAACGTGGGGATGATAGCAGGAACTGGCGTGCCTTGCAACACGCAAGCCATATTTGGTCGGTGTTTGTTGCATGAACCGTGTAACTGTATGTGCCTACACATTAGTGAATGATCTGGCGTCTCAGTGCATTCCTCTCCATTCAGATAAACTTCTTGATCATCTTTGAAACATCTGTATGTGTATGGAAGCGACCAGACCTCATGAAGAAAAGCACTACCTAAAGGTTCATAACGACCTATTGGTATATATTTCATACAATTTGAAAACTTATATAAAGCAAAAGGCAGCGTTATTAAACCGTGGATAAGGCACGTTGCCAAAAAACCCGCAATCCTCTGCTGATGATGTCACTGAGCATGTCATGAATGATGTAATATGTGACATCATCAGCAGTGGATTACGGGTAATAGTATCTCTAGTTTACTCCCCTATAGCTGTCTTTCTTTTAACATAAGTGTCTGTTTCCTTCCCTTATACTTACTGTTTTTGGTTCGCTTCCGGTTCGCGTACCGGCGAGCGAACTGGGAAGCGAACTAAGAGAAATAGAGGTTGGCACAGTTCCAAATATTGTACCAATTTTTTAATAACGGGGAGGTAGTTCTGAAAAGAACTTTTTTTTTATTGTTTTTGTTGTTTTATATTTTTTTTATTATTTTTCAGAACTTTTTTTTACTTTTTTTGAATTTTTCTGAACAGTTTTATATTTTTTGGGGTTTTTCTTGGAGGGGGCAATGAAAACGATTCATTGTAAAGGGCTCAACAGGAGCAACAAAACAAAAAAAAAGTATTTATTATTTTGGGCGTTTCGTACAAACTTGCATATGATAGTCAATAGCTCTGTTGATCAGAGTGATGCTTCTTTCTCCGTAGCAAATGAATCCATCGCAAAATACGCAGATGTGTTTTACTTCACCAAATCTCATTTGTATATTTGGCACCATCTCCCTGCCCTCTGGTCCCGTTACTTCCGGTACAACAGATCTTCTGGCCATAATAGGGAGATTATCTAGGTCGTTCCGAAACTGTGCAGCACTGTAGTTGTTAGGATGCCACCTAGTCATATGGCGATGCATTGTGTAGTTTCCGAAACTGTATTTTTTCTCGGTTCCTCTGGACAGTCTATCTTGACATATAAGGCAAGTTACGTATCTTGCATTTACTTTTTTCTGACCTTTGGGAATTTTAAAAAATTGCCAAATGAAGTTTTCTTTCCGGTGAGACGTCCTGGGTTCCTCAGGCAAAAACTGCCTCTCTTCCTGCTCTTCCTCGTCTTCCTCTTCTTCCTCTTCTTGCTGAATTATAACTTGAGCAGGTGGTCCACTCTTCCTTGGATGTGGTGGAGGTGGTGGGGAAGCACCAGCTGAAGCTACTAAAGAAGCCATTGCTCAGTGATCACAAAGGGTCTTTCTCTCACAATGATGAAAGTCAGAGTGAGGAAAGAAGGAGGGATTTTCATCATTTGGGAAAAACAAGAGTTCTCAACCAATCAAAAGTGTTCATTTTAGATTATATGACCTAGTCTTACATCATTAGGAAACCAAAAGTGAAATGAACCAATGAAAAGTGTTATTACCAAGTCACGTGACTTGCTGTGTTTACGTTAAGCGCTTTGCAGGGCCTCCCGGTTTGCTTCCAGAAACCTGCGCTTTGCGACTTGCTTCGCGTACCAGTTCGCTAACGTAGCACGTCATATGACGTATCACGCGACAACGTGAAACGTCATGCGGACGGGAGGCGTCACGATGTTGTTTTCTAACGCGGCACTTGCGGTAAAGAAACGTTTACCGGCTCGCGGTCTATTTCGCGGCATCAAGGTCAGCTAACGGGAAGCTTCCCGATTCGCGAAGCGGGAACGAAGAAAAAAAAATATTTAAAAAAAAAATTATTCATAAACATATAAAATATATTTTTGGATTTAAAGAAGAATACATTTTACAGCTACAGATATTAGCTGTTAAAAAACCAATGAAATTCACTGAAAAAACCATAGGTTATAGACCATATATAGTTAGGAATTAGCATTTACAAAACCTTGAAAATTCACTGAAAAAACCATAGGTTATAGACCATATATAGTTAGGAATTAGCATTTAGAAAACCTTATTTTACTCACACAAAACCATTGAAATTCCATATATAGTTAGTTGCACTAACTATATATCGCGCACCCGCAATCCACTGCTGATGATGTCACATATTACATCATTCATGACATGGTCAGTGACATCACTGATGACATCACTGATGACATCTCAAATGACATCACTGATGACATCACTGATGACATCTCAAATGACATCACTGATGACATCATGACACACCAATACCAGTTACTACATACGCACTCACTGATTCCTACATCTACACACACATTCACTCATTCACCCATACAATAACTCATACATACAGTCACTTATTATTACAACACTATCATATGCACTCATACACCTATGCAGACAGTCACACACTGCCACTCATCCATGGAGTTACTCACACACCAAGTCAGTCCTGTAAAGAATCAATCACACTTCCATTTCTTCATCTATACAGTTAAACACAGAACACCATACTTCAATGACATCACTGATGACATCACTAATGACATCTGAAATGACATCACTGATGACATCTCAAATGACATCACTGATGACATCATGACACACCAATACCAGTTACTACATACGCACTCACTGATTCGTACGTCTACACACACATTCACTCATTCACCCATACAATTACTCATACATACAGTCAGTTATTATTAGAACACTATCATATGCACTCATACACCTAGTCAGTCCTGTGAAGAATCAATCACACTTCGATTTCCTCATCTATAGTTAAACACAGAACACCATACTTTTCACACATATACTAACACATACTTACTCTCTTATACAATCACTGATACAAGTACACATTGATATGCACAGAGTCACACACCTCCCAGCCAGCCACACATACACTCAGTCTTCCATACATCCAGTCATTCTTCAATATGTAAAACGTATTTAAACTTTACAAAAACACACAGACACTAGATGATGTCATCAGTGATGTCATTTGAGATGTCATCAGTGATGTCATCAGTGATGTCACTGACCATGTCATGAATGATGTAATATGTGACATCATCAGCAGTGGATTGCGGGTGCGCGATATATAGTTAGTGCAACTAACTATATATGGAATTTCAATGGTTTTGTGTGAGTAAAATAAGGTTTTCTAAATGCTAATTCCTAACTATATATGGTCTATAACCTATGGTTTTTTCAGTGAATATATATATATATATATATATATATATTACCTACTGGCGGTCGCCAGTAGGTATATATAGTTAGGATTTTTTCTCTATGGGTTTTTTGAAAATTCTATGTCTAATAACTTTGGCGTTTGTGGACGGAATTGGCTGAAATTTTCAGGAAAATGGCACATTTTGTTTCTGAGCAGCCCCTAAAAATTTTGGGGGGGTTCGTCAAGGGGGGGCCGAGAAAAAAGGGGGGTCCCAAAACGCGTTTTTCCCATGTTAATTTCCATAGGGCGGTTGGCCTCACTTTTAGCCCGAACGGCTGAATGGATTTGCACGAAACTTGGCAAAATTGTAGGGACTGGTAGCCCGATGTGCCTTTTGTAGGTCTCAATATATGTGCTGCAGTGGATTTTGAGAAATTAACGTTTAAAAAAAGATATATATCTGTAACAGCGGACTGGGCAGCGGCCCAGGACGCGGACTTTTCGCGCAACGGAGCTTTGTGAAGCGAAGCTGATTGGTTCTCCGGCATCTGTCAACATTCCAAATAGTCCGTAGCGGCCGCCATCTTGTCTCTCGGTAGGATCGAGAGACAAGAGGAGGCGAAAGCGAAGGGGCAAATGACCATAAGGGGGAATAGTAGATCCTCGCTGACCCCCTAGGTTTGATGTGGAGGTTTTCAAAAGGGCCCCGCGGGGCAAAAAAAAAAAATAATAATAATAATCGAACGGCTGAATGGATTTGCACGAAACTTGGTAAAATATTAGGGACTGGTAGCCCGATGTGCCTTTGCTAGGTCTCAATATATGTGCTCCAGTGGATTTTGAGAAATTAACGTTCAAAAAAAGATATATATCTGTAACAGCGCTCCGCTTCGCGTACTTTTCGCGTTACGGAGCTTTGCGAAGCTGATTGGTTCTCCGGCGTCTGTCAACATTCCAAACAGTCCGTAGCGGCCGCCATCCCGTCTCTCGGTAGGATTGAGAGACAAGAGGAGGCCAAAGCGAAGGGGGAAATGACCATAAGGGGGCATAGTAGATCCTTCCTGACCTCTTAGGTTTGATGTACCATTTTGCCAAGTTTGGTGTAATTCCGTTCAGCCATTCAGGCTGTAGACGTATGTAAATGTCCTATGGAAAATTGCATGGGGAAAACACATGTGAAAGTGTTGAAATTTAGAACCAATTAAAATGTTACTTTGGTTTTGTATTTGTGTGTGATGAAAGTTAATTGGTTATGTATATATGTCAAATGAGAGGAAACCACAGCCATTTTGTGATACTACTGTCTGAGGTACATTTGTGAGGAATTTTTGGTGGTGAATTTCTGGTATTTGATTTACACAGTACTAACACTTTTCCTACTTTTGAAAAGGTGAGTTGTTAATTTGTAAGGGGAACTATGTTGTACACTTGAAGATAATTTGAAAAATGTTTTCTGTTATTTATTTGCAGTCCTTCTGTTATACTAAATACTTGATAAAGTTAGTTTTATATTATGTATTACTAAAAACGATAAATGAAAGTGATTATTTTTTTCTGCAATTTACAGCAAGCAATTTCAAAATAAAATGGCTCACAATGAAGAGACCGTGGCAATTTCTTTTGAATTGTCCACTACATTGATTGAAATTGAGAGCACCAATAATGAAACATTGTCACAAGGAGGACATGACTTGTATGATTCCATTAGATTGATTGAAATGGACAGCACCAAGAATGAAATATTGTCACAAGGAGATGACTTGAATGATTCCACTACGTTGATTGAAATTGAGAGCAGCAATAATGAAATATTGTCACAAGGAGGAGATGACTTGTATGATTCCATTAGATTGATTGAAATGGACAGCACCAATAATGAAATATTGTCACAAGGAGGAGATGACTTGAATGATTCCACTACATTGATTGAAATTGAGAGCACCAATAATGAAATATTGTCACGAGGAGATGACTTGAATGATTCCACTACATTGATTGAAATTGACAGCACCAATAATGAAATATTGTCAGAAGGAGGAGATGACTTGAATGATTTTTTTGATCAATCTCTTGATGGCGAATTTATCGAGTGTTTGGAGACGATAGAGTTACAAGAATCATTATTGCAGACTTTTCATGAGGACATTGCTGATGAGGACATGTTACTAGTTCTTTCAAATTTAGAAAATTCTGAAGAATAAATTTATATTTAGAAATCAAAAATTGTTTGAGACATTATTCATTTTTATTTTTAATTTATGAGGTTGTAGCGAAGTGATTGTAGTATAAAATGAGACTTATAGTATAGAGTGCAACATTTTTATGTTACATGGTAAGTTTACTCATATTTACTTCCCTTCTGCCACTATATTATCTCCAATGTGTATTTGACATCTCTTCTTCATCTCCGGCCTCCTTTCTCTCACTGTGTGTCTCCGATGCATCTTATCGGTGCTATTTTGTGTAATTACAGAAGAGAGTAAAATAAAATAGTTCGGAACGTGAAAAGGGGGCAAAGTAGAGTACTCCTCACCCCCTAGGCCTTTTTAGGCGGTCCCAAAAGGATCAGTTTCTGCTTTCCTGAGAGATTATGGTATGAGTTCCATATACCACAATAACTTGCATTACAACATGCAAGATATCTATCTCCTATTACCAACTTTTGGAGATATTCGCGCTAAGCGCGAATATCTCCAAAAAGTAACACCTGCCCTGAGCAGTTCTTAGCCATGTTATCCAATGGGAGGTGGATAACATGGCTAAGAGCATTAGCTCGGTAATGTATGAATATCGCTGAGTTTTTAGCGATATTCATGCATTGCGGCCGTTTATTATCGCATTTGTGATAAACCTTGATAATAGCAAGGTTTATCTTTGATAATTTCTGACGATGCTTAGCGGTAAAAAATTCGTTGGTAAGCATCGTTAGCGATAAATATCGCTTAACTTTGGTAATATGCCCCAACGTCTGTTAACGTTCGATTCGAAGGAAATGTGGAAGTGTTGAAAAACATTGTCTGCGCCATCTTGCCTTTTTTGAAATGCCACACTTTTGTCGTGCACGGCAGCCATTTTAGATGTCTTGACCAGACCCACTCTCTGCACGCTGTCGATTCGTAGCATGGCTCCTCACCCTCGCAAGCATCTTCCCCAGGCACTGGTCACCCCCGCTCTCTGTCTTATGCATGGGCAATAAACCTCCCCCCATCTGCGCTGCTCTTCCCTGATTGCTACGTCTACACACACCTTCACTCATTCACCCATACAATCATTCATACATACAATCACTCATCTTTACAACACTATCATATGCACTCATACACCTATACAGACACTCACAGTCTGCCACTCATCCATGGAGTTACTCACACACCTAGTCAGTCCTGTAAAGAATCAATGAGACTTCCATTTTCTTGTCTATACAGTTAAACATAGAGCACCTTACATTTTCAAACATATACTAACACATACTTACCTTCTTATACAATCATTGATACAAGTACAGATTGATCTGCACAGAGTCACACACCTCCCAGCTAGCCACACACACACTCAGTCTCCCATACAAATACTTGGGCAATCAATCAATAACCCATATAGTTACTCATATAGCTACTGATCAACACATGCAGCAGTTTACAGAACAACAGACATAATGATGCACAAATTAAGACAGTTTAGTCACTAACCCATGCACTCAGTGAGACACATTTAATCACTCACTCATACAGTCAGTCATGCACCTACTAAATCCTTCGTCCAGACACTTACACATCCACTCATTCTTCAATATGTAAGACATATTTAAACTTTATAGAAACAAAAAATCACTGGATGTTGTTATCAGTGATGTCATCAGTGATGTCATTTGAGATGTTCATCAGTGATGTCATCAGTGATGTCACTGACCATGTCATGAATGATGTAATATGTGACATCATCAGCAGTGGATTGCGGGTGCGCGATATATAGTTAGTGCAACCAACTATATATGGAATTTCATTGGTTTTATGTCAATAAAATGTCCAGCTAACTATATATGGTCTCTAACCTATGGTTTTTTCAGTGAATATATATATATATATATATATATATATTCACTGAAAAAACCATAGGTTAGAGACCATATATAGTTAGGAATTAGCATTTACAAAACCTTGAAAATTCACTGAAAAAACCATAGGTTATAGACCATATATAGTTAGGAATTAGCATTTAAAAAACCTTATTTTACTCACACAAAACCATTGAAATTCCATATATAGTTAGTTGCACTAACTATATATCGCGCACCCGCAATCCACTGCTGATGATGTCACATATTACATCATTCATGACATGGTCAGTGACATCACTGATGACATCACTGATGACATCTCAAATGACATCACTGATGACATCACTGATGACATCTCAAATGACATCACTGATGACAACATCCAGTGATTATGTGTTTCTGTAAAGTTTAAATATGTTTTACATATTGAAGAATGAGTGGATGTATAAGTGTCTGAATGAAGGTTTTAGTAGGTGCGTGATTGACTGTATGAGTGAGTGATTAAATGCGTCTTACTAAATGCACGGGTTAGTGACTAAACTGTCTGAAAGTGTGCATCAGCATGTCTGTTGTTGTGCAAGCTGCTGCATGTGTTGATCAGTAGCTATATAAGTAGCTATATGGGTTATTGATTGGTTGCACAAGTATTTGTATGGGAGACTGAGTGTGTGTATGGCTGGCTGGGAGGTGTGTGACTCTGTGCAGATCAATGTGTACTTGTATCAGTGATTCTATAAGAGAGTAAGTATGTGTTAGTATATGTTTTAAAATGTAAGGTACTCTATGTTTAACTGTGTAGATTAGAAAATGGAACTGTGATTGATTCTTTACAGGACTGACTAGGTGTGTGAGTAACTCCATGGATGAGTGGCAGAGTGTGAGTGTCTGTATAGGTGTATGAGTGCATATGATAGTGTTGTAAAGATGAGTGATTGTATGTATGAATGATTGTATGGGTGAATGAGTGAATGTGTGTGTAGACGTAGGAATCAGTGAGTGCGTATGTAGTAACTAGTATTGGTGTGTCAATGGTTTCAAAAATTATACTCTGTATTTAACACTGGGTGTAACAGAGGTTATATTAAAGTGTGAGGAGATGCATTGTATTGTCACATTAATGATATCATCATTGATGTGACCATTGATGTCAAATGAGATATCATCAGTGATGTCATTTGAGATGTCATCAGTGATGTCATCAGTGATGTCACTGACCATGTCATGAATGATGTAATATGTGACATCATCAGCAGTGGATTGCGGGTGCGCGATATATAGTTAGTGCAACTAACTATATATGGAATTTCAATGGTTTTGTGTGAGTAAAATAAGGTTTTTTAAATGCTAATTCCTAACTATATATGGTCTATAACCTATGGTTTTTTCAGTGAATTTTCAAGGTTTTGTAAATGCTAATTCCTAACTATATATGGTCTATAACCTATGGTTTTTTCAGTGAATTTCAATGGTTTTTTAATAGCAAATATCATAAGCTGTCGAATGTCAAGTACGTGGTAAGTAAAAACATTTTCGTGTTTATGCACACTGATCTGCTTTGAATGCTACCCCCCACCCCTCATTTCTATTAGGAGTACTCTCTCTTTGCAGATAGTGAAGGGTAGTTAACGCAGCCCTTTGCCCCCTTTGTAATCCGTCGTGCCTGCTTCTCTCTCCATTTGATTGATTGTTCTCTTTGGTTCATTCTCTATTTACAAACAAGCACAGAGTCAAAATACTCTGTTTAGTCTTTGCAGATAGCGAAAAACCGTGTAAAAAAACAAAAGGAATCGAGCAAAATCAGTAGGCCACTAATGGGATCTCTTTTTGACCTCGCTAAAATAGAAACATTAGGAACAACCTGTTGAAAATAGCAATGCGTATGTACATAAGCGGCGTTCATTTGTGTTCACAGTACCCCTTGTTGATTGTTTGAATCGAGCATTGAATTGTTCGAAGTTGGTTCTCTTAAGGATCTTCTCTGCCTGCAAACGAGGAAGAATAGGAATATTCTCTCTCCCTTTGCAGATAGTGAAGGGTAGGTAACGCAAGCCTTTAACACGTCGTACCTATTTCATTCCTCATTGATTGATTGATTGTCCGAACATTGACTGTTTGGGAATTAGTTCTTTTTGGAGGTATTCCCTGTTTGCAAATAAACGTAGGAAAATCTTTGCAAGTAGTGAAAGGGTACGTAATGCGGACCTTTCTCCCCCGTTGTAATCTGTCATGCCTATCTACTCCCCACTGATTGATGCACCTGTTTCACCCGGACCATTTACTAGACATACGTCATCTGGCCCGACCAGAGAGCACCCCTAGTGAAAAAGACATATGCAATAATAACGAAGTGATCACTGTATCCTGTTAACAGAAACTTTAGCATGAAACAACCTGGAAAGAAAAGAATAGGAAATCGAAAATCAGTAGGCCACTGATGAACATGAACTTTTATTAAACAACGAACAAAGAAACGATAACATAACGTAATGATAAAACCTATTAATGTCCTAGAAACAAGAAAACGTTAGAAATATGCCAGTGGTGAGAGACCAGAAAAACAGTAAGAGAAACCAAATCACCCCTCGCTGTCCCACCGCCTGCCACGCCCAAAAAATCGATAGACTAGGGAAAATGCAAGTCAGTAGAACATCCGCCCCCACTCTGGAAACTTCCAAGGTGGGGCAGGGTTCCGGCTACGCCCAGCCGGGAGCAGCCCATATAAAGCAGGTCCTGCTGCCACGCCTCGGCCAGGAGATCCTAACGTAGGGTGTAGCCGGAGGAGAGGCCGAGACCAGCGGGACCCGGCCAGGGGATTGCCTTTACAACGCTGAACAGTTGCAGGGGGGGGGGAATGTCTCCTCGACCCTCCCCTCTCTCTCCCAGTCCGGCCGCGGTGGCCCTTGAGAGTTGCAGGTAGTCCCGCCACATGCTCTTCCGGTCCGGCCACCAACGGTCGGGGGCCGAGGCCGACGGGATCCGGCTGCAGCCAATAAACCAAGAAACCCGTTAATGGGGCCAGAGCCAGGGGCGTCCGGCCGACATCTACCGGAAGCCCGGCCCGAAGACGGACGGGACACTTCTTCTTTCTTGAAAAATGGCTGCGACAACACTGGGGGGGGGATGTCTTGCACATGCCTCCGACCCCCCCCCCCTCGTCCTCATCGCCTGGTCCGGCCATAACAAATCTCAAGCGAGACGCCGTGGGGTGCACTGGGAGGGAGAGACGGTGCGAACAGGCCTCTCCCGCCTCCCCAGGTGGAGGCTTCCCAGCTGCACCCTCAGCCCTCCAGGCGCCCGGAAAAGGGTTCTTCCACTGTGGCTATGCTGCAACGTCTCGCCCGGCAGGGTGGAGCCCGTCCGCTCATTTGACCCCGCGATCGCCAGTAGCTACCGAACTCTCAAAATGGCGGTCGACCTGGCAAGAGCGGGCCCAGCATAAAGAAATGGCCCGGTCACTGGTTGACTCCACCACCGTAGTCCTCCACGACCTTGAAGATTCTAGAGGAGCCGCGGGAGTCTCCGACCCCCGATGGGGAATGACTGCCATGATCACCCGTGGAGTGACGAAACTGTATCCGCGGGACGTCGGCGCCAGCCTCACTTTGAATTACTAGAATCCTGCAGACCTCACTTCCGGTGAAAGCACAGTGTGACCCGGTAGGAAAAATTGTTGCACCCCCTCCCCTTTTTGACTGATAGTTCAAACCACCGATCCTTTCCTTTGCCCTTTTAACGGAACTTTGGACTGCCTCCCCCTCTTTTACATTTTCTAGAGAAAACAAAACATTAACCACTACAATAGCATAGCAGTTGACACCAGAACTGTTTTCAAATTGAAAACCAACAACATCTTCAACAGAATCCTTTTGGTTTCTGCTGTGACCCTGCTACAGCACAGGCATTGTCCCCAGCAGTAATTCTGCAATGCCGCTAAGAATAGCTGTGGTGCCTACTGGACTCACTCACCCCCGCGGCGCCCCACGCCGTTATTTGCTGGGCGGCAACTTGCTAGACATCACTTTCGTGCCATCTAGATTTCAGCGCGTTCTGCTGCCTTGAAACTATTCGCACAACAGACCGCTACTGACAACAATATTTCATTATTGGTGCTGTCAATTTCAATAAATCTATTGGATAATTCAAAAGAAATTGCCACGGTCTCTTCGTTGTTTAAATGTTTTTACTGTTTTTGTTTTGTTGTATATATTTATATGTTATTAAAGTTTTATATTCCTACTACTTTGTTGGAGTGCTATATATTTTTAATGTGACACATAATTGTAAAAACTTTGATGTACAAAGAGTCATTCCTGGAATCTTCCGCTTCAGGCTCTGTCCCCTCCCCAATCACAATACAGGATAGTTTTCAGATAGTAGGAACACGTGTGGTGTGACGGATCTCATCGGGTGTGGGCCTTGATCTACTATAACTCCTTTGAAGAGGGGTGATTCTTTACAGCTGGGGCCATAAACTACATCTGCAGGGCTAGCTGATAGCCTGGACAATCGGACACAGAGGAAGAGGAGTGTCAGAGGGTGCGGTAGTGAATAGGGCGAAAGGGAGGTGTCGGGCGGGCACAGTGTGATTCTCAGGGAAGAGCAGCGCAGATGGGGGGAGGTTTATTGCCCATGCATAAGACAGAGAGCGGGGGTGACCAGTGCCTGGGGAAGATGCTTGCAAGGGTGAGGAGCCATGCTACGAATCGACAGCGTGCAGAGAGTGGGTCTGGTCAAGACATCTAAAATGGCTGCCGTGCACGACAAAAGTGTGGCATTTCAAAAAAGGCAAGATGGCGCAGACAATGTTTTTCAACACTTCCTCATTTCCTTCGAATCGAACGTTAACAGACGTTGGGGCATATTACCAAAGTTAAGCGATATTTATCGCTAACGATGCTTACCAACGAATTTTTTACCGCTAAGCATCATCAGAAATTATCGAAGATAAACCTTGCTATTATCAAGGTTTATCACAAATGCGATAATAAACGGCCGCAATGCATGAATATCGCTAAAAACTCAGCGATATTCATACATTACCGAGCTAATGCTCTTAGCCATGTTATCCACCTCCCATTGGATAACATGGCTAAGAACTGCTCAGGGCAGGTGTTACTTTTTGGAGATATTCGCGCTTAGCGCGAATATCTCCAAAAGTTGGTAATAGGAGATAGATATCTTGCATGTTGTAATGCAAGTTATTGTGGTATATGGAACTCATACCATAATCTCTCAGGAAAGCAGAAACTGATCCTTTTGGGACCGCCTAAAAAGGCCTAGGGGGTGAGGAGTACTCTACTTTGCCCCCTTTTCACGTTCCGAACTATTTTATTTTACTCTCTTCTGTAATTACACAAAATAGCAGCGATAAGATGCATCGGAGACACACAGTGAGAGAAAGGAGGCCGGAGATGAAGAAGAGATGTCAAATACACATTGGAGATAATATAGTGGCAGAAGGGAAGTAAATATGAGTAAACTTACCATGTAACATAAAAATGTTGCACTCTATACTATAAGTCTCATTTTATACTACAATCACTTCGCTACAACCTCATAAATTAAAAATAAAAATGAATAATGTCTCAAACAATTTTTGATTTCTAAATATACATTTATTCTTCAGAATTTTCTAAATTTGAAAGAACTAGTAACATGTCCTCATCAGCAATGTCCTCATGAAAAGTCTCCAATAATGATTCTTGTAACTCTATGGTCTCCAAACACTCGATAAATTCGCCATCAAGAGATTGATCAAAAAAATCATTCAAGTCATCTCCTCCTTCTGACAATATTTCATTATTGGTGCTGTCAATTTCAATCAATGTAGTGGAATCATTCAAGTCATCTCCTCGTGACAATATTTCATTATTGGTGCTCTCAATTTCAATCAATGTAGTGGAATCATTCAAGTCATCTCCTCCTTGTGACAATATTTCATTATTGGTGCTGTCCATTTCAATCAATCTAATGGAATCATACAAGTCATCTCCTCCTTGTGACAATATTTCATTATTGCTGCTCTCAATTTCAATCAACGTAGTGGAATCATTCAAGTCATCTCCTTGTGACAATATTTTATTCTTGGTGCTGTCCATTTCAATCAATCTAATGGAATCATACAAGTCATGTCCTCCTTGTGACAATATTTCATTATTGGTGCTCTCAATTTCAATCAATGTAGTGGACAATTCAAAAGAAATTGCCACGGTCTCTTCATTGTGAGCCATTTTATTTTGAAATTGCTTGCTGTAAATTGCAGAAAAAAATAATCACTTTCATTTATCGTTTTTAGTAATACATAATATAAAACTAACGTTATCAAGTATTTAGTATAACAGAAGGACTGCAAATAAATAACAGAAAACATTTTTCAAATTATCTTCAAGTGTACAACATAGTTCCCCTTACAAATTAACAACTCACCTTTTTAAAAGTACCTCAGACAGTATTATCACAAAATGGCTGTGGTTTCCTCTCATTTGACATATATACATAACCAATTAACTTTCATCACACACAAATACAAACCAAAGTAACATTTTAATTGGTTCTAAATTTCAACACTTTCAAATGTGTTTTCCCCATGCAATTTTCCATAGGACATTTACATACGTCTACAGCCTGAATGGCTGAACGGAATTACACCAAACTTGGCAAAATGGTACATCAAACCTAAGAGGTCAGGAAGGATCTACTATGCCCCCTTATGGTCATTTCCCCCTTCGCTTTGACCTCCTCTTGTCTCTCAATCCTACCGAGAGACAAGATGGCGGCCGCTACGGACTGTTTGGAATGTTGACAGACGCCGGAGAACCAATCAGCTTCGCAAAGCTCCGTAACGCGAAAAGTACGCGAAGCGGAGCGCTGTTACAGATATATATCTTTTTTTGAACGTTAATTTCTCAAAATCCACTGGAGCACATATATTGAGACCTAGCAAAGGCACATCGGGCTACCAGTCCCTAATATTTTACCAAGTTTCGTGCAAATCCATTCAGCCGTTCGATTATAATTATTATTTTTTTTTTTTTGCCCCGCGGGGCCCTTTTAAAACCTCCACATCAAACCTAGGGGGTCAGCGAGGATCTACTATGCCCCCTTATGGTCATTTGCCCCTTCGCTTTGGCCTCCTCTTGTCTCTCGATCCTACCGAGAGACAAGATGGCGGCCGCTACGGACTGTTTGGAATGTTGACAGACGCCAGAGAACCAATCAGCTTCGCTTCACAAAGCTCCGTTGCGCGAAAAGTACGCGTCCTGGGCCGCTGCCCGGTCCGCTGTTACAGATATATATCTTTTTTTAAACGTTAATTTCTCAAAATCCACTGGAGCACATATATTGAAACCTACAAAAGGCACATCGGGCTACCAGTCCCTACAATTTTGCCAAGTTTCGTGCAAATCCATTCAGCCGTTCGGGCTAAAAGTGAGGCCAACCGCCCTATGGAAAACTCAATGTTAAAAACACGTTTTGGGACCCCCCTTTTTTCTCGGCCCCCCCTTGACGAACCCCCCCAAATTTTCAAGGGCTGCTCAGAAACAAAATGTGCCATTTTCCTGAAAATTTCAGCCAATTCCGTCCACAAACGCCAAAGTTATTAGACATAGAATTTTCAAAAATCCCATAGAGAAAAAATCCTAACTATATATACCTACTGGCGACCGCCAGTAGGTAATATGTATATATATATATATATATATATGCACTGAAAAAACCATAGGTTATAGACCATATATAGTTAGGAATTTGCATTTACAAAACCTTGAAAATTCACTGAAAAAACCGTAGGTTAGAGACCATATATAGTTAGCTGGACATTTTATTGACATAAAACCAATGAAATTCCATATATAGTTAGTTGCACTAACTATATATCGCGCACCCGCAATCCACTGCTGATGATGTCACATATTACATCATTCATGACATGGTCAGTGACATCACTGATGACATCACTGATGACATCTCAAATGACATCACTGATGACATCACTGATGACATCTCAAATGACATCACTGATGACATCATCTAGTGTCTGTGTGATTTTGTAAAGTTTAAATATGTTTTACATATTGAAGAATGAGTGGATGTATGGAAGACTGAGTGTGTGTGTGGCTGGCTGGGAGGTGTGTGACTCTGTGCATATCAATGTGTACTTGTATCAGTGATTGTATAAGAGAGTAAGTATGTGTTAGTATATGTGTGAAAAGTATGGTGTTCTGTGTTTAACTGTATAGATGAGGAAATCGAAGTGTGATTGATTCTTCACAGGACTGACTAGGTGTATGAGTGCATATGATAGTGTTGTAATAATGAGTGACTGTATGTATGAGTGATTGTATGGGTGAATGAGTGAATGTGTGTGTAGACGTAGGAATCAGTGAGTGCGTATGTAGTAACTGGTATTGGTGTGTCATGATGTCATCAGTGATGTCATTTGAGATGTCATCAGTGATGTCATTTGAGATGTCATCAGTGATGTCATCAGTGATGTCACTGAAGTATGGTGTTCTGTGTTTAACTGTATAGATGAGGAAATGGAAGTGTGATTGATTCTTTACAGGACTGACTAGGTGTGTGAGTAACTCCATGGATGAGTGGCAGTGTGTGAGTGTCTGCATAGGTGTATGAGTGCATATGCTAGTGTTGTAATAATGAGTGACTGTATGTATGAGTGATTGTATGGGTGAATGAGTGAATGTGTGTGTAGACGTAGGAATCAGTGAGTGCGTATGTAGTAACTGGTATTGGTGTGTCATGATGTCATCAGTGATGTCATTTGAGATGTCATCAGTGATGTCATCAGTGATGTCATTTGAGATGTCATCAGTGATGTCATCAGTGATGTCACTGACCATGTCATGAATGATGTAATATGTGACATCATCAGCAGTGGATTGCGGGTGCGCGATATATAGTTAGTGCAACTAACTATATATGGAATTTCATTGGTTTTATGTCAATAAAATGTCCAGCTAACTATATATGGTCTCTAACCTATGGTTTTTTCAGTGAATTTTCAAGGTTTTGTAAATGCAAATTCCTAACTATATATGGTCTATAACCTATGTTTTTTTCAGTGCATATATATATATATATAAATATATACACTTAATAATGCATATGTATATAAAAATATATTTTTATTTTATTTTAATTTGTTATAAATTATTTAAATATATATATATATATATGTATATATATCTATATATATAGACATACATATATATATATATATATATTACCTACTGGCGGTCGCCAGTAGGTATATATAGTTAGGATTTTTTCTCTATGGGATTTTTGAAAATTCTATGTCAAATAACTTTGGCGTTTGTGGACGGAATTGGCTGAAATTTTCAGGAAAATGGCACATTTTGTTTCTGAGCAGCCCCTGAAAATTGGGGGGGGTTCGTCCAGGGGGGGTCGAGAAAAAAGGGGGGTCCCAAAACGTGTTTTTAACATTGAGTTTTCCATAGGGCGGTTGGCCTCACTTTTAGCCCGAACGGCTGAATGGATTTGCACGAAACTTGGCAAAATTGTAGGGACTGGTAGCCCGATGTGCCTTTTGTAGGTCTCAATATATGTGCTACAGTGGATTTTGAGAAATTAACGTTTAAAAAAAGATATATATCTGTAACAGCGGACCGGGCAGCGCTCCAGTACGCGTACTTTTCGCGCAACGGAGCTTTGTGAAGCGAAGCTGATTGGTTCTCCGGCGTCTGTAAACATTCCAAACAGTCCGTAGCGGCCGCCATCTTGTCTCTCGGTAGGATCGAGAGACAAGAGGAGGCCAAAGCGAAGGGGCAAATGACCATAAGGGGGCATAGTAGATCCTCGCTGACCCCCTAGGTTTGATGTGGAGGTTTTAAAAGGGCCCCGCGGGGCAAAAAAAAAATAATAATAATAATAATCGAACGGCTGAATGGATTTGCACGAAACTTGGTAAAATATTAGGGACTGGTAGCCCGATGTGCCTTTGCTAGGTCTCAATATATGTGCTCCAGTGGATTTTGAGAAATTCACGTTCAAAAAAAGATATATATCTGTAACAGCGCTCCGCTTCGCGTAACGGAGGTTTGCGAAGCTGATTGGTCATTCTGTCACTGGGCTATAGTTGGGCTACATCTGGCTGATATTTGGGCTACATTTGTTTTTTTTGTCTCTGGCGGCCATCTTTGGGCTACATTGGGCTACATTGGGCTTCATTGGGCTTCATTGGGCTACATTGGGCTACATTTGGGCTCCAACATATATATAGGCCAATGTAGCCCAATATATATTTTTCAAAGTTAATTTTCGTAAAAACCACTGGAGCATATATCTTGAGACATAGCAAAGGCACATCGGGCTACCAGTCCCTACAATTTTGCCAAGTTTCGTGGAAATCCATTCAGCCGTTCGAGCTAAAAGTGAGTCCAACCGCCCTATGGAAATGAAGGAAATGAATGGGTAATTTGTAATTAGCAAATAGCTCATCGCAAACTAGGAATGGTAAAGAATCGCTATTTATTCCTTAAAGTTCGCTATTTAGGAAATGCAAAAAACTTTGATGATACATATGGCGGTTCATCTCTAACAAGATAAGAAGCATAGGGATAGATTTATGATGACTGGCGCATCACCAGGGATGTGTTAGTCATTCTGTGCCGCTCTTCCGTCACCTATGGTGTGCTGCATTTACAATGCGGCGCATCATGGGGCAAAAACAGCACAGATGCGTGATGTATCTGTGCCGTAAAGGTGGCGCATTGCTGGAGTTGTATCGCAAGTGTGATGAAGCTCCAGCAAGGGTCGGGGGTGCCCCTGTCGCAGGGTTTCTGTTCTCACACAGAACTGTGGACAGAGGATTGGAACCTCGGCGAATTAGGGTGCCCCAAAACTCACCTTAGTAATCAAAAACCCCTTAGCAAGCTAGGTACAGTGTCACATTGGATATAACAAACTCTCAATGTTTAGACAATCCAGAATATGAACTTATAGTACCTCAGGATACGTGGAACTCATGAACAGTCGGTCGTTATATATTTCTTAGAAACCAGAACATGGAGTTAAGAAGAACACATGTGTATTTGAAATGTTTATTTACTAATGCCGTCTTCTCAGGCATAGTATCTTAGATAATACAAGTACACATATTATCAGTAGCAAAATTACCAGCATAGTTACTAGTACATAAAAAGCGAATGGTGACAGTATGTTAACATGCTGTAAATGAATAAGAGTTAGCAACACTTATAAGCAGCCACGGGCCGTGGAGGGAGTTACGGTGGGGCAGGGAGGCGGGGAGGGGGAGGGGCAGGGTGGAGAGGGCTCCACCCTGCCCCTCCCCCTCCCCGCCTCCCTGCCCCACCGTAACTCCCTCCACGGCCCACGGCTGCTTATATCTCACCCTCCCTAATACACATATTATATTATTTGCTAAGAAGGTCTGTTTGTGTTGGTTTAGGGCGTGCCCATACTTTAGTGTCTTAGATTTGAAGGAATCACATCAGCATACACCAGCTCTCTCTTCATGTGAACCGCATCAACTGTTGTGTATGTGTGTTCGGCAAAGCAATATAAAACCCGCCTCATGCCCAGAATTGGCAGAAGCTGCACTTATGTTATGAGTATGAAGTCGTGGAGATCAGACCTCATAACAATTCTGTATCGTGTTGTTCTTGAAACTTCAGCACTCGCTGTACAGATATAGTTTAACAAGCAAAGCAGATAGTAGAGCAATAACATATTATTCTCATGTAAACCACAATGAACTACTAGGTTGAAAGCTAAAGCAACAACTAAGTGTCGTGTGCAGAAGTTGCAAAAAAGGAAAAATGGCGTTTAAACCGGTAATGAGCCCATGCTAACTTAACACGGTGTAAAGATATCCAGGACCTAGATGACACCTCCCCATGATCCGGAAACGAACTGAATAAGATAATAGAAGTGCCATCTCATGAGAGCAGATTGCAACTTTATATGTGGACGGTCCGCAAGGTAAAACATTAAAAACTAGGAAAATTTAATGCTAAAGAAAAATAAAACAGCCAAGTACTTTATCGAGTCTTAAGCCAATAGGCAAGCTAAATAATAAAAACTTGACAAATAAGTCAATGAATTGTCAATGAAATGCTAGTACTCAGCATATCAAACATGAAAAAGGTCTATGACATAACTGTGTATGCAAAATAAGCTGCAACAGCCTCCAATAGGAAGTCACCGTCTTCATCCAAAAAGAGTTCAGCCATCCAATTTAAAAGCGGAAAAGAACATACGTGCTCTCCCAGCACCGGATGCTCTATCACCATCAGAGGACAGCTCGGTGGGTTTTCAAGAAAGCTCTGTTCCAAGAAAGACTGTGTTGCCGCCAGTAAATTCCAGGGACCAATTAGTCCATGCATCAATGCCACAGCCATAATCCTTTCGCCAGGACAAACCAACTCGTGAGTAATGATAGGAGTCATCAGCTGATTAAAGTCGACGTCAGGAGAAACCGGTCCGCAGAGACACAAATCAATGGCCCAATCGAAATCACAGGTCAGGCAGTGAAATACAGGCTGGACACAGGTGAAGTAGGAGAATCGAAAAGATAATCCATATGCCGTGCTTAATATCGCCAACGGCATTGTGCCATAATATTCTAGCATGCGATTGCGGAACAGTGTCAGCAGCTGCAGGGCGGGAGCTTGCACAGGAGGGACATCCATATTTAAAAATGTAAAAAAGCACAAGAGCGTCCGCTGGTAATGCAAGTAAAAATGGGAATCCACGAAGCACAGTGGAAAAAAATAGAATGAAAGAAAGCAGGGATGACTCCAAAGATTTTCTCAAATGAAGTCACGAGACCACTGGTAACAACTTTAAAAAAGTGCGCCAGGCCCTTTGTGGAGGACGCGTTAAAGATAGTCCGAACCATCTTGCTGAAATGGAAAGGCGAATCTGTATTGAAAAGGGTCTGCACCTCTGTACGGGTGTTCGCTATGTGAAGCACGAAAGTTTCACGGGCCGAACTCAAGGCCACCTCTCTCTGAGACAAAAGAGCTCTTATTCTTGCCATGCCGTTGAAATCTGCTCCCAAGGTTGGTATTTGTGGCCAGATTGAAAACTCCCTATGTTCATGTGTGGGAGGAAATAGAACATTTCTGCAGCAAATAACCCGTTCACTTACTGTTACGATAAAAGGAATACTTTTAATTAACCCAGAACAATCTTCATTATTGAGCATCAAATAACTACCATTTTCCAACAACTTGAACGTGGGGATGATAGCAGGAACTGGCGTGCCTTGCAACACGCAAGCCATATTTGGTCGGTGTTTGTTGCATGAACCGTGTAACTGTATGTGCCTACACATTAGTGAATGATCTGGCGTCTCAGTGCATTCCTCTCCATTCAGATAAACTTCTTGATCATCTTTGAAACATCTGTATGTGTATGGAAGCGACCAGACCTCATGAAGAAAAGAACTACCTAAAGGTTCATAACGACCTATTGGTATATATTTCATACAATTTGAAAACTTATATAAAGCAAAAGGCAGCGTTATTAAACCGTGGATAAGGCACGTTGCCAAAAAACCTGCAATCCTCTGCTGATGATGTCACTGAGCATGTCATGAATGATGTAATATGTGACATCATCAGCAGTGGATTACGGGTAATAGTATCTCTAGTTTACTCCCCTATAGCTGTCTTTCTTTTAACATAAGTGTCTGTTTCCTTCCCTTATACTTACTGTTCTTTTAAAAAAAAAAAAAAAATTGGTTCACTTCCGGTTCGCGTACCGGCGAGCGAACTGGGAAGCGAACTACGAGAAATAGAGATTTGCACAGTTCCAAATATTGTACCAATTTTTTAATAACGGGGAGGTAGTTCTGAAAAGAACTTTTTTTTTATTGTGTTTGTTGTTTTATATTTTTTTATTATTTTTCTGAACATTTTTTTACTTTTTTTGAATTTTTCTGAACAGTTTTATATTTTTTGGGGTTTTTCTTGCAGGGGGCAATGAAAACGATTCATTGTAAAGGGCTCAACAGGAGCAACAAAACAAAAAAAAGTATTTATTATTTGGGGCGTTTCGTACAAACTTGCATATGATAGTCAATAGCTCTGTTGATCAGAGTGATGCTTCTTTCTCCGTAGCAAATGAATCCATTGCAATATACGCAGACGTGTTTTACTTCATGAAATCTCGTTTGAATATTTGGCACCATCTCCCTGCCCTCTGGTCCCGTTACTTCCGGTACAACAGATCTTCTGGCCATAATAGGGAGATTATCTAGGTCGTTACGAAACTGTGCAGCACTGTAGTTGTTAGGATGCCACCTAGTCATATGGCGATGCATTGTGTAGTTTCCGAAACTGTATTTTTTGTCGGTCCCTCTGGACAGTCTATCTTGACATATAAGGCAAGTTACGTATCTTGCATTTACTTTTTTCTGACCTTTGGGAATTTTAAAAAATTGCCAAATGAAGTTTTCTTTCCGGTGAGACGTCCTGGGCTCCTCAGGCAAAACGTGCCTCTCTTCGTGCTCGTCGTCCTGTTCCTCTTCTTCCTCTTCTTGCTGAATTATAACTTGAGCAGGTGGTCCACTCTTCCTTGGATGTGGTGGAGGTGGTGGGGAAGCACCAGCTGAAGCTACTAAAGAAGCCATTGCTCACTGGTAACAAAGGGTCTTTCTCTCACAATGATGAAAGTCAGAGTGAGGAAAGAAGGAGGGATTTTCATCATTTGGAAAAAACAATAGTTCTCAACCAATGAAAAGTGTTCATTTTAGATTATATGACCTAGTCTTACATCATTAGGAAACCAAAAGTGAAATGAACCAATGAAAAGTGTTATTACCAAGTCACATGACCTGCTGTGTTTACGTTAAGTGCTTTGCAGGGCCTCCCCGTTTGCTTCCAGAAACCTGTGCTTTGCGACTCGGTAAGCGTACCAGTTCGCTAACGTAGCACGTCATATGACGTATCACGCGACAACGCGAAACGTCATGCGGACGGGAGGCGTCACGATGTTGTTTTCTAACGCGGCAGTTGCGGTAAAGAAACGTTTACCGGCTCGCGGTCTATTTCGCGGCATCAAGGTCAGCTAACGGGAAGCTTCCCGATTCGCCAAGCGGGAACGAAGAAAAAAAAATATTTTTAAAAAAAATTATTAATAAACATATAAAATATATTTTTGGATTTAAAGAAGAATACATTTTACAGCTACAGATATTAGCTGTTAAAAAACCAATGAAATTCACTGAAAAAACCATAGGTTATAGACCATATATAGTTAGGAATTAGCATTTACAAAACCTTGAAAATTCACTGAAAAAACCATAGGTTATAGACCATATATAGTTAGGAATTAGCATTTAGAAAACCTTATTTTACTCACACAAAACCATTGAAATTCCATATATAGTTAGTTGCACTAACTATATATCGCGCACCCGCAATCCACTGCTGATGATGTCACATATTACATCATTCATGACATGGTCAGTGACATCACTGATGACATCACTGATGACATCTCAAATGACATAACTGATGACCTCACTGATGACATCTCAAATGACATCACTGATGACATCATGACACACCAATACCAGTTACTACATACGCACTCACTGATTCCTACGTCTACACACACATTCACTCATTCACCCATACAATCACTCATACATACAGTCACTCATTATTACAACACTATCATATGCACTCATACACCTATGCAGACAGTCACACACTGCCACTCATCCATGGAGTTACTCACACACCAAGTCAGTCCTGTAAAGAATCAATCACACTTCCATTTCTTCATCTATACAGTTAAACACAGAACACCATACTTCAGTGACATCACTGATGACATCACTAATGACATCTGAAATGACATCACTGATGACATCTCAAATGACATCACTGATGACATCATGACACACCAATACCAGTTACTACATACGCACTCACTGATTCGTACGTCTACACACACATTCACTCATTCACCCATACAATTACTCATACATACAGTCAGTTATTATTAGAACACTATCATATGCACTCATACACCTAGTCAGTCCTGTGAAGAATCAATCACACTTCGATTTCCTCATCTATAGTTAAACACAGAACACCATACTTTTCACACATATACTAACACATACTTACTCTCTTATACAATCACTGATACAAGTACACATTGATATGCACAGCGTCACACACCTCCCAGCCAGCCACACACACACTCAGTCTTCCATCCATCCAGTCATTCTTCAATATGTAAAACGTATTTAAACTTTACAAAAACACACAGACACTAGATGATGTCATCAGTGATGTCATCAGTGATGTCACTGACCATGTCATGAATGATGTAATATGTGACATCATCAGCAGTGGATTGCGGGTGCGCGATATATAGTTAGTGCAACTAACTATATATGGAATTTCAATGGTTTTGTGTGAGTAAGATAAGGTTTTCTAAATGCTAATTCCTAACTATATATGGTCTATAACCTATGGTTTTTTCAGTGAATATATATATATATATATATATATATATATATATATATATTACCTACTGGCGGTCGCCAGTAGGTATATATAGTTAGGATTTTTTCTCTATGGGATTTTTGAAAATTCTATGTCTAATAACTTTGGCGTTTGTGGACGGAATTGGCTGAAATTTTCAGGAAAATGGCACATTTTGTTTCTGAGCAGCCCCTGAAAATGTTGGGGGGGTTCGTCAAGGGGGGGCCGAGAAAAAAGGGGGGTCCCAAAACGCGTTTTTCCCATGTTAATTTCCATAGGGCGGTTGGCCTCACTTTTAGCCCGAACGGCTGAATGGATTTGCACGAAACTTGGCAAAATTGTAGGGACTGGTAGCCCGATGTGCCTTTTGTAGGTCTCAATATATGTGCTCCAGTGGATTTTGAGAAATTAACGTTTAAAAAAAGATATATATCTGTAACAGCGGACCGGGCAGCGGCCCAGGACGCGTACTTTTCGCGCAACGGAGCTTTGTGAAGCGAAGCTGATTGGTTCTCTGGCGTCTGTCAACATTCCAAACAGTCCGTAGCGGCCGCCATCTTGTCTCTCGGTAGGATCGAGAGACAAGAGGAGGCCAAAGCGAAGGGGCAAATGACCATAAGGGGGAATAGTAGATCGTCGCTGACCCCCTAGGTTTGATGTGGAGGTTTTAAAAGGGCCCCGCGGGGCAAAAAAAAAAAATAATAATAATAATCCAACGGCTGAATGGATTTGCACGAAACTTGGCAAAATTGTAGGGACTGGTAGCCCGATGTGCCTTTGCTAGGTCTCAATATATGTGCTTCAGTGGATTTTGAGAAATTAACGTTCAAAAAAAGATATATATCTGTAACAGCGCACCGCTTCGCGTACTTTTCGCGTTACGGAGCTTTGCGAAGCGAAGCTGATTGGCTCTCCGGTGTCTGTAAACATTCCAAACAGTACGTAGCGGCCGCCATCTTGTCTCTCGGTAGGATCGAGAGACAAGAGGAGGCCAAAGCGAAGGGGCAAATGACCATAAGGGGGCATAGTAGATCCTCGCTGACCCCCTAGGTTTGATGTGGAGGTTTTAAAAGGGCCCCGCGGGGCAAAAAAAAAAAATAATAATAATAATCGAACGGCTGAATGGATTTGCACGAAACTTGGTAAAATATTAGGGACTGGTAGCCCGATGTGCCTTTGCTATGTCTCAATATATGTGCTTCAGTGCATTTTGAGAAATTAACGTTCAAAAACAAGATATATATCTGTAACAGCGCTCCGCTTCGCGGAGATAAAATTATATCTGTATTACCTAGCTGTTGCTAACACCAGTTAGCGACGGCTAGTAGGAGATAGCGACCATCTTGGGTCCCACTTTGCATGTGAGTGATATTTATCACTAATGACATGCAAAGTGGGCATGCCAAGATGTTAGCGACTGGAAACAGTCGCTAACATCGCTATCTCCTAGGGACTGGTAGCCCGATGTGCCTTTGCTATGTCTCAATATATGTGCTTCAGTGCATTTTGAGAAATTAACGTTCAAAAATAAGATATATATCTGTAACAGCGCTCCGCTTCGCGGAGATAAAATTATATCTGTATTACCTAGCTGTTGCTAACACCAGTTAGCGACGGCTAGTAGGAGATAGCGACCATCTTGGGTCCCACTTTGCATGTGAGTGATATTTATCACTAATGACATGCAAAGTGGGCATGCCAAGATGTTAGCGACTGGAAACAGTCGCTAACATCGCTATCTCCTATTATCAACTTTTGGAAATATTCGAGATAAGCGCGAATATCTCCAAAAAGTAACAGCTGCCCTGAGCAGTTCTTAGCCATGTTATCCAATGGGAGGTGGATAACATGGCTAAGAGCATTAGCTCGGTAATGCATGAATATCGCTGAGTTTTCAGCGATATTAATGCATTGCGGTCGTTTTTTATCGTATTTGCGATAAACCTTGTTAATAGCAAGGTTTATCTGCGATAATTTCTGACGGTAAAAAAATCTTTGCAATGCATCGTTAGGGATAAATATCGCTTAACTTTGGTAATATGCCCCAACGTCTGTTAACGTTCGATTCGAAGGAAATCAGGAATTGTTGAAAAACATTGTGTGCGCCATCTTGTCTTTTTTCAAATGCCACACTTTTGTCGTGCACGGCAGCCATTTTAGATGCCTTGACCAGACCCACTCTGTGCACGCTGTCGATCCTTAGCATGGCTCCCCACCCTCGCAAGCATCTCACCCAGGCAGTGGTCACCCCCGCTCTCTGTCTTATGCATGGGTAATAAACCTCCCCCCATCTGCGCTGCTCTTCCCTGAGAATCACACCCTGTGCCCGCCCGACACCTCCCTTTCGCCCTATTCACTACCGCACCCTCTGACACTCCTTTTCCTCTGTGTCCGATTGTCCAGGCCGGTCCTAGGCTATCAGCTAGCCCTGCAGATGTAGTTTATGGCCACAGCTGTAAAGAATCACCCCTCTTCAAAGGAGTTATAGTAGATCAAGGCCCACACTCGATGAGATCCGTCACAGCAGAAGCGTTGCTATTATCTGAAAACCATCCTGTATTGTGATTGGGGAGGGGACCGAGCGTGAAGCGGAAGATTCCAGGGATGACTCTTTGTACATCAAAGTTTTTACAATTAAAAATATATAGCACTCCGACAAAGTAGTAAGATTATAAAACTTTAATAATTTATAAATATATACAAGAAAACAAAAATAGTAATAACATATAAACATTTTTAGGGAAAAACAACGAAGTAGCGGTCGGCTGTGCGAATAGTCCCAACGCAGCACAATGTCCAGATTTCCGGCGCGGGGCGTCGCGGGGGGTGGGTCATCAGTAGCAAACTGTTGTGCGAATAGTTCCAAGGCAGCAGAACGCGCCGAAATCTAGATGACACGAAAGTGATGTCTAGTAAGTTGCCACCCAGCAAATAACGGCGTGGGGCGTCGCGGGGGGTGGGTCATCAGTAGCAAACTGTTGTGCGAATAGTTCCAAGGCAGCAGAACTATGGCACCAAGGTGATGTCCAGTAAGTTGCCGCACTGGTTTTGGTATCCTACAATGCTGCTCCGAATAACGGCGTGGGGCGCCCCGGGGGAGGCGGCGTGAACGGCCCTCTCCAGGTGGAGTCTCATCTGTTTTAGTGGGGCGCCCCTTTACCGTTTCAGTTGCCATTCCGTCCCCTTTTGGTCCACTGTGTCAAAATCCGCCATTCAGCTGAGTTGCGTCCACTCTTGCGGTGCAGCGATAGGCGGCTGCCACAGGACTCTCAAAATGGCGGCAGGCTCTTTCCTTTTTGGGCGTGGTCCACTGAAATGGCCCTGGAACACCTTGGAAATCGGACGCTTGTCTGCTAGGTCTTGGACCCCATTCTCGAAAGCGTCCCCTCCGCCTTGAGAATTCATCAAAAGTTTTGGGGGCCCCGACTCCTGCAGGCTTCTGGTGGGGAGCGGCTGCCATGATTGCTCGCGGAATGACCACGACGGAGCTACGAGATGGTGGTGCTCTCATGCTGACGCCAGTTTAGTCTGAAACATCCAGAAACAAGGTGGGGCTTTCATCGTTTGGGGGAAAAAAAAAGTTTTCATCCAATGAAAAGTGTTGTTTTTAGGTCATATGATCAAGCCTTCCATCATTAGGAAACCAAAAGTAAAATGAACCAATGAAAAGTTTTATAAACAAGTCACATGACCTGTTATGCGGCATAGGGTATAAAATGCGGAGAAAATACGTTGGCACGTGAGGCGGCGTCAGTAGCGGACCGATGTGCGAATAGGCCGAAGGCAATACAACGCGCCAAGATCCGGATGGCACCGAGGTGGTGTCCAGCAAGTTGCTGCACTGGTGTGGCCATCCTACAATGCTGAAAGTCGGCGTGGGGCGCCCCGTTGGCCTGTGAGTTTGCGTCAGTAGCGGACCGATGTGCGAATAGGCCGAAGGCAGCACAACGCGCCAAGATCCGGATGGCACCGAGGTGGTGTCTAGTAAGTTGTCGCACTTCTGTGGCCATCCTACAATGTTGAAAGTCGGCGTGGGGCGCCCCGTTGGCCTGTGAGATGGCGTCAGTAGCGGACCGATGTGCGAATGGGGCCAAAGGCAGCGCAACAATATTTTCTGACTGACACCACAAGGCGCTGAGATGCCAAGATCCGGATGGCACCGAGGTGATGTCTAAGTTGCAGACTGATGTGCGAATGGGGCCAAAGGCAGCGTAACAATATTTTTTGTATGGAAGATACCACTAGGCGTTGAGATGCCAAGATTCGGATGGCACTGAGGTGATGTCTAGCAAGTTGCTGTACTGGTGTGGTCATCCTACAATGCTGAAACTCGGCGTGGGTCGCCCCATTAGCCTGTGAGATGGCGTCAGTAGCGGACCGATGTGCGAATAGGCCGAAGGCAGCACAACGCGCCAAGATCCGGATGTCACCGTGGTGGTTTCATAGTTGAGAGGCACTTCATCTGCAGTGGGGCGCCGAGATCCGGATGGCACCGAGGTGATGTCTAGCAAGTTGCTGTACTGGTGTGGTCATCCTACAATGCTGAAACTCGGCGTGGGTCGCCCCATTAGCCTGTGAGATGGCGTCAGTAGCGGACCGATGTGCGAATAGGCCGAAGGCAGCACAACGCGCCAAGATCCGGATGTCACCGTGGTGGTTTCATAGTTGAGAGGCACTTCATCTGCAGTGGGGCGCCGAGATCCGGATGGCACCGAGGTGATGTCTAGCAAGTTGCTGTACTGGTGTGGTTATTCTACAATGCTGAAACTCGGCGTGGGGCGCCCCATTAGCCTGTGAGATGGCGTCAGTAGCGGACCGATGTGCGAATGGGGCCAAAGGCAGCGCAACAATATTTTCTGAAGAGAAGACACCAAAAGGTGCTGACATTCCAAGATCCGGATGGCACCGAGGTGGTGTCTAGCAAGCTATGCAGTTGAGTTGTGTGCGCACTTGCGGCGAATAGGTCGAAGGCAGCATAACAATGTTTTCTGAATAGGAGACACCACAAGGCGTTGAGATTCGGTTACCACCGAGGTGATGTCTAGCAAGTTGCCGCACTGGTGTGGCCATCCTACAATACTGCTCCGAATAACGGCGTGGGGTGCCCGAAGGGGGGGGGAGCCGGCGTGAATGGGCCTTCCTAGGTGGAGGCTCGTCTGCTGTAGTGGGGCGCCCCTTCACCGTTTCAGTTGCCATTCAGCTGAGTTTCGGCTGCTCTTGATGCTACAGCGACAGGCGGCTGCAAGAGGACTCTCAAAATGGCGGCCTGTTCTTTGGATTTGGGCCTGGTCCACTAAAATGGCCCTGGGACACCTTAGAACTCGGACGCTCGATTTTTTTTTCCTTTCCTGTACATGCAAAAAAAGGTAAATGCCCGGTACGTTACACGCTTCATCTGCCACGATGAACTCTCCAGAGGAACCGAAAAAAAATATAGTTGTGGTAACTATACCATGCATCGTCATATGGAGAGGTGGCACCAATTAATTATAGTGCTGCATAAAAGAGAGATTTGGAGGAGAACCCCTGACCTGCTAGTACATTCATCAAGGAAGTGGCACTGAGAGCTTCAGAGGCAAGGGAAACGGTCCCAAATATTTAGAAGAACTTTGGAAAGATTAAAATGACATGTTTAGATTGTGGCAAATTAATTTCATGTGGACAGATGAGTGTTACTCTAATAAATACAGCATATGAACATCATCATAGTCGATGGTTGGTAGAGACATTTTGACTATATCCTGGACCTGCCCGTCCTCGCCCAAAATGGCGCCGGAATAAATGGGACTCGTAACTCCTTGTTGTGTACTGGTTGCAGAACCTTGAAATCACGAGATACGTATGCAGTTTTGAAGCACATGGCGGGCGGGGACGAGAATTGATTGAATATTTCGACATCCCTATTGATATTAAGTTCTGATGTGTTATTGATTACTGTACTGTTGAAAGTTCGAATTAACGTCACCCATGGTACTTGCCCGCAAATGTATATCTAGATAATTTTATTGTAACTGGCCCTGTCGTATTTTAATTATAAAATGTACGTCCACCGATTTCGTAACTGTTAGACACCTTAGTTCTTGCAACCTAATGGCCCGCCCGTTACGTTCCTCTACAGTGTAAATGTCTATTCATCATATACGATTACAGTTTGCTCTGTGGCAGGCCCACGTGGTTATAGGCTCGTATTTGTATAATGAAATTTTCACAATAAAGGTTTTTAAAAGAAAACATGGTAGTAGTATATACATTGGTAAAGTTTTTAATAATAGTGACTGTTTTAGAATCATTAAAAGGCAAGTGAAATAAAGCAGACCAATTACATGAAGGGTAAAAGGTATAATACGAAGGAACGCAGTAAAGATAAATGGTCAAGGGCTGTTGTGTTTTCTATTCCTGCAACATAAAGTGATCGATAAGAATCTCATATTCAGGCGTATCGGCAACTAAGACAGCAGGTCGACCCTCTTTTGCTCAACGGCTCCGTCATGGGACGAAGAAACGCTCTTTTTCTCGAAAAAAGAATATATTTTACTTGCAGGACAGTTGTAAAATTTCCGGGAAAGTACATTAGCCTGGAACATTATAACATATATTTAAGAAAAAATAATGTTCGGAAGTAATGAAAAGCGTAATTTTTAGGTCATATGACCAAGCCTTTCATCATTACAATAAGAAAAGTAAAATGAACCAATGAAAAGTTTTATTAACAAGTCACATGACTTGTTATGCTTACGTTATGCGCTGCGCGCCCCGGATGACTTCCGGATGCGCTAACGCGGCGCGTCATATGACGCATTACGCGAGAACGCAGGTACAGAATATAGTCAAAATGTCTCCACCAACCAGCGGTCGGAACACAACCCCTTTCAGCAGGCTAAATAGTTCTGTTAAATGACAACAGAAGGGACAGGCAACAAGAACCATCAGTCAAAGAGGGGAGGGCTAGTTCTTCTCTACCGGGTTACATTGGGGCGCTACCGGAACTGATCGAATTGGTAGTCTACAGTGTTTCTGGATGTTTCAGACTGAAGCTGGGGTTAGCATGAGAGCAGCACCATTTCGTAGCTCCGTCGTGGTCATTCCGCAACCAATCATGGCAGCCGTTCTTTATCGTTATTTTGGGCGGGGTGGGTGGCGGAGCCGAGCTGTTTTGCAGCCATCATTGTGTGGAGTTCAGTTCATCTCACTAGTTTTGTATTTGTCATGAGGGGTTGTTCCTAATGTTTCTATTTTAGCGAGGTCAAAAAGAGATCCCATTAGTGGCCTACTGATTTTGCTCGATTCCTTTTCTTTTTTTTTACACGATTTTTCGTTATCTGCAAAGACTAAACAGAGTATTGCGACTCTGTGTTTGTTTGTAAATAGAGAATGAACCAAAGAGAACTAATTCTAAAACAGTAAATACTTGGATAACAATCAATCAAATGGAGAGAGAAGCAGGCACGACGGATTACAATGGGGGCAAAGGCCTGCGTTAACTACCTTTCACTATCTGCAAAGAGAGAGTACTCCTAATAGAAATGAGGGGGGGGGCACCATTCAAAGCAGATCAGTGTGCATAAACACGAAAATGTTTTCACTTACCACGTACTTGACATTCGACAGCTTATGATATTTGCTATTAAAAAACCATTGAAATTCACTGAAAAAACCATAGGTTATAGACCATATATAGTTAGGAATTAGCATTTACAAAACCTTGAAAATTCACTGAAAAAACCATAGGTTATAGACCATATATAGTTAGGAATTAGCATTTAAAAAACCTTATTTTACTCACACAAAACCATTGAAATTCCATATATAGTTAGTTGCACTAACTATATATCGCGCACCCGCAATCCACTGCTGATCATGTCACATATTACATCATTCATGACATGGTCAGTGACATCACTGATGACATCACTGATGACATCTCAAATGACATCACTGGTGACATCACTGATGACATCTCATTTGACATCATTCTTGTGCTAATACGATAAACCTCTTCAGACTCTAATATAACCTTAGATACACTCAGTGTATACAGACACTCACACACTGCCACTCATCCATGGAGTTACTCACACACCCAGTCAGTCATGCAAAGAAACAATCTCACCTCCATTTCTTCAACTATACAGTTAAACACACCTTACTTATTGAAACATATACTAACACATATTTACTCTCTTATACAATCCCTGATACAAGTTCACAATGATCGATACAACTACTCACTCATTCAGTGGCTCTCATGCACAGTTATTTATATATGCCAACTCTCACATGTACTGTGTTTTACATATGTACTTACTATGACATGTAGCATTGAGATATCCATTCACTCATCAATACACTCATGCACACAGTCAACTGCCCATGTAGCTGTTTCCACATGCACTCTTGAACTCATACACCTAGTGAATAAACTGCTCACACATCTATGCATAGAGTCACACACCTTCCAGCCACCCCTACACAAACTCAATCTCCCATAGAAATACTTGGGCAACCAATTAATAACACATATAGCCTCTCGTATAGCTAATGATCAACACATGCAGCAGTTTACAGAACAACAGACATAATGATGCACAAATTAAGACAGTTTAGTCACTAACCCATGCATTCAGTGAGACACATTTAATCACTCACTCATACAGTCAGTCACGCACCTACTAAATCCTTCATCCAGACACTTATACATCCACTCATTCTTCAATATGTAAAACATATTTAAACTTTACAAAAACACACAGACACTAGATGATGTCATCAGTGATGTCATTTGAGATGTCATCAGTGATGTCATTTGAGATGTCATCAGTGATGTCATCAGTGATGTCACTGACCATGTCATGAATGATGTAATATGTGACATGATCAGCAGTGGATTGCGGGTGCGCGATATATAGTTAGTGCAACTAACTATATATGGAATTTCAATGGTTTTGTGTGAGTAAAATAAGGTTTTTTAAATGCTAATTCCTAACTATATATGGTCTATAACCTATGGTTTTTTCAGTGAATTTTCAAGGTTTTGTAAATGCTAATTCCTAACTATATATGGTCTATAACCTATGGTTTTTTCAGTGAATATATATATATATATATATATATATATATAATATATTTATTGTAATTACTCTATTCCCCCTAAAAACTAATCCCACCCAAGTCCCTTAAAATACCCCAGCACCCCAAAATACTAAGCCACCCTTACTCCTTAAAATACATCAGCACCCTTTAACACTAACCCATCCTGACCCTAGAAATACCCGTGTACCCCAAACCTATCCCTGAACCCATAATTACCCCTGTACCCCTCAACCCTAAAAAAACCCTTGTGCCCCAAAACCCAAACCTACCCCTGCACCCTAAAAATACCCCTGTACCCCAAAACCCAAACCTACCCCTGAACCCTAAAATTCCCCTGTACCCCAAAACCCAAACCTACCCCAGCACCCTAAAAATACCCTGTACCCCAAAACCCAAACCTACCCCTGAACCCTAAAAAAAACCCTGTACCCCAAAACCCAAACCTACCCCTGAACCCTAAAACACCCCTGAACACCAAAACCCAAACCTATCCCTCAACCCTAAAAATACCCCTGTACCCCAAAACCCAAACCTACCCCTGAACCCTAAAAATACCCCTGTACCCCAAAACCAAAACCTAGCCCTGAACCCTAAAAATAAAATACCCCTGTACCCCAAAACCGAAACCTACCCCTGAACCCTAAAATACCCCCGTACCCCAAAACCCAAAACTACCCCTAAACCCTAAAAATACCCCTGTAGCCCAAAATCCAAAACCTATCCCTCAACCCTAAAAATACCCCTGTACCCAAAACCCAAACGTATCCCTCAACCCTAAAAATACTCTTGTACCCCAAATCCCAAACCTACCCCTGAACCCTAAAAATACCCCTGTACCCCCAAACCCAAACCTACCCCTAAACCCTAAAAATACCCCTGTACCCCAAAACCCAAAACCTAGCCCTGAACCCTAAAATACCCCTGTACCCCAAAACCCAAACCTATCCCTAAACCCTAAAAATACCCCTGAATCCCATAACCCAAAACCCACCCTGAACCCTAAAAAAACCCTTCACCCCAAAACCTAAACCTACCCCCTTAACCCTAAAAATACCCAATCACCCCCAAAACCAAACCTAGAATCTAAAAATACCATACTCTAAAAATACACTGTGCACCCCATAAACCAAACCCACCCTTAAAATACCCCTGAACCCCTAAAACATATACCCCAACACCCCCAAATACTTACCTTAAACTTAAATATCAAAAACATATACTTTTACCACTCATGCTTTTACAACGAATTTCGTTGTAAAAGCATGCGTGATAAAAGCATATAAGATGTAATGGTATTCGTTTTAAAAGTATTGCAGAGTAATGGTACTATCGTTGTGATGGTATGCGGAGTGAAGGTATGCGGAAAGAAAGTTTTGTTATAAACGTGTTTTACCTTTAGCGACTTGTCATACAGCTAACTGAAAAAATATACAGATGAATAAATATACTTGCTCAGTGTGCTTTTACAAAATGATTTAGCTTGAGTTAAGTTCATTATAAGAGCGCAGGCTACCATTTCGCAATAACCTTTTTTTGCTGCCCCAACATGCAGCCCTTTAAAGAATATTCAGGACATCATAAAAAAAAGCCAACAGAGAATGTTCAAACATTATATAACTCCATGACAACTAGGTATCTTCGTCTTTAATTTGCTGCTCCTCTTCCTTTACTTAAGCTTTGTATTCGAACTTCAATGCATATTTTTACTTTCTCAGGTAAACAATGTGTAGTCTGTTATCAATATCTCTGAATTAATATACTTGCTCAGCGTGCTTTTGCAAAATGATTTAGCTCAAGTTAATTCCTGGTTGGCAATAGTGAGTACAAAAAGGGATTGAAAAAGGTGAGTGGTGAGGTTTGCTTTTCAACTTATGGTAGTTTTGTATCTGGTGGCCAAGGACTGCAAAATGCATCTGAGCATCATTTTTTTCCGCAGCAAAGTCATGTTGAATGTAAATCTGGAAAAGTGGCAAGGTTAAATGCCTGTGCAAGCTGTGTGTACCAAATATCTAATGTAACACTGGTTTCTCATGTGCTCAAAGGGGGGAAGGTAGCCACCAAGTTCTTTGTATAGGAGACAATGTTGCCTGTAACAATTGAATACACTCCTGAGCACCAAGGTTCAAGAAAAACTCTTCTCAGCCTTGATCAATCCAAAGTATATAATGTCCTTTTATTCTGTTCATATGTACCCAAACCAATCCAGAAAGTTATCTGTAGCCTCTATAGCCAACATGTGTTTGATCCTCATGATTTAGGTCACCACTGACTTCCACAGGGCTATAAATAAGCGGAAATATGCCAGTTCCCAGTATCCCAGTTTTGACATCCATCACCATGGAATTGAGTACCATTACATTATCCTCCAATGCGAGCAATCCCCTTGGTAGGTTAACAATCCTAGTGTATGTGTCAAGCAGGGTCATTAGGATGGCGGGCGGACTTTGTCCGCCCGCCATCCCATTGTGCAATTGAACTGCCCGCCATAAGGGCAGGGGTCCCGTGGGTGCCATTAGGATACACCTGCAACAGTGGCCGGCGCTTCGAGCATTTCTGACATTGTGGCGGGCGGCGTGCGATGCCTGACATTTTGTGCATGGAACTGCAAGGGGTAGCCGTAGGTGCCCCCCATTTGCACGCCCCAACACCCCACAGTCCCTGGGGGCCCGCAACGGGCCCCCGCAAGCCATTCCCTCATGCCTTTCCGTGACAGTAATGCCACTACGGAAAGGCATGTTTCCGACCCTATAGTAATATGACTGGCGGTGTCTAACAGACACCACCACCATATTAAACTCTTTTCCGCCCGGTCAACTTGTTGCCCGGGCGGAAAAGCGGCAGACGATCTTTCCGTCCGCCGCGGTCCCCCCATAGTGGCGGGCGGGGACAATCTCGGGCGGATCGCCACCGCCATGCGGGCGGCGGCAAACCGCCCGAGATCCTAATGGGCCCCTATGTCTTAAAACGGCACCATCATTGCACCCCTCACAGGGGGTGTTGCATAATTTGACAGGGCTACAATTTACTAGGGTGACATATTGCCCAGTATGAGCCTGACTCCTTTCTTAGTGAACTCCTGAAATGTAAGTTACAGTTTCTGATTACAACGGAGCTTGGAACAAATTCTTATAATCATAAAATGTGAGAAAACGGTTCAGCATGTGTCCCATCTTTCTTTTGTGATGGAATTTTCCCAAGCCTTCCGATAGGAAGGTGTCATATGTACCAAACAAAAATCATATAAAAACAACTCCCAATCGGGAGGCAACATGAACAGAAGAAGTAATAACCCCCTCCCGCCTACCCTCCTCCCTTACCATGGTGGCGGCTACATCCATACAGTTTAATTAACCTATGGTACTAGAAGTCAACTCAAAACTGAAAGAGATGAAGGGCTCTGATGGTGGAAGGACAAACAGCCAATGGAAGTTCACGTGAAAGGAAAGTGACCAAAGGGTCCCATTTAAATTCAAAGTTTTTGTAGTTATCCCTAAAAATGTCAGACATGCGTTCCAGACTGAGCAGCTTCCATAGTCGAGAGTTCCAGAGGGAGATAGCAGGTGCTTCCTTCCTCTTCCAGGCGGCTGCCAGGGTAACCTTAGCTGCTCCTATACAAAGCCACATAATTGTTTTATCAGCTTGGGTCTGATGCTCTAGGGAAGGGTTACAGAGTCCGAAAAGAACCCCCGCCATGGTGGATGAGATGGGGTATCCCAGCATATCTTTGATATGTGCCAGTATTTCTTTCCAAAAGGGGCTGATAGTTGGGCAATTCCACCATATATGTTGAAAGTCCCCAAGTAATGTGCACCCACTCCAGAATCTATCGGAAGTGGTGGGAAAGATCTGCCTAAGTCTGGACGGATGGAGATACCAGTTCATCATAGTCTTAAGGTGGGCTTCCCATAGCTCTGTGGAATGATCGAATCTTGTAATGTCGGACCATAAATGCACCCATTCGTCGTTGTAAATAGCACGCTCTAGTATATCTTCCCACATGGACATATATTGTAGACGCAGAGAGAGTGGTAGTGAGTAGAAAGTTGTATATGAAGGAGATCACCCCCTTCATGGAAGTGGTCTTCGTGAGGAAGGACTCACATTTTGTGAGAGGACGGGTGGCTGCCTCTCGCACCTGAGGAGTAAAGGCCCAGTGCATTATTTGATTATAGTGGTATATTTCTGTATTCCCTAATTCATAGTCCTGCTTGCAGTCGTCAAAAGTGAGGGTGTCAAAATTATGAAAAAGATGAGTCAAAGCTAGGCACCTTCTCTCCCTCCAACCATCAAAAGGCTCCTCATGTAGGGCCAGGGGGAGCGCAGGGTTAAAGTGGAGTGGTGTAAATGGCGAAGGGAATGAGGTCCATCTATTGCCTCCTGCGACTGAGTCCAATACCCTTAAGGTGTTGCGTGTAGGAGTGCTAATGTAGGCATTCTTAGGTCTGTCCTTTTTGGGGTACCAAGCCAGGTCCCATATAATCCTTCCCGCCACACTGCGATCCATATGTTACCAGTGCTTATCGGATTCCCGCTTCGACCATTCAACCAGGACTCAGTTGAGCCACCTTTTAATATAATTGGATGACTGGGAGTCCAACTCCCCCCACTGTGCGAGAGCGACGCAATAGGGAGAAGGCGAAGCGAGCTCGCCCCCCTTGCCAAATGAAGTGTAGGATCATAGCCTTAACGCGCCAAAAAATTTCTCCCTCCAGTTCTATGGGCAAGGCCTGGAATAAGTAAAGGAGTTTAGGAAGAAGTGTCATTTTCACAGCGTGTATCCGGCCTAGCCACGATAAAAAGAGAGGTTTCCACTTCGTGAGCTCCGTTTGGATACGAGTAAGCATGGGGGAAAATTAGCAGCGTACAGTCCCTCTACATTTGATGTTAGTTGGACTCCCAAGTACTGTATAGAGGAAGTGGCCCCCGGCAGAAGTGTAAGTGACTGAGGCTTGTGGACTTCCACCTGCGGGAGAGTGAGATTGAGGATGTATGATTTGCCTAAGTTTATTTTAAAACCTGCTACTGCATCAAAGCGCTCTAGTTCTGACCTCAAAGGTCGGACGGACATGGCGGGTCGGAGAGGGACAGGAGGACATCGTCCGCGAAGAGGGAAATTTTGTGGTGTTCCCTAGTGAATGGTATCCCCTGAATCCCAGGATTAGCTCTGACCACTAACACTAATGGCTCAATGCTAAGAGCAAAGAGCAGGGGTGAAAGGGGGCACCCCTGTCTAGTGCCTCTAGAGAGGAAGAAGGAGGATGATTGTACCCCATTAACCACCACCATAGAGCGAGGATGAAGAGAATTAGCATGAATCATACTAAGAAATTTAGGCGAAAATCCCAATGCCATGAGAGTGTGGAATAGGAAGGCCCAATCAACCCTGTCGAAGGGCCTCTCAGCATGTAGCCCTACTAGTCTGTTGGCCTTTTGTATCAGATGTATAATACGACGAGTATTGTCATGTGTTTGGCGCCCTTTAATAAATCCCGACTCGTCGGGGTGTATGAGATTAGGCATAAGGTCATTCAGTTGTTTGGCTAGGATAGAGGAATACAGTTTCGCGTCAAGATTTAGCAGAGCAATAGTCTGATAGGAGGCGCATTTCAGAGAATCCTTCCCTGGTTTGGGTATTACAGAAATCATGGCCTCAGACTTGGAGCCAGAGGTCTTGCCCTCTTCCGCCATCTTGTTAAAGAGCCGCGTGAGGTGGGGGCTGATATCAGGAGCAAAGGTTTTATAAAATAGGGCTGTATATACGTCCAGGCCTGGGGCTTTATGGGGCTTTTAAGCTTTAATGGCAGCGTTGAGATCATCTAGGGTAGTGGGAGCGGTGAGTAGTTCGTTCCATTCATTCCTGAGGGAGGTGCAATGTCCGAAGATAGTCCCATTGGACATCTGAGTTTAAGACCTCCCCAGAATAGATGTTTTCGTAAAAGGAACCAAAGATCTCAGCTTTATCTTCGTCTCTATGTGTAAGTTCCCCAGAGGACCCCTGGATGCCACCAATATACTCTCTCTCTCGCTTATCTTTTAGCTGTCTGGCAAGATGCTTACTAATCTTGTTGCCGTGGGAATATGATAGGTGTTCTAGTTTGAGGAGCGTGAATTCTGCCCTATTTTTGTATATAGCCCAGAGTTTACCTCGGAGTGTCGTCAGGTTACAAAGGGTTTGCCTTGTGGGATTCAATTTGTGTGTATGTTTAATCGAAGCCAACTCTGTCTCCAGTTGCTTCCTCTCTCTAGTACGTTGCACATTTAACGCCAAGTTAAGGGCAATACATTTCCCCCGAAAGACTGCCTTAACTGCATCCCAGGTGGTAAACTCCGGCGTGTCCTCTGGTTTATTGATAGCAAAGAAATCAGTGATGGCTTCTCTTAGCTTAGTACAGGATTCCTTGTCCTGTGCAAGCGATGTCAGGAAATACTACCTGGGAGTAGTCGAAGCTTTGCCACCACAGGACAAACATATGGAAAGCAGGCTATGATCTGATACTGAAAGAGGGAATATCTTGGCCTCTTGCAGAGGCCCCTGAAGGGATTGGCTAATAAAAATGTAATCAAGCCAGGAATATGTACGGTGGACATGAGAATAACAAGTGTAATCCCTGGTGAGTGGGTAAAGAGTGTGCCAAGCGTCTAAAAGGCCCATGTCATGAATGCGCTGTTGGGTGTCAAGGGAGAAGGATCCCATGTCTGAGCTCAGTGAATGCGTGCTATCCAGCTCTTTCTGCTAGGTCCGTTTGAAGTCACCCATGAGGACCATTGGCCCTTCCACAAAGTCCAGTAGTTTCCCCAATAGTGTGTGTAAGAAAACAGTCTGTCCAATGTTGGGGGCATATACTGCTACAAAAGTGCATATTTTTCCCCTCAGACGTCCCTTGACCATGACCCAGCGGCCCTCTTCATTGCTCTGCACTCCTAATGGTTAGAATTGTATGGAAGAGCGGAACATGAACGCTCCTCTATGTTTTGTGTGCGCTGAGGACCTATAAATTAGTGGCTTGTGTTTGTGTCTAAGGTGCGTCTCCTTGGTTCTGGCTAAGTGTGCCTCTTGTAGGGCCACTATATCAAGATGGTGATCGACAATGTATTTTCAAACCTTTTGGTGCTTCTGGGGTAGTTAAGACCTTTAACGTTTCAAGTTCCAATAGTGATCGGCATTATGCTAAAGGCAAAGACTACACATCTTTGAGAGCCCCATCAGCCTTACCTTGTCCCAAGTCTCCACCTGTCCCCCATAAGGGCGTGCTCCACCATCTCGCGCCAACTGTAAGTATAGAAGTGCCGTAGAGCCCATCAGGATAAAATGTTAAAAAGCGCCACCATGTCCCTCCCCCTCGCACCCCTTAACCCATGAACAGTTATACAATATAAGAACCACAACTAGGTCCCCTCTGTGGGGCTAAAACACTCCTAAAGGACCAGGGGGGACAACGGGTCCGAGGACCCCATCCACGCTCATCCCGGTATAAGTCTCAGAGGAAAAAACATCATTGTGCGGCTGAAAAGTAAGCATTAATACAGATCCATTCCTGGAAGAAAAACAAAGGTAGGTAATCTGCAATGGAAAATAAAATATGAAGCAGGACCCCAGATAACAGTATAGATCATAGTTATGATATCAGAATCCAAACCGACCTGGCTTTAGAAAAAAGAAAACAGCACTCTGCTTACGTATGAAGCCAAATTAGTCCATGGCTTCCCCCCTCTTGAAAGGGTAACGGCAGTTCCAGAGCCTGGGGAGGAGGAGTTTCGAAGATGTAGATTGTGATTAGGAGCAGGTCTTTATCCGATGCCACTGGTTACATCTAAAGACGTTGGTCTCAGCAATAAATGTTCATAGATCCGTGAAACCCAGTCTTGGTTCAGGCGAGAGACAACGCAGATCCCCTGGGGCAATCTTCAAGAGTTCATCAGCAACCCCTGCGCGAGCCTACAGACCAGGTGGAAGTTGACGGCAGGCCTCGGGAAGTTTCTCCATTTTTACCTTGGGCAGGGACACACTCCTCAGAGGGGAGACCCAGAAGCTCCAAACCTTCCTTAAAGTCAGTAATGTGGCGACGTTTGTTCTGAAATTCGAAACTGAGTCCAAACGGATAGGTCCATCTGTATCTGATTTTGTCATCTCGCAGCTCAGTGGTGTCAGGTATGAACAGCTGCCTCCGTGCCAAGGTAGTCGGTGCTAAATCTTGGTAGATGGTGCAAGAGTGACCTTGGAAAGAGATGGAACCCTTCGTCCTGGCCGCCTGGAGTACTGCCTCTTTAACTTTATAGGAGTGGAATTTCACCAGGATGTTGCGGGGTCTTTTCTTCTCACCATTCTGTACACTTCCCACACTGTGGATCCTGTCCAATTTCATTTTAAGAGTCTGTGAATCTAGCACCTACGCAAAGAGTCCCTCTATGAAGGCCTCTAGGTCCAGCCCCTAAACGCCCTCCTCCAGGTCCCTGACTCGTATGTTCTCCATCCGTGCTCTGTTTTCGAGGTCCTCTGCCTTGAGCTGCGTCTGGTGCAGCTGGTCCTTGAGTGCACGGACATCGTCACGTAGTTCAGTGGAGAGTTGTTCTTGTTCCTGATGTTGTGCTTCGAGGTCCAGTACTCTAGTGCCCACAGAGTCCACATTGTGTTAGAGGGAGGTCAAGCGCTCTGTTAAGTCTGTCCGCAATTGGTCCATGGAGGATTTGATGTCTTGACTGATTTCGCTGTGAAGTTCAGTTTTAATGTCTTTAAGCATATTCAGTAGTTCTGCCTTTGTGAGAGCCAAAGCTGCAATTCCCACTTCCCCTCATAGCTTCAAGCATTTGTCTGAAGTCGTGAAGAAGTCTGATACCTTACTTGGCGTCTTGGTCGTCGCCTTCTTCGGCGGCGTATGGATTAGACCAATATGACCCCTATAGATCTGTCAAGGGTGGTGAGGGTACGTAAGGCCCAGGCTGAAGTGAGCCATGAAGTGCGGCTTAAAAGAGGACCGCGGGACAGCAAGGAGCGGCACCGTTAAGGTAGTGGCGGCCCCCCCGAGTCACCCACTAGGTCTGTCGCCCAGTGTTCAGATGGGGTCAATGTCGCCACATGGGAGCGAGACCCTGGAGATGGAGGAGGCTGTGGTCTGTCCCCTTTTCAGCCAGGGGGAATTAGTCAAGAGATAGCTTCAGGGAGAGTAGTAAGGCACCAACTTGTGGCCTCTAGTCGCTGACACGTTCAGCAGGCGCGGGGTTCATAGGTACTGAGTGGTGTTGTTCAGGCATTCTCCATTGCGGTGTAGGATGCATGTCAATGCAGATGGGTAAATGCTTAATGCCAGCCTGGGCCCCAAGGCAGGGCGCGGGCTGTCGCCGGTCCTGTGGCAGTCGCAGAGGGGAAGCAGCAAATCACACCACCAAGCGTGCCATCTGATATTGAAGATGTGGGAGACTCCGGGCCCAGGGGACCAAGCGGTAGCACCAGCCACCATTTAATAAAGTTTGTCTGCCATATTAGAGTCAGGCAGGCACTGCAGGGGTTACATCGATCAAAGCAGCTCCTAATAGCTAGCCGCCGCAAGTACCTCCGGGCAGACCGTCATTTCAATCAAGTCGCTGCGCCTCATAAGTGAAATCCGGTGACCATACCTCCATCAGGGGGTTGAGAATGTCTCCTATCGCGGCAGAGCTCCGACCGCCATTTTAGCCGCTGCCGACTTCTCCCCGCGAGGCAACATGAGGCAGATTTCGCGATTCCTGAGAGCAAAGGCTGAACGCCGCAGATGCTTCACATCTTCCGGTAGAGGTAGGATCCGTTTGCAGCGTTCCTAGCCCCGAACAGCCACCAGTATCCGATCCGGAACAGCGAGTGGACCGAGAGCCGAGACGGTCTACGCCTGATCGGACATCTTGCCCGGCCACGCCCCCAGTAACATTTTTTATGTGAAATAACACTAGCACTACTCATGCAAATGAAGTGAAGACCGTAGCCAGAGTTGAGTAGCCATCATGCAACCAATATTACAGGCACTCAAACTTGCAATCCATCCAAATAAAGCTGTCTGTGTCACACTAGTATGAAACAATCAGGAAGATATAAAAAGTAAGGATGCTATGCCCCGGTGTGACATGCACCCATGCCAGCACCCAAACCACTCTCTAACCTTAACTAACAGTCCTTTTTGTAATTCAATAGTTTCAAAGATATTATTATCAACAGTCATGTATATAACATAAATTCAAGCATATAAGGCAAACAAAAGAAACAGCGTATCATAATATTTATCTCTGCAATCTCATATTCTAAATCCCACTTCTTACCTTATTCCTGTTGCACAACCACTGCTTCCTTTGCATGTAGTATCCTAGTACCCACACATTGCCCACTTTAGAGGAGAATGGTATGATACTCAATTCCATGCCATCAATATTTATGGTGATGAATGTCAAAAACACAATCAGTTTTGTTTGAAGTTGGATTATGTTTTGTAGTCCTGAGAAAGTCAGTGGTGACTGAAACCACAACATCGAAACAGGTGTTGGGTACTGAGGCCACAGAGAACTTTCTGGATCAGTTTGGATACATATGAACTGAATAAAATGACATTGTATACTTTGAAATGATCAAGACTGAAGAGAAGATTTTCTTGAACTGTGGTGCTCAGGAGCGTATGCAATCATGCTGAATGTGATGGCAATACATAACCTGGTTCCTAAAACATTATTCCACTATACAGTAAAGTTTAGGTGCACAGAATGTCTTTCTTTTCATTCCTGGACGCTTTTAACAGCAAGTGTACCATACAGTGCTACAGAAATTACAGGAAATGCAGGAACATGGTGAGTTTTATTCAGTGCTATTTTTAGGACTGAAGGTAAAAACATGATTATAGTCAGGAGATGACCATTTGAAACTGGTAGACACTCAAAAGAGCAAAACTTTGTGTGTATGCCAAAAACTTTACAATTTATACTCTTGCTCCATTTAGTCACCTAAATACCTCCAAGAATGTTTTGAGTAAGTGTGTAAGTAGAGTGTGGAAGATCATTAAACAACCACATATTTACAGAGTTTGAAGGGGAAGGTTTTTTCAACAGGGTAAAATATATACACGGAGGGGAGAAAAAAAAGAGCTGATTTTACACTGTCAGAAAATGTACCACTGTACCACACCAAGTGAAGGTAAATGACTTCTTTATTGAAAGCAAGCAGGAGATGCCTGCATCCACTCGCTATTTCCACCAACTGTCCCCAGCTCCCCTCAAATTCCAGAACCTGTGAAAGCCTGTTACCTAGGTACAGGTAACCAGGATACCACATCTCCCTTCTTCACAAAACACTAACAAGGGTTTACTTATGCCTATGTGCACTAGAGCTTCAGCACAAAAAATACAACATTGTATGGAGGGAGAACTCCTACCATACAATTACACTTAGAAGTTACATTTCTCTAATTCATCAGCCAAAAATCACACCTAACTATAAGAAGGAAGAAAAGGTTACAGTCAAATAGTTCTATCCAAATTGGATCTCCCCGCATAACAGAGATTAAATGAGACCAACCCTTGTTCCCCGTTAGAATAACACATACATAACATACCTCTCAAATGTTTTTGGTAGTACAACAGGTCTACCCTTGCGTGTCACAGCAATACTGCCAGCCTGAGTCAAAGAATGCATTACAATAGTACTAGCTCCCACTTCACATGAAGGAGAAACAGTTCCTGTTCCATCAGTCTTTGTTACCTCCTAACATATCCAGTCCATGGACGATGGATCCAGTCAAGGATTTTGTTGCACCTAGCCATTTGACTAAAGTGAAACACTTTTTTGTCACTTAAAAGTGCCGATTTTGCACACACCTCTTCTACTTGCATTGGTTGAGAAAATGTACTTTCTCCTTTTTTGGTTTTGACACACAATTAAATCTAAATAGTCTGTCTTCAAACTGGTGTTGTACCCTAGGGAGGTGTGCACATCACTGAAGCGTTATGCTTATTTTCTGCCGACTGGTGTGCACATCACTGGGGCATGCATTCAACAATGACAAGGACCACTTAACTGTGGTGTGCGCATCACCAAAATGCACACATTTGTCTTAAAAAACAAAGTGTTACCAGATTGTGGTGTGCACATCACTGTAATGTTCATCACTGATTCCCCACAGTGAGAATTCTCATTCGGGTTGCGCATCCCTGGTATGAATGACGCTGTCAACGATGTATCATTTCCTTTCGGACTCCTGTTAAAACTCTGCATCCTCCAAGATGGTGCTGATGCCACATAGGAGTGCACAATAACTTGACGCATTGTCTTGGTTCAAAGCAACCAGTAGTTATGGAGTGTTGCTAAGGACACCTCTTGACATCACACCTTGAGTGCGATGATGATTGGTCCCCAGCAACCATTAATTAGACAGCATTGGTAAGGACACCACCTGCCATCACTCATTGAGTGCGATGATGGTGAGCAAGCACTCGCTCAGCTCACATGCTCACCGCTCATACCAACTTCTTAACAGACACACTGAATCCTCAAAACAGTACCAATGTTGCAGTAGAAACAACCACACCACCACAGGACTGTAACAATGGTTACCCTTACATCCCCTCCACCTTACTTCGTCTGCTTGCTCTCCATGCTGGGGGACCTTGACCACTGTCCATTCCTGCACTCTGCACTGGCACTGCAATGTTGTCTGCACTCATGGTACTTCTAGGTGAACACCAGTTCCCTTAGTCGCCAGTTTGTAAGGACTCTACCACACCAAGTGAAGATAAATCACTTCTTTATTGAGAGCAAGCAGGAGATGCCAGTCTCCCCTTGTAACTTCCACCAACTGTCCCCAGCTCCCCTCACATTCCAGAGCCTGTGGAATCCTGTTACCTAGGTACAGGTAACTAAGAAACCACACTTCATGTATATGTGCAGGTACATAATTTTGGTATTTTGTAGTTTAGGGTGTTCATGCTATGGAATTTTGTGAATCAGTAAAAACCATGGATGTACTCAAATTACATCAGAAACCATACTTAACTTAACACTTTTATTTTAATATTATTTTATTATTAAAAATCAAATTTGAACCTAATATTTGAAACAACTGTCACAGGTCAAAGAGAGCTCAGCTGAAACAATGATTTTACTATCATCCAGTTTGATGCCAATACAGTTGTTCAACTTGCACAGCTGAAAAATAGGATTTTGTGACTGGTGTCCTTTCTCCCTTTTAGCCCCAGCTCTTATTTTTACTGTATCCTTATACACAGCATATCTATACCATGACCTTTATCCTGGCTCTTTGTGACTCAACTATTCATGAGCTGAAATGAAAATATAAAAGTCCTTCGTTATCGCTCCCCTCTGACTCATTATCTGTGGGATAATGAGGCCAACGGAACCCTGATCCACTGTCATGGGGCAAGCAATAAAAAAAGACACCTTTGAAGTACATGTGTAAGTTTAGGTTTGTAGGTTGTGCTATATGCGTTATTATCAATATTCTAGAAATTTTGTTTCATAATAAGTCATAGACATGCTTTAAATCTATGTACAAGCAGGCAACAGAAGACTTTAGGTCACCATGGGATGTAGATTCAGGTTTCAAGTTTATTTTACTAATTATACTGACAGCTCTTCAATTAGGCCCTTCAAACAAACAATTCAAAATTCAGTAATCCTACATTTAATAACAATTGTTTGCAAATGATAATAAATATTATCATTAAGATGAGCTGTGGTAACTAATAAAGGAAAATTGTCATACTTTTTGTTTGCACGGTTCTTTTTATGAGGGAATTTCAAAGTCACTTTACGGCGTTATACAGACATGAATTTACCATTTATCTCTTCACTAGCATTTGTCACTTTGATTTGGGCTAGTGTGGATGGGGCTCAAGCAGGAGACTGAGGACTACAGCCTTAGATTCAGGCTGGACTGTTATTGGTTGATGCTCTGCATCCCATATTCAGGGGCCTATTACGATGTTGGGCGGGTCTCGGAAACTGAACCAACCTCCGATTAGCAGTCCCAACTGCCTGATTATGATGCAACTGCACATGGTGCTTTCACATTCTGACATTTCCTTATGGTAGCATGTGTTACAGCAGTAAACCGGCTGTATGAACCATGCTGCCATTGGGAAATGTGAGGTGTGTTAATGCCTGCACCCCATGGTAGGCACATCAACGTGCCTGCCATGGGTGCAGAGATTAATAGGGGGCCCCTCAGCTACCACCTGGAGGCCTCAAAGGAAAGAGGGCCCTGGTAGGGGTCCCCAACCATGCTTTCCAACAGGGTTTCCATGTCAGAAAGGCTGGCATGGAAACACTGCCGGAAACAGCACATTGTGATCTGGACTGCCTAACCAGCCATCCATTTGTAATGCGGGACAGTTCCGACTGGCCGACAGGCTCCCAGCCACGTAGCCGGGAGCCCCACGGAATGACCGTCCGGTTTCAATTCTGACTGGCTAAATCAAAATGAACTTATCTGAATTGAAGCTGATGATGTTGGTCGTAAGGCCTCTAACCTGAGGTCAGAGGCCTTACGGACGACATTGTAATAGGCCCCTTAGATTCTAGTCTGCCTTGATGCATGGATTACATATGCAAAATACATTAACAAGAATGTTAAGCTAAAGGGCCTGAAACACAGAACTAAGCTATCTGCATAGGGGAAACTTAAAACATGCAAATTCATTATGGCACAGTTTTAAACCATTTTAAGTTAAATGAGCAATATAGGTAGGTTAGTTAGGCAGGTGGTTACTGAAGGAGCCAGGGAACACCAATAACCCAGTTTACATAAATTCTACAGAAAATCTCTGACTATTTTAGTCCCCCTTATGGGGCTGTTGTTACTGAAAATGTTTATATTCTGGAAATAAATTATTTCTTCCATCTTAAATAAATCAAGTGGTTGAGAGTTGCTTAAAAATAATTGAGACTGCCCAAGTTAAAAAGGAAATGTTCATTCTAAAATAGATTCATCTCAACATTCAGTCAATAAAGATCTGGAAATAAAACTAATTGAAATTCTAGAGTAATCTCTGGCGACCTTGCTAGTATAGGAGCTAGAAAATTAAGTGAAATTAAATTTCAGCATTGATAAATCAGATGTTCAATTAGTGTTCATTGTGGTTTTCCAAGTGGTACCAAACGTATTGATGTTAAAAGGAATGAGGAAAAGTATTCAACAAAAACAAGCTTTCTGGTACACGCTGGATATAAAGGGAAAAAAGTATTCAAATTGGCAGGGCATGCAGTAAAACTATTAGCTCATAAAATAATAAAAAGACATTTAAAACAGAAGCCAAACTCTAAAGAAATACCTTTGTTTCAGTCTTCCGTGGTGTTCCCTGTTGATAAGCAGAATATTAGATACAAAATTTGCACTAGGGAATGTTTTAATCCCAGACATACTTGGATGCAGTGTGCCCAAGAGAGTTGCTGGGGGCACTGAGGATGCTGTTGACCCAGGTAAAGATGCGTGGGCCAATTAGAAATAAAGTGTGAGGAGCTTAGCTCATGTTTTGCAGTGACTCAAACGTATATGAACACGGTCTTGGACAGTAATGGGGTCGCACATGATAGTGATTAGGAGGCCTCATAGTGCTAATAGAACTGGAGCTCCCCCCCTTGTGAGCATGTGCATAAGAAAGATGAACACACTATTGAGGGTGTTTCTATCCCTATGTCCAGCCATTCAGTGTAGTGTCTGAAACATCAGGCACAAGGTGAAGTTGTGTAGTCTATGTATTTAACTGACAACGTTACAAACATCTGAAGGCCGACTTATACTTTAAACCATCAATTGTGTTTATATGTTGCTTTTTATCAATAAGATCTCTTCCTGGAGTAAGCAGCTTGAGAAAGAAGGCCATTTCATCTGTTTTTTTGTCAGAAAAACATTCACCATATAAAGAAACTACAAAATGTGAACTATTTGCAAGAACCTGGGTAGAGATTATGTTAGAGCAAATACAAAACATATTTTAGATGGTTATAAGGATAACTAGGGTGCTCACATGTGCCATATTGAGTAGATTTCAGAGCAAAGCAAAGGGGGAGACTCGCAAAATGGTACTAATTTACCACTAAATGAGAACATATTTCAATAGATGTCAATAAGTTATTCAATAAACAAAAGATCTACTGGCATGGATACGTTTCATGTGAATTATAGGAAAATTCTGTTTAATGGAAGAGACAGGTCAACATTATAGAAATACCTAGTCTTGTAAGCAACTTGAGTTAGGCCTAGAGGAGTTGTAATGTCAAAGGGATGATGAGATAGGGAATTGAAACTGGGTAGCAAGAGTAATAAATAAGTGATGGGCTGAAGGACTGACCACCTTATAATGAGGCAAGGGTAGTAAACAATTAATTCCTTGAATGTGACAAGTTATATTGAACACGTGGTTGACTCACAAGTTACATTTTTGGAATGACTGGCAGTTTATTTATCTCCAGGATAAATGGAGCCCAGTTTGACCTGAAAGACATGGTATCTCCTTGTAGGATAGACTGAAGGTAGGGATACTGATAATGGCAGCTTCAACAGATGAATATTTGGAGGCTAACTGTATGATCTCTGTAGACTATATGTTAGTGAACTGGTTTACAAAAAAAAATATTAATATTATAAGTTGTGTTAACTTATCCCCATTAAGCTGCTGAAATGAAAATATAGACATGGATTTTTGGATACTTTTGAAAGCCAATGTGACATTTATCCTAGTGATCCTCATATGTAATAATACTATTAATATTAGTATTGGTGAGTCAAGGAACCTAATAGCTAATAGAGAGCAATGAGTTTGGAGGGGGGGAGGGGGTTGAGGCTTGTGCACTATGACACTCAAAAGTGTAGATTGGGGATTGAAACTAGAAAATGGCCTGATTATGAGTCTGACAGACAGCACACAGTCTGTCAGGGTGGCGGAGGACCTTAGTTCCACCATTGTGACAGACTCAGTACATAATTATATAGAGAGGTTCCTTTCATTGTACACCAAGGGGCCCATTAGGATGGCGGATGGTTCGCCCCCGCCATGCGGGAGGTAGCCACCGCCGGCCTGGCGGGGGCAAACCGCCCACCATCCGTCCCGGAATGACCCCCCGCCATATTAGTATGACTGGGGTGTCAGCGGCGGATGGAAAGACCGCCCGCCGCTTTTCCGCCCCGGTCGCCTTGGGACCGGGGCGGAAAAGGGTTTCTATGGTGGCGTGTCTGTCTGACACCGCCAGCCATATCAGGATGTTTTTTTTTTTGCCTTTCCGTGGCGGCAATGCCGCCATGGAAAGGCATGCGGAGTCTGCATTGGGGGCCCAATGTGGTCCCCCATGGACTCCGGGAGGTGTGGGGGGTGCACATGGGGTGTACCCCTCAACAGTTCCATGCACAGCATGGAAGTGCACCACTCAGCGCCTGCCATGCTGTGCATAGAAGTGCACAGCATGCCTTCCTGCCATTGTGGCAGGCGGTGCTGAGTGCACCTCCCGCCACAATGGTAGGAATGCAGGATGCGCCCGTCACTGTGGCGGGCGCATCCTAATGCTAGCCACGGGACCCCCGCGGGCGGTCCCTAGTACCGTCAGGATGGCGGGCGGGCAAACTTCACCCGCCATCCTAATGGGGGCCCAAGTTTGGTGGATGGCCGCAGTCAGTTTTCACAGCCATTCACAAAACCTTTTCAACGTTTTTGTATTTCAGAAACAAACACCCAAATAGAAGGAGGGGAAAAATAAAAAAAATTATGAACCTCAGACCCTGGGAGGGGGCTCTGTCTTCGGAAAACCTAATGTCCACAGGTATCTAAATGAGGTGGGCAGACTGAGAGTTTGGCAGACAGGGTACGTTTTTGCCTTTGCAACAGAATATGTTGTCTGTCAAATATAAATTGGGCCCTGCTATTCACTGCCTAACTGCCTCACGATGCAGTGATTCTCCAGTGTGTTATACTCACATTTTTACAGTAGGCAAGAATAGACATCTGGTTTATACCTCATTAATTGCCATTGATTTCTTTTCAGTGTTCCGAATTCACAATTGACATAATGATTGCTAGTTATTATTATGCTCAGATAGCTCATTGCTACCATCATTCCCCGACAAAAAAAAATCATAATGTCATTTTGGATATGCTAGATGTTAGATATGAATGGTGAAATAATCAATGAATAAATGTAACTATTGCCATGAAAGTATATCAGTGAAGTTTGCTAGGGGAGTCATCTACCAACACATTACATCTTCAGCTGCACAGATAGAGGTGTAGTTGAATATACTAATGTATTTTTGGGGAGTTTTCAAGTTGAAAATTCTGATAAAGAACCCTGTTTCTACTACATTAAGATTTCAGCAGATCGATTTTCTTAGGTCATATACTCTTTGGTTTAATGCCAACTGCTTATAAAAGAGAAAAAAATAGGACACCAGTTGACTGTTGACCTTAAAAAAGAATGATGTACAATATGTCGACTATTCGACCATACCTAGAGAGTACTTGTTGACAATAAATGTTGCAAAATAAATTTCAGAGACATGAAAAGAAAAACCATATTATAAGTACAAATGAACACTGATATGAGAAATTTTTGAAACTGGTAGCAAATGTAGAGGTTCATCAAAAGGTGAATGTGACTGGTTAATATCAAATCAAAATTGGGTAGCAGCATTAAATGACTCTAACAGCCTTTTGCCATTCAAGGGAACCAATCATTTTGGCAATTTGCATTTTGTAGAAGAGCTGTCCTTAGTAGGAACTTTATATATTCAGAAAGATTTCAAAATTCCCTAAGCCCTTAATGTCAGAGGCATCCATTACAACTCCATCCAAGTTGTTGAATCGATGTGTTACTACCTTTGGTCATGCACAATTGAAAGCAGGTAATATACTTGATTCATAGTGTGATTGAAATTTTTAATTCCAACTTATATGAAAGGTTCACAGTATAGTCCCAGTCATTTCTGTATTTTCACATTATTATATTGGAGATGCATTTCTCTACAAAACTAGTATGACAGCATATAATCTAATGGGTTAACACCAACAAAAATCTTCAGACTGAACAAAGGGAAGTCAGGCCAACATTGTGGACCATAGATATTTTAATGATCATCATTTTGCTAGCGAAAAAGGCTATACACCTTAGTAAAACCCTTACTTACTGTATTGTGTTCTATACCATTTTAGGACCCTATTGTAATTTTCCCGATTCATGCCCTTATACAGGTATAAATCACCATATCCTTATACAGGCATAAGAATCATAAACATATTTTGACATAGCTCATGCAGTCCAAAAACGGCAGGGCTACTTCCACTAGTTCCGAAAATCTACAACGATTTCTTGGAAAACTCTACTTCATCTGCTAGGGACTTCCCCTTGCTCAAAAACTGACTTGTCCAAGAACTCATGGAGTATTTAAAGAACTGAGACTCTTTGATGACGTTATTATGTCCACCTTTACGTCAAACTCGATACCTTCAAGGTATAAATATGCCCACATTTGCCATAGCAAAAACACGGTGGTTTGGAGCAGTTCGACTATCAACTTGCCTGACGCGCCCTGCTACTGCAAGTGCTGAAGGAAGCCGACGCTCCAGCACACGCACTAAGAGAGAGGCTGTCTTTTATCTTGCCGAGAAATCCAGCTCCAGTGTTTCCAAGCTACCCTTGCGCTTTGTTGGGAAATCGAGTCCTGAGCTTGACCTTCTTCATTCCAAATCAAGGTACGGAGCTGATTAGACCCTAAGAGAAATCTTGGACAGATTCATGGCAAATAATACTACATTTATGCTACACCTCACTTACTTCTTCCCTGGTACTAAGCTTAGGTTAGGTACATCTGGGTAGGTGTATTTTAGAAGCACCAGTTGAGTACTTTTGGCCTCTGTTATTTATGTATGTATTTATCTATGGTTTAGGAACCATACAATGCTCTTACAGTATTATTTTATTCTACTCTTTTTACTGTATGCATTTTATTTTGCAACCAGTTTTACGACTATAGCAGTTCATTTCTTATGCTTGAGAAAGAAGACTGTTCAATAAAGCCTTTTATTGAAAACACCCGTCTCTCTATTTCTCTGCACCTCTGGTGAAACGAAGCATGCACGATGGACTGAGTGAAATATCTATCTATTGTGGTTCCACGACTCTGAAGGTCAGTTTTATCTTGGGGAAACAAAGTTGTCATGTTTATGTGATTGTCAGAAACTAAATCCCTTCTTGTGAACTCGAAAAAGTTTCTAGTGACCTCTGAGCTAGTTGGCACTCACAATTAGGTCTAATATATTCGATAGAGACCAAGTAGACATAAGTCCTACGTCATCTATAGGATGGATCACTGAAATAATATCGACTGCCAAAATATCGACTACCCAAAATATCGAGGAAAAAATATCTACAGACAAAATATCGAGTTTGCATGTACAAACAGGTAAGTACTAAAATATCGAGTACAAAATATCGTTTACAAAAATATAGATGTAAAAAATATCGACTTTATTAAAAACAGTGTTAAATTAAATTTAAATTTTAAATTAATTACTAAAATATACTTACAAAGACTTAAATTAAATTATAATAATTAAATATTTAATTAAAGTTATAAAAAAAATTTAACAATCATATTTATTTAAACATATATATATATATTAGCATAATATAATTAACTAATATCCAATTTTATTTACGTACAATAGCAAAATGTAAAAAATACTATTCCCACTCCAGTGGGTGCAACAGTAGGGAAAACGTTGGATAGCGTAGGGGTAAAAAATACTATTCCCACTCCAGTGGGTGCAACAGTAGGAAAAGCGTTGGATAGCGGAGGGGTAAAAATTACTATTCCCACTCCAGTGGGTGCAACAGTAGGGAAAGCGTTGGATAGCGTAGGGGTAAAAATTACTATTCCCACTCCAGTGGGTGCAACAGTAGGGAAAGCGTTGGATAGCGTGGGGGTTAAAATTACTATTCCCACTCCAGTGAGTGCAACAGTAGGGAAAGTGTTGGATAGCGTAGGGGTAAAAATTACTATTGCCACTCCAAAGAGTGCAGCACTAGGGAAAGCATTGGATAGCGTAGGGGTAAAAATTACTATTCCCACTCCAGTGGGTGCAACAGTAGGGAAAGCGTTGGATAGCGTAGGGGTAAAAATTACTATTCCCACTCCAGTGGGTGCAACAGTAGGGAAAGTGTTGGATAGCGTAGGGGTAAAAATTACTATTCCCACTCCACTGGGTGCAACAGTAGGGAAAGCGTTGGATAGCGTAGGGGTTAAAATTACTATTCCCACTCCAGTGGGTGCAACAGTAGGGAAAGCGTTGGATAGCGTAGGGGTAAAAATTACTATTCCCACTCCAGTGGGTGCAACAGTAGGGAAAGCGTTGGATAGTGTAGGGGTAAAAATGACTATTCCCACTCAAGTGGGTGCAACAGTAGGGAAAGCGTTGGATAGCGTAGGGGTAAAAATTACTATTCCCACTCCAGTGGGTGCAACAGTAGGGAAAGCGTTGGATAGCGTAGGGTAAAAATGTAATTAAAAGTACTTACGAATTTAATATGATATAATAATTAATCAATTAAAATTACAAATTACATTTAATTAGCAATTCTAATTTAATTAATTACCCATAAAATAAATAATTAACAATTAATTCTACAACAATACCAATAAATATGTTTGCTTATTTAATTAACTATAAATCAATTAGTTCCCACCCAATTCCCCTATAAACCCACAACCCACTAAAGAAAATAAATTAGAAAAATTAACATAATTAACAATTAATCAATTAATTTAAATTAATTGCCAATTAAATTTTAATTAATTACCAAATAAAAATTAATTAACAAATAATTAAAAATGTATAACAATAAATACATTTACATATTTTATTAATTATAATTAAATTACTTCCCACCCAATTCCCCCATAAACCCAGAACCCGCTACAAAAAATAAATTAGAAAAATTAACATAATGAACAATTAATCAATTAATTTAAAATAATTGCCAATTAAATTTTAATTAATTACCAAATAAAAATTAATTAACAAATAATTAAACATTTATAACAAGAAATAAATTTACATATTTAAATAATTATTATTAAATTACTTCCCACCCAATTCCCCTATAAACCCACAACCTGCTACAGAAAATAAATTAGAAAAATTAACATAATTAACAATTAATCAATTAATTTAAATTAATTGCCAATTAAATTTTAATTAATTACCAATTAAAAATTAATTAACAAATAATTAAAAATGTATAACAATAAATTAATTTACATATTTAATTAATTATTATTAAATTACTTCCCACCCTATTCCCCTATAAACCCACAACCTGCTACAGAATTAAAAAACAAAAATATGTAAAAATACAAATTTCATTAATTATTATTATTTATAACATAAATACACACTTTTCACACATATAATAACATAAAACACACTATAAAAAAAATCAATATTATGAAAAATTAGATAATTTTAATAACCTATATTATATACTTTGATATTTTAACTGTCTATATTTTTAACTGTCGATATTACTTTACTTACCTTAAAAATGATATTTTTGCTGTCTATATTCTGTCCAGTCGATATTTTGTCCAGTCGATATTTAAAACTCGATATTATGTCCAGTCGAAATTTTGGAGTCGATATTTTGACTGTGCACCCTATAGGAAATATTTTTCCAATGCGCAGAGCCTATTGGGAATATAGGAACTACACTACATGGCTCCCAACATTTGGTAAGGCACTAATTTAACGCTAGATACTAGAGTAACTAAGTCGTGCTTTTCACAGAGACCCCTTTATTCCGTAAAATACTCCAATAGATGTCTGGAGTGGGTTAAAGGATAAGAATATCCGCCTTAAACTCAGTAGGACAAAAAAACCTATGTATTAGTTTTTGGTTTGTTCAACATTGAAGGATACAGTGTTCCAAAATATTGTGCACCTATTCTTTGTTTCCTTTAAACTTGCTCTGCACCCTTTCATTAAACAATGTCGAATAACGACAACACCGAAGACGGTGAAGCTGGAACTGCTCGACCAGGTTTTGACACCACAGGGTTTAATGAAGAAGACGCGGATGCTATAATCATCCCGGAAAATGTAAGAAAAACAATAGTTATAAAGCTTATAGAAAATGGCCTATCACCGAGAGGTGGTAGGGTAATTTTCATCATAGAGGCACACGAATATCGACAGACAGAGGTATTCTATTCATGGATTCTCTTCCCGCAAGCGAATCCAACAACACATGTGTTCCACTTCTATAAGATAGAGGAACCTCCAGCGGAATACGCTCCTTTCGAGGATGTTGAAATTCCACTAACTTGTCAAGAGCATCAGCTCTGGTTAAAGGCGCCCTACAACATCAAAATCACATTACCAGGCTTGGTCCACTAGTTAGACCAGGAGCAACATGGCCGGTACTAGCCAGCTATACACCACATCCTGCCATTGAACAAATGACAGGTCCAGAACTATTAGCTCAGCTAAAACAATTAATTAAAATCCATAGACAATTAGTACAATATGGCATGCGGACATTAACAGTCCAACCTGCTATAAGGATTCCACAGCACACCCCTCATCAGGGGAAAACAAACAAAATTACACCACAGACTATACAATCAGTCATCGGTAAATTACCCACAAAAAGGGAACAAATTCCATTCTTGTTAGCTCAAAAAATTACTCAAATTGAGGCAGTATTGCCCAATAATACACCTCATGAGAAACACAGGATTCTAACAATCTGTTTGCCAATGGGGATCGCACCACACCTGGAGGACTGTGACACTTGGGGTACAGTCATTGCTGCAATCTACAAAAAATCACATTGTGTACCGTCCATGGTGGTAATACCAGATGTCCTTAAACAGATTCAAAATGAATACGGGGCAGAGCCTGCTTTAAATCTGGGTATGAAATTGCTGAAAGATTTCAAACAGGTCTCAGCTATAATATTAGCTAATATTAAAGGTGAAGCAGCATCCGTGGCAATCCACCAAAAACTAAAAGAACTTGATGTAACTGAGCAACCATATGAACTTGCCAGAATAATAGAAACATCCTATGAAGAACTAGGAAGAGATAGTTTGGGAGGGAAACCAGTAAAACCCGAACTAACAGAAAATCCTGAAAAAGTTTTTATTAAAAACACTCCCACCACTCCTAAAAAGAAGTGGGAAAATACTAGACAAACACTTCCTAAAAAGAAGCGTTCTCAAACCAGAGGTAGGTCTCCTCAAAAGGAGCCCTCTGAAAAGAGGTATAACCTCAGAAACAGGGATAATTTGAGAAAACCTGATAGATATCAAGATACTGATACATATTCCTCTCGTACCTTTCAGACTTCCTCGCAGAAATCCAAAAGAAGAGGACAATCAGAACACAAGGAAGAAAGTGTGACGTCCAAAGACAATCAACATGTTCCGAAAAATAAGAAAACTCAATTCACCAAGAAGAAGGTAGCAAGTCTTAAAATCAGACATGCCGAGGATCTTGAGGACACAACTCAAGAATGGGGAGTGGGCCCAAACAATGCTGGACAGCGCAGCAGAGGTTACCATAGCTCGCAAGATCCTGAAGAATCATCTGGAGACAGTGGACCTGAATGAATGCATTCAGGTTGAAACTGCAGATACCAGGGTTAGTGTACCACATAAGTTATATGAAGTAACAATCTGAATAGAGGGGGACATAACTAGGAAAATAAAAGCACTCTTTTGGGAGAAGCCATCAAAGGGTTATGACATTCTTTTAGCTGAAAAAGACTGGCCGCTTGAATTTGTCAGGGAGTTCCCACATGGCGAAGAGATCATTATACCAGCCTTCTCAAATCATGTTTCGATTCATAAAAAATTCACCTATGCCAGAAAATGGGCTGTGACCCAGGCTCCAGCATTATATAAAAATCATGTGGGATGGGATGAGGATTCTCCTCACCACAAAGTTATAAAAACAATCAGCTGCTCAGAAGCAGTATCCGGTTAAACAAGAATCTAAAAAACATGTCAGGGAGATCTTAGATCTACTTGAATACCAGGGGGTGAATAAAACATGCACCTCCTCCATGAATAATCCTTTGTTTCCTGTCTCCAAACCAGACAATACATATTGTCTAGTTTTGGACTACAGACATTTAAATTCTTGCTGCAAAACCTTTCCAGTACAAAATGCACACAGAGCAGCACTGATGAATAGCATTGTGAGCAAAAAATATAAAACGACATTAGATATTTCGAACGGTTCCATCTGTCAAAACATTGCACCTGAAAGCAGGTATTTAACCTCTTTCTCAATAATGGGGACACAACAACACTTTTGTTGTGTCGCCCAGGTATTTAAGAACAGTCCTGGGTTATTTTCAGCCAGAGTAACAGAGTTACTACAAAGGGACGATGAGGCATCATCTTATGTCAATTACATCTATCCTACAGATGATGACTTGGGGTAAACAAGCTTATAGTGCTCTGTGCGCCGTTGTTAAAGGGCGCTGGCGCAATGGTAAATTCAGACCTGTGGTCACAAAAACGTAATCTCTCGGAGACTGTACAGCTCAGCGTGCTGAACTACAGGCTTTCAAGATGGCGCTTGAAAATACCGATCGTGAATTCCCCACACTCATAGGCGTCAATTCCGATCCGGTAAAATCCCCGTCCGTACGATTCGTATCCAGAGCCGTTTCCGTACGACTCGTACGGACGCCGTACGACCGGACGATTCCGATCGGCTGACCTGGACGCGATTCGTGCGGTACACGTCGATTCGTACAGAAAAGCGCACGATCACCTACACACTGTACGGCGCGTACCCCCCATGATCGCAGGGGTACGCGCCGTACCCCTGTGATCATGCGGGGTACGTGCCGTACACCCAGCATACATGGGGTACGTGCCGTACACCCACCGTACATGGGATACGGTGCGTACCCCATGTACGCTGGGTGTACGGCACGTACCCCGCATGATCACAGGGGTACGGCGCGTACCCCTGCGATCATGGGGGGTACGTGCCGTACCCGGGGGGGCGTTCCGTACCTGTTACGGCGCGAACTCTGCGTTTACGACTGTTTTCGGCTCCCGTAGGAAAAGGGTCGTACGGCGCGTACCCGACACAAATCGTACTTGCTGGGTCGTAAAAACCAGCCGCGAACCATAGTGATGTCGCGTACAGCCGGTTCCGAGTGAGACTCGTACGGAGATTTGAGTCGTACGGAGTCCTGTACGACTCGTACGGAGTTTGGCACCTGGTACGGATCGTACTTCGTCGTACGTACGGGACGTCTACGGGTACGATTCGTATGGGGAAAAAACTCTCCGTACGACGATTCGGAGCGCATTTTACCGGATCGGAATCGACCCCATAGTGTGCGATTCGTATTACTGCGTCCAGTCTTATAATTAATATCTGCAGAAGTGGGTTCAAAATGGTTTTAAAGACGCAAAAGGTGGCACAATCAAGCATAAAATGCTTTGGGAACAAGTAGTTCTTTTACAGAAAGAACTACAAAAGACTCACGGGATCCATACACTGAGTCATCAGCGTGATGGCTTTCACATTGAAGGTAATTCATTGGCTGATGAAGCCGCAAAGGCAGCTGTGCAAATGGCTTCCGTAGCTGCAATCACTCCTTCAAAAACAAAAATAGACTGTGAAACCATGCTTGCTGTCAATGCGGCATGCAAAGGCAGCGGAGCTGCGTTACCTCTAAAATATCCACTCGAGTATACATACATAATTGACGCAAACTCCATTCCTTTTGCTCGAATCCCTGGAGTGGGGGATAGGGTAATCCCAAACAGGAATCAGAGAGGTGCTTTGATACAAGAAGCACATATGGGAGAGGGGCTAATGCATCAAGGGATCTCTAAATCTCTACTAGAACTACAAGAGATGTACTGGTGGCCAGGGATGAAGCCCACATTTACGAATTCTGAATTAATTGCGATGACTGTTAAAGAGATCACAGCTTGGAGCGCCACCAGATTCCTGACTACATTGTAGCCAGCCCAGTACAGACACCACTGTAAGATAACATTAGACTATTAACGCTCAGACATCCCTATGGACAAAAGCGGTCCCGAGAATACTAGGACAAGATTCATTTGGATGTGGCCTCAGCACTCGGCTGGCACCTGAACTGTTATAAAAGATTTGCGAGTCCTTATCAGCACATACGCAATCGGCACGCTACACTCTGACCAGGGTCCTGCGTTTGGCTCCAAAGCTTACAAGGAGAACACGGCCAGCTTGGGCGTTGCATTGCGGTTTTCGAGTCCATTCCATCCTGAGGGAAATTCGGCTATGGAAAGAAAAAAGGTGACATAAAGCAATCTATAACAGCTAGGGTATTAGGTTCGGGTGATGGGTGGGTCAAACATCTAATAAGTGTCCAACGTAGTCTTAATAATCTGCCAAGAAATTCCCTGGGTGGAATCACTCCATATGAAATTCTTTTTGGTACTAGAATGATGGTTGAAGACCTCGATCGTCATACTCCAGTGGTGGAACAAAAACCCTTTGATATCAAAGATCGTTTGGCTGTTTTACAGGACTTAAACGAAACAAGAAGAAGTCTAAGCAACACCATCCAATAGCAATTTGGGCCTTCTTACAGAAAACCAGTACCTGTACTAGCCGTCCACTGATCAAGAACAGTGTTACTGCCACCCCTTGCTGGAAGAAAGGAGAACCGTCTGTATCAATTGACCTGGTAAAACCACATCATGTGGCCGATAATAAGTAGTAGGCCCTGTGGACTCCCAAGATGTAGCAGATGACCAAATCTTGCTGCTATCCAAGAGGTTCAAACTGAAATACTCATCACCTTTGAAGATTCTATAGTGAGAAAAGAAGGACTATGCAATAAAGCCATGGAACTAGTGCCTCTTGAAACCCAAATAACAGTTCGTCAAGAAACTCCCATCTACAATAATGTAGCATCTGACTATACAAACATGTCAAGGGTACCAGCAGCTCCAGCGATTTCAAATAATTCTGATGCAATACCAACTATTGACCCAACTGCCTCTGGCTATTTCATCAACTTCGATACCTTTTCCGAGGATCCCAGTGAACCTGAAACAACGCCAACAAACAAAACTTTCAAGGAACAATTAACGGAACTTGGTCACCAGCTTGCAAATACATATCTGGTTTCACAATGGGTTGAATTTTGGATTGGGTTAAGTGTATTTTATCTCCTACTATGGCTCATTCTTGCTTTAAGTTTGGGAGAGCTGATAGATGGAAAACATATTAAAATGGACACAGCAAGCAAGAACATCAACTTGCTCTTGAAACCACACAAAACAAATCATCGTGAACAACGAGACCTGTCGTCAGTGAACATCACAGCCGTTCCTCTACCTGGTGGTATAGCTTGGGATAGCACTGATTATGACATTTATGGCCCTTTTGAGCTGCTGAAGATTCCACATCAATTTAAGGTTTTCTTGAGTGATTTTGTTTCACCCAGTACATTTTCTGATGATTGGGACTTTGAGACTGTTAATAACATGATGGCAGACTTAGAAATGTCAGCAAAATTTGCAAAACATGAATACTTAGAAGGTTCATCAAATTATGAAGAAATGTATTGTTTTAATCATTTTGGTCATCATTATTTGCATAAATCTGCAAACACTAGAAATGTTTTAACTTATAACCAATGGGAACATTGTCCGACACCTCCAAAAGGTAGCTCTAAAACATTCTATAGAAAATTTCCATACTTTACAGGTTTTAATGTCACAAACCCAGAAAGCTTTTACTTTAATAAGACAGGAATGAAAAGTATGTTGACAAATACTAAACAGATTTATTCTGCGGCCTTTTATTGCTCAATTGTCCACATTAGTCTTTGACTTTTGGAAAGACAACATTGAGACAAAAACAGTTTGGGGCACAAAAGACTAGCAGGTACAAGGTTTAGAAGCATTGTTCAGAGCCTGCATCATCCCAGAACAAATACTGTTCTTAAATGAAACTGTTCAACAGACATCTTGTCTTGGCCTGGCTAAGATAAAAGATTTAAACAAACCGTCTATACCTAAGCTCACACCTGAAAGTAATATAACTTCGGATGAGGAGGTAGACGTAAGATATATTTTACTACAAAACAGAACTAATCCTGATTGGAAAAAATGGTTAATCTGGCCAACAGACACGAATAACTGTCAAGATAGATTCCTGAACAAGACACAAGGGTTTAGAGTAACTCGGCCAGATCCAAGATATGTCCAGAGACAACATCCAGGGATAATAACAACTTACAGTGTAGGAAAACTGTGCCTTGAATGGCTACAAAAATTCACACTCCCAGATATACAACAACACTTAACTTTACTTAAAGATGGCGTTGACTTACAAGAATTCTTACTTGGAACCTCGCAAACCACGTCATAAACGTTTCATATACACCGGTATATACGCTGCTTACAATGAAGCTTGGAAAGTCACGCAAATGGAAACAGCTGAACGAATACGAGAAATTGATCGTATTAATTCAGAGAAAGCTCTCTTTATGGTTGACATAATGGAACAGGACTTGCTAATGTTACGTGGCCAGTCTCAATTACGTTCTATAATGCTGTTAGGCTGGACGTTACAAAACCTTCGTTCTGGCTATGTGCCTTGACGTCTAATCAACACCACGTCATTGTTTACTGTATTTAACCTTACAGATATATTGTTTCCACAACTCTGAAGATCAGTTTTATCTTGGGGAAACAAAGTTGTAATGTTTATGCAGTTGTCAGAAACTAAATCCCTTCTTGTGAACTCGAGAAAGTTTCTAGTGACCTCTGAGCTAGCCGGCACTCAATATTAAGTCCAATATATTCGATGGAGACCTAGTAGACATAAGTCCTACGCCACATCTATAGGATATATTATTCCAACGCGCAGAGCCTATTGTGAATATAGGAACTGCACTACAATTGGTGGATTACATCTGTGAGAAATTGGGTTGTTGTTAGAGGAAAATGTGTGCACTTCTCAAACAAGAGCCACAACCCTTGTCAGGTTGAGACACAAAAGTTATCAAATTAAATTAGCTTTACCCTCTGGTAGCTTGGCACAAATGCAGTCAGGCTTAAATGAGATGCAATGTGTAAAGTATTTATGCAACTCTCAAATAGTATATAAAGTGAAATAGCAACATAAGAAAAATCCCCCAAAACTTTGACAAATGTTGTATGTTTTAATGAAAATTTAAAGCTTTAAGGAAAATATAACACCCAAAAGCACAAATTGCCACTCGTGGTTATCTGGTCATGAGAAAGCAAGACTGGGTGAAAGTCACAAGTTCAGTACAACCACAACAGAGCATGGTGCATATGCAGTGACTTGAGGGAGAGAGTTGCATTCAGTGATCCCTGTAGGGTGAAGAGCAGGCCAGGTGTCACAGACAGTTGTCACTGTTGCTCAGAGATCCAGTCGGGTGGTGTGGACTATTGTGGCTTGAGCTCTGCATTGGTGGTCACTGGTGGCTGTTAATGCTGTGGTGCTAAGTTCAGATCTTGTGTTACCTGTCATCACTGGCAGTCACTATAGCACTATAGAGTTGCGTTCACTGGAGTTCAAGTCAGGATGACCTATACTGCAGTGATGCAGCTCTCTGGGAGGAATGTACAAAGCTCAACTGCCAAATACACATAGTCATGTTGTCCAGGAAACAGGCTTCAAGCACCAAATGGTTAGGACAAGAAAATGCCAACTTTCTAAAAGTGGCATTTTCAGAATTCTGATGGAAATTTGGACTTTGCCATTAAAGACGCCTTTAAGTTATAATTCCTCAGACAACCAACATGACAATTCTACCGGAACCCAAGCAAAGGTTACCACTTAAGGAAAGTAATAAGGTAATCCAATGTTATCCACTAGGAGAGGTAGGTCTCACAGTAGTGAAAAATGATTTCAAGAGTTTTTCACTACCACCACATGTAAAACTTAAAAATGTATGCTCCATAATTTAAATAGAATACTTCTAGAGGTGACTTATATGTATCAAAAATAAAGGTTTAAACTTGGCAAGGGTTTTATTTTGCCAGGATAAATTTGCAGTTTAAAAATGCATTCATGCTGCAATGACAGACCTGTGACACGTTTTAGGTGCTAATGAAGTCGGTGGCACAACTGTGCTGCAAGCCCACGAGTAGCTTTTAATTTACCAGCCATTTGTATATGGTATATGTTAAACCTGGTATCTTTTGGCATCGTTTCCCCTATCTTTTTGCCTCTGATCTCCTGTTTTGATTGTGTGCTGCATTTGGTTTTTGCTTGTTTTAGTGCTCTGGGCACTTTAACACTGCTGACCAGTGCTAAAGTGCAAATTGTCTAAACCGTATTGGTGATTGATGTATCCATGATTTGCATATTTGATTTACTAGTAAGTTCCTAGGAAAGTGCACCAGCTGTGCCCAGGGCATGTAAAGCAAATGCCACCAGAGGGCCTGAAGCACTAATTGTGCCACACACATGAGTAGTCAGGCAAACATGTCTCAAACCTGCCACAGCAGTGTCTGTGTGAGCAGTTTTTGACTGCCGTATCGGCCTGGCAAGTGCACCCACTTGCCTGGTCCACATATTCCCTTTTATTACTTGTATGGCACAACTAAGATAGGCCGAATATAGCCCCATGGGAAGGGTGCAATGTATTTAAAAGGTAGGACATGTACTCTTGTGGTTTACATGTCCTGGTAGTGAAATAATGCTAATGTCATTTTTCACTAACTCAAGGCCTATCTGTCCCAGGGGTTAGCACTGGAGCTGCACCGCATCATCGTACAAGTGTATCTTTCAATTGGGAATAGATAGGGATTTGGAATTTGGGGTCTCTGGACTCACAATTTAAAACAACATCTTTCGGAAAAGTTGGTTTTTAAATTGCTTGTCTGAAAATGCCACTTATGGAAATTTTGTATTTACTTGCTTAACTATTCTGTGCCTCTGCCTGTCTGATGAGTACACATCTGGGTTAGGATGACAGTTGGGCTGTTTGTGCATTCAGTCTAGACACTCACACATAGAGAGCTGAGGTGTGTTCTGCATATTCTGATGGCCCATCACCAGGTAGATGGCTCATCCTGTGCTAGAGTAGAGTTGTTGGTGAAGTTCACACTGACACCTGAAAAGAGGAGTGCCTGTCAAGGGCTTGTGTGTGCTTGCCTCCCGTTAAGAAGTCTAAGTGCCATCAAAGACCTCACCTGCCAGTGCATGGGCTCTTCTGTGGAGAGTTCTGACTTGCCAAGTGGTGCCAAATCCAGTTCCTGGGCCCATGGAGGTGAAATCTGGTAATCTTACGGATAGAATCCATGCATCGACTCCCAGCAAATGTGAGAATCGATGCCATGCTGTAAAGTTTGATGCATTGGCACTGGCTGCACCAAAGGGTGGATCCCGCTTGCTGCAGCAATCACAACCTTGACTGCAGGCCCCTGCTTTCTGTAGCTGTGTATCAGAAGAATTGCCACTGGGTGATTCTTGAGTACCACATCACCAACTTCTGTGACGCTCGCTCCAACTCCGACTCTGATGCAGTACCTTCTTTGCCGCTGTGGAATCGACGAAGCACCTGCTTCGCCACTGTTGAATCGATGCAGCGCATCTGGATTTCTGACGCTTTGTCCCTGGTCACCAATTCTTCATCAACACTGTACCGCAGTAAGGAACCAAGACCATGTATCTGGAAATCAATGCTTCACATCCCCTGTTAGTAAGGAACTAACATATTTCTCCCCTGACAGTAAGGAACTGACACATCACTTCCCCTGCAGCAGTAAGGAACTGAAGCATCTCCTCCCCTATGTAGTAAGGGACCAACGTATCATTTCGCTTTTCCTGTGCCTCATCCCCCCCTCGCCTTGCCTTGTCTTTGAGTTTTGACGCATCAAAGGTACTTTTTTCTAACAAAAGCATCCAGTGATTTTTATGGAATAATCTTGTTTAATTTTTAAAAGTGATATTTTGACTTGTGTATCTTAAATGTTTGCTATTTCTCTAAACTGGTGTGGACCCCTTTTGTAGTGTATTCACTGTGTTACTGTGTGTATGTGTGTGTACAAATCCTTTACACATTGCAGTTGAGATAAGACAGGCTGCTCGTGCCAAGCTAACAAAACAAGGTGGTGAGCAAGGGTTATCTTAGCTGTGTGACTCCCTTATCCTGACTAGACTGAGGGTCCCTACTTGGTCAGGGTGAAAAACACTGCTAGCTAGAGACCCCATTTCTAACAGCATACTACTTTACTAGGGACCTACAAGTAAATTGTATATCTTAATTGTGTGTAAGCCATTGTTACCATGTTTATAGGAGTGAGCTCAAGCACTTTATCAGTGGTTGCCAGTGATAAAATGTGCAGATTTCTACAGACCCCCAATTCTTTTTTATTAGCAAATCAGGAGGAGAGAAGGCATAAAGTTTGGGGGTGACCCTGCATAGAGGGCCAGTTCTAGCAACATCAAGCACACAAAAGGTAATGGGAGGAATTCTTGTAGTTTGTCTAACCTCTGGTAAATGCTATGGGAGCATTCCAACCCATCATTCTGTTGCTCACCTTGTCACCTCAGATGAGACTCATCCATATGCAAATCAGTCTTGGTCCTCCTCGAATAGGAAGGAAATATTTCACAATATGCAACATTTGGAATAAATGAAACAATTGAAACAATTAAGGGGGTGATTACGATGGCAATGAAACCGCCACCGGCAGCCTGCCGGTGGGGTTTCAGCACCATCTCAAAGCACTTCTCCGCCCACCATATTATGATAACGGGCGGTGTGCTGACGGATGCAAATTCTATCCACCATGGTTACGCCACACGCAATTATTACGATCGCCTGGCGGACCCACCAAGCATCTCTAAAACGATGGCGGTGCCTAGTAGCCACCGTCCGCCAGATTAGTATGCTGCATCCACGCCAGCCTGTGTATGGTGATTCAACCGACATTCACAGGCTGGCGGGGATGTACTTTAGGGGCCTGTAGCGGGCCCCCCTTCAGCAAGGGTACTCAAGTTTTGTAAGTGCCCCCAACATTTCCCTGCACTTTGTGTCAGGCAATGCGTGGTGCCTGCCACGTAGTGCAGGGAAATACAAAACTTGCATTTTTACTATTGTGGTGGGTGCTGCAGCCGGTCGCGCTGGACCGCCACCATATAAACGGACAGTCCCAAGCTCTGGGAGGATGGAGGATGGACGAAAGTCTGTCCACCATCATAATGACCCCTAAGTCTTCAATTGAATTTAACAGCATATTTTCAACAAAGATTCAACTTTAGAAAAGTTAGCTACAAGATTAAGGTATACAGCAATATTTGGCTACAGCATTGGAAAGTCTAATCATCCTTATCCTCTTCTGTAAAAAGAGATGCTTTGATTCAATGAACATTTTCAAGAACTAATATTATTATTAGTGTAGTAATAATGATCATATAGAAAAGATTATCTTAGTGGCCGTCATATACAAGACTACTAGCAGCAATCGCCTCATTCATCAGGAAATCTTGTCAAAAGTATTGTAAATAAGGAGTTGTCAATGTGGAAGGCCTCTACATAGATAATACATAACAGACATTGGTGCAATGAATGGCTCAATTAATATCTTTATATGTATTTTGGAAATGCATACCATTTGTCTCCAACAATCACCTTGTGGTTTCTGAAAATGCACACATTTACTTCTCGAACATTTAATTTGAATGTTTGTAATCTATTATTGCCACCAAGCAAAAGCTTTTAATAGATTGCAGCAGGGCCACGCAAAGGAGATCTACCTATGGGTACTTGAAGAGCTACCATAAGTTTGCAATCTACTCATTGGAGAAGCCCAATTTAGACAGTGATAATTATACTTTAGGTTTAGGATATGCCAGCTACAAATTCCATCTCTTACTAATGATGGTTAACCAAGCACTGTTCAATGAGTGATAAGAGAAACAAAACCTTAACAAATGTTGTTATGGTATATCCTTCATTGCATGACAATCTTAAATGCTGTTTGAATGGAATTTTAAATGAAAATTGTATACACAATGTATGCACAGGAGTAACATTTTTCGATAGTGGTTATACAATGTTTAGGTGCTGCTTATTAACAGATTTGTACATGCTGCTGATACATTTTAACACGAATATTTTATACAAAATGATGATTATTGAGTAGCTGCTTTTACTCTCTGTACTGAGAGCCTTAGGCTCCTTTGTTGGATGGATTCCAAATTGCATTTTTAACCATTATTATGATCTTTGTGATTTACGATTATTTTCAAACGTTTTTAATGCAGTAAGATGAATATTGTTTTGTGTTTATTTTAGGATTACCTAAAAATAGCAATAAAGACTTTTTCATTTTCAGATAATGGCAATGCATTAAAGTCTTTGTTTAGAAATATTGGGTGTAGCAAACAAACAATAAGACATGACTGAACAGAGATCATAAAATCCTTGAGGCGTAGAAGACGGATGAGGTCAGACAAGCCTCCTCTGTTTGTTTATTTATTTATTTATTGTTGTAGTTTTTCATGGTACAGACCTGGCCTGAAGGCATCAGAGCTCTTTACAACAGTAGTATGATATAAGGGTACAGGAAATTACAGTTACAATAATTAAGTCCAGACATTTAATCGGAAGCTGCGACTGGGACAAAAGCAGTTGTTGGACAGGGTCTTACATGGTTCAAGCATTGATTAGGGTGGTGGGGACATACAATGAATGTAGTTCATCTCCTGTATGAAGTACTGTGGTATGGTTGAGGGTGGTCAACCCTGGTGTCTGGCAAATAGAAGGAGCTTGAGATCCTTCTTGTTCGGTGAAGGGAGGGAGGTAAGGAGTTCCACATTCTGTGGCACTACCAGTGAATGGCCGGCTTATGTATTGTTCTCGACTGAAGGTGGGGGTTCCAGGAGCAGGGATTGGGCATTTCTGGAAATCCCATTTGCTCTAGAGATTTTCAGTTTATCACTTAGATATGAGGATGAAGAGGACTACAGCTCTTTGTGGGTAATGCAGGCTGTTTTAAATTGAGCCCGAGCTTCAATGGGAAGTCATTAGAGTGTTAGCAGCTCCGGGAAAATATGGTCACATTTCGTGAGACTTAGCATAAAAGACTCTGCTGCATGTAGAGTTGCTCTCAATGGGCAGGAATGCCTGAGAAAAGGGCAATTCCATAGTCTAGTCTGGAGAGAACGAGAGACTGCACCACTGTTTTGAGGTCTTGTTTTGAGATCAGTTGTCTGACGCCTCATAGCTGGCTGAGTTGGTGTTGTGCACTTTTGGCCATGGCTGTGATGTGGCTGTGGAAATTTAGATGATTGTCAAGGGTGATAACAAGGATTCTAGAACTCTGGACAAAGGCAGGGCACCCATCCCAGATGGGAAAGTTGGCCATTCATTCCTGAACTGAGCTTTTTGCTTTAAACAGACCCTCTAGGATTTCGCGATTTGCAAAATATTCGCGAAATTGGCACTTTTGTAAAAAGGCCGCGCTTTTTACAAACGTGGCCGCGAAATCAGGTGTTGCAAGCTCCTCGGGTCTAATTAGTCTTAATCGGCGTCAATTGTTAACATCTCTCAGACCGAGAGCCTCCAGTTCACATCAGAGACAGAGCGCTGTGAAAGGAGGACACATGGGAGTCACCGGGAGCAGGAAGGATTTACATGTTGTTAGTTGTAAACTGTTCTTAAATGGCATGTGGCATTGTGGCACAGTATGGGGCCCCTCCTGTCATTTTAAAGTCTAGTTGGATCCTGCTTTCATTATATTCCGAGATGAGAAAGTGGCGTTTTTCTACGAAGGATTTTTTTTTTTAATTCTTGCCTTGTGTCTGTTTTCATTGAGGCAGTGTTCACAGAAATCCTTTGTGTTTAGCAGGGCAGTGATTTATAGCACCGAAAGCTTGTTGTGTGCACTGAGATGAAGATACTCCCTTCCTTTTGGCAGAGGGTGTGTTGTTGCCCAGTGGAGTGCTTCTGCCTCTGTTACTAACTGGAAAGTTTATGGCCCCAATATTTCTAGTAAAGAAAGTACGGACCTTAATTATGTTTAGTTAAACAATGTTAGGGATTTTTCATTTTTCACTTTTCTGAAGGCGTACTTGCAAATGGGGTTGCGTTTTGGACATTTGGCTCTTTCGGTATGGAATTATTGAAGGACTGGTGAGTTTTCATAGGAATTATCTCTCTCAGAATAATGTATGATTTTGTTGACCCCCATTTACTACTTTATATAATTTTAATCAGTTTTCCTTCGTGTTTCCTTTCAAACAGTGTCTATCTCCATGACCTTCAATCAGTATGCTCTTGTGCTTTCTACATGTTCATTTTCACAGGCTTTTTGCCGGCTCAGGTATTACGAATAATAGGCATCTGGGATATTTCTACAAATGCCAGACATTATAGCCAATTTAACCCCATCGTAGTGCCGAATGTCATTATAGTTCCCTTTAAGAGTGGCGATCTTGTTGTCGAGTCGGTGAGTCTTTTTTTCAGCTTTGAAAAACTTTATTTAGTCTGCCATCTCATATTTATTCCTGTTCATGTTCACAGGCATTCTACCAGTGTCCCGCAAACAATTACAGTGGGCATTTGGAACATTCCACACATGTCTATGAAGCGACTTATACCCACTAGGTAACTTATTAGCCAGCAGCTCGCTTATGTAGGGCCACTCTTATTGTTTCTTAACATGCAAGTGCACTTGGCACAACATTGGCGTGTGGTCCCTTTACTGCTGATTGTCTCTTTCATCAGTAATCTGTAGTATGGTTGGGCTACTTGCTCCTTACCAGTGTATACAAGCTTTATTTAACTCAATTTGTTTCCATCTCCACAGGGCCCTCCTACTATCACTAGGATGGCCACTAGTGTTTACTCCCTATCATCCTTGGTGATCCCAGCTGATATAGAGTCTTTCACTATTTTACTCTGCATTGGACCCGCTGCTGTTGCCGATCAGGAGCTGAGGAGCACTGAGATCTGGTGAAGCTGCCAATGAGGAGCAGCGCTGTGCTGTGATGCATGGCTCTGCGTCAATCTGCCTCGGTTCTGGTGAAACCCTCAGATCAGCCGGGAGAAGTATACTCTGACTCCAGTCAAGGGTCCAGGACCTTGACAACAGCTCTTTGGGGGCAGGACTCAGTCCCACAGATGCAGCAAGATGACCAGAAACCCTGTGCTATTGTGCTTGGCCTATGCTCAAAAATATACCAAAAAGGAGAATATGGCAAACAAACACTCTCAGACACTTTAAACATGCCTATTTCAAAGTGGAGTACTCCGCTAAAACAGAGCCATTGATTTATTGCTGAAAAGGAATGGATAGGAGTAAAATAAAGTGCCGCAATAATGCCGCTAAATTTCCATTTTTGTGCCGCTAAATTTCCATTTTTGTGCCTCTAAATTTGCAAATCTATGCCGCAATATCCTGGGGGGGTTGTTTAAGAAGGTGAGATCAAAAGAAATTCGGTTTTAGTTGGGTTGAGTTTACGTGATGGCTAGGCATCCAGTTTTGAATCTTTAGGAGTGTGATTGAAAGGAGGGCAAGGTCTTCAGGGGAGTAGATTTTCATGTATATTTGAGTGTCATCAAAATAGAAGTGGAAGAGAATACCAGCATTTTCTGAGAATCACACATAGTGGTTCTATGTACAGGTTAAAGAGGGTAGGGGAGAGGATCGATCCTTGAGGGACCCCTTGATGTACATTGATTGTTCTTGAGAATGTGTTGCCATTTTCACAATTTGTGAGCGATTCGTAAGAGGAGAACCAATTGAGGACTGTGCGTTCTATAGATCGAATGGAAACAAGTTCTCCTACTGGACTACAGACATCATATAAGAGCAGGGTTCAAGTTGCTATTTTTGGAGACATTACCAAGAGTGCTAAACCTTTCTTCTCTATTTCTCCGAGATTAGCATACTTAAGGTCTTTTATCTGCCACTCAGATATCAATTTACTACTCATCTTTTTACTAGCATCTGTTGCTTTAATCGCATTATTTGGGTCAGTGTGAGTGGGAGCTCAAGTTGAGCAGGAGACTGAGGACTTCAGTCTTGATCCAGGCTGAGCTGGTATTGGTTGATGCTCAGCATTGCACTGCACTGCATTGACCAAATATGCAAAATACATTAACAATAGTGTTAGTCTATAGGGCCAGAAACACGTAACTAACCTGTCTGCCCGGGTGACACTTAATACATGTAATTTGATTAGCATACAGTTTTAAACATTTTAATTGACCAATATCATTAGATTAACTAGGCAGGTGGTTACTGAAGAAGCTAGTGAACATCAATGACCCAGGTTACATAAATTCAACGGAAAATTGCTGATTCTTGTAGTCCCGCGTATAGGGCTGTTGTCATTCTGACTGAATACTTTAGGTATTCCTTCCAAATAAAATGATAAAATAAGCTATTCACTCTCAGGTTTAAATGTACTGCAGTATTACTGACATTTCCCCATAAATGTCATGACATCAATCAATGCAGAGAACATATTCTTAAAGCGGTCATAGAGTACGCTCCTAAACTTCTTTTAACACCTACTATGTTTGCAAAACTATCTCAAAGGCTTTACAGTTTAAACTTCTCAAGCCAAGTTTACATCTTAAAGCATGTGAAGCAGCAAATTGGTGTCAGTAATGACATTTTGAAATATTGATGCCTTAAAGATATACAGCCTGATTCATGTAGCTAAAAGCGCTCGCAAAAGGGCCAGATTCTGAGAATCTGGCCCTTTGCGAGTGCGATTTTTGCATTTGGTATTCATCATCCCAAATGCAAAAATCGCTATTTAAGAATTCGCATATTTGCAAGGAATGGCATTTAAGGAATCTCTAATAGAGATTCCTCAAATGCTATTCATGACACAATAAAAAATTGCGATTTAGCACTCTTGGGCCGCTATTTACCGAGAGGTCAGACCTCTCGGTAAATAGCAAAAACTCAGAAAAATGCTTTTAAAGCATTTTTCTAAGTTGCATGTTGCACACACACATGTCCTTTGGACATGTGTGTGCGCAACACCTGTTCAATTGTGCATTTTAGGGGTGCTACAGGGTGTCCTTTGGACACCCCTGGCACCCTTAAAATCGCTATCTGATTTGCGAGTAGCAAATTGCTACTCGCAAATGAGGGATACTCCCCATTCATTCCTATGGGCCTTTTGGCCCATAGGAATGAATGGGGAGTTATTCCTTTTTTTGCGAGTAGCAAATTGCTACTCGCAAATAGAGAACATGTAGGAATCGCTATTGATTTAGCAATTCCTACATGAATGCCGTTTTGCGTGTCCTCAATAGCGAGTCGCTATGATTCGCTATTAGGGCCACGCAAAACGGCCCGTACATGAATCAGGCTGATAGAGAGCTCCAAAATTGCCTGATGAACAATAAACAGCATACAAGAACACATATGACATTGTATTCTCACATACACAATTCAGAGAGCCAATGTCCCATATTACTACAATATGAAACTGGCAAGAGTCAGCAATAATTTTTACACAACAGGTTATATATTGAATTTGAACCGATCCAGCTGACTAGTAGAAAACTGAACCCAACTCTGCAACTAGTCATTGCATCCGGTGGAAAATTATGGATTGTCATAGAGAAATACAATTTAAAAGAACCACTTTTAGAGAAACACATGGTTTCAATTGTGTTTGTGTTGAGTAATGAAATTAATTTACATTTGCCTCTCAACAAGATTAAGCTCTCTCTGTGCATAATCATAAAATTGCATTTCCGTACATCCTTTGCTTAAATCAATGAAAGGCTTTGAATATGAGTATTGTCGGGAATCAGTAGGGTGTGTGGAGATTGGGACTTTCTGTGGGACTAAAATGTAACAAAAGCTGGACTAGAATCCCTGCAAGACAACGTGACACTAAACTTGCCTCCATGAAAGGTCATGGGGATTAGGCTTCCAGTTCATTAGTGGCAGCAGTGCTTGGCAGCAGTGCTTTAGAAACTGTTCACTTCTGTTGCGAAGGTGTCTGGCAGAATCTTGTGTTGTTCTGGATCCTTTGCTATTGCTGCATTTTGTTCACCGTAGTCACCCCTCTTCACATTTGTTGATTTGCTCCCTGGTTCAGTTCCATCAGTTCACAGACTTTTTCCTGAATTTTGACTTGTTTGTGCATGATGATTTGGCTTTGTTTGTTGTGTTGTGTTGCTTGCTTCTGTTACCTGTTGTCTATGATTGCGTTCAGTCTGGATTTCACCATTTCCAATACTGGTTTTCTTGGCATTAACTTGCGTTCATTGTGGTCTGCCATTCTAAAGCCAGTGAGCATAGCACAAAAATATCTTGGTTATTGCCTTGATTCATACCATGAACATTAGTAATTATTTTGCACATGTATTGTAAACTCTCCGTGTTAGCTTTTAAGAACACTGCAGTGAGTCAACCAGAACTTTCAGAGTTGTACACCAGACTAAACCTTGGACTATTTTCCTGAGGGTGTTTCGTCTCTCTTTCATTTCCATTCCCCTGCTCCTCCAAATTTGGTTCTGTTTGCTTACTTGTAAAAAGCTAACACTACACTTTGGGATTTGAGGTATATTGACACCAGACTCTGCTATTTAAGTTGTGCAAATACAGACAGTTTCCCTGGCTGAAATATTCTTTGGCATGAGTTTTGATCCCAATCTACTGTAGTCCATTACTGTCATTCCAGAAGACTTAAACATTGCTCATAGTAAATGAGATAGTGAATGAGCTTATTTACTTACTTGTTTGAACCAACCATCTCCTACTCCAAAGTCTTTGTTATCCAGTTCACAGTACTTTTGGTTACGTTACCTGTGTGTGAATCCACTCCAGCTGAAGCAGCCATCACCACAGGGTCTCACAACATGTTGTTACCTGAGACACATATCAGCATATTTACGAGAGCTTTGTGTAATTCTTGCACCATTTAATGTGGTACATGCTTGACGCACACCTCTAAGGGGCATATTTATAAGAGCTTTGCATCATGCTTGCACCACGCAATGTGGTTCATGTGTGACGCAAACCTCTATTATATTTTGGAAGCCGGCAAAGCTACATTGCGTGGCTTTGAATGGTTCATAAATATGGCGTGATGCAACGCAGCACAAATCGCTGCGTTACATTACTCTGTGCAAGAGAGGCATTCCATGGGCGCTGTGGTGAGTGTTCCCACCCACCTTCCTTAGTTTCTGATGCATTCCAGGAATAACCAAACCTGGTATACCAGGGAGTGCCACTGAGCTTGCACCACCTCAATAACGGAGGGTCATAGAGCTTGAATATGAGGCGCTTCGCATGTGGGTCAGCAAAGGAGGATGTATACCTATGCGTGTGGAGTTCTTCACACTCTTGGTGAAGAACTCTGCACATAAATATATGAGGATGGGCATAGTTAGAGATCTCCACCTGTGCCTTAGTGAATAGTATTTGTTAGTAGGTAATGCAGTACAACTGTAGTACTACTTTACATAATCTAAACTTCTTGGATGAATAGACCCTTGGGTTTCCAAAATACACAGGACTTCTTACATTAATAAGTGATATAAATCAAGTTAACAAAAAAGAAACTAAGTGGAAAGTGCCAACATTTAGTCAGTATTTTTCCTGATACTAGCGAAGGGCCATGTGTAACATTCTCAACTTCTTCACCCATCTAGAAATAAGGGTCTGGATTATTCAATCTTGTCTTCATTCTGGAAATTCAGGATTTTCTCATAGAAGTAAATAAAACTAGGAATTTGACCAGTGGTGAAAGGAAATTCCTCCTTTGTATAGTCACCCCCATCGTTTTGGACTGCTGCTGCTGGTTTTACAACTCTGAAAATGCACTGAGGCCTTTTAGACAGACCTCAGTGTCAGCGCTTGTGTATGATATGTAGGAAATTGCGTTATTAGTTGTTAAGGATGTGAGGCCTGCACAAGTAACAGGTCCACACGTTCTCCTTACTAGGAACCATGAATCCCATTGTAGCACTTGACTCTCTCACGGTAGCAAACTAGAGCAGTCGCAGGTCTACTCAGGGGAAATGATATGGGCTAGTAATCACCATTCGTTGTCAGGGAGTAATAACACTCAATAAATTATTATCCAGTCAATGCTTCTCTTTGGAAAAGGAAAAGGAAATATATAATACACATAAACTACTAAATATTATGCATTAATTTGCAAATATATACAAGAGGCAGATCAAAAAAACCTTGGATTACGTTATGAAATCACATTTGACCTCAAAGGGATATGTCCCTCAAAATCACAGTGCCTCCCCCAATTGTAAAAGATAACTCATCACAATACAGGCAGGCAACACTTCAGATAAAATAGGCCTTATTACTTTATCAAGGGTTCACCATATTACAAGAACAACAAACCACAAAAATGCAATAATAACCATGTGTAAGTGCATATATTTATATCAATAAAACATATCAACCTTGATCAGTAATCACTATCAAAATTAATATATCAATAAAGAGGTTTTAAAATTCACATAACATGCACTCTTGTGCTTTTAACAAACTTTCAGGCAACATAAAATGCAAAATAAAAACAGCCCTTAGAAGGCAACACTTTCAGACCACATAAAAGACGGCCTTTTGAGAGTGCTTCACTTCATAGGCCTTATTTGCAAATGACCTCCGCAGTCGCAATGGAGACCTCGCATTTGAGGCAGGGGTGCTGCACTTGTGGTGGAACCGCCATACAGCAGTTTTCTATTGCAGAGGTCCCACCATGAGTGCTGGACTCCTGCTGTGACTGTGAGGTTTCCACTGTCAATGTGGAGACCGTTTGAGAACTATGCCCAAAGTGTTTTTATTATACACTTGCAGGTCACATAAAATGCAACCATAGAACTGGCCTCAAGAAAACATAGCACTCCCAACTGTTAAGTAAAAGCTCCAGCCTTAGGGAGTGCTTCAAGCAAATAGGTGAAAATTCTGGAGGTTCATAGATTCCTTGACTCTGCAAACGTATGGTCAGTTTTCAAAGATTACTTCTGGGGATCTGTTGCAACTCCTGCAGATCTCACAAACCTTTTTTACGGTATTGGTGGTGACCCTTCCATCCTGGGACCACCCCATGGTATGAAAAATATGCAAATTAGAAAACTTTGCAGGCCAGTATGGGCTGCTGCATCCAGGAGCAGTGAATATTGTATTATCAGAGGTGGAGCATTCTGTACGAAAGCTAAAGTTAACTGTGCAAAATGAAGTTGTTTATTTTTGTTCACTCAGCGATAGCTTTGTCAGGGCAAAATAAATAATGGCGCCCTTACTGGGACTTTGAAATTACAACATGGATGATATTTATCATAAAAAGAACTTCACTCCTTTGTTTAATTAGAGGAACATTTTGCTGACAGTGTGAAGTCACTCCATCCTGAAATTCCAGTTCAGGTGATTTTTGTTTACCTCCTGTGAGAGATGAAGCCCAGGCTCTCTGATGACACTTAAGCACAGGGGAAGTTAGATCACCCAACAGGGATTCTGGCATATTCACCCGTCCTTGGCACACTAGGATAGGTAGCGCTAGGTCAAAATATAAAATAAACAGTACTTATTGCAAGCATATATTCTCTGCAACAGCACAATGGTTGAATTGCTTATCTTCTTCACCATTCTCGTAATGCTTATCACACTATTCAGTTTCCTTCTATTTATTATTTTAGCACAAGTATTTTACACAAGAGTCAGAATGCTTCAATGAATATTGAAATGCCATGTAGTGTATTTCTTGTGTATCTCTTTGGGTATGCATGAGTTACAAAATGAAAGTTTTTAGATCTGCTGCCATGATTTCCTTGGGGAGTCAGAGTTGCCATGTTCTAGGGTTGCACAGTCTACCTGTGATCTTGCAAGCTTAGGGGTACAGATAGTGCACTGCGAGCTAGCAGAATTAAGCCCCACATATCCTGACAGTGTGCGTAGCATCAGTCTTGCACAGTTTTTACTGTCATGTTTTCTAACAAAAGTGCACTTTTACTGAGAAAAGATAATCCATTTGACATTGCTCAGCCACCTTTCTAGCTTGGGTTCTTATTTAATGGATCTCCCAAGTAGTTTTCTTTTGTGTACCCAAAGACTTCTGCTCACCTACTGACCAGAGATGTCCATGGTGTTATGGAAACATCCTCCTCAGCTGAGTAGGGAACCCTTATGTATTGGCTGTAGGTTGTTAAAAGGATCATTCCACAGAGGTACCATCTCTGAATGCCTTATATTCAAATGGCTAATGCAGCACCAGTTAACATACCGATGAACTACAGACACATAGTCAAGCTGATGTTTATAACAACATGGGCTCCCCCTTACAGAAGGAGACATGACCTTTGCGGTTGAGCCCCTCGAAGCATACAGGACAGAGGTCTTCAATTCATGGGTTACATTCCCAGCAGTGAATGCACACTCAAGACCTTTTCATGCTTACACTCTAGCTGCAGCTCATAACAACCACATAGCATATGAAGCACTAGAAATACCATTAATACTTCAAGAACATCAAAATTGGTTTGAAGGCACCCTACCACACATAACAAATGATGTTAGACTGGATCCCCTCAGCAATGAGGGAGCAACATGGCAAGTCTTAGCTGGTTACTCAACATACCCATACATAGCAAATCTGACAGCACCAGATCTACATACAATGTACACAAGTCTGATCAGAGTATATAGATGTCTGACTTAATACATCATGTGAACAATGACAATAAATCCTGCAAGGGCTGCTCAAGCTGCACAACCACAATTGGCTACTCCTTGAATTAGTCCATTGACAAAAAAAATGAATGAGCTTAAAAGCAGTGTTTCCCCATAACGGCCCCAAGAAAAACAGAGAATCCTCACAATATGCTTGGCAATGGGGATGGCTCCCTCAGTGGAAGACTGCACCAATTGGGGCACAGTCTTTGCTGCAGCTTCTCTGTGGTGCCCGATCCCACCTGGATACCCCACTTTTTTTCTTGGTGGATGTAGCTCAGTGAGCCCACACCGGGCTGCCCCAGCCACCTCCTTTCCCAGCTAGTATTCCTTGATGCCGATGTGGGAGCCAGAGCATGATTCTACCCTGCCTGCTCCATGTGGCAGGGAGTTTGATATGCAGTGGCCAGCCTCTCCCCCAACTTGGTGATGTGGCGAGCGCAACGTAAGCTATTTTATTCATTTATTTATTTTACTTATCCTGTCGTCTGGTGATTCCTCTCCTCCCTCTCCCTCCCCAATGCCTCACCACTCTTACCTGTGCCAGCCGCGCCTGCGGTCATCCAGGGACTGCAGCATTATTTGTGCCACCTTGTGTGTTACAAAGGTTAAACATGGCATTTTTAACTGCTAACTTTGTTTTGCCTATTAAAGCAATGACAAGGCCATGTCCTCTCTTTTTAATATATGTAATTCACCCCTAATGTAGGCTTAGAGAGCCATAAGACAGGGTGCTGAATTTTAGGATGCGGATCATGAGTTTTTACATGTTCCAACAGCAAAACACACAATTGTCATTTTTACTGTGCAAAAGGTTAGTAGCTCCATTGGTGCGTGCAGAATTGCAGGCTGCCACAGCCTTGAATGGGACTACAAAAGAGGATACTATAGGATATCAAATAACTCACTACATTGCATTACATTAAGCCCAACTTTATGCCAAAGTTGACATTAATGTTTTCGGTTTCCCATGGGGTCTGTCACTGACAGAGCTTTTTGCCCAACTGGGCAGATGTGCAAATGACTCCCAGGAAAGGAGATAATAAAAGTCTGCATGGGAGAGAGGTGTTATCTCTACCTGGTAGAAAGCCACATGGTTCAGCCCAAAAGATGAAATGCGTAGGATAATCTGCCTTTGAAGGGCAAATAGCGAACCCTTTGGGAGAGAAGCTGCTCTATTGTTTAGATAGACCGGCTTTTATTTGGAAAGGTCAAGGGAAACCAGTTGCCACACTGTTTTTTCAGGGGAGTGCATTTCCCTTGGTAGCCACAACTCTCTATTGGGCTAGGGAGCTTTGTACACCAAGAGAAGTGTTCTGCCATTATGGAAGTAGGCAGAATAGTGCATCCTGGATAGCCAGATGCCACAATTGGCAGGAAGTGGCCTATCAGGAGAGAGTGAACCTGATATTCTAGTGGCTACCAACTGCGAGGACATTTCCTGAGCATTGGACTCTGCCTGTCCTGCACGGTCATCCACAGATTTTTTTTACCTTCCTCCTCTAATTTATTTACTGAATTAATTTTTGTTAGCCATTGGACTCTGTGCACTTTATCACTGCTAACCAGTGCTAAATGTCTTGTGATTTCTCCTCTAAATATCATAACATTAGCGTATAACCAACTGGCATATTTGATTAACTTGTAAGTCCCGAGTAAAGTGGTTCTGCCTGTGCCCAGGGCCTGTAAATTAAATGCTACCAGTGGGCCTGCAGCACCCATTGTGCCACCCACTTAAGTAGCATTTTAAATGTGTCTTGGGCCTGCCATTACAGCTTGTGTGTGTGCAGTTTTAAACTGCCATGTTGACCTGCAAATTAAATCTTTTGAAATGCCCAAACCTTTTTAAAACATATGTCACCCCTAAGGTAATCCCTGGGTAGCCCAGAGGGCAGGGTGCATTGTATGTCGCAGGTTGGACTTGTACATTTAAGTTTTACATGTCCTGGTAGTGAAATCTCCTAAATTAATTTTTCACTATGTCAAGGCCTACCTCTCCCATGGGATAACACATTGAAGTTTCCTTTAAACAAGTGTAATTTCAAATGGGTACATGTTACCAGTTCATTTGTGGTGCCTCGAATCATAATTTAAAATCCTAACTTATGTTGAAGCGATTTTTATGTTACAATTCTGTAAAACACCACTTTTGGAAAGTTTCTCCAACAGACTACGCATGCAGATAACCAATCAATAGCAAAAGACACACACATGATGGATGGAATGCGGATCAAATCAAATATTCACCCCCAGTCAAGAGATCTGGGTTCAATCCATTGTTCTTTTGCTCACCATTCCACCTCAGTTTAGCCCAGCCATAAGAAAGTAAGTCTTGACCCTGCTCCTCATGGGAACAGTGCAGCCGGAAATGCCAAGCCAGGTCCTCCCTGGACCAGACACAAGCATCCTGGGACTGGTTTCAGTGTATCACCCCCTCATCAGACAGGCTAGCTTGAATCCAGTAGCACAGTGAGATCGGGATCCACATCTGGGCTCACCCGGCGCATTTAGTGCGAGGAAGCAAAAGACACACAAATGATATATGGAATGCAGAACAAATGAAACATTCACCCCCAGTCAAGAGATCTAGCTTAAATCCATAGTTCTCTTGCGCACCATGCTACCCCAGTTTAGACACAACCATATGCAAATCAGTCTTGACCCTGCTCCTCATGGGTACAGTCCAGCATGAACTGCCAAGTCAGATCCTCCATGGACCAGAAACAAGCATCCTGGGACCTGTTTCAGGGTATCACCCCTCATCAGCCAGGCTAGCTTGAATCCAGTTGCACAGTGAGCCTGGGACCCATGACTAGTAAGTGGCCCAACCCAGCTGACAAAAAAGGCCTACCCACTTTTTATGTGAAATTTTAGAAAGTTTGCATTTTCTTGCTAGTAGCCTGTCTCTAGGTCACATGACTAGGTGTGGGTGACAGTTGGGCTTTGTGTATTCCTCCAAGACAGTCACACGCAATGGGGAGCTGAGGTGTCACTGGATTGGACATTACTGGAAGGATGGGAGGGAGGATCTGCGCCCTGCCCCACTTACACTTGAATAGACGGTTTTGTGTCTCCACACAAAGGGCTTCATACTCCCTCTAGTTAGCTTGGAGCCAGGGCCATTAAGGCGGGGCTTGTGTGCTCTTGTTCACTTTAAAGGCATGCCTCTAGAAGCTTATCCTCACTGCAATGGAACATCTGGGTATAAATACTGGTTTTCAGACATTTACTCTTCAGCACACTTCTGGACCTGTGGATACTCTGCTAGGAAGGTCTGCTGTGCTGCAGAAAGGACTGCCACTCTGCTGGACTGCTGCTCTTAAGGAATTCCTTCCCTGCTGTGCTGACCTACTGCCAGCTGCCCTCTTGCCTAGTTGAGAAGAGAACTGGACCTGCAACTTTACCCATAAACCTAAGATATGAGAGTAACTCAAGGGCTAGTCTGCTGGCCTCCTGATCTGAGACTCAGGGACAAACAAAATGCTCCCCAACACCCTGCACCATCCCCTGAACCCAGCTGCAGTGAGTTTCCCATCTCCAAGTGGTGCCTCTCAATTCCTGGACCCTTGGTTTGCTAAGGGAGCTGAATTCAAGCATTTGGGCTCTTTGTGACCACGAAATGGCCTGGTCACATCGGAACCTCTCTTTACACCACAATTCAATGTGAAGATCCAACATCCACCTCTTCACTCTACAGCATCGACCGCTAGAGGGGGACCACCAACCCAAGCTCAAGCACGGCCTGCCTGCGATGCCAGTCTGCTCTTCGCGTTACATTGACAGCCTCCTGAAATACTCTCCCTCCTCCTCATGGCCCATTCCAATGTAAATGGGACTCTTAACATGAATTCAAGAAGGTAAACTTCAGTGGGCCCAAACCGGTGACTGTAGCTGACCAATGCTCCATCACTAGTGGCCTCAAAGTGTGACTTTGACCCAGTCCTACACGACCAGATGCCCCGAATTGGCTTTGTGCTTTTTGGCGCTATTTTCATTAAAATCTTTAAAAATTCATAACTCCGGTTCTACTGAATGGATTCTTGTTTTATTTAAAAATCGGTACTCCATTTTTCTAACTTAATGGAGGATCCTTTTTGTGTGGCGATTTCTCTGTTTTACTGTTTGAAGTGTTGCACAAATATTTTACACATAACCTCCAAGTTAACCCTCACTACTTCGTGCCAAGCTACTAGTGGGTTAAGCACGGTTCAATTTAGGGTTGGTGTGTTCCTCTTCCAGACAAGTATTGTGGTTTCTGCTTGACCAGGGCTCACACCCTAGTCAACCAACCACCCCAATTCTCAAACTGAGTATGAAAGGGTACCCCTGGCACCCGGAACTCAGATCTCGATGCACTGGAAAAGAGGATCAAAGAGAGACTGCAATGCTGCCCCAAAGACCCGGTGAAAAAAGGCTGCACAAGTGTGGACTGCACCTGTTGAGACTGGTGGCTAGCAAAGGCAAAGGGACTGTGGACTGAAACACCTCATGACTAGATTGGTACTTCCCGACCAATCCGGATTTATTCCCACACGTTCCACATCCCATAATACTAGGTCGCTGTTTGCTCTAGCACACTACCTGATCCCCACTACTAAAGCGGCTGCTGTCCTATTGGACGCGGCCAAGGCATTTGACACCATAGCCTGGCAATATCTGCATGCAATTCTGTACAGGATGGGTTTCCCTCCATTATTCCTTCAATGAATAAAACTACTCTACACCGCGCCAACAGCCAGAATACGCATCAATAAATACATATCGGGGGAAATACCTATTGAAAGAGGCACCAGGCAGGGATGTCCTCTATTCCAGCTGCTGTTTGCCATTACACTAGAACCATTGGCCTGTAAACTGAGACAAGGTCACCATTACTCAGCGCTGCAGTTTCCACAAAGGCCACTACACATATCATTATATGCGGACGACATGTTGCTCTATGTAAAAATCCGGAGACTAATCTGAACCCCCTACTTCGAGAGTACGTTAAATTTGGGCGACAATCAGGACTTCGGATCCACTGGACAAAATCTATAATTATACTACTGACTGACACTACACAACGCTTCACCACAGAATATCCATTGGAATGGCAAACGGACCCGGTAAAATATTTAGGGATATGGTATCACATGAGGTAGTGATTCGCACAAATTACAGCAGAGTGGTATCGGCACTTGAGGAGAAAATAGAAAGATGGCTCCAATTACCCTTATCCTTAGCTGATCGGTTGGCGATAGTGAAAATGGTAATCCTCCCTAAACTATTATATTTATTTAATAACATCCCTATTAAACGTCCTGCAGAGGTATTCCGTAAAATAACGACAATAACACTACGCTTGATCTGGGCTGGGAAAACAGCACGTATTGACTTACACTCGCTGACCTTGCCATACTCGAGAGGTGGATTCAAGGCGCCTGATTTCTTCCTGTACTACTTATGTGCCCAAGCTCAATATGCCCACTACTGGTACCACAAAGTTCCATTCATTACCCATGTGGCGATCGAGGAGGGGGATGCTGCACCGATCCCACTGGATGCCGTATTGATGCACAACAGGCCCCCACTACACAAATTGGACATTAATACCATAAACGCCACTAACCAAACTTGGCGAATTATAGGCCAGAAAACGAACAAATCACACCTATATGCCCCGAACATGCCACTTCACCATCACCCGAACATATCAGTGACACAGGAGGCAGTAGGTATGGAGTTACTGAAGCAAGTGGGAATAGTCACCTTAGGTGACCTGTTTCAAGATGGGAGGTTTGTAATGTTGGAGGACCTAACATATGTACAGAATCAAACGATGCTCTTTAAATTTACGTATTACCGGCTACAAAGAGCAGTGAAAGCCCTGTACTCCACATATCCAGACGAACCTCCGGTATCTACCACACTCCAATTAATACTCACTTCACCCACGGCTACACATTTAGTATCCAAATTGTATGTAGAGCTTCAATCAGAATTAGGGGACACAACCCACAAGGCGCTGAGCAAATGGAACGATTGTCTGGATATTCCCCTGACTGAGATGGAATGGGCCACTGCAGGTACTATAACTGGAATATTAACACCAAATGGAAACTTACGAATGATACACATTAAATATTTACACCAGACATACCATACCCCGGCACGTTTGCATAGGTTTGGATTGCGGGAAGACTCGAAATGTCAAAAGTGCGGTATTGAACCTGCAGACTTTATACATCTTGCGTGGTACTGTCCGAAAGTAGCAGATTTTTAGATACAGGTGGTAGACGCATTGGGGAGCATGGTGGATGTTTCATTAGAATGCAATATCAAAACATGCTTGTTGGGGTTGGTACAAGGGGTGAGAGCATTAAAACGAAAGTTCTGTGTGATAGCCCTCTTGATGGCTAAGCGCAGAGTATCGATTACATGGGGAAGTAAAAATGTCCCACAATTACGGCACTGGATACAAGATTTTGCTTATTGCAGAGACACATCGACAACGTATGAAGAAGAACTGCCGAGCGGATCGAGACCCAGGGATTATTGGGTATACTTAATTTCCTATCTTACGGAGCATGATGCACCAGTGCTGTAATGCAGTGTAGTTGTCACAGTTATGTATGGTGTGTTTGACGCACAATGTTGTGCCTTAAGTTTGAAATGCCAATAAAAATAAAAATAAAAATAAAAAAGGCAAAGGGACTGTGTCTGCTATGTCTGATTCTGGAGAAGTCTTTCCTGAGCCTAGCTGAAGCAAGAGACTCTAAGTGTCAGTTAACTGGTCGCCAGTTCGCAGCACAGGGCCACAAGTATTGAAGAAGCCTGCTGGTGTGAGTTGGTAGGAAAAGATCTTCACATCACCGTTTCTCGTTGCCATGCAGTGCCAAGGACTAGGAACTGATACTCAAAGTTGCACTTGAGTCTACTGGAATCTGGAAAGACATTGTAGTGCAGCTTGGTTACCCAGAACATAAGTTACGGCCCAAGGAAGGATCTGTCCATTGCCACAATACTGGGTGACTGTTAGTCCCGTGGCGACTGGACTTCTGCCAGGCTCAAGATGACTTGAAGCAATGTCAACCCTCCTGGCAGTACCGCCTTACAAAGTCATGGGCCGAGGAGTAGCCGCAGGATGACCCCCATCAACCTCAGTGCATCCTCAGCATTGTCCACACAACCACACCATATAATACACTCCATTTCCATAGAAATCAGTTCTGATTACAGTTCAAGATAAACGGATATATAGGCCTAGATTTAGGATTTGGCGGGTGCACCATATCTGGGATTGCCAAGTTCCTACATCTACCCGCCTTCTGGCAGGTTTACTGGAGCACTGTGGTTAAAAACATAATACCAGATACCATCACATTATTCTTGCATACTCTGCAGTTTATTGGTCCTCAGGCCCAACCTCCAAAGTAGAGGGACCTTTCACCACAGTAAAAAGTCAATAGCCCTGATGAAAGGGAATTTTCTACCTGTGCATGAGGGAGATTAATCAATATTCTTAACCAGGTTTGCTTTAACTCTCATGGCGGTCACTAAGAAAAAAAATGTGGTGTAATGGGCTGATGGGCTGCTAGTCAAATGTTTGCAATTAAAGAGGTAGCTTATACTCAACTGTTATACATCTGGTGCTTTCCCAGTTCTACATGAGGTATGGGAGCCATCAGTAACCAGAACAGGAGCCCACCAAACTGTAAAAGACCACCATAGGATTAACATGATTAAAACAGACTGCCTAGAAAAAAAGTAAAAATTAATATTTTAATTAATATGTATGTCTTTATTTATTTAACTGACCATTGCATATAGTGTTCCTACACCACAGAGTGCATTAGTGTGCTTTAGTAAGAAAGTATTTATCTCAAATTAAAATAACGAATTTACAAAAAAATTCAATAGGTAAAATTCAGAAACAACAACACATCAAATTATTATTTCAATAAATGAAATGTGTTGTCTGAATCTTAGAAAGGTGGCTTTATTCTGAAGTCTGTAGGCAAAGACTTCTAAGTGGAAACCATAGGAAAGTGTTTTGGGGCAATTGAGGTTTTGAATGTGGGCACCTCAAGCTGTATGGGATGTTGCGTACTTAGGGGTCTTTTAGGATGGCCGGCGGGCTCCAGTCCCCCCGCCACCCTAGCGGTGCTGGGACCGGCCGACTGTAGTGCGGCGGTCATGCTCCACCAATTAGGATGCAACCCCCATGGTGGCAGTGGCATCCCGCACATATTACATTATGGCGGGCAGTGCTGTAAGCAGCACCCACCACAATGCAATATATTCCTGTTGTGCATTGGTATGCACAACGTGACAGGCATCGCACGGTGCCTGTCACCTTGTGCATGCCAATGTTGGGGGGTACCATGCCTACCCCCCAAGTGCAGCCCGACCCTGGGGACCCGCCGCGGGTCCCCAAAGAAAACTCTGCATGTCTTTCCATGGCGGAGTCTCCGCCATGGAAAGGCATTGAAAATGCCACATCATAATATGGATGGCGGTGCCTTCAAGGCACCGCCACCATGTTATGGGCCTTTTCCGCCCGGTAAGCAATCGGGATGATTGCCTACCGGCGGAAAAGCGGCAGATGGTCTTTCCGTCCGTTGCGGTACCCCCGCCACGTTAATGTGGCAGGGGTAAAAGGCCGACCATCGGGGTGATTTGGCAGGCGGTTTGCCACAGCCGGTAGGGAGTTGGTGATAAACCCGCCATCCTAATAGACCCCCTAGTACTTTTAAAAACCCAAAAGTGTGAGCAAGTTGGATAAATAAAGTAAATGGGTTTGTGTGACGTGCAACTCATCTCTTAATGGCTTGACCAGAAAAGGTTTGATACCATTCAGAAGTTGGATAGCAGGTCAAAATAATGATTTATGATCTTGAAAATTGGGGAAGATATAGTTAGGTTTTAGAACATCCTGAAACGTTACTTGGGTTAGAGATGCATTAATTAAGAATCAGCAACTGGAATGGATAACTCATTCAATAAAATGGATTGCTATTAGGTTTTTGAATATGAAGGAGAATTTATTGATGCTGATGGGAGTGATGAAGTCCCTTTTTTACGTATATTTATGTGTGGAGGTTAACTAAGAGAATAATCAGGCCTAATTTCCTCTTTAGGCTATCTGCCTTTATCTCTGCGTTTGTCCGTAAATTATTATAAAGTCCTCATATTTAGACCATCAAGGGGACACAATGCATTCGGATTGAGGGGCTGTGTTGGAGGGCATTTGCCTGGACAGGGAATAAAAGGGGTTTCATTTTTATTAAAATACTTACTTAGCAGTTTTAGGTTGTGTGCACAAGACACAAGGGTCTCAGGGCCCTTTACATAGCAGTAGTGTCACAAGATCCCAAAATCTAAATGTTGGGGAAAATACATACACATGCAGAGTATCAATAAGTATTGTTACAATATATTTCTAATACACATATGGTGGCCGGTGTGTATTATTATATGATGACCAATATTCACAGAAAATATCACGGTTTTAAATGCAAATTATTTAAGATAGAATCTTTCCTCCTGAAATAGCATGAAAACCATGTAGTCATTCTTTTTTTAAAAATATGATATGGTTTTAAATTGTAATTCAGGGCTCAACATTTATTTTCACATTTTTCTTCCTTTTTTCGCGTTTCCTCTCTCATTCTGTGACATTACTATTGTTGTAAAGTGACATAACAATAATATTTAATTTAACATGAAGTAAATTGTATCATGATGGTGTAACATTTCCTTCTTTATCTTTTTTAACAATTATTAATTATCCTGGTTAAAATAAACTAAAAAATAATAATTTGTAAGCAGAAAAAATGCTTCTGAAACTCTTGCAAGGTAACGTCACCTGAAATTTGAGCGCCTTTAGAAGCTGATATTCCCCAGCATAAACCAAATTGTAACAAGAGATTAGTGATGACGAAGCGTAAGACACAAACAAAACGTGAAGGTGCATCCTACGGTGCCAGGTTTTCCAACGGTGGCACTGTGTGTATCATCTCAGAAACAACCGTGCTGTTGGCTACGAGGATTAAAGCCCCAGCTCACACATGATATTTATTTTGGATGACATTATTTCATCGCTTTGCCTGTTGTTATTTCGAAGCTCTTAATACACACTGACCTGACATTCAAAAACATATTTGCTGCCCTTTTACTTAGTGCTGTAGATTCGAAAGCCTCAAATGCTCATGTCGGCAGCATCACCCAGAGTAGCTCTTAATGCCACGCTGTATTATTTATCTCTCCCGCCGTTCCAAACCAAGATCTTCTTTTTGAATAGTACTTTTTTTGTATTTTTTTTTTATCTTACTCTCTATTAAAGGTAAATCTAGGTACACCATGCAAAGAAAGATCATGAGGCTAGCAGTCGATATTCTAGTGAGTGTGCATTCAGCAACTCACACCCCGTGGCAAGATATCGCCGAAGCATTCTGACAATACTGAGCGAATTGGAAACAACTTTTAATTTACTGACCTACGCTATTCTCCTTTTCAATACTTAATTTGAAAAAGAATAAGTGCCTAGCCACAAAGTTTTGTTTCAGAAGCCCGCATGCCGCCACAGCCAAATGCTGGGGTTACCGAACACCAAGATTATCTTTTCTCGCTCCCTGCACCTTTATGTCAATCCTGCAGGTTCATTTTCATGTCTCCGTACTCTATACATCACTGTTTTTCAATCTATCTCTTAACCCTTCTTTAATCATTCTCGTATATCTCTTTTTGTTCTGATGATGAGAAATAGGTCTCAGTTCCCAAAAATGAGAGCCGGTGGGGCCTAACTGCAACCACTGGCTCAAAGTAAGCAATGCACCTGTTATTCTAGAGTTATCCTCCCTTTTTCTTGGCCTCCGTGATATTGCACACATGTGTGCGGCACACGTTTTGATTTAACTTGTTCTGCAAATTGCATTATTATAGGTGTCTGTATCCATAGCATAAGGCGCTTTGCAACCCTTCCGAAAAAATGTGTTGTGCAGATACATTTAAAGTGTAAGTTTAAATAAAAAATATCGAGTACAAAAGTGTATCTGGGCTGGGGATTAGCAGATCCTGAGTTGCAGAATTTAAAGCGCACACATTGCATGTGCTACAGAACCGGAGGATGTCTGGTTGAAAGATAAAGAAATGGAAAAGGTCGTCTTTGCAATTATGAAGAACATAAACTGAGTTGAAACTTTGTGGGAGTTAGCAAATGTTTGCGCTGCTTTTTCCGGAACTCGTAGATTCCGGTAACTTAGCACTGCTACAAATAGACGTACATGAATAAGTGTGGGAAAGAGAAAGTCAATCGCCCCCATGTTTTAGGACATAAAGAAAAAGTGATTTTCGGCGAGGAAAAAGGCTTTGCATGTGGAAAACAATTGATTGGAACAGGATTGTAATTGCTCAATAAGTCTGTTGGGTCGCTGCAGATTTTCTTCTCGACAGGTTAAGGCGCAATGATGATCCCTGGTGTAGAATTTGAATGAAAAACAGAAATGCAGAAGAGTACATGAATCATTAAAGGTGCATACTTATGCCCGCCTGATCTTCCTACACCGTATGTATCAGAGGCACAACAACCATTTTTAAAACAGTATCACACTCTCCTTAGACAAGCCATTACAATTGTGCCTTGTCTGTTCTCTTTACAGTCCCAACGCACATGTCTGATGCTGAGAGTAAAGAGGGCAGTGTAGCCAACATTCTAAGAATGACATTATTACACCTGTCAGCCTTAGGGTATTTGCTCCCCAAACGTTTTATTATACGCCTCTATTTTTGCTGATTTCCTCTTTGTTGGCCTTAGGACTATGCGCTCTCTCCTTCAAACATGGTGAAATTGTCTTACACCCAATTGGCACATTTCATTTATTTGCAAGACCCTAGTAAAGTGGTTCTACACATAAAGTGGTTCTATACATACCCAGGGCCTGTAAATTAAATGCTACTTGTGAGTCTGCAGCACTCATTGTGTCACCCTCTTAAATAGCCCTTTAAAAATGACTTAGGTCTGCCATTGCAACCTGTTGGTGTGGTTATGCACTGCCAATTCGACCTGGCAAAGTAACCCTTCATCTGCTTCTGTTTCTAGAGGGTTGATTGATGGACTGTACATTACCCCCAGGTCCCTTATGTCCTCGTCCCATTCATTACAAAATGGAGATAACCATCTCCCGACAGAAAAAAAGAAAAGAGGAATGCTGGGACCCTAATACTGCCCCTCCCACCGGGAGTACATAAGCAGTACTTACCCAGCATCCCGCCTGTTCTTTTTTTCTGTCTGTCGACAGAATGGACTTGACTGTGCTGGTGCTGCTCCTGCTGGGCTGGAGTGGCAGTGCTTCTCTTCTCCCCCCGCCCGGCTGCCTGGCTGTGCGGGCGCGGGGTTCCCTGGACTGTTTCTTGGCCTGCCGGAGTTGCTGGGAGTCAGTCTCTGTTGGAGTCGGTGTCCTGCTTGCTGTGCATGACCTCCCGGCCCTTCGCGGTTGGAGCTGGCTTTCCCGGTTTCTTCCGAGTCACTGGCTTGTCTTCCCGAGCTTGGCCGGGTGAGATGTCCTGTCTTTGATGGGCTCCTGCCGGTTTCCTGGATGTGATGTCGATTGGAGTGGGGGCCTTGTTCCTGGGGTTGGTTTTTCTTTCCTTTACAGAAATGGCACATGTGATTCTCACACTTGCATAACTTGCTTGGTGTTTTGTCCGAAGGGGAATGCAGTTTATCCTGCCTGTTTCTTTCCTCCGCTTCTGGGAACATCCAGAGTTATGTGGCTCATTACTCTGAGCCTTGAACTCATGGAGTAAGAGGTTTACATGCAAGGCGGGGGACATGACTTTTCGTCCTCCTGTACTTCTCATTCTTCCCCTCTGCGGCTGCTGGAGTGTTTGGCTGCTGGGCTTTTGTCTCCCGGGGACTGCTGGGGGAACGTTCTACTGCCTGTGCTGTGTTTCCCTGGGGGTGTTTTCTGCTCTGGAGTGCTGCTGTGTTCTTGGGCTCCGGGCTGCTCCGCACGCCGGAAATCCATGCTGCTGGCTCTCAGCTCCTGCCCGTGGCTCCCGCCCTCTTCTGCTTTGGGTCGGGTGTTCTGAGGCGGGCCTTCAGCAGGCCATGATGGCTCAGTTGGGGGAGTGTTAAGCTGCTGTTCTGTGGTTCCCTGGTCCCAACCTGGGTTTTGGCGTGGTTTTGCCTTCTGCTTTGTAGGCGGATGTTTTTGGTTGCTTCAGTTTGCCAGTTGTTCGGGCTACGGCCTGCCCGGATCTGGGGCGGCTCCACGTTCCTTTCCTCCGTGGGGCTTCCTTCCGTTTTCTTTTAGTGTTCCTATTGCCATGTCTGTGCCCTGGCTGTGGGGGCCTTGTTGTCTGGTGGCACCCTCTTGGTTGCTTCCTTCCCCCGGCCTGTGGTGGTCGTTGCTGCCTTGTTCCATTTGCTGCTTGGCGTATGCCTCGGTGTGGTGGCTCACGGTTGGTGCTCTCCCTGTGCGTGATCTCTGATGGTGTTCTTTGAGGTTCCTATGCACCTCGGCGGGCCCCTGATGGTGCGAGTGGTCGGGCTCTATTGCCGCCTGCCGTGGAATTTTGCCCTTTGGGGTGCAGGCTTAGGTTCCTTCCGTCGCTCTTTGTTTTCGGTGACGTGTGAGTGCCCTGGTTGTGGTGCTCCGTGGCGGGGCTGGGTGCCCCGTTCTCTCTGAAGTTGGGGTCTTGCTTGACAGTCCTGTCCTCCTTTGTATGCAGGGAGGGGTTGGTGTCGTCGTCTCGTGGCACGGATTTGTCACGCTCTCGGACCTTGTGGATGCTTCCTTTTGAGGTGCTCTGGGGCTGTGCGCTGTGCAGGGGTCCTGGTGTGGTGGGATTTGCTGCTCCCTTTGGCGTCTTTGGCTCGTGGGGGTGCTGGTTTTGTCCCAGTGCCTCATGCCTGCTTGCTTGCGTTCTACCCGCGGCTGCTTGCTTCCTTGGATGCGGCCTGTCGGGTTCCTCTTCTGGTCCTCCTGGCTCCGGGCTCCGGGCTCCTCCTGCGGGCTGGTGGTAGGACGGTGTTCCTTTTCCTTTGGCCGCTGCATGTTGGGGGTTCTGTTGGCTCCCCTGTGTTTCTGTTGGCCTGTCGAGGTCTGCCCCACTTTTCTTTGCTGCCCTGCTTTCTTTGCCAGCCCTTGCTAGGGGGCCTTGCCTCCGCTGCGGGCTGCCTGTTTGGTTGTGTCTTCTGCTCCGCTTGGGTGTGCTGGCTGTTCTCCTCCGCTTCCTGGCTTCTGCATGGTTGTCCGGAGTTGGTGCACGGGGGTTCGGGTTCCTGGCTCTTGTCCTCCCGTCCCTGGGCTGTGCCTGGTTTTTCTTGGGGTTTCCTGGTGTAGTGCCTGGTGCTCTCTGCGGCGCTCTGCCCCCTCTGCCTGGGGCTCCGGTTTGTTTTTTGTTTTTTCCAGCTTCCCCCCTGTTCTGTGGATTGGCATGTCTGTGTTCCGGGGTTGTTCGTGCTGCCTCCTGTGTGCTGTTGTGTTCTCCTTTGCTCCGGCCTGGGGTTTTCGGGTGTTTGTCCCGGTGCCTTCTGTGTGCTTTGTTGCTCCGGGGGTATGGCTGGTTGGTGCTGTCTCCGGCTGTTTGCCTCGTCCTTGCTGGGTGCTTCTGTCTTTGGTTGCTCCTGCCCTGGCTCGCACTGTGCTTGTGTTGGGCTTGCTTCGGTGTTCCTGGCCGCCCCTTCTGGTTCTGCAGCCGTTCCTACTCTCGTCTGGTCTCTGGGGTTCCGTTGGGTCGGGCCTGGTTTGTTCTTCGTTGGGCCCACCTGGGGGTGCCGGGTGTGGGCTTCTCCGGCTGGTTTGGTTGGGCACCTGCTCTTCCTTCTTATGCCCCCCAACCGGTGTTGTTCCGGTGGAGGATCACCTTTGGTTCCTGGGTTTCATGCTGCTGCTGTTTGGGCCAGGCTGTCTTTCGCTGCTGCTGTGTCCTTGGCGTGGCTCCTGTTTCCCCTCTTCTGTTCTGCGGTTCTCCCGGTTGGGGGTCCGTCTAGGCTCTGGGTGCGTTTGCTCCCTGAGTGGTTCCTGTCGTGGATGCCTGGCTGGGTGTCTGCTGGGTCTTTCCCACTCCTGTGGGTTTTGGGTACCTGTTGGTCGCCTTTTTCGGCTCTGCGTCCTTGCCTGTGCTCTCTGTGCGTCTTGGCTAGGCACTTTCCGGTTTGTGGCCGTGTCCTTGTGGGTCCTTCTGGGCCTTCTCCTGGCGGTGCTTCTCTTCCCGGGCTTGATTCGCCTGTGGTTAGGTTTCCGTTTTTCTGCCTGTTTCTGGGGTTTTTGTTGGTTGCTGTGGGCTTCGGGTTTTAGCTCTTGCGCTGCTGCTCCTTCTTCGTTGGCTTCCTCCTGGGTTGCGGTTCCCCTTGTTGGGCCTGTGCGGGGTCCTGGTGTTCGGTGCTTCTGGGTTGGCGTGTCCTGGTTTGCCTCCTTTTGCTTCGGTTCTTCCGGCCTCCTGTTGGTTCCGGGTGGCCTCGGACTGGGCCTCCTTGGCTGGCGGGCTGTGCTGCCGCTTTTCGGCCAGCTATCGGATGTGTTTTGCTGGGCGTTAAGGGTTCTTTCCTGGTTCTGGTGTCCTGGCTCCCTCCTGTCTTCCCTCGCTTCCCCGGGCTCTGTTCCCGGTGTGTGTCTGTTTGGGTGCCCCTCCCGCCCCCTTCTCGGGTTGGGGTGCAGTTCTGTGGTGTTCCTCTTGCCTCTGTGGGGTCCTCCCTCCTGACTGCGGGTTGTCTGGGGTTTTCCTGCTGCTTGGCCCTCTGCCTTCTCTGCTTCCTCGGGTTTCCGCTTTGATGGTTTCCTCTGTTTCTTTTTCCAGCCTTTTATGTGGTCCTTTGGTGGTGTGCTGGGGGTCTCTGTCCCTCCCTGCCTTTTTTGCCTTGGCCTGGGGGCTCCTTCCGGGTGTGGGTTGGGCCTGCGGGTCCTCCTGCGTCAGATGGTTGCTTGGCTCTGGCCTTCCTGGCTCTGTGGTCTGTGATTCGACGGGTTAGTTCCTGGTTGTTTCCTGGTTTGGGGGCTGCCGTGGGATTCCTGGTTGCCCTGGGCTTCCGTCCTGCCTTGTTTTTCCCTCCCTTTTTGGGGTTGGGGTTTTTTGGGGGGTTGTGGCCGGTGGCCCTGTCTCCTCCCTTGCTGGTTTCTGGTTATTGATGGCCTCCCCGTTGTTGGTCGGCTTTTGGCTGGTTCTTTCTGGGGGCTTCTCTGGCATGTGGTTTTTGGGTTGCCTCCCTCTGCCCTTTCTGTTCTGGGTTTTGTGGTCTTCCTGGTTTGGTTGCGGCCTCCTTCTCTGTGGGACTTTTGGCCTCCTGGGGTTTTGGGTCTCTGTCTCCTTCCTTGTCCTTTTGGTTTGGTTTGGGGACTCGCTCCTGTTCGGCCCCTGTGCTCTTCCTTCGGCTCCTCCCTCTCGGCTGGGTGCTTGGTGGTTGTCGTTTGGTGGACCCGGGGGTGCTGTTTTTTTTCTTTCCTGGTTCCTGGGCCCCCTCGGTCGGGTTTGGCCTATGTCAGGGTGGCTGCCGGGTCCGGTCCGCCTTCATGGTGGTTCTGGGCTCGGCTGCCTTGTCCGGTGGTTTCCTTTGCTGTGTCCTTTGGGTCTTGGTCCTGGTTGCCCTGACTCCGGTTTCGCTGGTTGGGGCCTCCTTGTTGGGGCCCTGGAATTCAGTTTTTTTTCTTGGTTGTCTCCGGTCCTGGTTTGGTCCCTGCTGTCCTGTTTTGGGTTGCTGGCCGGTTGCTTCCTGCGGTCCCCCTTTCCCTCCTTCTCGGTGCTCCCTTGGGTTGCTGCTTTTGTTGTGGTTTCCTGGGTGCGCTTGTGGATTCGGAAGGCCAGTTTTCTGCTTTGGTATTCTCCATTTTGTAATGAATGGGACGAGGACATAAGGGACCTGGGGTAATGCTCTATTACTTACCGGTAATCTTCATTACTCCGGGTCCCGTTGTCCTGGTCCCATTCATACAGCCCTCCCTCCCGTCCGGGCCGCCGGCCTTCCTGTTTGGGCTTGGTTGTACAGGTGGGATGCTGGGTAAGTACTGCTTATGTACTCCCGGTGGGAGGGAGTATTAGGGTCCCAACATTCCTCTTGTCTTTTTTCTGTCGGGAGATGGTTATCTCCATTTTGTAATGAATGGGACGAGAACAACGGGACCCGGAGTAATGAAGGATACCGGTAAGTAATAGAGCATTCCAGCTGGTCGGTTTGATGGAGGATTTTACTTGTTTTATAGCTATTGCACAGGCTGGTCAATACATAAATTTAGATCACCTTATGGTTCGCATTGATAGAATTTCTTAACCGGGGTTATGAAATGTATTTTTGCACGCAAGTTATTGATCAGCACATGTCACAATTGTAGCTTTTGTGCAAACATGGTCACGTATTGATTGATTTGTCCTTTTCTGTTTCACATTCACATGAGCTTTCAGTTATGTAATTCACAGTTCATTGTGATGTTGGTTTTAAGTGCTTGTACCTATTGGGCAGGATGTCATATATAAGGTATCAGTTTTATTGACCGTTTACAACTGATGTTTTTAGAAGAAATGCATTGGGCTCATAATATAATGTTACATATGTTGAATTGTACATTTTGACATGTAGCCGGAATACGTCTGGATTGGTATTTCTCATACAGTTGAAATTGGAATCATGACACCTCTGTATGAGTATTGCAAGCATTGATAAAAGCAAATAATTGATTAAAAAAAGGATTTGGATTCATGACTGTTGATTACAGTAACTTTTTCTTCGTTGGTTGTGCATACCGGGTCTGGTACACTTAGATGCACCTGCTGGTTAATGGAAGTTATACGCATGTTAACAGGGCAGAATTCACAACGCAGTTGCACACCGAAATGTGTGCCTTTGAGCATGTGTTAAACTAATTGTTGATTTTGAATTTACAATGGTGTACATTCTACAATTTTCTCAAACAAGTAGCCCTTTTGCCATGCCAAAACCTTTCTTTTTATATATGTAAGTCACCCTTAGGGTATGCCATAAACTGACCACAGAGCAGGGTGCAGTGTATTTAAAAGGTTGAACATGTGCTTTTAAGTTTTACATGTCCTTGTAGTGAAAAACACCTAAAGTTGTTTTTCAATACTGCAAGGACTACCTTTTCCATCAGAACACATTGAAATGTATTTATTATATTTAAGAAGCTCCAACTTCCAATTGAGAGCAGGTGTACAGGTCAAGTTTGGTGTCTAAAGACTTGTAATTAATAGGCTTCTTTAATGGTAAAGTTAGACAATTGTTAAAATACTACTTTTAGTTGGCCTTTTCTTGTCCCAGCCACTTGATGCCTGCGGCTTGTAGCTTGGGCACATGACTAGGTGCAGCTTAGAGTTTGCCTTTGTGCATCATTCCCAGACAATAAGACAAAGGGGAATAGTAGCTGGCAGAGTGGGCCATCTCTAACCTGATGAGGGGGAGGAGCTGTCACCTACCACACTTGCACATCACAAAGGCTCTACCCAGCACATCCACAAATGGTTTTGACATTAGTCTTTTGTGACCCCAGTGATGCAGAAAATTCCAATCACATTTTGGGAGTGGACACCTCCACAACCTTCTCCTTCTTCAAAGTGGGCACCTTGGATAACTAATGGCCCTAGAGCCCAAACGTTCCAGTACAACTCTGGGCCTGTGGAAGACTCAGAAGGACTGCTGTACTGCTCAGCAAAACTGACTGCTACTATGTTTTCCTGCTCCCCGAGTAAGAAGGACTGAATCTGCAACTTAATCCAAGGATGACCAGAGTTACTCCAATGGCTGATTGGCTGGCTTCCTAATCATAGTCTCAGGGATAGGAAATTCTCCAACCATCTTGAACCCAGCATCTGGACTCTACTTGCTGTGAGTCTTGCCCCCCAAGTGGTGCCACCATAGTCCTGGACCCTTGGAAGAGGTACTGAAGGTGCTTGGCCAGCCCAATTATTGTCTTGTGAGCTGAACTTAAACAGCTCAATGCACCTCATCACAGCCACATCCGAAATTCTACAGCACCATGCATCTCTGATGCCAGATCTCGCATAGCATATCGCATTCTCCACACAACTGCTGCTGCTCAATGTACCCTTGAAGCAGACCTTCACATCACAAGCCCCTTGTTGACAGCATCCTCAACGACGATGCAGGACACTGCATCGCAGCCAGCAGCTTCTCCAGATCCACTAGTGGACAATATATCTCCGACACAAGCCCCTCATTGACAGCATTCTCTACGTCGATGCGGGTCTTTGCATCGTAGCCTGGCAGCTTCCTTGAAACTATGCTGTGTGGTGCAGCTTTGACGTGGGGTCACTCAATGCTCCACAAGCCAGGATTTAAGGTACTTTGTTCAGTGGGCCTTACCCGGTCCCTGTATCTGGGCTGCCCTTCATAGTGGGCGGCCTGAACTTTTGACTTTGTCCCAGTCCAGCGCAACTCTATAACCACAGTTGGCTCATTGGGCCTTTAGGCACTATTTCCACTTAAATCTTTCAAAATGCATATGTTTGGTTCTACTGATTCAATTTTCGTCATTCTGGTCTTAAATTATTCATTAAAAAGTATTCTATGTTTCTAAATTCGTGTGGGGTACCTTATTCTACATGGTGGTTAAGTACTCAGGAAATTTGATATCTTAGTATCGTCAAGAGGCAGAAGGTTGTCAATGGTAGCTTTTGTAGTTCATGCTATTAACCGTGTTTTAAGGTAGGTATAACTGGTAGCTGGCCTTTGATGTGTTCAGGGAATTAAGGAGTATATATTTTAGTATTGGGCTCTTGAGAGCTAGTACTTGCTTCTCTCAAATTTTGTAGTACACATCGTACTTCGACCTCATTGACTTTTGGGGGGGGTCATTGTGCTACCTTAAATTAATAACAATATCTTCTTTTGTAGTGACCCTCCCATAGCAAATGTTGCAGTCATTTGTAGTGCATTTCCAATTGATAGTTTCTGTGCTTGTACTTTCTTGGCTGTAAGCGTAGGCAAAGTGAGAGAATAATTGTTTCGTCTTCCGAGATGTAAAGTACCTGGTTCTTTCAAAAATACAAATAATTAAATATACACAAAATGTATAATACATTTGTTATTGACATACAAAGTGATAGTACTTGTTTCCTATTTTACACCTACATGTGCGTTCTTGCTGGTAAATACAGTCTTGGTTTTCAGGTTTTCGATTGGGGCTGTAGTAACATGGGCTAGGTGGCTCCCTTTCTGTTGGGGGGAAAAAGTTGCTTTAGTTTTTTTAAACATTTGTTTATTGGTAGTCACTGAGGGTTGAGGGAGTTTAATTTATTTTTATTATTTTAGCGTAAGATGGACTTTAATATTTTTTATGAACTTTTTCCAGGTTTGGGATTGCTGTAGTTTTTTGGTCCATGTTGTAGTAATTTTATTGTAGTATCAGCAATTTAACAAACAAAAGCAGTAGAGCGTTAAGTTAGTTATTATTCAAAATGTATAAATTAATTGATTTATAAGTTAGCTTAAATAAATGTGTTGCTAACTTTAGAAGGTAGGCATATATATTCACCTGTTTTCAGATTGTTTTCTAAAAAAAGGTTACAAAAGTATTGCCTTCTTGCAGCTTCAGTAGTTATTGGTGTATTAAGTAGTCATATTTTGTCCGACTTGACATTGCTAATTTCATTGATAATATAATTGCATTGGTTATTGTTCCTTTGTTTGAATATTTTATCTTCATTTATCGCCTTTTTATGGTGTATTCTAATTCATGTTTATTTTATAATGTTGAATATATATTTTCGATTAGTGTTTTTGTATGCATTATTTATGTATATATTTACAATTATTTACGAATATTTTAAAATATTAGTAATTGTAATTCATTAATTATTATTTTGATGCATTCAAGAATATACTTTTTTGGGGTATTTATATCTATTTTAGTTAAATAAAAGTGTTATAATGTTGTTAGAATAATTATACTTTTTACAGTTTATTTTTATTTTTGTTAATATAAAATGGCAGTCTTTTTATGTGAAATGTATTTATTTTTGGCAATATTAATGTAGTCAACATCATGTGTTTCCATATTTTTTACTATTTATATGCTTATTTAAAGGTACCAATATTTTTGTTTTAGATATTTTTGTTATTGATACAAGTAAAAATAGATATTTTTAACTGCAATATTTTGATTCTCAATTTTTATGTTTATATTAATTGAGTATAGGTAGGTGATATTTTTTAACAGTGTTTATTTTCCATTATTTTTGTAAATCAATGTAATTGCTCTCGATATTATATCATTGATCCCAAAAATCCATGAAGTTATTTGTGCATGGTGTGCCATTTGCTTGATTATACACATTTTTATTTAAAGTACTTTTTTAAGTTTGCAAAAGCTTCAACTATGGCCCAAGTTTAGAGATGTAAGCGCTGTTCACAACTGAAATTCATAGAATTATTTTTTTCGGAACAAATTTCAGTCAACGGTACAGAAAATTCCAGTATATATTTATGACTTCAAAATATGCTTGCAGGAGTCTGTCAGTTGCAGGGGTTTGTGGTGCAAAGAGTGGAGTACTGTGATTCTAGTGACATGAAGGTATTAAAAGAGTGGGGTTTTCACCCCACACTAAGGTGACCGATATCACATTAAAATAAGCCTAGCCAAGGACAATAGGTCTGTCTTTAATGTGGTGAAACAATCTTGTAGAAAAAAAGTTGTCATAAGTTTACCCCATTAAAGTCAAAATGTTTGGCTTTGTAAATGCTTTTTACTATTATGTTGGTCTAAGAGCATTGGCCAAGTAAACACAATAAACATAGTCCTTAAAGCCAAAGAGGAATGTGGTTTAGGTCAGCCTTCAAATGTGGAAACATATATTAACAATACCTCAGCTCCCAATTTTGAATGTGATGTTCATAGGATGAATGTTTTCCCATTACCTAATATTACCACAATCCCAATACTATACTATTTTTTGAGTCTGCCTTAGTTGAAAGTGATATTATTTGCACTTTGATCAAATTGATATTGATAGCATAATGTCTGGCAGAAATGTACTTGGTGTTATGATGTCTATTCTTGAGTGAAGGTTTGTCACTGTCAATAATTATGTAAGTGTAGCCCTACCACATTGACACTTATGGTAAGAGTACATTAAACTGAATGAATATGTGTTTTGGGTGTGGCTTGGGGAGGGTGAATGTTATGTGCCATCTACAAGTAAGGGATGTTTATATGTTTTCCTGTAAGTGGGGGAGGGGGGGTTGAGCAAGGCTCTGCGAAATTCCTGGCTTACTAGGCAGCCCACTTGAATACAGGATGGTGGCTTTCAAGAGCCTACATCAAATGCCGACTAGGTCTATATTATTTGTTGTTGCTTGTTTGATGAATACGTGTTAGCTTAGTGCATGCCCGTCCATTTTGATGGAATGGACGAAAGCCTTGCATACCCCAAAGGTGATTTAAAGTGGGACCAGAAAGTGTGACTGTCAAAGCCTGGTTTAAGCGTTTTTCACATTCCATAAGGCATTTGTGGACTGTCTTTTATTACTATTGATTCTGTTGATTAGTTATCTAAGGATATGTTCATTCAGTCACGGTTGGATGTAAGGGCTGCCCTACGTTCTTCTCGTTCAAATTATTTGTTAAACCAGCTGTGCGCTTGTCTACCAACCCACATAGTACTTCTTATCTATTTCACACAATTTGTAATTTTTTGTGTTTTTCTGTCTGGGCTAACCTTTCCTAATAGCTGGCTATGAGGAATGTGTGATCCTCCCTCACTAGTCAACAGTAGCTTAGGCTTGCCCTGAAGACCAACCACGCCACACTTGGTGAATTCATCATTATTGTTTTTGAAATGTGTCTGTAACAGCTTACCACCACTAAGACTTGGAGATGGATCTGCTTCTTAGTGCCCTGAGAGCTTTCCACCGTGGAGAAGACCTGACGTTCCTTATTGATCCAACCCAGATGTCTGCTCTCATCATCCCTTAGGTCAGGGAGTAAGAGTCTAGTTGTCTCCCCTAAAGCGTTGGTGTATAAGAGCCTACCATGCTGTCAAGGTAGTTTTCATACAATTTATTTCTCCAAGAAGTTAGAGCCAGCTAGTACATTTTATGAAGGTTAATTGTATATGGGAAATCCCATGACTTGCATTTTTCTTACAATTAGTGAATTCCCCTGCCCTATTACTCAAATCTTCACCTTAGTGTGGAAATAGAATTTCTGTCAACTATTGGGCAGATATAGTACCTGTTAGAAGCGGGACCCCCGGCCGGCCAAGGCTCACGCCAAAGTCAGTCAGGGATCGCCATTTCTAAGTCAGGGCAAGGGAGTCACACACCAAGATAACCCCTGCTCACCCTCTAGGTAACGTGACGCGAGCAGCAAGGCTAATCTCGGAGGCGATGTGTAAAGCGTTTGCACGCGCACCCCAGCGACAACACCCTAGGCCCACCACAAAGGAAACTCCACACAAGGTTATATCAAAAATAGCCTTTGTATTATAATAAAAACACATTAGATAACACACAACTTTACAATGTGCCAACAGGCACGGGCAAGATTTACAAGGGATTATGTACAGGACAGGGCCACCTGGACCACTGTCAGGGGTATGCACCTTTTAGACATAATACTTGTAGGTATAACACTTAGCACATAAAACACTCGCATTTTACTGTCTTGGGGGATTTTAGTCTACACGTAGATGACAGTAACTGCACAAAGGCATGTTCCTTGGTAGAGACCCTGGAGGGTTACAACCTTCTGCAGAAAGTTGTTGGCCCCACACACTCTGCAGGGCACACGTTAGATCTGATCTTCACCAACCTACCTGGCCTCTCCACTGGTACCCCTCTCCCTGTGACTTGGTCGGACCATTTTACTATCCCTTTTAACCTAAAACTCGCCACGAATCTGACCTCAGTTTGTAGGCCAGTGAGGATGGATAGCAAGTGGTTTAAAGTAACTCTTGAGGAGCTCGAGCCCGCCTTAGCTAAACTTGAATGGCAACCCTCCACCAATATCAATGAGGATGTGGCTAATCTAAATCAATACATCACCTCGGCCATTGATAATATCGCCCCCCTCACCACCCTTTCTTCAGCCAGAACCAAGCCCTCTGCTCCCTGGTTCTCTCAGCTGTTGCGGGAAGAAAAAAGCAAATGCAAAAAGCTTGAACGCCTCTGGCGTCGTGCCTATGATCCAGGCGCCAAAATAACGTACAGAGGGGCACTAAAAAATTTCCATAAACTTAAGCAAACTGCCATGAGGGAATACTTTGCTAGTAAAATCAAAGCGGCAGATAACAGCGCCAAGGCACTCTTCCAAGTTGTAAAAAACTTCACTAATCCCTCTGCCCGTCTACAAAAGACAGAGCCCTGTCAAGAACTCTGCGACAATTTATCCAATTTCTTTTATGAGAAAATCTCTCTCATCTATGCTACTTTTAATACAGTACTTAACCCAGATACGGTTGTCACCCCCCTCAATGACGTTAGCCCAGAGGACAAGAGGCTCATGGCGTTCAAACCCATCACCTTAGAGTCTGCACTGCTCAAACTCCATCTATGTAAATCAGGCTCTCCCCTAGATCCGATGCCTGCTCAAGTTTTCTCCACAGTTGCTCCTGCAATTGTGCAACCCCTGCTATCAATATGGAATTCCTCCCTTAGATCAGGACAATTTCCGGACAGTTGGAAGCAGGCAATTCTCATCCCCCTCTTAAAGAAATCCGATGCAGACCCTGCTGTTCTCAGTAATTACCGTCCGATATCCCTGCTACCAAAACCTGCCAAAATTTTGGAAAAAATAGTACAGGAACAACTAGCGGACCATATTGAAAACCATGACCTGCTGCACGACTCACAATCCGGTTTTAGGACCGGCTACAGCACGGAGACGGCACTACTAGAGGTGGCGGAGACCGTGCGGGAGACTGTGGACAGGGGAGAGGTTGCTATGTTAGTGCTCCTCGACCTGTCTGCAGCCTTCGACACGGTCTCCCATGCCATCCTCCTGGGGAGACTCCGTGAGATGGGGATTCACGGCACCCCTTTGGCCTGGATCTCTTCCTTTCTCACAGGCCGCACACAACAAGTCTGGTGCCGCCCTTTCTGGTCCAAGGACAGGAAACCACTTGACTGCGGGGTCCCCCAGGGTTCTGCTCTTAGCCCCCTCTTTTTCAACATCTATGTTGCACCCCTAGCAAAGGCAATTGAGTCTTTGGGGGTAAGAGTGATATCGTACGCTGACGACACTCAGCTTATCTTTTCTTTTAAAGATCACTCACCTTCAGGCTTCGACAACTTTAGAAGCTGTCTTTCCAATATCGTGGCTTGGATGACCTTAAACACGCTAAAATTAAATACGGATAAGACTGAGGTGTTATTTTTTAATCAGACAATTCCCCTACCCCCCTCTACATGGTGGCCTGTGGAACTCAACCCTCCTCCTGCCCCGGTGAGGGTGGCCCGCAATCTCGGAGTTCAATTTGACAACGACCTATCTTTTAAGACTCAGATTCAGAAAGTCACCTCAGCCTGCTTCGGGAAACTCCATATGATAAGAAAAATTTCCCCCTTTCTTCCCAAGGAAGCTCTGAAAACAGTGACACATGCTCTAATTACGTCACATTTAGACTACGCAAATAGTCTATACGTGGGTCTTCCCGCCTACCTGCTTCACAGACTGCAAATTGTGCAGAATGCTGCTGCCAGGCTGATTTGCAAAGTCCCTTATCGTCACTCAATCTCCCCCCACTTGAAGAAATTGCACTGGCTACCGATCACTGCTCGCGTTAAATTCAAGGCCCTGATACTAGCCTTTAGAGCTCTTAATGGAAAAGGCCCTAAATACCTGAGCCACAGACTAAAACCAGTGCACTCCACTCTTAACCTTAGATCGAACCACCTTCACCTGTTGTCAACTCCCCGATTCCGTTTTGCGAGAAAGGGTGGTAGAGCCTTCACAGTGGCAGTATCCAAATTGTGGAACTCTCTGCCCATAAGTCTCAGGATGACTGACACTGAATCTCAGTTCAGGGGCAAACTGAAAACCTTCTTATTTTCAGCCAACTAAATTAATATTATAAACTAGCAACTGCCACTCCTTCCTGCATTCCTCAGCGCCGGGACACCCCCGTTGGGGGTAGCCGTGCGCTCAATAAATATCAATAATAAATAAATAAATAAATAAACACATAATGAATGTAGCACACAAAATAGTAACATGTAGCATACAACCAGTAACTACTGGTAAAGGGTAAATACCTCCTACGCCACCCTAAACACTGTAGGGAAATCACGCAGGGAACTAGGACCTTAACATCAGGACCTATGGAAGGAAAACCTATCACCTAAGCAAGTCACATTTAGCAAAGGGAAGGAAACCTAAAATAATCACCTAAGCAGGTCACATTTAGCAAAGGCAATAAACCATCAATATTCCTCTAAGCAGGTCACTTTTAGCGAAGGGGAATAAAAACATAAACAATTACCTAAGCAGGTCACTTTTAGCAAAGGTAAAAACAAACATTCCTCTAAGCAGTTCACTTTTAGCAAAGGGGATAAAACATAAAGAACATGGCACATGAGGTATTAAAACACATTCAGAGGTGCAGGTAGAACATTTGCGCAAGAATCACATCAGCAAAAAATCATAAATTGCGCAGGGTGCACGTAGCACAACACTAGAATTGTCCCCCAGGCCAACTGGCCTCGAAAGGGCTGAAATGCCCTGAGTCTTAATGTCAGGGAAGCTGCGCAGGCAGCACAGCACACAAAGCCTAAACGTAGCAACTGTCCACTAAGTGCTGGACAGTTGTAAATAGGGCTGGGCCACGTTGGAGCCTCGTGGGCTCAAGAACACAGGAATGGCGCCCAAGAGCCTTTCAGGGCTCGCAAAACAAATATGCTGGCACTATAAAGCTTCAGCGCTCTAAACAATAATGTGGGCTGTGAGCCTCTCAGGACTCTGTAGAACAACTGGCACCTCAGAGCCTCGGGGCTCTGCAATAACTAATGCCCCTTGAGCCTCTCGGGGCTCTAGACAACTGTGGCGCTGTTGAGCCTCTCTGGGCTCCAAGTAAATCAAAATGATGCAGCCTCACTGGGCTGTTGGGGTCCCTCACGGGGGACCCGGGAACACTGGGGGTGCCTCGAGCCTCTCACTAGGCTTTGAACACCAAATGGGGGCGGGGAGCCTCTCAGGGCTCGTGACAGATATGCCCCCGGGATGCTGGAGCGGCCCTCTGCCAACTGGGGCCGCTCAACAGGTAAAGGAAACTGCCCCCGGAGCCTCGTGGCTCCAACAAACAAATGCTGCCTTGGTTGGAGTCCCTCCCGGACTCGAGACAGCAAAATACCCCGCGGGAGTCCCCCAGCCCTTCTGCACTCACCGGGCTATCCTCGGGGGACTCTGCAGGCGTCGGGGTCCTTCTCTGCGGGGCTCCTCTTCTCCCCGGGGCTCTCCTGGGCGGCGGGGCTCCTCTCTGCCACCGGAGCCCTGCCGGCGCCTGTAGATCTTCCTCTTGAGGGCGGCGGGGCTCTCCTCTTCGCAACAGGGCCCCGCCTGCACCTTTCCGCCGCCTCTCCTCGCTGCTGGGCTCTCCTCTCCCGGCGGCGAGGCGGGACTTCCGGTTGCTTCTCCCGGGGCCGCGCTGTGATTGGCCGGCCGGCCGAAACACTTCCGGGTCGTCGCGGGCAGCGCGGCGGCCCGTCTTCGGCTCTTCTAGGCGGGGGCTCAATAAACCGAGGGCTCCCTCGAGTTAAATTCAAAAACAGCAGCCAACCACCGGGGCAATGCCGGGTGGGCACCAGCTTTCCTAAATAAATACTCCAATCGAGGTGGGCACTCGATCTGGCAGGCAAAGCGCTCCCAAGCGCTAAAAGGCAATTTACAGCGCTCCAAGCGCTATAATCAAAAACAAAGTGCTTCCAAGCGCTAGAGGGCAAATAAAGCGCTCTCAAGCGCTAAGAGCAAAAGCAAAGCCCCAGCAAGGTCTGGAGGCAGGCAGGGGGGCAAGGCTGGGCCAGAGCCAGCACACTGGGTCTCCAGGCAGGGAGACAGTCCAAGTGGCGGTCCTCCTGGTCCCAGCAGCAGCAACAGCCCCCTCTGGCAAGGATCCAAAAGTAGAACAAATTGTAAGGGGACACAGCCCCTTCTTATACTGTGAAATCCTTTGTTTCAGGGTGCAGGGTGGGGGGAAACCAGTTGCAGCTGGCTTGGGAGTACCCTTGATGGCCCAACCACCCCTTTCATTCACTGGGGAGGCTTGGGTCGTTAGACAAACCACAGGGGGGCGGAGCCAGCATTGTGTAGGGAAAAACCCAGCCCATCCAGGACCCAGGTGCACTCCTCCCACACATCACTCATGCTGATCTCACACTCACCACCGGGCAGACCCATCCAGACTTCCTGGAGCCTGGCATGCCAGCCAGCTCCAGCCAATCACGCTCCAGTATCCTCACTGCACACATACATCAATGTCCAGAAGTAGCACTTCCCTTCTAGACACATACAAGCCGCACATACCATTGCGCAGCATTCATTCTCAGGAGTTCATACATACTAAACTCGAGCCTGCACTCCCCACACATCAGGAACTAACATGGACACACACATTCTCCATGCATTCCTATGGGAGGGCAGGCCAGCCATACTACATGCACGCACTTTACTCTGGGGCACAGGGAAAAAGTGCGCCAAGACCCAAAAATCACTAACTCTGGGTCACAAACAAAAGCAAAAAGATTAGGGGTGAACCTGCCCTAAGGGCCAAGTCCAACACGACCCCCTTCCAGCCAAAACGCAGGGCAGACCAATCACCACCGTGATGGGCTTCCCTGCTTTGGGCGATAAAACACGGACGCGGGCCCGCAACTGCAGGGACACCCTCCTGTTTTACGCCACGGTGAACCCCTAGGGTTCCTTCTAAAACTACTGTAGGGACTAACTGGGGTACCCCACTGGTACTCTCCAGCTGCCCTCGGCCAGGACCAGGCCCTAGGCCATCCAGGTACCACTGGATCCTTCCTACTCACAAAGTGGGGGGTAGTAACCCCTGGCACATAATAGCCATTCTCCACCCTTCCTGTCTGCAAGACAGGGCTAGACTGCCACTGGTTCTCCAACCTAGGGTCTACAACCTTAGGTGGACCAGGAGTCTCAGGGAAGGCTCTCCTCCCCCTACCTCTTCTTCTCGGGTTCCTCCTCCTCCTGCGAGGGGTACCCTCTAAACAACATTCTCCCAACCTGGGGTTTAACCCCTCAGGTTGCACCGGGGCCAGAGGTGGGCTCTCCCACCCTCTGCACCCCCTTCCAGAGTCCTGCTCCTCCCAACCGGGGCGGTACCTCTGGAAAAAGAACTGGTCAGGACACTGATTACAGTAGTCCCACCCTTCAGGTCAGGCGGATCCTGAACCTGGCCTTCCAACCTCTGGTCTAGAACCTCTGGTGGAACCAATGCCTGGCACTCCAGGACTTCTGGGGACTCACATACTATCCCCAAATCACTCCTTTCGCTGGACTCCTGTACCCTCCCCACTGGAGCGGTACTGCCAGACTCTAGAACCGTAGAAGCTCCGCTTACAGATGCTCCAGGTCCTCTACACACTAGGAGATCTCCCTCAAGTGAACTAACAGGCAAGCTTAAGTTCCCATCCTGGTGTTCCCTAAAGAAACCATCCAGGCTCTGTGACAGGGCTTCGGGCATCTGGGGACTCTCGGTCACACACTCACTCCCGCTCCACTGAGACAGGCAGTCAGCCCCTACACCCTCCTCACTAACCTGGGACCTAGCTGGGCTACTCTCACCCTCCTCCACCACACTGGGCTGGAGGACACCTGACCCACTACTGATGGAATCACTCACTAGTGACTCTAAAGAACCTCTCGCACTTTCCCATCGGTCGGCTTCCTCTGCCAGCTCATATAGTCCAGACAATCCACACCCTAACAGGTGTTGGCGCAATTCTGGATAAACAACACTGAGCAACTGCTCTTTGGCAATCACATCAAACAAGATATCCCCATCACATTTTGTGGGACCCCGTAACCAATCACACTGTGCTACACAACAGTCATCCTGAAAATCTTCCCAAGACTGGTGAGGTGGTTTCCTAAGGTTCCGGAACTTCAACCTACACTCCTCTTCTCGGGAAACAGGTATCATACTCGGGGAACTGGGAGTGGGACTGTCTACACTAACATTTAAATAGCTGCCACCACTGGATTCAACCCTCCCTGGGGAATCCAGAAAACCATAACTGCACTCAGGGGATAACCTACCCTCTAGGGTTACCTTCTCCCTGAACAAGGCCCTTTCAGCCTCTAGCTTGGCGTGCTCCAACCTGAGCTGTTCCATCGCTAGCTGATGCTCCCGCTCTTCCCTCCTATCTAACCACTCTTCTGGGGACAGGGAAAGGGATGGGGCGCTGGTACTGACACTGGACCCAGCAAGGGACTCCCTATCTATGGGGTCCTCACTATCTGCTGGTGCCCAATCACTGTCATCCTCATTCACTTCACATTTTTCAGGGCTCCCCACAGACTCACCACCCTCATGGCGTGCGGCCCGGGCCCTCTCCTCACTGCGCTCAAGATCCCTTTGTACCTTACACCATTGGACCAGGTAGTTCCTAAGTTCGTACTTAGTATCTGACCCATCCACCCCTATGTCTCTCTCTCTACAGAACCCTTCCAACTCCTGCGTATTGTACCAAACTAGATCACTGAGATCAAAGACAAACTCCATCTTGGCAGGACGTTCTCAAGAAGAGTTTGACACAGGGAACCTGGGGGTCTGAGCTTACACAGGAGTACACAATTACAAAATTCAGCAAGATTCCTATCTCAGAGAACTTGCACTCCTCTGTCCAGTGTAACACACCACTTATTCACACACACCCTTCCCTCGGACTGGTAAGGCAGTTTCTACCACCCCTGAGTTCTCAACCTGACCATAAAGACACAGGTACCAAACTCTGGAGGCAGGGCGGGGAACAAATGTACTGGACAGAAATTACAAAATGACACCTTTCAGGAGAAGCAATACTTAAACTTCACCTAAAAAAACAATAATCCCCAAAATGTGGTTATCTAAAATTGCAGAGTTTTGTAATGTGGCCTGTCGCCACTGTGGTACAGCGCAAACGCAAGTCCAATCCCACCGCTAGCCACCAATGTTAGAAACGGGACCCCCGGCCGGCCAAGGCTCACGCCAAAGTCAGTCAGGGATCGCCATTTCTAAGTCAGGGCAAGGGAGTCACACACCAAGATAACCCCTGCTCACCCTCTAGGTAACATGACGCAAGCAGCAAGGCTAATCTCGGAGGCGATGTGTAAAGCGTTTGCGCGCGCACCCCAGCGACAACACCCTAGGCCCACCACAAAGGAAACTCCACACAAGGTTATATCAAAAATAGCCTTTGTATTATAATAAAAACACATTAGATTACACACAACTTTTCAATGTGCCTACAGGCACGGGCAAGATTTACAAGGGATTATGTACAGGACAGGGCCACCTGGACCACTGTCAGGGGTATGCACCTTTTAGAGATAATACTTGTAGGTATAACACTTAGCACATAAACACATAATGAATGTAGCACACAAAATAGTTACATGTAGCATACAACCAGTAACTACTGGTAAAGGGTAAATACCTCCTACGCCACCCTAAACACTGTAGGGAAATCACGCAGGGAACTAGGACCTTAACATCAGGACCTATGGAAGGAAAACCTATCACCTAAGCAAGTCACATTTAGCAAAGGGAAGGAAACCTAAAATAATCACCTAAGCAGGTCACATTTAGCAAAGGCAATAAACCATCAATATTCCTCTAAGCAGGTCACTTTTAGCGAAGGGGAATAAAAACATAAACAATTACCTAAGCAGGTCACTTTTAGCAAAGGTAAAAACAAACATTCCTCTAAGCAGGTCACTTTTAGCAAAGGGGATAAAACATAAAGAACATGGCACATGAGGTATTAAAATACATTCAGAGGTGCAGGTAGAACATTTGCGCAAGAATCACATCGGCAAAAAATCATAAATTGCGCAGGGTGCACGTAGCACAACACTAGAATTGTCCCCCAGGCCAACTGGCCTCGAAAGGGCTGAAATGCCCTGAGTCTTAATGTCAGGGAAGCTGCGCAGGCAGCACAGCACACAAAGCCTAAACGTAGCAACTGTCCACTAAGTGCTGGACAGTTGTAAATAGGTCTGGGCCACGTTGGAGCCTCGTGGGCTCAAGAACACAGGAATGGCGCCCAAGAGCCTTTCAGGGCTCGCAAAACAAATATGCTGGCACTATAGAGCTTCAGCGCTCTAAACAATAATGTGGGCTGTGAGCCTCTCAGGACTCTGTAGAACAACTGGCACCTCAGAGCCTCGGGGCTCTGCAATAACTAATGCCCCTTGAGCCTCTCGGGGCTCTAGACAACTGTGGTGCTGTTGAGCCTCTCTGGGCTCCAAGTAAATCAAAATGATGCAGCCTCACTGGGCTGTTGGGGTCCCTCACGGGGGACCCGGGAACACTGGGGGTGCCTCGAGCCTCTCACTAGGCTTTGAACACCAAATGGGGGCGGGGAGCCTCTCAGGGCTCGTGACAGATATGCCCCCGGGATGCTGGAGCGGCCCTCTGCCAACTGGGGCCGCTCAACAGGTAAAGGAAACTGCCCCCGGAGCCTCGTGGCTCCAACAAACAAATGCTGCCTTGGTTGGAGTCCCTCCCGGACTCGAGACAGCAAAATACCCCGCGGGAGTCCCCCAGCCCTTCTGCACTCACCGGGCTATCCTCGGGGGACTCTGCAGGCGTTGGGGTCCTTCTCTGCGGGGCTCCTCTTCTCCCCGGGGCTCTCCTGGGCGGCGGGGCTTCTCTCTGCCACCGGAGCCCTGCCGGCGCCTGTAGATCTTCCTCTTGAGGGCGGCGGGGCTCTCCTCTTCGCAACGGGGCCCCGCCTGCACCTTTCCGCCGCCTCTCCTCGCTGCTGGGCTCTCCTCTCCCGGCGGCGAGGCGGGACTTCCGGTTGCTTCTCCCGGGGCCGCGCTGTGATTGGCCGGCCCGCCTGAACACTTCCGGGACGTCGCGGGCAGCGCGGCGGCCCGTCTTCGGCACTTCTAGGCGGGGGCTCAATAAACCGAGGGCTCCCTCAATTTAAATTCAAAAACAGCAGCCAACCACCGGGGCAATGCCGGGTGGGCACCAGCTTTCCTAAATAAATACTCCAATCGAGGTGGGCACTCGATCTGGCAGGCAAAGCGCTCCCAAGCGCTAAAAGGCAATTTACAGCGCTCCAAGCGCTATAATCAAAAACAAAGCGCTTCCAAGCGCTAGAGGGCAAATAAAGCGCTCTCAAGCACTAAGAGCAAAAGCAAAGCCCCAGCAAGGTCTGGAGGCAGGCAGGGGGGCAAGGCTGGGCCAGAGCCAGCACACTGGGTCTCCAGGCAGGGAGACAGTCCAAGTGGCGGTCCTCCTGGCCCCAGCAGCAGCAACAGCCCCCTCTGGCAAGGATCCAAAAGTAGAACAAATTGTAAGGGGACACAGCCCCTTCTTATACTGTGAAATCCTTTGTTTCAGGGTGCAGGGTGGGGGGAAACCAGTTGCAGCTGGCTTGGGAGTACCCTTGATGGCCCAACCACCCCTTTCATTCACTGGGGAGGCTTGGGCCGTTAGACAAACCACAGGGGGGCGGAGCCAGCATTGTGTGGGAAAAACCCAGCCCATCCAGGACCCAGGTGCACTCCTCCCACACATCACTCATGCTGATCTCACACTCACCACCGGGCAGACCCATCCAGACTTCCTGGAGCCTGGCATGCCAGCCAGCTCCAGCCAATCATGCTCCAGTATCCTCACTGCACACATACATCAATGTCCAGAAGTAGCACTTCCCTTCTAGACACATACAAGCCGCACATACCATTGCGCAGCATTCATTCTCACGAGTTCATACATACCAAACTCGAGCCTGCACTCCCCACACATCAGGAACTAACATGGACACACACATTCTCCATGCATTCCTATGGGAGGGCAGGCCAGCCATACTACACGCACGCACTTTACTCTGGGGCACAGGGAAAAAGTGCGCCAAGACCCAAAAATCACTAACTCTGGGTCACAAACAAAAGCAAAAAGATTAGGGGTGAACCTGCCCTAAGGGCCAAGTCCAACAGTACCCACTAGCAGGACTGCCTCCTAACTTGGAGGCCGATTAGGATGGCGGTGAATCCACATCCTCCGGGCCGGCGGAAGCCACCGCCGGCCTGGAGGATGCGGATTCACCGCCGCGGTCATTGGAAACACCCACCGCCACATTAGGATGGGGGTGGGATCAGCGGCGGACGGCAAGTCTGTCTGCCGCTGATCCGCGGTGTATGCTGGCAAATATGGTGGCGTGTCTGCAAGACACCGCCAGCCATATTAGGATGTAGGCGGAAACATGCTTTTCCACGGCGGCTTTTCCGCCATGGAAAAGCATGTGGTCTTTTGTGTTTGGGGGCCCGTTGCAGGCCCCCAGGTTGTTGGGGGGTGGGGGGTGCACATGGGGGGTACCTATGGTACCCCCCAGCATTTACATGCACAAAGCGGCAGGCACCATGCGGTGCCTGCCGCTTTGTGCATGTAAATGTAAAGCATGCATTTTTAACCTTGCGGCGGATGCTGCTTCAAGCAGCACCCGCCGCAAGGTTAAAGATACGGGATGTGACCGCCAGGGTGGCGTTCACATCCTAATTGCACCGGAGGGACCTCCGCTGCCCCTGCGGACGGTCCCTCCACCTCGGGGGTGGCGGACGGACGCAGGTCCGTCCGCCATCCTAATAGGCCCCTAGGTAAGAACATTTCTCATTCTACCTTTTATTAACCCAGGAGCCCCTCCTCCATTACAAGAACCTGAGAACAGGTGGAACCATTTCACCTTAAGAGAAACATCAGTCAAATCTACATTCTAGGCTGTAACTATGTTCTCATGTGATTCATTAAAGTACATTTCTCAGCCACCCTCAATGAAATACAAAAGATGCAGGGCATTCACCAATCATGAAGTTGAATATATTCCACTGTTGACACAATTTGTGTTGACTATACTCCTGTATCGTACTAATGCTTGTGTCACCTGTAAACTGTTTTAATATCTTCCTGTAAACATAATAGGGCAGACACTCATTACTAGTTTCGCAACATCAAACTGTCCAATTATGAAGTGACTATAATACACAATAACAGTGACCCCCCTTAATGCAAGAACCATGGCAATCTAAAAGTTGGGAAAGAATTTCCCGCGAGGTAACACATGCTTATTTTGTTAGAGCGAGGTTGCCGTTTTGATGTGTTTTTCACACATGGTGATTAAATAGGTAGCTACACACATACTTTTCGGTATGTATGGACAGCAGTCACAACCTGCTGGAGGAATACAGGTTACATGACCACATTATTTTTATAGAATCTTTGGACCCTGGATTATATTTCTTTCTAACAGCTCCAGGTTTTTTAATGGCACATAAATAATGTATGAAAAGAATTAAGTAATTTAAAAGCAATTACACGGGAGTATGCACTTGGAATCCTAAAGAACAGTAATTAATGACTCTTGGTAATTAAGATAATTTCAGCCCTGTCAACAGCATTTTTTGCATGTTAAATGTTTTTTATGGAATAGAAAATTCAGGTTGAGTCGCACCATCGAGTTTCATTCGTATATGTGTTTTTTTAATATTGTATGTTAATGTTTAAAGCAGGAAAATTACTTTTATACTTTCATTAAAAGAATACATTTAGCAAATTGAGGAGGGAATGTTCTAGTCAATAGTTAATGAATTTTAAGACTTTATCTTAAAGGGCCATAATCATGTTGTATTAAACTGCATTTATTGATCCCATATTTTGGACAAAAAGTTTTTTTTTACATTTAGTATTGATATGTATGTAAGAATTCCCAATCATTAGCTGATTATTTTTTCATAAGAGATAATACTATTTGTGCCCTATATAAGTAATGATGAGACTGCTTCAAAACCTCTCAAAAAGAGAGACAACATATAGACAGCTATGCAGGAGTCTCGTTTAACACGTTTTTATGAACTGTTTTTATTATATTACGGATGTATTTGTGGTTTTATGAATACTGTACAAAATCAGCAATAAGCTGGATGGTGGTTTACGGGCTAGGGCGTATGCCTATGTAATCAGATTATATGTTGGGCACATGCACTTTATAAAAGCTATCGTAATGGAAGGCCAGCAGGCTTGGGCTCGTGATTTCGTGGATTGCACTGTGCCTACTGCTCCTTGTTTTCATTTCCTGTATATATATCTCAATTGCACTTTAATGAGGTTTCTGTGTTTGGGCTGGTCGTAACGCAGACTGCTGTTATGCTATATTCATGTGATGTACATGTATCTTTGTGAGTTGAATGGATTGCCTTTTAATTATTTTATCTTCAAGTGAAATGTATTATATTGCACATACACTTTTATGGTCATAACGGCCCAAATAAAGTTTTCTAAACTGAACAAACTTTAATTACGTTTTTTCGTCTGACTGGGGAGTGGAATGTTCACCCTAATTATCAGTCCCAGAGAATAATGTTGACTTAAATGTGAACTGTTCATACGAGGACTACGCTTAATTAGTAAAATAACTACAGTAATAGAACCAGGTTTATAATTTCCATTTAAAGACTAACGAATGCTCGCCCTAAGATATTTTCTTGAGTTTCAAAGACATATTTTTGCAGCTTTCCTTCCTTCTTTACCCACCATTCTTATTTTGAACTGGAAGGAGGTCAACACATGATCTAATCATCCAAGGACTAGGCTTTGAACGTATGATAGTTGAGTGTTTATAACCGCAAATAAGATATCATACCTTCAGCCTATAGGTGTCAAATTACTGTGCTTTGTGTATGTCGTGCAAGATTAAAGTACTGAAATGTTGGGAGTGCCAATGAAAACATTGTGTTTTGGCTTCCTGAATAAGCCTTTCAATGTCCTAATGTACAACTTCTGCCACAAGCTTTTGGGAGAGCCATGCAGAGGCTATTGTTGGTAGCAGGGGCAGGATCCATGGGAAAGTAAAGCCGTCGACTGCAACAGAGTGCTCTACACTCCCGATGTTGCCCTGGAATTTTCTTGTGAGTATGCCCTGTTTATTTTCTAAAACATGCATTCTCTAAATCTCTTGCTTGTAGTACTATCTATATGTTCCAAAGTCATCCTGTGCCCTGGGCACCCCCAACATTGTTGCTGGCTGGTACTGGTGCTTACTGACTCTGACTGACCCTGGGCTCTGCCTAACCAGACCCAGTGCCAGTAATATGCTGAAAGAGACACTTAGAATACAGTGGAAAGACCGACATACACTAGGAGACACTATGGGTTTGGGTACTCCTATGATTGGCATGATCTCCCCTGTGGGGCCCTAGTAAATAATATGGCTGGGGTTATTGAAACTACCTTTAAGTCCCTAGTATAGCCCTTTCTGCACTTGCATGTGTGCACTGCTGAAGCCTGAGGTCAGTTTAAAAGCAGCTCAGGGGTTCATGACTGATTTTAAAAAGCAAATTGTGCCCAAACTCAATTTTGGTGTTTGGGGCACTTATACATGGATAAACTACAATGTTTGAGCATATTCGGTACCCCCAAGGTATCCCCTGGATGTCTTAGGTATTTATAAGTAGGACCCTTATAAAAATGAGCTTTATATGCCCTGGGTTAAGTGAAATTTCACATTGCACTCCCCACATTGTGATAAAGTGCTTCAGAAAATCGATTTTTTGCAATATTTTAAAATGTTCACAACCCCTAAATTCCCCCTAAACGTTCCAGGAGTGGGAAGCCCTGTAGATATAGTCAGGGTCCTTATAAAATATGTTTTAATACAACCTGGCGAGGGAAACATGGCCCAAGTCATTATCCATTGCAAATTCCCTGCCACATAGGTTAACATAGCAAGAAGTTATGAAGTTATAATTCCCTCTCGGAAAATCATACAAATTGCATTCAAGGACTTCCTAGAATAGTATTGGTAAATCAAACAATATAGTCTTGTTGAATATCTCCTAAAGTATACAGACAAGAAGTTATAAGACTCTCTTTTCTGTGAACCAAAATTGAGCCTTTCAGTGGTCTGTCCTGATTGGACAGAGTTAAGTGGATTAGCCAGGCTTCTATGATAAGGTGATAAATAGCCCATGGGGTTAGCCAGCCCTACTGGGACGGCAGGGTTCTGAATCATAGGAATGCCAGAGCAGGGGGATGGGTTGTAAGCAATATTCTTCAATGGAGGGAGGAGGGAGGAGACAGGCAGAAGAAGTTAGTTTCTTGTACACCTCTCCTCTTTGAACCCAGCCAGATGGTGGGATTGAGGAAGGAATGAGCAGATGCAGGGAGGAGAGACTAAGGAGATTAACCATCCTAGGGGTGTGTTTACCCAGCGTTTCTCTCCCTACTGGAAAATCAGCAATGACGACGTTTGGAGAAATGTTGCTCTGTCGGAGAGAATAGTGCCACACTTTTTTTCTATTTTTATAAATTAGTGCTGTACTTTTATTGTGTATTAAATATTTTCTGAATTGGTGTTTTTAAATGCTTTACATACCTGTCATTAAAGTAAAGCCTAACACAAGGAGATGATGCACATAGTGCTGAAACATTTCAGACACTCACCCCCGTCACAGATCTGGGTTGAATCCATTATCGTTCATAGCTCACTTCGCCACCTCAGTTCAGACCCATCTATATGCAAATCAGTCTTGACCTTGTGCCTCATGGGAACAGTTCAGCCCGAAGTGCTAAGTCAGGTCTTCCCTGAACCAGAAATAAACATCCTAGGACTGGTTTTGCGGTAACACCTCTCATCAGCCAGGCTAGCTTGAATCCAGTGGCAAACTACTTTATATGCTCTGATCTTTGGCTGTTTTAACAATGCCCGTTCTACAGCTTCCATTCCTTCCATATGTGGAATTGAAGTGTAAAGCAATTTGACATCAATGGTACATAGTTCATTACTTGCTGTTATTTCAGTAGGAAATCTGTTGTGTCTTTCACATATCATTCCCATCCTTGCACGAACGGCTGAAGAAAGCAATCAAGATATTGACCTAATGGTTCAAACAATGTTCCACATCCTGTCACGATAGGTCTACATGGTGGATCTTGAATATTTTTGTGGATTTTTGGCAGCATGTAAAGATGCGGTCTTGATGGGTTATGAGACTTTTTGGTGGTTCTAATCCAAACCATTTCCAAAGCTTTATTTAGTATCTCTTCCAGTGTTTTAAGCAATCTGTGAATAGGATCTTGGTTCAATAAAAGGTATGTTGATTCATCCGAGACATGTTGGTTCACTTTGAGTTGGTAATATTTCTTATCCATCACCACTAAGGCACCTCCCATGTCTGCATTCTGAATGAAAATTTCAGGGTTGTTAGAGAGTGACCTCAATGTGTGTCTTTAATGCTTCATGAAGTTCTGCCTTTTATCCGCTGTCAAGTTCAATTTCTTTATATCCTTCTTAACTAAAATCTCAAAGGAATCCAACACTTTATGTGATACTGGAGCTTCAAAACTGCTTTTTGGTTTGAATTTTAGACATTTGGTTTCCTGTATATCTGTTTTTTAGGCGGAAGTATATTAGAAAAAAAGTGTCTCAACCACAAATTATGCATATATTTGTACCGAGATATTTCGTGCCACACTTTGGAGGATGTGGTCATACTCTGGGGCATTGCCCTGCACCTCATTGGACATGAGTGCCCTCCTTCTTGACCCAGAGACCTTGGAATAAGTATCTGAGAGGGGCAGAGCCTCTCAGATAAGCTGCTTGATTCTTAAGAGAGAAGAAGGATCCATGCTGAGGAGTTTGATTGGGACCAACCAGGCCCTGCACTCTGAAGATTGCACCTGCTGCACAACCTGAACTACAGCCCTGTGGACCTAACTTGCTTCAAAAGGACTAAAGAGGGGCTTCCCTGTAAGCTACAGGTTAACAGAGCTTACCTAGAACATCACCACCAAAAACCGAAAACTTTCAGGGACCATATTGGAGCTTCCAGACCCTTGGAGTAAGTTTCGGGCACTTTGGGACCATTTGGGGTATTTCAGGAAGAAGTTCCAAAAGTTTGGAGCAACTTTGGAAACAAGCTCAATAAGTGGAATGACTCAACCTGGCCATCCAAGCAGGTGACCCTCAACCATGAGCTGGCCTGCCATAAAGGTTCACCCACTGAAAAGCTCTAGAGCACAAATTCCAGAATTAGACCGGGAGTAAGCTGAAACCCAAGCTGGCGAACCCTCCCCGAAGCCGGCCTAGTGAAGAACATCGAGGGACCCCTGAAGAAATAGCTCCGTATGTAGGAAAGGTGACTGGGACCAACCGCAGGAGCCAAGCCACCCACCTTCAACCAGGAGCCAGCCTGGAGTGGTGTGGCGCCGCGGCCAGGGTGACTGACTCTGGAATCTGGGGATCACGGTTCGATCCGCGGGGCCAGCGGCAGATTAGCCCGGCACCATGTGACTCTGGGCAATAGGTTGCTTAATCTTCCCGATGGCCCCCAGCGCCTAGAGACCCTAACGGGTGATGGTTCGCGCTTTACAAATGTGGATTATTATTAATATTATCCCAAATTCATCCTACTGGAAAGCTCCATAGGTCGGATTTCCACAAGTTTGAACGGGAGCTCATCGCAACGCATGCAGGCGAACCCTCACCAAATCCGGACTGGCCGAGAGCTTTGAGGGACCCCAGGAAACAAAGCTCCAGAAAAGTTCTTAAGCCAGAAGGTAAAACTTAAACCTATCCCGAAGGGTAGCTGCGCAGGTCTCCATCCCGATCAGCCTGAAACTTTCACAATAGGCGCTATTCATATCTCCGGGTCCTTTCATTGGATTGTTTTTGTTTTGGTGTCATTTCAAAGATAAAATTATTTTCTATTTTTATAAATTAGTGTTGTACTTTTATTGTGTATTAATTATTTTCTGAATTGGTGTTTTTAAATGCATTACATACCTGTCATTAAAGTAAAGCCTAACACAAGGAGATGATGGACATAGTGCCGAAACATTTCAGACACTCACCCCCTGTCACAGATCTGGGTTGAATCCATCAAGGCTCATAGCTCACTTCGCCACCTCAGTTCAGACCCAGCTATATGCAAATCAGTCTTGACCCTGTGCCTCATGGGAACAGTTCAGCCCAAAGTGCCAAGTCAGGTCTTCCCTGAACCAGAAATAAACATCCTAGGACTGGTTTTGCGGTAACACCTCTCATCAGCCAGGCTAGCTTGAATCCAATTGGCAGCATGTAAAGATGCGGTCTTGATGGGTTCTGAGACTTTTTGGTGGTTCTAACCCAAACCATTTCCAAAGCTTTATTTAGTATCTCTTCCAGTGTTTTAAGCAATCTGTGGGTAGGATCTTGGTTCAATAAAAGGTATGTTGATTCATCCGAGACATGTTGGTTCACTTTGAGTTGGTAATATTTCTTATCCATCACCACTAAGGCACCTCCCATGTCTGCATTCTGAATGAAAATTTCAGGGTTGTTAGAGAGTGACCTCAATGTGTGTCTTTAATGCTTCATGAAGTTCTGCCTTTTATCCGCTGTCAAGTTCAATTTCTTTATATCCTTCTTAACTAAAATCTCAAAGGAATCCAACACTTTATGTGATACTGGAGCTTCAAAACTGCTTTTTGGTTTGAGTTTGAGAAATTTGGTTTCCTATATATCTTTTTTTAGGTGGAAGTATATTAGAAAAAAAGTGTCTCAACCACAAATTATGCATACATTTGTACCGAGATATTTCGTATTCCAATGTGTTGGTACTGTATGTAGGTACGAAACCCATCCCTTTGTTCAAGATGTTCTCCTGCTGCATTGTGAAATTTACGAAGAGATATTCACCACTAAACCTTGTTTTGATTCCTTAAGTTTGTTTGTCCTTTTTCTCTGTTTCTCCTGGTTTTCCTGTAGATATGCTTGCTTTGGTGCTGTGTTGTCCTGGTGGTTGACCTGTATCCGCGACCTGGGAAAAAAAGATTTAAAAGTCGAAGAATGAGCAGTTATATCACTACTTGTTTCTCTCTGTGATTGTTCACTACTCAACACTGTTTAGGCCACTGGTACTCATTTAATGTCTGCTTCACCTTCTGTTACTATACTCTCTTCTGAAGAAGTGGTTGTGGTCTTTTTGAAAAATGTTGGTCGTTGGGAACACACCTCAGTCCTAGTATAGACTTTGTTAAGTTTGTAATCCAAGGTGTCGCATTTAAATTTGTGAAGTTTGCCCTCTTGTAATTCTTTGTTGTATGTGTCCAATTTCTGGTTGGGTCCATCTAGTGAGATTTTCCAAGTATCAGTCTCCATTCGTCTTTCAAGATCTTGTTTGATTGTCGACATTTCTTCGAAAGGTTCACGTATGGCTTTCAATAATTCTTCTATCAACAATAGGGTGAGATCTAAAGAACACATATTAAAGATAGCGTACCATTTATCCATGAATATGCTGTTTTGATGACATCCAAAAAGCATGTGTCTTAGTCCCCTCGGAATTCGTTTTGATTTGTGATATTGCACCAATGTGCATGCATGTAATCATTGGTTTAACTCTCTTCTCGTAAGGTATTCCAATTGTTTAAGTTGTTGGGAACTGGAACTGCCCTGCACTTTGAAAGATTTAACTTTCTGTATTAAAGAATACATTTCAGTTGCTTGTTCCGCGGTTTAAGCAGGGATGCTTGCCCTGTTATCCGTAAGCTTAGAAATTGTGTTGAAATACATGGTGGGTGCTACTACACTGCAGTAGACAGTTAGCAATAGACTCAATGTATGATAGTGGAGCATAATGTGTTATACATTTTTCAAGCTTCAGCCACCACCACTGCTGCTGCCACTGTCACAGCAGAAGGAAGAGCCAGACCAAGCAGAGCGGAGCCTAGAACCCACACAAGCCGCACCCGGTCTTCTCACCAGGTTGCCTCTGTAAAAAGCAAATTAAAGGCTGAATGCCTCAGGCGGTCTCCACAGTACAGTTTGAGTTTGAGTTTGAGTTTAAAAGTATTTGTTAAGCGCGCTTTCACCAGCGGTTTCATGGCGCTGTGACATGCAGTTCTCCAGAGTGGGAATGGCAAGGGAGGAACAACGTAACAAATAATCTAACTAAAGGATTTGGTGAATAGGTGAGCTTTGAGTTTCTTTCGGAACTGGGGGTAAGGCGTTAGGGATCTGAGCTCAAAGGGCAAAGAGTTCCATAAGACTGGGGCAAGGGTCGCAAACTTCAACCCCCCCCATTTTTTCCTGCGGAACCGGGGGACTGATAAGAGGGATTGAGATGAGGATCATAGCTCCCTAGTTGGAAGATATGGAACAATCTCTGAAGCGATGAAGGCAAGGGCCGTGCCCAGTCGAGCCTGGAAGGTGATGGAAGCAAGCTTGAACTGGACACGGACAGGAAGCCAGTGTAGGGATTTAAGGAGGGGTGTAACGTGACAAGATTTAGGGAGTTTGAACACCAACCGTGCCGCCTGGTTTTGGATCAACTGCAGCCGCCTAAAACTATATGCAGGTATGCCAGCATATAGGGCGTTGCCGTAATCCAGGCGGGAGATGACCATAGCAAGGATGATCAGCTTCAAGGCCTCAAAGGAAAAGAAACAAGATACCTTGCGGATGGTGCGTAGTGAAAGAAAAGAAGAAGAAACCACGGAGCTAACCTGGGAGTGAAGGGTGAGGTGAGAATTAAGTTTGATGCCTAAGGTTTTCACTGAGGTAGAAGGGACCGGGGGAGAACCTAGGGAAGGGGGCCAAAAAAGTGAAGACCAGGGACTGGAGGCACCACCTGTCAACACCAACTCGGTCTTATCTGGGTTGAGTTTCAGGTGGTTAAAGTCCATCCAGTCCCGGATGAAAATCATAATGGACTGAAAATTAAGAATAGAAGCAGAAGAAGAAGAGAGGTTGAAAACAAGTTGGAGGTCATCCGCATAGTTATATACGGCGACCTCCATTTGTTGTAAAGCAAAGATAAGGGGAGCAATGTAAAGGTTGAACAAAAGAGGTGAAAGGGAGAAACCTTGGGGGACCCCGCACTGAACCTTCCGGAAGTCCGCAGAAAAGTCACCCAGGCGGACCGCCTGGGTGCGGTCCCTCAGGAAGGAAGACATCCACACCAGGGCCGTGCCCCCGATCCCAGCCACCCTGACACGGGAAAGCAAGATGGTGTGATCGACCGTGTCAAAGGCGGCTGAGAGATCAAGGAGGACCAGAGCCTGGGATCGACTGGTGTCCATTCCCTCCCTGAGGTTGTCAAGGACCGAAAGCACTACGGACTCCGTTGAGTGTGCAGGGCGAAAGCCAGCCTGGCGAGAAGCCAGAACCCCATGCTCCTCCACAAAGGCGCTCAGAGACTTGGTGACGTGACGCTCGAGCACCTTAGCCAAAAATGGTAGGAGAGAGATGGGGCGATAATTGGCGGGGACCGAGGGGTCCGTGCCAGGCTTCTGTAAGATGGGTAGAATGATAGCTGTTTTCATTGGGTTGGCCACAACCCCCTGGGAGAGGGAACTATTGAGAAAGTGAAGAGGGGGATCAGAACAAGTTGAGTAAATGTGACGGAGGATGTGAGCGGGACAAGAGTCCAGAGGGGAACCAGACTTGATGAGGGGAATTAATGAAGAAAGGGATTCCTTGGTCAGAAGTGGGAAGGCATTAAGTTGTCCTTGGGGTGGAGGACACTGAGGGTCCACAAAAGTAGGGGAGGGTAAGGGAATATTGGCTTTGATGGCGGCAATGTTATTGATGAAGAAACTGTTCAAGGAATCACAGAGGTCCTGGGAAGGGGAGGGCTTAAGGGATGTCCGGTCCGAAAAAGCCAAGTTGTGGACAATCGAGAAAATTTCCCTCGATTGGTTCTCAGCTGTGAGGATCTTAGAGGAGAAATAGGCCGTTTTAGAGGCCAAAATAGCTTTCTTATATTGAGCCAAAGAGCGATTAAATCAGCTCTAAGAATGGGACAATAATTTCTCCTCCAGGCCCGCTCAGCACGGCGTACCTCTAGTTTGATGGTTTTAAGGTCGTCGGTAAACCACAGATTGGCATCCTTCTCCCGCTTAGAGGTCAACCGCTTTAGCGGAGCAATGGACTCACTAGCTGAAGAGAGCCACTGATCAATGGCATTGGCCTGAGCCAGAGTGGAAAGGCCTTGTAAGGTGGGGTAGGAATCAACTAAGAGGGCAGATAAATTACCCGGATCCACTCTGCTCCACGAGCGGACCCAGACATTTTTAGGAAGAGGGAGCCTGGTAGTAGAACTTATGGGGAGGAAAAAAGATATTAAATGGTGATCAGACCAGGTGCAAGGTGAAATGGACAAGGAGTCTACCGGGTAGTTTAAGGACCAAATCTGATCCAAGATATGCCCCTTGGCGTGAGTTGAGGAATGAACGTGAGAAACAAAGTTAAGAGATTGGAGTGTGTCTGAAAACTCTCTCGAGGATGAACACTCTGCTGGGTCAGAGGGCCAGAAATTGAAGTCACCCAGCAGTAAAACGGAAGAGTTATTAACCGTGAGGGTGGCCAGCACCTCCTGAAAGTCAGAAAGAAAACGTACAGGTGACTGGGGAGGACGATAGATGAGGACACAAGTGAGAGGGGGGAAATGGAGGTAGTGCGGATGACAAGATGCTCAGTAGTAGCAATGTCTGACAAGGAAAGCAATTGGAATGGGAAATCAGACCGGGCAATAACTGCAACGCCGCCCCCAGTTCTGCCAGATGAACGATCAGCACGAAAAGCATAATAAGGAGCAGGAAGGGAGGCTAATAAGGCAGGCAAGGAGTCATCACTGAACCAAGTCTCAGTTAGAAAGAGAAAATCAGGTGCGTGGAGATCCAACAACACCGATAGTTCATGTGAATGAGCCACTGCCGACTGGGTGTTTAAATAATAAGCCTTAAGAGACCTGGCTGGAACTGGGTTGGCGTCCTCCTTAGGAGGCGGAGGGGAAGTAAAGGAGGAAGATGAACAAAAGCAGGGAAAAGCAGGGGACAGATCAAACAGGGAAATGCGTGAGTGTATGGAAGCATGTAGGGACCACGGACCTTGTAAACTGTGAAGTTGGGAGGAAGAGTAAGTAATGCTTTGGGCAGGGAGACGTGCCCCTGGCCCCGGTCGGCCGCGGACGGGCGCAGACGGGCTTAACTTAGGCGCAACATCGGCGCGCCTTCGTCGCGCCCGCTGCGCCCGTCCGCTGCGCCGCCGGTAAGAAGTGGCCATTATGTAGGGACACATATGGGAGGGATTTCAACGGGGCGTGGCAGGGGGTGGAGGAGCCAGAGAACTGCCGCGCCCAGCCCAGACCCGCCCAAGGTGGAATGGCCGCCGGCACGGTGCGGTGTGGTGTGGTGCATTACGAAGTAAGAGGAGGTCCTGTGCTGCCCCACAGTACTGACCAGAACCAGAAACTCTTTATGCGTGCGTCACACCTGGAACTAGAATGTGCCATCACTATCACTACTACTTTGCAAGTAGGTTTTCAAACTTTTCTTGAAGCTATGATGGGACCATGACTTGCAATGTGATTGGGCAGATTCAGGCATAAATCAGAGTACTTAAACTGGTATTATCATTCAACATACAGTGAAATCTCTGTGGTCTATTAGCATCCCTTGCTAGTTTACATTGTAATGCTCCGGTGAGGGTGGTAGGGTTCCTTGCACAAACATTAGCATTTTCCAATCTTTTAATATGTCCAGACTATAAAAATGTAAAGTCCCATCTCATTTGTGGATGTCAAATCTTCACCAAATATCTTTCATTATTGTAAATGTTTTTGAGTTCTAGGTAATTTGTTTAACATATGACAAACTGACTTTCTTTACATTGGTCATTTGTTTTTTCTTATTGCAAGACTGACCTCTTTACAAGATATAATTCCCAAATCTAGTTGTGGAGATAATATTTCCAATTTCATGTATTTCACTGGTGTATGCTAATTTCCTTTATTGCACGTCCTGGAAATTGAAGAATAGCCTTACATGAGAAATTACCAAAATGTACTATTACAGTTCTCACGATATAAAGAGAACTAAACTTGCCTTACCTTGGTTCCCAATTAAACCATATAATCAAGTTATATGGGGAAGGTTCTTTATTACATTTGCATGACAGGGAAGACATTTTTAATGGCACAAAAAGCATGGAAAACATTCTTATTATTAGATCATCTACATATTTAAAAATCAGCAAAACAGTTAAAAATATGACCCCATCCTTGGAAAAAATTCTTTATTATCACTAAGCTGACCAGAAAATCAGAAAGACAAAGCATACATTTAAAGATGCAAACAGTAAACCTAGCTTTAGACCTTGCCAATTATCAAATATTATTAATTTTTGATTTAACGTGCGATTTGCACATTTGTATGCTTGTACCAAAGTGAACGTCAATAATTAGATACTTTCCAATGTCCATAATCCCTAACTTTCTTATTTTACACTTGAGTGGTATTTCTTTCATTAAATGCAAAAATATGAAAGCAAATGTCGAATTCGGACAATTTACATTTTTTTAATACATTGTGCTGAGCATTATGCAAATGATTTGCAAAATTTTTCAGATTTTCTTACTCAAGGAAATAAGGAAGCATGATGAAGGATTATCACTGTCATATGTCAGGCCCATTGCTGTTTTCCCTATGTTAGCATGAGCACGCCGCAGTTCTTACTCCGCTTTGCACACGTTACTATGCACACATATTTTACCTCGTGCCACACTGTCCTCACGCAGAACCTACTGTTTTTTTGCGTTCTGCTCTTTCCTGGGATTTAGTCTGAACAACGTAGACAAGGTCAAGCAACAATGCTCCTTGTTAATCTGTTTTAATCAGGCACTAACACATAGACAAAACACACAAATGCAGCTGTTGGTTTGGAACACACACTCGTTGTCGTTAAGGTATGCCTAGATGTCAGAACACCAATTGCGATCTCTCCAGGAACAGACGCTAGCCCCCAACACCCCCTGTCCAAACCCAGAGACAGTGGTTGAAACACTTATCTCCTAAATTCAGCCAGGGGGGAAAGGGGAAGTGGAAGACAAACAAGAGAGACTTCACTGGTGATGTTTTCTAGCCAGGACTCTTCTTTCTTCAAAGTTTCTCCTAGAAGAACCTAAAAACAATGACAACAGTGTAAATCTATTCTAATCTAACACGCTCTAACATGTTATATTATTCTCTAAGTTTTTACTTTCATTACCTTTTTCACCAGTGACTTTGCCCCTCTCTAACGTTTGCCTGAGCTGTCTTTGATCAGTTGAGAAGAGCTTCAGCCCCCGCTCAAGAACTGAAGATTTTTGAAATAATAATAATACTTTCAAACCTAGAATGAAATGTAATTTTGAGCAGTTGGATAAGAGTCTTTCATGAACTAGATAATGTCTCTAATTCAAACACAAAAGTCTTTAAGTGCTTCCTGTGCACTAGTAACTTGAGCTGAGAATTCTTTTAAACAGTTCACCACATGGTCTTAGAAAAAAGAAAAGCGCCCCTGAATCTGCATACACTAGAATACTCCTCTCAGAAATAATTAGGTGGCGCTGATTTCAAACTGGAAACAATATTCCTTACTTGGTTCTGAAGAATGGAACCCCTCTCTTCACAGAGGGCGTTCCTCCATGGAAATATGAGTCTCTCAGAATACTCCAATCCTTCTCCTCAGTGTCTTCTGGAAGATAACGTCAGAAGCCGAACTAACACTGAGGACGAATTGGGATAAACAAATTACCACACATTCTCGGTGGAAATACAAGAATTAGCTCTGAATACTTTCCTAGAAAACAGCTGCTCTGAACTCAGAAGGTGCGCACAAGAGATAAGACACAAACTTGTGCACGCAGAAGATACGTTACTCTCTCCGTCAAATTATTCTGTTGAAGTGCGCAGTTACCAGAGCGCACGAACGCTGAATAGACGTTACTGGTCTCGCGCTCAAAAAGACTAGAGCGAGAACCTTCGTTCTCTCGCTATGAAACTGCAGTGACAAATGAAGACAGACTCAGACCCTTAAGAATGGTCTTCAAAGTGGTTTTCCAGGTAGGGACTTGCCGGAGCCAATGTGGATATTTACAGAATGGCATCTTGTCTTTGCAAAAACGTTTCTTGACCTTGCTGAATGTAGGACTAAGCGCTGGGGTCATGACAGTACTCCCCGCCAAAAGGCGTCCCTTCATTCTTGGCTTGTTTGGATTTGACTGATGAAAATCTCGAATAAGTCTTGGAGCATGAACATTGTCAAATGGCTCCCAAGAGTTCTCTTCAGAGCCAAAACCCTTCCAACTGATCAAATAATGTAGTTTGCCCTTCTTGATCCTAGAATCCAAAATCTTATGCACCTCAAACTCATCAACTGACTCAACATTTATGGGTTTAGGTGGGGTTTGCCTTCTCAAGTGTAATGGACCTCTTTTTATTAAGGATACATGAAAGACCGGGTGGACTCTCAAATATGATGGCAAGTGAATCCTAACTGCTACGGGGTTGATCATCTTATCGACCTTAAAGGGCCCAATGAATTTGGGTTGGAACTTGCGATTTTCTTTTAACCTAAGGTGTTTGGTGGACAACCAAACCCTATCTCCAGGTCTAAAGGGTGAATTTTCTCTTCTTTTCTTATCAGCCTGAGTTTTATAACTTTTCTTAGCCCTTTCCAGATTCCCCTTGGCTTGAATCACAGATTCCTGCATTTTAGCTACAAACTCCTCAACTGCTGGGGCTGGAGCCTCCTCTCTACTTAATGTCAAACTAGGATGCCTCCCATAATTCAAATAAAAGGGGGAGAAACCTGTGGAAGAATGTTGAGCATTGTTATAGGCAAATTCGGCTGACCAAACTAAATCTGACCAACCCTCCTTCTGATTCATTAGGTAAAGTCGTAGATATTGTTCAAGCTCTTGGTTGACTCTCTCAGTTTGCTCATCAGTTTCCTGATGGAAACTGGTGGAATAACGAGCATCAATTCCCAATCTTTTGGTGAAGGCTTTCCAAAAGTGGGAAACAAATTGAGACCATCGGTCAGTGACTAAGACTTGAGGGATACCATGCAGCCTAACTATATGTTGGGTAAATATTTGAGCTAACTGAAAAGCTGAAGGGATTCCCTTTAAAGCAACAACGTGAGCCATTTTAGAAAAAGTATCCACCATCACCAGTATGGTATTCAACCCTTGACTAACTGGAAGGTCCACAATAAGGTCCATGGATACTGTATGCCAAGGGTGAGGGGGGGGTGGCATGGGCATTAACAATCCCAGGGGAGCCCTACGATCAGATTTGCCTCTCAAACAACGCTCGCAGGTGGTAACATACTGCCGTATCCGTGATCTCATCTCTGGCCACCAAAAATTTCTTTCTACCAACTCTGTGGTTTTCTGAATTCCCTTATGACCAGCCAGAACTCCATCATGGCAAGATTTCAAGGCTTTTTCTTGTAATTCTTTTGTGGGAAGATAGAGACCATTTTGATGATAAGGCAGCCCCTTTCGGATTTCTCTGACAGAGTTTTCTTCAGACCACACTTTCATCTCTTCCGGTGATAGAACTTTCTGAATTCCTTCAGATAAATCCGTAGTAATTGAAATTGCCACGATCTTCTCTTTTGGGATGATATTTTGATCTTTAGGATTGACATTGACAGAATTGGAATTGATTCTGGAAAGCGCATCCGCTTTCACATTACTGGTGCCTGGCCGGAATGTGATTACAAAATTATAGTCTGCGAAAAACAGAGACCAACAAAGCTGACGAGCTGTCAACGTCCGTGCAGACGTCAAGAATTGTAAATTTCGGTGATCAGTATATACAGTGACCTTATGAGCCGCACCGAGCAAATAATGCCTCCACTCAAGAAAGGCTGCTTTAACAGCTAACAACTCTTTATCTGAGATAGAATAGTTGCATTCCGGTGGAGTTAATTTCCGTGAATAAAAGGCCACGGGGTGCAACTGTCCTGTGTTAGGATGGCGCTGAGATAAAATCCCTCCAATGGCTACATCTGAAGCGTCAGCCTCCACAAAAAATGGTTCCTCAGGTCTGGGATGCAATAGAATTGAAGCTTGAGTGAAGGATCTTTTTAAAAATTGGAAAGCTTTTTCAGCTTCCTCGTCCCACACAAACTTGACTCCTTTTTTCAATAATCGAGTGATGGGACTGACTTTATGTGAAAAGTCTGAAATGAATCTCCGATAAAAATTGGAAAAACCAATAAAACTCTGAATTTCTTTCACACTCGAAGGTGAAGGCCAATCTTGCACAGCTTTGACCTTTGAAACATCCATACTAACTCCCTTGGGAGATAATACAAATCCAAGAAACTCCACCTCTTCCACATGGAATGCACATTTCTCCAATTTAACATAGAGGTGATTCTCAAGCAATCGAATTAAAACTGATCTGACATGGGAGACGTGTTCATTTACATTTTTGGAAAAGATTAAAATGTCGTCAATGTAGACCACAGCAATTCTGTCCAAAAATTCCCGTAAGATGTCATTTACAAAATGTTGAAATGCTGCGGGGGCATTACATAAACCATATGGCATCACTTGATACTCAAATAATCCATGACGTGTTCGGAAAGCTGTTTTCCATTCATCGCCGGCAGCAACTCTAATCAAATGATATGCTCCTCGCAAATCTAGTTTGGTGTATATTTTGGCATCCTTCACTTGGTCCAAGAGCACCGAAATTAGGGGGAGTGGATATCTATTTTTTACCGTCACCTGATTAAGGGCTCTATAATCAATACAGGTTCTCAATTCACCATTCTTCTTTGGGATAAAAAATAAAGGTGAAGAAACTGGAGACTTGGAAGGACGAATGAACCCATTCTCCAAATATTGTTCAAGATATGTCTTTAAATACTTGTTCTCATCTTCAGTCAAAGCATAAATGCGACTACACGGTAACACAGCTCCTGACTCAATATCTATCTTGCAATCGTATGGACGATGTGGAGGAAGTTTCTCTGCCTCTTTCTTATCAAAAACTGCAGATAGATCTCGATATTCCACTGGAATCTCCTGAGTTTCAATTGAACATATCAGGGCTGGATGATCGGCCAACGATCGAGCTGGAGAGTCTTCCACCAAAGAAAGGGGGTCACCAAAACAATTTTCTTTACAAAAAATAGAGTCCATAGTGACGGTTCTCTTCTCCCAATCAATGCGTGGGTTATGCTCCGCTAACCACGGAAGTCCTAATATCAACTGGAACTGAGGAGCATCAATGAGGTTAAAGATTAAATTTTCTGTATGACCTCTCAACCCAGATAATTGAATCTTTTCTGTTTCATGAGTGATTGGACCAGACGATAAATTTGTTCCGTCCACTGCTCTCACCGGCTCTACCACATCTTTGCGCATGAATTGTATTCCAATCCGCTGGGCATACTTGATGTCACAAAAATTGCCCGTTGCTCCTGAGTCAATCATCACCGTGACTTCACTGAATTTGCAATTCCGAAACTCTATGGTGAAGGAGACTATTAAATGAGGCGCAGATGATTGAAGAGTATTTACTATCTGTTGAGGACTTGAAGCTGACTTTGATTCTGCTTTCACCTGTGCAGCTTCTACTACAGGTGAAGCCGATCTTTTCCCTGCTGAGACATCTTTGTTTTCTTTGGACAATCTTTCACAAAGTGGCCCGATTGACCACAATACAAACACAAATGTCCCGTTCTTCTTCTCTCTTTTTCTTCTTTGGATAAGGGCCCTCTTATCGACCCAATCTGCATGGGCTCCTCCAACTGAGAATTTTCGGTTACCTTGTGGCTTTCAATTTTCATACGGTCAAAACGAGGTGGAAGAGGACGAAAATCCCTTCTTTTTTCACTCTTTCGTTCGTTGAGTCTATGATCCATTTGCAACACCAGATCAATAAGCTCAGATACTTCTGTGGGTCTTTTCGGTATTTGTGACAAAGCATCCTTCAGCTCATCTTTTAACCCACGATAAAAAATGGCAGCTCTCTTAGCTTCCGGCCATTGTGTTTCAATGATCAATTTGTTAAATTGGGCCAGATATGCCACCAAGTCCCGATTTCCCTGTCTTAAATCCAATAATTCATTGTCTGTGGCTTGTGATGCAGAACGTCTATCAAAAATTCTCAAAAACTCCACTTTAAATTCATCGAACTTGTATAGAATTGGGTCATCCTTCGTGACCAGAGACATGGACCAAGCAGTTCGTCACCAGTCAGATACGACAGAATGAAAGCCACCTTTGATTGATCTTTAGCAAATATTACAGGCCTACACAAAAAGTGTAAAGAACATTGCGTAAGAAAGATTTGAGCTTTCTGGGGATCCCCACTGAACCTCTCAGGAGGGGCCAACGGGATGATGGGTGAGACTGCATGAATTACTTGGGTTGAGATATCTGAAGGAGATGAACTACTAATTTGACTCGTGGAGGACTTATAACTTGGACCTGCTTCTGACAATTCATCTAATCTTAATCTAATCTGTAAATTTTCTTGACTAGTCCTTTCCATCTCTGCTCTGAGATTCTTATTATCTTCCAATGAATGATTCAACTGCTTTTGCATACTATCTAGGATTGTGGCCAATGCTTTAATGTCTAAGCCTCCTGCCATGTCTGCTCGGGAAAAGATCTGTGCACCTCAGAAAGAGGCCTCTTGGCACTTCAATCTGTCAGAACACCAATTGCGATCTCTCCAGGAACAGACGCTAGCCCCCAACACCCCCTGTCCAAACCCAGAGACAGTGGTTGAAACACTTATCTCCTAAATTCAGCCAGGGGGGAAAGGGGAAGTGGAAGACAAACAAGAGAGACTTCACTGGTGATGTTTTCTAGCCAGGACTCTTCTTTCTTCAAAGTTTCTCCTAGAGGAACCTAAAAACAATGACAACAGTGTAAATCTATTCTAATCTAACACGCTCTAACATGTTATATTATTCTCTAAGTTTTTACTCTCATTACCTTTTTCACCAGTGACTTTGCCCCTCTCTAACGTTTGCCTGAGCTGTCTTTGATCAGTTGAGAAGAGCTTCAGTTCCCGCTCAAGAACTGAAGATTTTTGAAATAATAATAATACTTTCAAACCTAGAATGAAATGTAATTTTGAGCAGTTGGCTAAGAGTCTTTCATGAACTAGATAATGTCTCTAATTCGAACACAAAAGTCTTTAAGTGCTTCCTGTGCACTAGTAACTTGAGCTGAGAATTCTTTTAAACAGTTCACCACATGGTCTTAGAAAAAAGAAAAGCGCCCCTGAATCTGCATACACTAGAATACTCCTCTCAGAAATAATTAGGTGCCGCTGATTTCAAACTGGAAACAATATTCCTTACTTGGTTCTGAAGAATGGAACCCCTCTCTTCACAGAGGGCGTTCCTCCATGGAAATACGAGTCTCTCAGAATACTCCAATCCTTCTCCTCAGTGTCTTCTGGAAGATAACGTCAGAAGCCGAACTAACACTGAGGACGAATTGGGATAAACAAATTACCACACATTCTCGGTGGAAATACAAGAATTAGCTCTGAATACTTTCCTAGAAAACAGCTGCTCTGAACTCAGAAGGTGCGCACAAGAGAGAAGACACAAACTCGTGCGCGCTGAAGATACGTTACTCTCTCCGTCAAATTATTCTGTTGAAGTGCGCAGTTACCAGAGCGCACGAACGCTGAATAGACGTTACTGGTCTCGCGCTCAAAAAGACTAGAGAGAGAACCTTCGTTCTCTCGTTATGAAACTGCAGGGACAAATGAAGACAGACTCAGACCCTTAAGAATGGTCTTCAAAGTGGTTTTCCAGGTAGGGACTTGCCGGAGCCAATGTGGATATTTACAAAATGGCATCTTGTCTTTGCAAAAACGCTTCTTGACCTTGCTGAATGTAGGACTAAGCGCTGGGGTCATGACACTAGACATGCAAATACACTCTTGGAGAGCGATTTAACACAGACAAGATTGTTAACTACACCTGAGATGTGGAATTTTCATCTGTGCATGCTAGGGTATGGGGTCTGTTACAATTATCCAGAGATCTTTTGTTATATAATCATTTTGCTTCTGTAGAAAGGGAGGGGGCTTGTGTACCCTGTCTTATACAATGAGAGCTCATTTTATGATTTATGGATTTCTTACTATGCTAACTGTATTTGTTTTAGGCATCGTCTTACTTATTGTGGCACGTATACTGCATACAAGAGCACAATATTTAAAATAAAATTTTTAAAAATTTTCATGTCTCTGTCAGATGGTATTGTAGACAAGTATGAGTATGAGAGCGAAACGGTGTGTTCTGTCACGGCAATTCCTCAGAGGGCCAGGAGTGCTGTGTTCTGGGGTGCCTAATGACTTGTTCCTCTGTGAGTGAGTAGGAGAGCAAGTGAGACACTATAGCTAGTCGGTCTCAGGCTCATGGGTACTAAGGTGGTAGGATACCTCAGTCCCTGCCTACTAAGGTTCCATGATCCCAAGCATAGTTCTGTGATTTTGCAGAATCCCTGTAACATCAAAATTAACTTCCTTATTTATTTATTTTGTTTGGATTTTATATAGTGGTAGCTAAACCTGAAAGGATAAGAGTGCTTTACAAGTTGTGGGCATAGGTAGTTAGAACTACAAGCAAGGATATGAGTTGATCAAACACAGTCAAAAGAAGTATAATCAGATTAAATAATAGAGTGAGGACAATCAAAAAGTGCATGACAAAACAACATTAGGTAATGATGTTATAGCAAACATTGTGACTGAAGGGGTCAGGTGACCATAACAGAAGAGTCAATAGAGGGTGAATCTATGAGAAACGTGGTCCTTCCTTAAACACAGAGACTATGATGATCCATTTACAGTACAATGGGACACACCTTTCTATTAGACAGCAGATGCACAGCTGGCTAATTCTATGAGCCCTCACTCTGCTTCAATTTTTTAAGAGTATGTGTACCATTCAGAATCTAACCAACTTCTGAATAAGGTTTTAGGTCCTGTTGGACCTGGGATTCTCTGCAGGCTCACCCCAAACCTTTTACCTTCACCTCTCCTGTTTTCTGAATTTAATGTTGTTGCCTTTAGGAATCTGTGTGCTTTACTACTGCTGCTAACCAGTGCTAAAGTGCTCATGTTTCATCCCTAAAACATGGTAATATGGTTCTCCAGCTAACTAGCACATTGAATTTAGTAGTAAGTTCCTCATTAATTGGTACTACATGTACCCAAGGCCTGTAGATTAAATGTTACTAGTGGGTGTGGACCTGCAGCACTTATAGTGCACCCACGAATGTAGCCCTTTAAGATATGCCTCAGGCCTCCCACTGCAGCCTGTAGTGTGGTTTTAAACTGCCATTTCTACCTGGCAAAATAGGCCCTTTGCCAGACCTAAACCTTCCTTTTTGATACTTATAAGATATACCTAAACTAGGCCCTAAAAGCTCCTAGGACATGGTGCATGGAATTTAAAAAATAGGGCATAGGCACCTTCGTTTTACATGTCCTTGCAGTGAAGAATTGATAAAAGTTGTTTTTGACTGTAGTAAGGCCTAACTCTCCCATTGACTAACACTTGGTTACCTAATTACAATACATAGGGGCCGATTAGGATGGCGGTTTTTCCGCATCCTCCGGGCCGGCGGAAGTGTCCGCCGGCCTGGAGGATGCGGAAAAACCGCGGCGGAGACTCCAAAGACCCACCGCCAAATTAGGATGGCTGGTGGGTCTGGAATTCCGTCCGCCGCTTTTCCGCCGCGGTCGGAGCCGACCGCGGCGGAAAAGCCATAACATGGCAGGCGGTGTCTATGAGACACCGTCCGCCATATTATGATGTGTGTGTAAATATGCTTTTCCACGGCGGCATTGCCGCCATGGAAAAGCATACGGACCTTCACTTCGGGGGCCCGTTGCGGGCCCCCTGGGTGAAGGGGTGGTGGTGAGTGCACATGGGGGGTACCTATGGTACCCCCCTGCATTTGCGTGCACAATGCAGCAGGCACCGCGCGGTGCCTGCCGCTTTGTGCACGGAAATGCTGTGCATGCATTTTTTACATTGGGGCGGGTGCAGCTTGAAGCTGCACCCGCCGCAATGTTAGAGATAGAGGATGTGACCGCCACCCTGGCGGTCACATCCTAATCAGATCGGAGGGAACGCCGCAGCCCATGCGGACGTTCCCTCCTCCTCAGGGGTCGCGGACGGACTCAAGTCCGTCCGCGATCCTAATCGACCCCATAATGTCTAAACTTAGCTTGGGAGCAGACAGAGATATGCTTGTTATGCTCAAATGGATGGTAATTTTAAATCCTCTTCAATCGTAAAGTTACATTTTAGGTCACAAATCCTGGGTCACATGATTGTGATTGACTCCGCTGTTGGGATTTGTGTTTTTATGCCAGCCATTGCCATAAAGCTGACTAGGTGTAGACAAGAAGGTCCAGCCTGCCAGGATGGCTGGGGGAGTAGCTATCCCATGACCCATATACACTTCAAAGGGCTTTGCCTCCTGCATACAACGGAACCTGACACAAGACTTTTGTCATCCCAGACAGTTTGAAGATTTGACAGAGAAATAGAAGAAATTTCTAGAACCAGATGTGGTGGTAGGACAAGGAGTCCCCACATATAAAACGCTGGCACCAGGTGTAAATATTGAATCCCAGAAACACTATTCATACCAGTTGTGAACCTATTACAGACTAAGCAAAAGGACTGTCCTACTGCTGGAAGTATAACAAAATACAGATATGTCCTGCTAGGATTTGTTTGTAATTTAAGTTATAAATCATTAACTTGCCGCCGCAGCGGGCCTTAATAGCATAGAAACAAGGAGAAAACAGAATTAAACTGTTCTTTATTTATTTCCACTTATAAAATTATTTCTTTCGGTAAATGATACCGGTCAGGTCAGGTACCTCCCCCCTAGATAGCCTAGACGGATGTCCGGAGTACCGACGGACAGGTAAGCGCCGACTCTGGACCCAGGCACTCGAGGTAGGGATTGAGTATCGAACAGGACGCAGCCTGAGTTTCGTTTCCCTTCTCTTTTTAAATAATATCTCTTTTTAAATAATATCCTTGATCTGTATGGTAGTTTGTTAGTGTGGCACGTTACGATATACGGATACTGCCCGATTTTGGGTTTCACAGCGTGCATGTTGAAACTAGTCGGCGCAACATTTGTTTGCCGTACATTGTTTACATCCCAGCATTTCACTAGCACGCTCGGTCCTCTGCTGTTTAAACCGAGTGAATAACAAGAAACGGTTTTTTTCTGCACGAGGCGACTCGCGGTTCCTCTGGTGGGTATACACACCGAATGGACACGAGAGGAGTCATATTAAATGTATATCACACCAGAATATTGATTGAATACTTTAAGAACATAATATAAATCTTATTAATTGAGTCTTAATACATGTATATAATGCAGCGTATAGTCCTTCCCTTATGTTTACTTCCCATTCCTTCCCTTCAATAGAGCGGTGCTCCATTTTACCTGAGCTGTAGCCAGGTGAGGTGGAGTGTGCATTCCCTAATTAATAGGTGAGTGGAAATTACAAACTATTTGCTCGTGCCTGAACTATAATATGGCTTTTATAAGGTTACTTTGATAGTATCTTTTTGACCAAAAAATCAGTTGGCAAACGTTAAATGATACATATGTCATAGATGTATGATCACTATTTGAAATGTTCTGTGTATATTCTTTTTCACATATTCGTCTACTGACATTGGGTGACTTCGAATCATCACAACAGGCGAATCTCAGGTGATATTGTTTATAATTTTCTTTTATCACTGTTCACTTCATGCAGTAGCAGAAATCAAGGTCCTGATGAAGCAGTAGGAGACCAACAGGCTCCGCATTCACTGCAGAAACATGTCGACCACAAACCAACTTTAGTAGTTATTTGTTGACACTACTATGCACTGTTTTTTAATCTCTGGGAGTGGGTAGGACCTAATAAAAAAAATTTCCGTTTCCACTACCCAATTTTAAACATACTCACACTTAGCACTTATTATTCTTTTCACATTTTCGCACTGCTATTCAGTTTACCTTCTGATGCCATAAATACACCATACTCATTTTTGAGACATTTGATAGGACTAGGCTACAATCTGCCTAATCTACTGTGGGTAAAACCACTTTCCTTCATGGTGAAGGATCCCAAATGATGCAGGGTGGTACAGGTTGGTAATCTGATGGGAATAATTATTTCATCACGTTATACTCTCAGTAGATTTCGCGGTGGTACCCTGAACATACACAGTCAGTTTTTTAGATATTGTTTTTTTGACCCATTGCTATCCCAGTTGTTGGTATTCATAGTGTTAAGGGATGATAGCAATGTATGGTCGGTAAAAATTCCCTTAGACCCCCCTTTATATCCATTTCACAACAAAAATACTACTTAATTTGTGTGGTTACTTTACCAGTAGTATTCGACACCTTCTGCTAATGACATGAAGAAAAACAATACCATGATCTAACACTTGTTTTTCATGTTAACAAGCTAGACAACCAAATAAATGATACATCAATGGGCAAAAAGATGTCAAGCGTCGACGTTTCGGTCCCCGTTGGTTAACATAATCCATAGGACCATCTTCAGGACATATGTTGCACATAAATCAAGAGACCTCCAGCCGGAAGTGCTCCTGAATGTTACCTCTTTTTCGGATCACTGACATAACCTCGACAGACCGAATATCGACTGGACAAAATATCGATGACAAATTATCGGCTACAAAATTATCGATTGCCTATACTTAAACAACAAACCACAAAAATATCGAAACCACAATATCGACTAAAAAAAACAACGACTACAACAATATCGACTAACAACATTATCGATTTCTAAAACATCGATTATCACATATATAAATGAAAAACAGTCAAAATATCGAATACAAAAATATAGATACCAAATTGATCGATTTTTTACAAATCGAAATTACTACATCCTTCAATAAATCACTTTATTATCTTAAAATTTAGTCATACGAATCATAATTATTCAGAAATTGTTTATATAAATCGATAAAATATACTATATATTTTCCTAACATTTATAACACAAAATAAATACAAACATACATTTTATAATACATAAACAATGTTTCGAACAACTAAACATTTCTTACTGCAAATTATATATATTCCTCCACTTTACAAATATAAAGATAACATTACCTATACTAAATAAGGCCTTACACATTCAATAAACGTTAATTGGCGTCACCCATATAAGGAAAGTAATTAGCATAATAGGTAAAAAAATTCAAATCCACAAATAAAAACAGACTATCAATTTAAACAACCAATCCTATTTCTGAAACAATTAGACTAATACTATATAAAGAAGATTACAGCAAACTAAAAATGCAGCCTAAATCTCCTAACTAAAGGAAGACGAAACTCTGCAGAAAACTTATTGACTTCAACATAAAGACAGCTACACCTATCTAAAGTAAGTACTACTACATAATTAGCCATCGAAAATGTAACTCTCAAACCTCACACCTATATTTAAAAGCCAAATACCTAAAATATATGTGTTTTTTTTACTATTTATCCTACAGACAAAAAGAAAATACAGAAGACCTACACAACACCTGGACATCAAAAGTTAAATATAAATAAGTAAGTATATAATTGAAATGTAAATTCGACATTTAATAGATAGGTAACTAAATAGAAACTAGCTAAAAACCTCTATCTAAATATCATAAATAGTAATAGTAATAAAATATTTGTACACATTTTCTCAACTTCCACAGGCACAAAAATATATACACAGAAAATAACAGTTTGAAGAACATCAACACCTGAAAAGAACTACTTGAAATCATCAAAAGAATTACAGGTAAATCAAAAATGTATTAAACTGTATTATTAGAATACAACATTATTTTATCAAAAAATGTAATTTAATTCTCTTTTAATTACCTCCTAGCACTACAATACAATCATGACTGAAGGAGCTAAATTCATTTATTCACAAAAAGGGAAAATGCTTCTTTGTTACATGGGATATGTCTACACTCAAGAGAAACAAAAAGATTTGAACGTGTTTTGGAAGTGTACGAAATATTATGCCAACAAATGTTATGGTAGAGCTATAACTCAGGAAACTACTGTTACTTATACTAAGGAGCATAATCACCCACCCAATGTAACAGAAATAGAGATTAGACAAATGCTAGATTCCCTTAAAGAAGCTAGTACTAGAACTGATCAACCAACAACTGCTATTCTGAAACACCATTTAAGTGTACTTCCCCAACATGCTTCTAGCCAATTACCATCTATTGAATCCCTTAAAAGAACTGTAGCTAGACAAAAAAGAGCAACATGCACTACTCCTACCACACCAAAAACTTTTGAAGAAGTGCAAATTCCCCCTGAACTCTCTGTAACTCACAATAAAGATAATTTTCTACTCTATGACAACAAATCTAAAGATAAAAGAATTATACTGTTTGCCACAGCAAACAACATAACTAAACTTACCCAATGCCAAACTTGGATGATGGACGGTACTTTTTCTGTATGCCCCAAACCTTTTTATCAATTATACACTATCCATGGTCATTTCCAAAATGCAAATATTCCATTCCTTTATGCCCTTCTACCAAACAAACAGCAAGCTACCTATCAAGAAATACTAACTGAAGTCAATCAACATACTAACAACTATTTTCCACAAAAAATTATCATTGACTTTGAAAAAGCAATGATAAACAGCATCCTTAAAACATACCCACACACAGCAATACAAGGTTGCTATTATCATTTTAATCAATGTATCTGGCGACATCTACAAAAATCTACCTTGAGTATCCAATACGCCACTGATAGCACATTTGCTTATCAAATAAAAAAACTCATCGCCCTAGCCTATGTTCCATTGACAGATGTAACTGAGCACTATAACTTATTAATAGACAGCCCCTACTATAAAAGAAACGAAGAAAGACTAAGCCCTATGCTTGACTACTTCGAAGACACATGGGTAGGAAGGCTACACAGATCAGGCCATAGAAGACAACCGAAATACCAAATAGCTTGGTGGAATGTCTACCTTAGCACACTAAATAAGGAAGCAAAAACAAACAATGCAGTTGAAGGATGGCACAATGCCTTCCAAGCAACTACAGGCCGAGGAACGCCTACCCTTCACAAATTAATACAATCCTAACAAAAAGAGCAGAGTTACCAGGAGCTCCGAATGGAGCAATCAGTAACTTTGATCGGACCTAAACTCACCAAAGAAACTAAAAAAATGTATAACACACTCCAAAGTCAAGTTACCCTCTATCCAACTAGCAAAGGACTAGAATATCTATCAATGATTGCAAAAACTATTCTTTAAAACATAACATAACTATACACATTACAGTAAGCATTTTTTTCTAAATTCCTTGATTTTTACATGTAACAATTTGCAATTAAATTATCAAATACATAATATTAACATATATAAAATGTATTTAGATAATGTATTTACAAAATGTTACATACAAAGTAAGTAAAGCAAAAATTAAAACAGTTTCCCCACCCATAAAATTTTTTGTAAATACTTACATTTCTGTTGCAGCTTCAAACGTAATCCAATTCCAAGCAATCCATACGACACCATTGCAAAAACCCATACAATCCATGTAAGCCCAAAAAAAAATGCAAAAATACAAGAAAATCCATAGCGACTCCTCTCCAATATAATAGACACGATATACGATAGAAAACCCGAAAATAGTAATGTTGAAAAAAAAACGCTCCTGGAAAACTTGAAAACGAAAATATTTGTGTGCAAAAATAAGAGTATATAATACTCGTCACACAACTCTGATCGACAAAGAAGGAACTCCTCAAAAACAGTAAAACGCGACGATAACCTGGAAAAAATAAAATACATACCCACCCACACAAAAACACCCATACATATATAAAAACACATATTTATACACCAAACATATTATCTTAGTAACATTTAAACATATTACCTCACGTCACACACCTACAACTAAAACGCGGTAAAAATCAAATATCGTACACTCTACCTAACACCGAACACACAATCTTCTCTTAATAACCCTATCTACATAAACCTAAACACACCACACATACACTAACAATAACTTCATTAACTTCTAAAATACAATTAAAACAAACTTACCCTCTCTAACGCGAAGCAGCATCCAACCGCGATCTGTTGAAGCACCAAATAAGCCTAAGTAACATTACGCGGTTAAAAAGTAGTCCCTGTATACAGCAAAATCCTCTTTAATTTCTATATTCCAACACTTTGGTGTCGATTCCGATCCGGTAAAATGCGCTCCGAATGGTCGTACGGAGAGTTTTTTCCCCGTACGAATCGTATCCGTAGACGTCCCATACGTACGATGAAGTACGATCCGTACTAGGTGCCGAACTCCGTACGAGTCGTACAGGACTCCGTACGACTCAAATCTCCATACGAATCTCACTCGGAACCCGCTGTACGCGACATCGCGGCACGTTTTTACGACCCAGCAAGTACGATTCGTGTCGGGTACGCGCCGTACGACCCTTTTCCTACGGGAGCCGAAAACAGTCGTAAACGCAGAGTTCGCGCCGAAACAGGTACGGAACGCCCCCCCCCCCGGGTACGGCATGTACCCCTCATGATCGCAGGGGTACGCGGCGTACCCCTGTGGTCATGCGGGGTACGTGCCGTACACCCAGCGTACATGGGGTACGCACCGTACCCCATGTACAGTGGGTGTACGGCACGTACCCCATGTACGCTGGGTGTACGGCATGTACCCCGCATGACCACAGGGGTACGCCGCGTACCCCTGCGATCATGGGGGGTACGTGCCGTACGGTGTGTAGGTGATCGTGCGCTTTTCCGTACGAATCGACGTGTACCGTACGAATCGCGTACGGGTCGGCCGATCGGGATCGGAATCGTCCGGTCGTACGGCGTCTGTACGAGTCGTACGGAAACGGCTCCGGATACGATTCGTACGCCGGATTATTTTACCGGATCGGAATCGACCCCTTTAAAAAAATACACTGAGTATTATATTAAGTGTAAATAATTATTTAAATTGTAGAAAATTATTTCTTAAATATTCATTACTTTCAAATAATTATTCAACTGTTATGTGATACTTAAAATAATATTTTATGATTTATATATACATTTTGAAAATAATCTATATGTTAAACAAATTTGCATATATAACTTTGTTACAAATAATTTGTTTATAAAAATAGCAAATATTAGTTTAAACATTATGTATGTATATAAAAATGTATTTCTGTGTTTATCTATGTAAAAATTAATATTATAAATATGTTCAATATTCATATTATTAATTTAAAAAAAATATATGATTACTTTGTAAGAAACAAAAATGTTACTGTTACAAAAGAAATGTACATATTTATGAATGACAATATATTCAATGTCTATGTGAATAAAATAATTGTTATTAAATGAAAAGTACATATTACCAATTTGTTTCTTTAACTATTTAAATTACAATATATGTGAATAAACATAAAATTATGTTAATATCATTTATGTGTTAAAAACATATATATGCACTTCATATATTTTTTGGGATAATAAAAACTGTTTAGTTACAATTTTCAATTGAAATAAAAAATACATCTCTACTTACAATTTATTTTTTATATGTTAATAAACTGTTTTTCATTCATTGCATTTAACCCTGTGTATGTTTCCTTCTTTATTATTCTATATAAATATTAATTACATATGAAATATTCTATATAAAAATGCATTATAAATTTTAATAATTTTAAAAATGTATTAATCTTTTAAGTACTACAATAACAATAATTATAATGAATACAAAATATTTCTATGTAATGTGAACACTTTATTATAGTATCCTACCAATAATAATGATTTCTATAAAAAATGTCTTCTTATTTCTAAGCATGGGTGTAAAATCCGTTCCGATCGCGGATTTTTCGGATTTTCGGCAAATTCGCAATCCGCGAACTTTCGCGAATTTGTCGAAAATCCGTGAATCCGCTCGCGGCGGATTTTTTGCTTGGTTGCGGCGCGCGGCGTGGTGCACGGCGTTCACTTTCCGTCATTTAGCGTTTGCCGAGTTGTTTTTCTTTGCGAGTGCCGCTCAATTTTGGATCTTGCTGCGTGATCCCGCGGGTGTTTGGTGCCCGCGAATACGTAATCGCGGCTTGCCACCTTGCACAGCACACCTCGCGAGAGTTCGCAATTGCGAACACGTAGTTGCGGCGGAAAGGAACAATCTCGCACTCGCGAAATAGAGATTTTGCAATTCTGCACAAGAAAATCACCAGCAAACAGGATAAACCTTCAGAAAATTATGATTTTTATCAGAATCACTGCTCAGGTTGACATTTGCATGGCCTTTTTTTTTGCAAGGAGTCCATTTTTGGGGGGGGGGGGGAGGAAGTGCCCCACAGTCTCCAACTTCCTGTTCCTGTCCAGCAGGCTCCTCCCAGTGCTTTGTCCATCTCCTGGTCACTTTCATTTGGATCTGGAGCTGGAAGGATTACTTTTTGTGGGTGCTGCTGGATATTTGGATTTGAGGCCTTTTTGACTGTCTTTGGATCACTTTTGGATTAGAAATCAACTTTCACAAGTAAGTTTGTTTGGGGCATTACAGTTGCTGCAAGTACAATTTTGGAACTTTTTCAGAACATTAAATAAATTATATTGTGGGTAGCCACAGTATCCAGTAGGACCAGGGTTGGTTAGGGGTGCATGATACAACTGTTTTGTTGAATTTAAACACCATTGAGGCCATGGATGGGCTGGGATTGTGCTGATTTTATTGTTTTTTGTCGTTTTTTGGGGGCTGCTGGTGTGGCCTTTTGCCCAGGGGTGGTGGTGCATGGACTGAGTGTGCCTGTGGTGTGGTCTCACTCTCTTTAATGTAAACATCATGGATGGCATTGGATTGTGGTGATTTCTGGCTGTTTTTCTGTTTTTTGGGGGTGTACTGTTGATGTGGACTGGCCATGTGGGTGGTGGTGGTGGCCATCTTGAGTGCTGCTGGCTGGTACAGGCAACATGTGCTTGGGGTGTAAGGGGCCATTTTGAGGAGAGGCAGTGTCTGAGGCCTGCACTTATTTTGCCTACTTTTCATCCATTATGCCCAGGGGTAGTGAGTGTTGCATGGGCCTAGTGTTTCTGAGGGGTGTCTTCTTGAATTTAAACACCATTGAGGCCATGGATGGGCTGGGATTGTGCTGATTTTATTGTTTTTTGTCTTTTTTTTTGGGGCTGCTGGTGGGGCCCTTTGCCCAGGGGTAGTGGTGCATGGACTGAGTGTGCCTGTAGTGTGGTCTCACTCTCTTTAATGTAAACATCCTGGATGGCATTGGATTGTGGTGATTTTTGGCTGTTTTTCTGTGTTTTTTGGGGTGTACTGTTGATGTGGACTGGCCATGTGGGTGGTGGTGGTGGCCATCTTGAGTGCTGGCTGGTACAGGCAACATGTGCTTGGGGTGTAAGGGGCCATTTTGAGGAGAGGCAGTGTCTGAGGCCTGCACTTATTTTGCCTACTTTTCATCCATTATGCCCAGGGGTAGTGAGTGTTGCATGGGCCTAGTGTTTCTGAGGGGTGTCTTCTTGAATTTAAACACCATTGAGGCCATGGATGGGCTGGGATTGTGCTGATTTTATTGTTTTTTGTCGTTTTTTGGGGGCTGCTGGTGTGGCCTTTTGCCCAGGGGTGGTGGTGCATGGACTGAGTGTGCCTGTGGTGTGGTCTCACTCTCTTTAATGTAAACATCATGGATGGCATTGGATTGTGGTGATTTCTGGCTGTTTTTCTGTTTTTTGGGGGTGTACTGTTGATGTGGACTAGCCATGTGGGTGGTGGTGGTGGCCATCTTGAGTGCTGCTGGCTGGTACAGGCAACATGTGCTTGGGGTGTAAGGGGCCATTTTGAGGAGAGGCAGTGTCTGAGGCCTGCACTTATTTTGCCTACTTTTCATCCATTATGCCCAGGGGTAGTGAGTGTTGCATGGGCCTAGTGTTTCTGAGGGGTGTCTTCTTGAATTTAAACACCATTGAGGCCATGGATGGGCTGGGATTGTGCTGATTTTATTGTTTTTTGTCGTTTTTTGGGGGCTGCTGGTGTGGCCTTTTGCCCAGGGGTGGTGGTGCATGGACTGAGTGTGCCTGTGGTGTGGTCTCACTCTCTTTAATGTAAACATCATGGATGGCATTGGATTGTGGTGATTTCTGGCTGTTTTTCTGTTTTTTGGGGGTGTACTGTTGATGTGGACTGGCCATGTGGGTGGTGGTGGTGGCCATCTTGAGTGCTGCTGGCTGGTACAGGCAACATGTGCTTGGGGTGTAAGGGGCCATTTTGAGGAGAGGCAGTGTCTGAGGCCTGCACTTATTTTGCCTACTTTTCATCCATTATGCCCAGGGGTAGTGAGTGTTGCATGGGCCTAGTGTTTTTGAGGGGTGTCTTCTTGAATTTAAACACCATTGAGGCCATGGATGGGCTGGGATTGTGCTGATTTTATTGTTTTTTGTCGTTTTTTTGGGGCTGCTGGTGGGGCCCTTTGCCCAGGGGTAGTGGTGCATGGACTGAGTGTGCCTGTAGTGTGGTCTCACTCTCTTTAATGTAAACATCCTGGATGGCATTGGATTGTGGTGATTTTTGGCTGTTTTTCTGTGTTTTTTGGGGTGTACTGTTGATGTGGACTGGCCATGTGGGTGGTGGTGGTGGCCATCTTGAGTGCTGGCTGGTACAGGCAACATGTGCTTGGGGTGTAAGGGGCCATTTTGAGGAGAGGCAGTGTCTGAGGCCTGCACTTATTTTGCCTACTTTTCATCCATTATGCCCAGGGGTAGTGAGTGTTGCATGGGCCTAGTGTTTCTGAGGGGTGTCTTCTTGAATTTAAACACCATTGAGGCCATGGATGGGCTGGGATTGTGCTGATTTTATTGTTTTTTGTCGTTTTTTGGGGGCTGCTGGTGTGGCCTTTTGCCCAGGGGTGGTGGTGCCTGGACTGAGTGTGCCTGTGGTGTGGTCTCACTCTCTTTAATGTAAACATCCTGGATGGCATTGGATTGTGGTGATTTTTGGCTGTTTTTCTGTGTTTTTTGGGGTGTACTGTTGATGTGGACTGGCCATGTGGGTGGTGGTGGTGGCCATCTTGAGTGCTGGCTGGTACAGGCAACATGTGCTTGGGGTGTAAGGGGCCATTTTGAGGAGAGGCAGTGTCTGAGGCCTGCACTTATTTTGCCTACTTTTCATCCATTATGCCCAGGGGTAGTGAGTGTTGCATGGGCCTAGTGTTTCTGAGGGGTGTCTTCTTGAATTTAAACACCATTGAGGCCATGGATGGGCTGGGATTGTGCTGATTTTATTGTTTTTTGTCGTTTTTTTGGGGCTGCTGGTGGGGCCCTTTGCCCAGGGGTAGTGGTGCATGGACTGAGTGTGCCTGTAGTGTGGTCTCACTCTCTTTAATGTAAACATCATGGATGGCATTGGATTGTGGTGATTTCTGGCTGTTTTTCTGTGTTTTTTGGGGTGTACTGTTGATGTGGACTGGACATGTGGGTGGTGGTGGTGGTGGCCATCTTGAGTGCTGCTGGCTGGTACAGGCAACATGTGCTTGGGGTGTAAGGGGCCATTTTGAGGAGAGGCAGTGTTTGAGGCCTGCACTTATTTTGCCTACTTTTCATCCATTATGCCCAGGGGTAGTGAGTGTTGCATACTTGCATGTCCCTAGTCTTTCTGTGGGGTGTCTTCAATGTAAACATCATGGATGGCATGGGATTGTGCTCATTTTTCTGTGTTTTGTCGATTTTTTGGGGTGTATAACTGAACTGATGTTCCTCTGTCTTCCATTGCTTTTAGGTGCACAAGACTCAAGAGAACCACCAGTGCCAGGAATAAGTCCTGCAGCGGTGTGTGTGTGCAGCATAACGCCACGCGACGTCACGTCTGGACACAGACAACTCTGCAACTCGTGCAACTGCTGCCTGCTGTTCTGACCTGCTCTGAAGAAGATGGCCCCAAAAAAAGTAACCCGTAGCTCCTCTAGCAAGAAAGGTGCCAGTAAGGAGCAGAAGAAGCAAGTTACCAAGGAGACTGGTGTGCCGCCCGCCCCTTTTTTTGGTGGTAAAAAAAAAAGTATGCCTGCAGCAGCAGCGGGATCTGCTGGGGACCAAGCTGGCAGCAGCACCCCCGCTCCATTGGGCTCAGTGCCACCACCACCACCACGCCAACTTAAGTCCAAGCCATTGAGTGCTGCAGAGGCAGCCAGTATAGTTGTTCAATCACCATCGACCAGTGATGTTGGCTCATCGCAAGAAAGCAGCAGCAATGTCCCTCAATCAACACAGGTTGTTGTAGCTCATCTGACGAGTGTTGAACAACCACAGCCGCAACAACAATCACATGTGCAAGTACAAGCCCAAGTACATGTGGAAGGAGAGGCAGCGCAAGGAGATGCGCAAGCAGAGGTGCATGGAGGGTCACAAGTGCCCACAATAGTTGTCCCTCCCGAAGTAGGGGCACATCAGGAAATCGACAATCAAGGCGAGGTATCATTTGAGGAAGCCACTCCTCCTGATGATCCTTCATTGTCTTCCACACCCCTAGCAAGGAAGAGATCAAGGGTGGTGTCTACATCTTCTTCAAGCACACCTCCTTCTGATGATACGGATCAAACTTGGGAACCAGCACCAGTGCCGTCTGAGAGTGAGGCACACCATGATCCGACAAAGGTAGTTAAGCGTAAAAGGAAGCTCGTCCAAAGTCTCAGAGTTATGGAGTGTGATGAGGCTCAACAAGAAGTGGCGGATACTGCTGCTGATGAAGACTCTGCCAACGACGACCCAGTCATCATAAAGGTCACTGCAGCCCCAGCGGGCATGCAGCAAACAGACATTTTGACCTCTAGCCCGAAGAGCTGCTGAGCGTGATGATGATGATGTTGTCGATGAGGAGGCAGTGGAAACACCACAATCATTGGAGTTAAGTAGTACACCAACTCGTCCCGCTTCCATATTTCTTTCTGGCAAGAAGAGACCTCCATCCACCTCGACCTTAATTAGTGGCGGTGAATGTGCACAACGTACAAAAGTTGGGCAATCCAGATCCTCCACTTCATCTGGCATTAGCTTCATGACCACCACCACCAGTATCGCCGCCTCCTCCAGGTCCCACAGACACTTCAAGTCCCCAGTTTGGGACTTCTTTACTGTTTGTCAAAAAAATCCAAAGTTTGCCATTTGTACCCTTTGTAAGCTTGCAGTTAGTCGTGGTAAGCCAGGTACCAACTATGGTACCGGAGGCCAGAGAGGTCATCTTAGGAGACAGCACACTGTCCAATGGTTTGCGCACCTAGATGCGATCAAGAAAGGCCGAATTCAAGGAAACGTTGATGTTGCATCTGATGATGACGAGGAGGAAGAAGACGTGTCAAACACTTCCCTTACACCCAGTACCCCTGTCAGCAGCACACCCAATGTGAGGCACACTAAGAGTGTTGGAGCGAGTGAGACACCAACGCACAAAAGTTCACCAGCGAGCAAAATTGGGTCAACGAAGTCATTATCAGCCCGTAAATGCTTGGTCCAGGGCAACATTAGAACAATGCTTACTTCAGACGTGCCATATGAACGCAACCACCCACTGACGCGTCTGTATAACACTAAGCTGGCTAAAATGCTAGCTGTGGACCTTCTCCCTTTTTCTTTTGTAGAAGCGGTAGGTTTTCTAGAATTAGTGGCAACGCTCTGCCCTAAATGGAAGGTTCCTAGCCGGTTCTATTTTGCCAGAGTTGCGGTCCCAGCACTACATGAAGATGTGCTGGAGGCGATTGGGGCAGCTTTGCAGAAGAGTGCTGTTCACACAATACATCTGACAACAGACATGTGGACCAGTGGCGCAGGCGCTGATTACATGTGCATCACTGCACACTGGGTCTCTTTTTCAGGTGTTAAAGCAAAGCTAAACGCAGGTGTTGACCCGGACAAAGTTTTCAAAGCTGCTCGGAAACATGCAACACTAGCCATGTTTGGCTTGGAGAAAAGTCACACATCCCAAAACATTTTGGACGAGTTTGACAAAAAGGTCTTGAAAATGCTATCTCCAATAAAACGCAAGATTGGTTATGTTTCCACGGATAATGGCGCCAATATAGTTAAGGCCATGTCGCTGGGTGACTATGTTAGAGTGCCGTGTTTGGCGCACTGTATCAACCTGGTAGTTCAAAAATTCTTGAGTGATAGAGACAGTGCAGCGTTCGCGGTAATGGCCACCTGCCGCAAAATGTGCAACCATTTCAGCCATTCTTTTAAGGCACGGAAGCATCTGAGGAGGCTGCTACTTCAAAGTCGAATACCAGTGAAAGCACTCATCCAGGAGGTGGCAACACGTTGGAACTCAACCTTCTACATGCTTGAGCGCCTGTATGAGCAGTATACGGTACTCGATCACTATTTCTTAAGAGAGGGTACAACTCAGAAGGAGGACCTGCGGATGGCTGCGGCGCAATGGGACATAGTTAAAAGCCTGACAGACATGCTTCGTCCTTTTGAGTTCTTCACGCGTGCAGTCAGCCAGGAGGACTGTAATTTGGGAAAAGCTATCCCATTGTTGTGCATGCTGGAGCACCAACTGATGGCGGTGTCTTCTGAGTTTCAAAAAGACCATTTTATTTTGTCTGAGAAATTATTAGAGCGCCTACGTGGTGATGAACGTCTTCAAAAGATCAAGTCAGATCAGCATTACATTTGTGCTACTATTCTGGATCCACGCTACAAAAAGGCGCTGGCAGGCGAAGCATTCTTTCCTTTTGCTGATGCAGATGTTCAAAAGTACAAACATTGGTTAGCCTGGTCAGCCAAGAGGTTTGAAAAAGAACGGCAGGTTATTGAAGGAGAAGACAGTACATCAGCATCAGCAGGCCATCCCCAGTCACAAGAATCCACTTCTGCACCTGTGGCTGGGGCACAAGTGACCTCTCAGCCGTTAAAGACACCGGCAACTGGATCATCTGCACCACACACAACACTAACAGTGGCTGCTGAGGAGGATTGGCTAAGTTTGCTTGGGTATGGTTCTCGAAAAAATGTCAAAGGCACAGCAAAAAGTAAGCAAAGTGGAGGAACCGTTGATGACCTTGAGTCGATGGTGCAGGACTATATGAATGACTCAACAGAGGTCTTTCTTAATGATGAGCCATTGCAGTATTGGCATGGCAAAAAACAATTGTGGCCACAGCTCTCCAACCTGGCTATAAACTATTTGTCTTGCCCACTCGCAAGTGTGTCTTCTGAACGTGTTTTCAGTGCTGCTAGTGGCATTGTAACTCCCAAACGGAGCCGCCTCTCGCCCAAAAATGTGGAGCGGCTGACAATGATCAAGATGAATCAACACCTCATACCACCAGATTACAAAGTACGAGAAAGCACGCCGCATGAAGACGAGGAGGACGGCAATGTAGATGAGGGGATTTGTTCTCTGTTCGGTGGCACTGACCTCATCCTGCCTGAATTCGCAGAGTATGATGACAAAATCTTCTTCTTATTCCCTGACACCGAGCCCTGAAAATGAGACAATGAATAAAGAACTTTCTTTTTCGTCATTATTCACTTTTATTCCTGTGTGTCTCTCTTTCTTTGTTTTGCACAGTTAATTTAATTCAAACTTTAATCACCTAATCCCAAAAACAAGACCATCAGCAGAACTGTCTTCACTTGTTTGCTTATTGATTTGAAGGTGCCGCAGTCTACATTCCTCAGGTTCACAAGTTCTGAAGAACATGCTCCTCTATCCTCCTCCTCCAGACTGCGATTTCCCTCAAAGCAGAGTGCTGGATTACGCCCAATGAAGAAAGACTCAGCACTTGTGGGGGTGTTGTACTTCTTTGCGGGTGAGTTGACGGATTTGGGCCCATTGCTGTGAAGCTCTAATAATGGACAAAAGTGTTTTGGACCAAATATGAGGTGGAAATTTCTTGCAGTTTTTGCTGACTTGCTTGCCTTTGAGGTGCTCTTTGGCGGGGTTCCGGGTGTTTGTGGGTGATTTTTGGTGTCTGGGAGCACTGCTGCGACAGTCTAATCTTGATTGCATTTTCTTTTCTTTTCAGGAAATCCGTGGTGGAAAACAGGAGTTATGATGATTGATGATGATGACCTAGCTGCACAGCGCCGCGTTTGGACCGAAGGCCGAGAGATATTGTAAGTATGAGATTTAGCATTTTCGCTGTTTGGGGGTGTTGTCGGGTGGTTTTTTGCAGGTGGGTTGGCGGGTCTTGCCTGGGGCATTCCTGGGAAGGCCTAATACCGGATAGAAGTGTTTTGGACAAAATCCTTAAGGAACAGCCTTTTTTTTGCTATTTCTTCTGACATCTTGTTCAATGTAGCGTTTTGGGGGGCTTCCTGCTGTTCGTGGGTGGGTTGCGGCCGGGGTCTCTGTCGAAGCACTGCTGCGACAGTCTAATCTTGATTGCATTTTCTTTTCAGGAAATCCGTGGTGGAAAACAGGAGTTATGATGATTGATGATGATGATGACCTAGCTGCACAGCGCCGCGTTTGGACCGAAGGCCGAGAGATATTGTAAGTATGAGATTTAGCATTTTCGCTGTTTGGGGGTGTTGTCGGGTGGTTTTTTGCAGGTGGGTTGGCGGGTCTTGCCTGGGGCATTCCTGGGAAGGCCTAATACCGGATAGAAGTGTTTTGGACAAAATCCTTAAGGAACAGCCTTTTTTTTGCTATTTCTTCTGACATCTTGTTCAATGTAGCGTTTTGGGGGGCTTCCTGCTGTTCGTGGGTGGGTTGCGGCCGGGGTCTCTGTCGAAGCACTGCTGCGACAGTCTAATCTTGATTGCATTTGCTTTTCAGGAAATCCGTGGTGGAAAACAGGAGTTATGATGATTGATGATGACCTAGCTGCACAGCGCCGCGTTTGGACCGAAGGCCGAGAGATATTGTAAGTATGAGATTTAGCTTTTTCGCTGTTTGGGGGTGTTGTCGGGTGGTTTTTTGCAGGTGGGTTGGCGGGTCTTGCCTGGGGCATTCCTGGGAAGGCCTAATACCGGATAGAAGTGTTTTGGACAAAATCCATAAGGAAACACCAGTTTTGGCACTTTTTGTAAGTTAGGGTTCTTTAGGGTTCGCCCTAGCAGCAGGATTGCATGTGTTTCGGGGGGTTCTATTGCAACGCAGTTCTGGGGTTTTAGAGCACTGTTGGAGCGATGCTGGCTATGGATACTTTTGCTTGCTTGCAAGTGGTTTGAATACAATCCACGGTCTGTATTTGGGCCTACTGTTACTTTCAAAGTACGTTTTGTCACCATTTTTCTGCTAGGCATCGTTTTTGGAGATCTGATTGGGGGTCTTCTACATTTTTGCGACTGGCTTTAGTAAGGGTCTTGGTGGGAGCATTGCTGGGAAGGTCAAATTTTGTTCTAAAACACAGTTTACAGTACACCTACCTTGAGGGGAAAGATCCGCTATAATATTTTGGCCATACTTATTTATCCTTAAAAAGGTGACTCAGACAGAGCACGCAATTTCAAAAATATTGTACTGTCTATTAGGGAAATCAAAGTGTCACTTTTTGCACCACACAGCGTACATACCTTTCATTTATTTATCAGTGGTATTGTAATATCACTTCCTGTTTTCCGTTCAATAATTACAGGCCGGGTTTCAGTCAACATCCGCCAGGCAGGCAGTGGACAGGGTATCTTCTGTCAGTGGTCACCAACATTGATGGACGAAGCGTCAGCTGGAATGGAGGAGTGCCGCCAATAAGAGGAATTGTTTGCTGCATGCAACTTACTTACCAAATTCAACAGGACAACTCTAACAACATACGCAATACAGATACAGTATCCATTGTTTTATTCTATGAGTGTGACTGCATGTGCTTAGCTTTAGTTTGTACCCAAAGATTCTCTTTATCTTCAATTATTGTTTGTCCATGCTGTGCTTTTTTTTTCTTCTCTCAACAAAACCTACCCAAAAAGAAACCCCCATTCCCATCCATTTTCCAAACCCTAACCCTCTTCCCCCGGGCTGTGTTGTTTTGCTTGATGTCTGACTAAAATGACATCAATAATTCCACACACTTGCTGGGGAGGATAAGGTCATAGCAACAGGCTGGTGAAGGAATACGAGGATATCTTCTAGACTTACTCAGCTTCTTTACTATATCTTCTAGTAGTAGGAGCCAATGTCAAATAAATTCAACGCAAGTACTAATTATACTTGCAAGCAAATACTTTACCATTTGTTAGGCTACATTATGGCACTGTTCTAGTGTACTGTCACCTGCTATATTCTCGATGGTACCGTAACCGTTGTAATGCTACAGTAAGGACAAACCAGGTTTCGTTTTCTTTTTTTCCATAGGCATGCAACTGCCACTGTGTCACACCAGTAGTACCACCGCAATGAGGAAATTTCACCCGCCCAGGATTGCCAACGTTAATCCCCATTTCACGTGGAGCCAGCCCTGGGCCTAGCCCTAATTTCTAACACAAATTACAGGTAAGATAAGCGTTTGGTGGGAGGTAGTATAATGGAGTATTATTTAGGACTAGACGAGAGATTGGCGGTAGTACTAGTAAAGTCCTATGACTGTTCAGGAAAACAAACTTACTGTTACACCCCCGTCCCCCACCCACCAGACTGAAAAGCAGTAAAAAACAGGTATGGTCAGATAAAGTTTAAAAATTTATATTTATGTAGCCCTAACAAAATAATCTCCCTCAAGACCCACCCTAACCCCAACGATTGTCTTTGAAAAGTCCCAAAACGATCCCAACTCCCAAATCCCACCCCCCAAAAGTCTATAAAAAAAGGGCAAGGGACACTCCACTACTGGAGGGTGCTGGACCTGGTGAATTTTGCGGCATGGGCATCATACTCCTTGCGGAGGGTGGCAAGCTCGAAGCGGAGGCCCTCTACCAAGTTCTTATAGTTCTGGACCTCCTGCTCCAGGTAGGACATTCGGACTCCTAGGCGGCGTTGGCGTGCCTTGCAGCTCCTGTGGGGGGCAGCTGGTCTTTCTGTTGCTTGGCGGTGGCAGTTGTCTTTGTTAGCCCGGCTCGGTCCCGCTGGAGCACTGCGCATGCTGGCGTCCCGTGGGGTCACGGAGGAGGATGCAGCGGTCCCAGTCGAGGATGTTGCTGTTGCACCGGTCGACTGCGTGTCCTCCTCCTCCTCCAGGGCCACCAGCCGCCGATATTCGGCGACAGTGGCATCCAGCCTCCGTTGCCGGGCCATTCGCGCCTGCTCCCTCCGTGATGTTGATTTGGAAGGAGCAACTATATGAAGAAAGAAAGACATAGTCTGTAACCAATGCTCCTTGGCATTAATAACACAAAGTGATTGAGCCGAAAGTTGGGTCACAGTACAAGTAGCAAATTGAAAGCACAGTACATAACTATTGAGGACAGTATCTATGTAATCTCCCACTTCTGCATCCTTGCTCTAACATTAGGGGTAGTTTAATGAACAAATTCTACGACCACTATGGACTTCCATTACAGTCGACTATGACAGTACACCAGTCTTATTCTTCTTCTTCTCTCTTGTTTAGGAAAATTGGTACGTTATCTTATGCAAGCCGGCAGAATGGCAGCACAGTGAACTTGCACCCGAGAAAAACAGTTGCACACCATGATGAGTGAGACAGACTTGCGTTACTGTACCCGTCCAGTACATGCGGGTGGTGAAGCTATTACTTTTCTATTACGGGTGGCACTGAGAATACTCTGTTACAAGGGCTACTGCTTAATTAATTTACCTTTCACCCTACAGTGCAAATGAGTACTAGAAAAGGAAAATGAAGAAGCTAAATAATTTGATTATCTATCACTTCACATGGGACGTATTTGATGACATATGGGATGACTTTAGGTGCTTTGCTTAATATTGAGTGAACAGTGATACACCCACACATGAATGACGCTCTACAACTAAACTAAAGTTATTAAGAGAGGTACGGAGTGTCCACCGTAATAACCAGATATATGCTGTGCTTGCAGTTGCAATACAAAGTACTGCTACTATTCATGGTAGTATTGGACACATTTACAATTTCTTTTTCTTGCCTTCCCTACACTGGAACGGACGTGCGGTTGCGGTGGTACATGCTCTTCAAGGTAACACTTAGTTCATCCAGCGACCATCTACTCTCTATAGATACACATGTGCTATCTAAGAGTCAGAGAATACCATGCTCCAGGCATCCATTCATTCAAAGTATACGCACACATACAGTTTCTGTTTCACCCACCCAGGCTGATGTCCTTCCACCCATCCTTGCTTCATCATTGACCCAGCCATGCACCATACCATATTCTTTCCTTCCCAGCTACCTCGGGGGCCAAGCAAACACATATCGTTCTTCTTTGCCAGCCATCATACAATTTCGCGTCCCACTTACTTACACCCTTCTTTCGCTTTTCGTTCATCCCATCCATCACGTTCGTCTAAGAACTTATTGGGATTCTTCTCACCAAAAACTTCACAGCTAAATCGAAGTACATTTCGAGGAGGCTACTACCTGGTTGATTTGTAATACACCCGTGCAGAAAGCACACTATGCAGTCTTCAATCTCAATAAGTAAGGAATATATAGCTTACCTGTTCCCGCCACCACCGTGCGAACCCCCACAGGACCGTCCGCCGGCTCTTGCACCGCCTCCTCCCCAGAGTCCTCCGAGTCCTCCTCGCCCAACACCGCCACCTCCGCGCTGGCCCCGTCACCAGATGTTACACCTACAAAGTACATTTAAGAATGTTAGAATACACCACTCACTACTATATAATATTTGGTCTAGGAGAAATGTTAAAAAAACAGAATACAATGTAATAATTTGTGACTGTCTACTCTAAAGTAAAAATGTCCCTTTTTCCAGGGAAGGCTGTAGTCTTGCTGCACTTTTATGCACAACTGATGAATGCTTGCTTTTTAGTTTTAACACGCACCACTTTTTCTCCTAACAGACAGAAGCTTGACTCCTAAGAACACGACCAGGATCAAGTTCAAACCAGGTGAGAGCTCGGCTCGACCACAAGAAATGTGTCCAATTAATCGTCAGCACTAAGCACTTTTCCGTTTTCAGTTAAATAGTTTTATGACAAAGTAGATTTTAATAAATGTGTTTACTTTTAATAAAGCTTTTAAACTTAAATAGACTCTGTGGTTTTTGGTCCTCCAGACTAGAGTGGATGAGCTAAAGGTTTTGGAATTTTTGCAAGCATGAGTGCCTCTGACACTTCTTGACTGTGCTGTGACTCCGTACTCTCTTGTCCTGCGTACGATAATCTAGAGATCATTGGGGATCAATCATCGGTGACTTCGGGAGCTGAATGACTCTGCCACACTATCTAGTCAGTAAGGAGACAGTGCATAGAGCTATTGCTGAATAGAATGGGAGTCCAATGGAATTGCCAAATGTCCAATCTTAGTTAGCTACACAGACAGACTAATAAGAATAATCTACTAATACCACAGGGAGTCATATTCGAGCCAGGATAAGAATTTATATCCAGTCTACAAGAAGATCAAAGACGATTTAGAAAAAATCGAATGAGGAACGCTAGGAAAAAATAGGTACTCTTTATTACAATTAAAACTTACTGGGGCCAGCAAAGGAGCCCTCGCCTGCCCGATCCTGGCCTGCATCCTGAACAGCACCCTCCTCCTCCTGTGTCCTCTTGCCCTTGGGGGGAGCTGATGTACAACATGAAAGAAAGAAAGACCAGAAAACATGGATGAGATTTGTCAACCAAATCAACCATTTCAAAAGAACAATAACAACATTTTTTGGAGAAATAGCAAATAGATAGACAACTATTCCACGGGATCTATCTCATGTGGTATACTACGTTATTCGTATTGCCTGATTTGCGGACCGTTGACTTAGAAAGTTCCTATGTAACTCAATAAACAGACTGCTAAAGAGGTTTGCCTAGGCCTGGCACTGCAGGCAGCAGTCCGCAGCACGCGAAGTGACAGACAAAGTCCATCCTGCTTGCAGATCAGTGAATACTCAAACTATCAATCCACCCACCACCACCACTATTTCTTCTTATAGCCATGTGTCTAAAGGAAGGACTGGACTTCAGTCTGTTGGGGCTGATTTAGAAGTCCCTTGCGGCTCATTTTCCTCCATTGTTGCGTGACTTTTGTGACGCAGCGGCAGAACAAAAGACTCGCCATGGTGTTGGTGCGGCGTATATATTAAAAAAAAAAATATGGGCGATGCATCACGTTGTAAAGCCCTGCGCCATCAGGGGGCGTTCCGGCGCAAGGGAGGGCGTACCTGCGCAGGGACGAATCCTAAAAGTGGCTGAGGGAAATCTACAAGATGTCAATCAGTCACTTTTAAGACAATGATGCATGAGTCAAACCCTGCGCGCTTGAAGCCGACGTACGGCTTGATGCAGCATTGGGGAGATAGGGTACCCCAGAGCATTGCTGGAGCTGCGCCATCGTTGGCACGCAACTCCAGCAATGCGCCGCCTTTACGGCACAGATGCGTAAGGCTTCTGTGACGTTTTGGGCCAATGGGTGGTGGTGGCATGGCACACAATTACTGCCGCATCCCTGCTACTTTGCAGGGATGCGCCGGTAATTGAAAATATGACCCTTAGTGTCTAGCATTACACAGTTCTTATCTTTACACTACACTCATACATAATTTCTCAGGCCAATGAAATGAACACAATTTACAAAACAAATAAGCATAGTAGCAAGCAAGGCTACTGAGAAGGAGAGCAGTGCACCTGAAATGCATAGAAGATTTTGAAATATAATTTACCTACAATGTAATCGGCAGCATTATTGCTCTTGGTAAAGAACAAAGATTTGCAAATAACAGAGCCGGATAAAACAGAGTAGTGATGAATAGCTACTACTACTCACCAAGCCCGGGGACCTCTACGCCGAGCGCGTCCAGCAAGTCCCGTTCCCGGTCCATGACATCGGTCCAGCGGTGGGTGGCCTGGTTATATGTGCGCCGGACCCCAGAGAGCTTATACATGGCCCGGCACACCTTCTCCCACCGCTTCCGGCGCTCCCGGATGCCATAGCCAGTTGCGATCTTGCCGCCTCCCAGGATCGTCTTGGGGAGGCGGCGCTGGACGTGGAAGATGAGCGCGGCCACCTCCTCCGCGCTGAAGATCTCCCGTGGCACCACTTGCTCCCCCATCAAACGCCCGCACGGGAGCCGGGCACGGGGTGCGGGACCCTTCCCCTTCTCAGGGTGCTTCCCGGCTCCCTTTACCATGGTCTGGGCAGAAATAAACTTAAATGATAAAGAAGAAATAGAATAGTGAAGAAGAAAAGAAAAGAGTTTAAAAAAGTAGTTTAAAAGTAACTAAAAGTAGCAGAAAACACAAAAATATACAGCTAGAAAAATAGAGGGATAGATAATAAGTAAAATAGATTAAATAAACTTCAAACAAGCAAAGGATGGCAGAGATTCAGAGAGGATACAGAAAGCATGCCCAGAACCATAGCAATGAATGAGAAACAAGATGGCCGCGCCCGTTCACGACCGCGTGGGTAAGTTCGCGCGAGATTTTCCTCGCGAGCACGCGCGAAATTGTACTAGCGAGCAGCACAGTTTGCGAGATTACACATAGCGGCCGGAAACGGAATTACGTCACGCAAACAAGATGGCCGCGCCCGTGTACGACCGCTAGGGTAACTTGGCAAACGTATAGCTACAAGCGCCTCGCGAACACGCGCAAAAGCACGCGAACATACACGTCGCAAAAAAAAATTAGTGTATTCGCAAGCATTCGCGGCTTCCGAAATCGATCTCGCACGGATTCGCGCCCCAAAAAACGCGCGAAATTGCAGAAAAAACGATTTTTGCTAAACTGAAAGCAATGAGCAGGTGCAAAAGTTCAAACTTAACATTTGTAACATTCACTGTAGTGCTTCCTGAGGGGCCCCTCCAGAGTTTGCAACTATTCTATGACCCAAACAGCAGGCTCATAGAATAGCTACAAGTAGACCATAAAGGTCCTGTGAAAAAAAATTTCACTGCAACAGAAAGCAATTTAGAGATAAGGAAGGAAGCAGGTGCCAGCCAGACTGGAACTTTCTAAATAACTGACACATTAATCAACCCCAAATTAATTCATGGCAGTTGAAGTAGGGGAGGTGTGCTTGCTTTTTTCACCCCCCATAAACTACAGTGATAAACAAACCTAATGGGTGGCAGTGAGGATGTACCAGAGGGTGGCATGGGTGTCCCAGAGGGTGGCAGTGGTGAAACAGAGGGTGCTGTGAACCTGTGAGATAAACCAGACGTAGAAACAACATAGTCGCGGCCGTTGCGTGCCGAAAAGTAAGGTCGCAATTGCGAAATTGTCCCAAAATCGGCGCGAACGCTCGCCAACACAAAAAACGGGAAAATCCGCAAATCCGCAAGAGTTCGCGTATCTTCGCGGATTGCGAATCCGTAAATCCGCAATTTCGCGTACGCGAGATCCGCTAGATCCGCCCATGCTTACTTATTTCCACTGCACCAATTATAAACTCACAAAACCATACTACACATTAAAACCATACAAATTACAATTCCCATTTCACCAATTGTAAACTCATGGAAGGTGCTGGACACTGAACCCATACTAATTACTATTCCCACTCCAGTGGGTGCAACAGTAGGGAAAGTAAATACTTCATATATTAATAAATAAATCAAAAAATAATATAAATATAATTTTTTTTACAAATGATTAACTATTTAATTTAACATAATAATTAATATATTAAAATTACTAATTAACTATCATTATTTCTATTACTTACCTATTAATACTAATTTACAACTAATTACCAAATATGTTTTTGATAATTATAAATTAATTTACAATTATTTTCTATTAAATACAATTAAATAAAAGATGTATGACGTTTGAACGCATACTTTTACAACGCATACCTTTACAACGAAACGTTAACAACGCAAATACCATTACACCGCATTTATTTACAACAAATGTTTTTACAAAGCAAATACCTTTACAACGCATAGCATTACAACGTAAGTATTCATAATTATATAATATTTTATTTAATGTAAATTATTAGAAAATAATTTAATTAAATGTATTTAAATTTAATTAATTTTATGTAAATCAAAATTTACCTTATTTTTACCCTGTACCCCTCTACCCAAAAACCCCAAACTGACCCTGAACCCTAAAAATACCCCTTTACCCACAAACTGAAAACTGACCCTGAACCCTAAAAATATCCCTTTACCCACAAACTGAAAACTGACCCTGAACCCTAAAAATACCCCTTTACCCACAAACTGAAAACTGGCCCTGAACACTAAAAATACCCCTTTACCCACAAACTGAAAACTGACCCTGAACCCTAAAAATACCCCTTTACCCACAAACTGAAAACTGACCCTGAACCCTAAAAATACCCCTTTACCCACAAACTGAAAACTGACCGTGAACCCTAAAAATACCCCTTTACCCACAAACTGAAAACTGACCCTGAACCCTAAAAATACCCCTTTACCCACAAACTGAAAACTGACCCTGAACCCTAAAAATACCCCTTTACCCACAAACTGAAAACTGACCCTGAACCCTAAAAATACCCCTTTACCCACAAACTGAAAACTGACCCTGAACACTAAAAATACCCCTTTACCCAAACACTGAAAACTGACCCTGAACACTAAATATACCCCTTAATCCACAAACTGAAAACTGACCCTGAACCCTAAAACTACCCCTTTACCCAAATACTGAAAACTTACCCAGAACACTAAAAATACCCCTTTACCCAAATACTGAAAACTGACCCTGAACCCTAAAAATACCCCTTTACCCACAAACTGAAAACTGACCCTGAACCCTAAAAATACCCCTTTAACCAACAATCCAAACCTATAACATTTTAAATATAATTATATACTTACCAACACTTAAGTTGTAATGGTATGCGTTGTAAAAATACCTGCATAGTAAAAACATTTGATCTAAATACATGCATTGCTATGGTATTTGCGTTGTAAAAGTTTCATTGTAAAGGTAGTGCATTGTAAACGTTGTGTGCTAAACGTTGTATACCTTAAATAAATATTATTATTTCATTATTTTATATTAAATTACTTCCCAGTCTATTCCCCTATAAACAGACAACCCACTACAGAAAAGTAAAAATGTAAAGTTACATAATTAGCAATTAATAAATTACATTAAATTATTTACCAATTATATTTTAAATAATCAACATTCATTTTTTAATTAACAATTAATGAAATATTACTACCAATTAATAAATTTACATATTTAATTGATTATAATTAAATTACTTCCAACCCTATTCCCCTATAAACTCACAACCCCCTACATGACATCAATTATTTAAATTAACATAATTAGCAATTAAACAATTAAATTAAATTAATTACCAATTAAATTTTATATAATGTAAATACATTATTTAATTAACAATTATTAAAATATTACTACCAATTAATAAATTTACCTTTTTAATTAATTATAATAAAATTACTTCCCACCCTATTCCCCTATAAACCCACAACCCGCTACATGACAAAAGTTTTATACATTTATATAATTAGCAATTCTTCAATTAAATTAAATTAATTACCAATTAAATTTTATATAATTAAAATATATGATTTAATTAACAATTATATATATATATCTACCAATTAATAAATTTACATATTTAATTATTTATAATTAAATTACTTCCCACCCTATTCCCCTATAAACCCACAACCCGCTACATGACATAAATTATTTAAATTTACATTATTAGCAATTATTCAATTAAATTAAAATAATTACCAATTAAATTTTATATAATTAAAATATTTTATATAATTAACAATTAATTAAATATTAATACCAATTAATAAATTTACATATTTAATTATTTATAATAAAATTACTTCCCACCCTATTCCCCTATAAATCCACAACCCGGTACATGACATAAATTATTTTAATGAGCATAATTAGCAATTAATGTATTAAATTAAATTAATTACCAATTAAATATCTTATATTAAAAAATAAATTTTTAATTAACAATTAATTAAAAATTAATACCAATTAATACATTTACATATTTAATTAATTATATTTAAATGACTTCCCACCCTATTCCCCTAAAAACCCACTACCCGCTCCTAGAAATTATTATAGTATTTGAATAATTTTTTTAAATTATTATTTATTTTAAAAATTATTTCAATATAAATAAATACAAAATTAACATATATTTTAACAATAAATGTAGTAATAAAACATTAAAACTGTACATTTAACTATTAGATATTATTTATATAGATATTAATAGTCGATATCATGACAGTCGATATGACTGTCGATAACACAACTTTCGATATTTTTAAACTACTAGAAAAATCGATATTTTTTTCTAACGATATTACTTACTCGATATTTTTTCAATCGATATTTTTTAACATACATAAAAATCGATAAAAAATACATCGATATTACTTACCTCGATATTAATGCCATCTCGATATTCTGGAGTCGATATTATGTCCATTCGAAATAAATGACTCGATATTTAGACTGCACACCCTCTTTTTCACAATTCTCTTTTGAGGGTTGAGATACTGAACTTCCAAAAACGATAAATCAATATCCGTGCCACAAGACGCTTCATTCGTCTAACTCCACAACGTGCAAATGCAGGAGCTTATCACGTCATTTAATCGCGTTCAAAACCGCCTCGAAATCGGCTACCTCTTGCAAGCGGTCGCAGCTCTCCACTTCTGCTACTGCTGGAAGGGCTGCTTTTCTGCCCTGCTCACTTGCTGCCTTGGTGCTCTTTTGCTAGAAGAATTGTCTTGATGTCCTCCTTCCCTGCTGGATGGGGAAATGAAGATTGGACCTGCTCCTTGAACCCAGGACAACCAAAGTGACTCCAATGTCTAGTTGGCTGGCCTTCTGTGTGAGCTACATGGATACAACAAGCCCCGTGACCCTGCAATGAACATGTCTGCTGCTGCTTGTGTGAGTCCTAGTCCCAAAGTGGTGCATCTCCAGGTCCTTGACTCTTGGGGTAGTGTTAAAGTAGTCTCCTCCTACCAAATTCGAAACGTGATATTCAGAAACATGTAAACAAAACTGCCCTGAGAAATGACAGGAGGCCGGGACCGACCTGCAGGCCATTCTGAAGAAGGTCCATCGCCGGTGGGATGGACTTCCCCCCAACTCCCACTAAGTTCTTCTCCTCAAAAACAAATCCTTTTTGGCTGGACCTCCTGGCAACTGTATTTGTCCTCATGAATTCCACTTTGACTGCAGCCTGCAGCCTCTTTATGCCAGAGGCTTCAAAAGTCAAAAGGCCTAAACCTTCACTGGGCTCCACCATAAACAGCACCCCATCAACAACAACCTCCTCTGCCTGAAAATCCAACTTCGCCTCCTTGGAGCTTTACCTGCATTTGTTGATGACGTTACTGATACCCCGACTAGTAAAGCCCTGTAATCCACTACTCAACCTCCGATACAGGCTCATGCCTTGTACCCAAAAACATCTTCAAGACTTTTTCCAAGTCCACTGAGGAACTGAGATTATGACCGATCACGGTCAGCCTTAACTTTTGATTTTGACTGGGTGTCACATGACCAGTGGTTAGTGCTCTTTTAGGCACTAGATTTCACTAGGTCCTACAGATGGATTGAAATCACTTTGTTATTATTGTAGTAAACTGTACTCTACTTTTCATAATTGTTGTGGAAAGTCTTGTACTGTCTTTCACTTTATTACTGTTGGTGTGCTGAATAAATACTTTATACCTTGCCACTATGTGAAGCTTCTAAGTGAAGAGTTAGTACCAAGCTACCAGAAGGTTAAGCACAGGTTAATTTAGTGACTTCTATTGTTCACCATGGCAAAGCTTGTAATTGTTGCCTGAGTGGGGTTTCCACCCCCACCCCCAACTGATAACCTAATTTCTTACAGGCCATCATTATAGGTTGGGTAGAATATAGTGAGGTATTTAGTACAGGTGGTAAATACCATTTCTCCAGGGTCAGGTCTTTACCTTGGGTGATAAATACCACCTATTCCAAGATTTTAACTTAAAAAAAAGCGTAACCCACAGATTCTTTTTTTTTTTAATTGACATTTACTGATGTCATACAAAAAGAATAGATAACATTTAATTATTCCTTTAGACAATACAGAGAGAACAAATTACCATATCCCTACAGTTGGTTAACAAATATATAAATAACATATATCCACAGAGATAGTTAAAATATTGCAGCGGCTCATTCAACTATACATATTCTAGAATGAGTAAACATTTGATTAAGATCTTAAAACTCTCCATTTAGCAAGTGGTGCCCAAATGTTTCTGCCGAGTTCCCTGGAATTTTTACCCTTTAGCTCATATAAGCAGGACTCTATATTGTGCATTCCCAGTAACCTAGCAATTCACATTTGAAAGGAGGGAGCGGTGGTATCCTTCAAGCCTGCAGAGATAAGAATACGAAGGACCGCCAATGACATAAAAACCAGAGCCTCTGCATCCCTACCTAACTTCAGTTTACTATCTGTGCCTAAAAGCATCAAGGTAGGGGATAGAATGATTCTACAATCTAGCAGCCCCTCCAAAAAATTTGTAATTTCCCTACGTATTTGAGTTAGCTTGTCACAGTGGTGGAACATGTGAAGTAAATCTGCAGGACCAGCATCACATCTAGGGCATTTATCATTCTCCCTCATACCCCAGGCGAACAACTTAGCCGGGGTGTGGTATAGATTGAACATCATTTTATAGTTATGCACCCGCAGATTCGAAGATCGAAATAGTCTCTTATTTAATATAAGGGCTAGATCTAGGTCAACATCTGGGTCCCCTAGCTTCACTGCCAGTGCTGATTCGGTTTTCTCCAGATCGTCTTGCAAACCTAGCATTAGCTGATTATACACTATTTTTATTTTCTTACCCCCCTTTCTTAAGTAGTCAATCATGGGCTTACAGGTTGTTATGGAGATCTTGGGTCTTAAGGCCGTCAAAGTTCGGACTAGCTGTCCAAACATGAACCAATGATTGGGTGGAATCCCATACCTGCGCTGTATCTCTACAAACCCAAGGATGTCTTCCCCCACCATAATGTCCCCTACAGTCCTTATTCCATGTTCTCTCCAGAACAGACAGTTCCTATCTGTACCTAGATGGGGAAAAAGGTTGGCGTTCCACAGATGGATATGTGCATTTATTTTAGGTATATTCAGCAGATTTTGGGTCGCTTTCCACGTTCCTCACACCCCGTCCAAGATCTTATATTGGGCCTTCTTATAATATCTACGAACTACTTCATGCAACAATAGGCCAATAGCCTTCCTCCCCAATAAAAGCTCAAAAATAGATGGGGGGTTCTGACTATCTCCCGGGGCAGCTACAGGACTAGGGTCCGATTGGAAAAGCAAGGTCATTTGTGTCAGAAGGCATGTCCAGTGATATGAACGAAGATTTGGCATGGCCAAGCCCCCCCTTTCATGTGGCAGCGACATAAAATTAGTGGAACGCCTAACCTTCCCGTACTGCCATATAAATCTATTAAAGAATGATTCCAGATTTTTAATTAATTTGTCCTCAAGCAATAATGGAATGGCCCGAAACAGATATAAAACTTTCGGGAACATTGTCATTTTAAGGACATTTACCCTCCCTATCAAGGAGAGGTGCAGGACATCTAATCTTTTCAATTCGGCTTCCATCGAACCCATAAGGGGCAGGTAATTATCTGTGATGATCTTGTCCACTGAAGCATTAACTCTTACCCCTAGGTAAACTGCTGAGTCTACGTATCTACTATCTGCTTTTCTGATGTTTTTGGTGCAGATTATTTGAGTCTTTCCCTCATTTAGCAGATATCCTGAATTGCTTCCAAAATCCTTAGCCAACTCGGTCAGAATGGGCATCGGTAGTAAAGACCGCCAGATCGTCGGCATATGCTAACAGTTTGTTTGTAAAACCATTAAGCACCACTGGGTTGATCTGAGGGCATCCCTGGATTTTTTGAATCAGGGGGTCTGTATATAGCGCGAAGAGGATCGGGGAACATGGGCATCCCTGGCGCGTCCCCCTTTTGATTACTATTTTCTCCAAGCTCTCTCCGATTACTGACACCCGGGCTATCGGATGTTTATACATTGCTCTTAGAGCTCTGATGACCTTAGATCCGAAGCCCCTACCTACAAGGATGCCCCAAAGGTAATCCCAGACCACGCGGTCAAAAGCTTTCTCCGCGTTGAGGAGGATAATGGCCATATCTCCCCCCGCAGCGCCATGGGCATCGAATAATGTAATAGCTGGACGAGTATGGTCCATGGTGCCTCACCCCGGCACAAACCCATGTTGCCACGGCGAGACGAGACCACCAATGATCTTCCCCAATCTTTTGGCCCAAACTTTAGAATACAGTTTTGTATCCGTATTGATGAGCGAAATTGGGCGGTATGAGCCTGGGTTCTCCTTCGGTTTGCCTTTCTTGTGGAAGATAATTATGTTGGATTCCTTCCAGGAATCGGGTATGTCCCCTGAACACAATATACCATTGAAGAGATCCAACAGTAATGGGGCAATCTCAGATTCAATGCTTTTATAGACCTCCAAGGGGATTCCGTCTGGGCCTGCTGCCTTACCGGCTGCTGGCTCCCGTAAGGCACCTATAATCTCTTTGATGGTCAGATCTCTGTCCAGCTCTTCTCTAGATTGTTCATCCAATGTTGGGCCTTTATCCCCTCTCTCCCCACTCTGCTGACTATGGCAGCCCTCTTCATCATACAGTGTGTGATAAAAGTTTTTAAAGACCTGTACAATTTCCTTGGGCTCTGTATGGTCTTTACCATCCTCCTGTATGCTGGATATTATATTCTTAGTTCTGTCCTGTCTAATACGGAGCACCAGAGCCTTGCCTGCCTGCTCTCCTGTTTCATATCGTTTTGCCATGGAAGACTGGTATTCGCCTATTGCCTTCTGAGTGACCATTTTCTGGAGCTCTGCTTTAATAATCGTCAGATTCCTTTGACTCTCCGCCCCCTCTACACCCCGTCCAATATCACTTATATGTTGTTCTTCCGCCTTCGCTAGTTCCCCCATAAGTCTGTCTAACTCTCTCCTATCTTCTTTCCTTATTGTCGCCGAGCAGCTTATGATTTCCCCCCTTAGAGCCGCCTTAAAGGATTCCCAAACGCCATTCCTTGATGTCCTGTATCGATTTGCATCAAAGAATTCCCCTGTCCACTTTTTGAGGTGTTCCATAAATCTTTGATCAGTTAATAAACTCCTTTCGAAGGTCCAGCTAGTATGTTTTTTCTCTATTTTTTCTAGTTTACAGGATATAATCAACGGATTATGATCTGAGATTACTCTAGGGAATTTCTTGATGCAAACTTTATTCAGTTCTGACGTTGAGATAAAAAAGTAGTCTAATTTAGAATACTTTTGAAAAGGGTTCGAGAAATAGGTGAAGCCGGGATTTTGTGGCTCCTTCTCCCCCCATACATCCTTTAACCCATGTGAGCTCATTAGGGCGGTCAACGCATGAAACACCCTTGGTTTACGTCCTGTGTACGTATGTAAGTTATGCCAATCAGTGGATATATTTAGATCACCACAGACTATCATGGGAGTGGGCCAGCCAGCTAATTCTCCTTCAAGGAAATCAAATACATCTGAATCATCGCAGTTTGGCCCATAAATTGTGCATATTGTATACCCCACACAGAGATCTGCTATTACCCATCTGCCCAGACTATCAATTTTGACCCGCTTTGCCCCGCCTAGAGATGATCTTACTAAAATTGCGACCCCCCTAATTGTTGACATCTGAGATGTACATGCTATCAGCTCAAAACCTCTTATACATAACAATTTCCGTTTTGCCCACGGCAGATGAGTCTCTTGGAGACATAGCACATCAATCCCATTGTATTTAGCAAAATGATCCAATCTTTGGCATTTCTTCCAATCATTCAGCCCACTCACATTGACTGTGCATATTCTAATGTTCAGCATTATGGTGATTTCTATCGCCCCTTACACCTTTCTGACATACTTGTCTCAATACCTTCAATATCTTCATTATAGCACTACTCGGGCCACACTCAAAACTAGACCATTCTCTACAACACCAGATTATCTCATTTTTCTTTTTCCCCCTTCACACCTTCCCCCCTCCCCACTCCCCCCACACCCCCCTCCCCCCTTAGCGTAACACACAGATTCTGTATCTAGCACACCTAATTCTGCAACTTTGCCTTTTCAAGGGCCTTTCCCCCTGATAAATGTCAGCTGGTTGAATCTGCAGAATCTATTAAGGGACAACTCCTAGTGTGTGATAATGATTTCACAACTCAGAATTCTCATCCTTGAACTCTTGTTTGAACACAGATCGTAATATAGACCTTAACTTTTTAATGAGGGCCCAACTATCTAATCAAATTATTTTGGGCATAATTTTCTTTGTCTAGGACTGACTCTAGTGCAAGGCAGCAATAAGCAGCACCGAGGTTACCCCCATTTGTGGTCCCTGGATTTCTCTTTGAAAATGAAATGTGAATAGATGTCCAAAAAAGAGAGAAGCACAAACGTTATTGAAATAATCCTGTTTTAATCTCTTCTAACCAGTTTTTCTTTGCAAGGGTGAAAGTTTTATATTGGCCTGCTACTAACAAGAGAGCCAGAGAACACTGAAACAGCTTTGGGTCACTCTGGTTTTGGAATAGCTCAGTGATGTGAAGGTTCATAAAAGGTGTATTCCAACTTATTTTGTTCTCTGGTTTTTAGAAGGCAATTATGTCCCCACTGGTTGATTAAAAGGTCTTAATCATTTAAAATTAGAGCTTCCAAAGTAGTGGAAAGGGGTCTTTATTTCCACGGAAATGGATGTCAGGTGCACATAAAACATCACTATTATTGTGGTTGAGGTAACAGTGATGGAAATTGCGACATGAGCACTAGAAACCAGATCTGCAGATGAGCCCAGGACGCATGTGCTATTAAACTTCACCTATTCTTTTGAGGCCCTTCAGACTGATTGAAGACAGATTCAAGGAGGTCGTCTCCACACATTAATTGAGTGGAAGATTCGCCCAACACTCTGTCACTGAATTAAACTCTCTTCTGCATACATTAACCGTGACAGCTGGTGTAGAGAAGCCTTCACTGTTCTAGTAAATAGGGCACAATGCCTGGTTTACAGACAGGTGGCCCGGTTTACAATAGTCACGCCCATTTCATGTCTGCACATGCTGAACCCAGGGTTTCGTGCTCCTGAACAATCTGGTCTGCTGTTCAGGAGCGTTAACAAGGAAAATGAAAGTCAGCTGTCTGGACTGTCAGGGCCTGCAAGACTGGAGGCTGAATCCAAGGCAGCTGTTTGACTATATTCATTGTCACCCTTCCCCTGCACTGCCTCCATCGCTCATCACTTATCAGCTCAGTATTTACTGTTGCAGCAATCAGGATCTCCATTGGGATGGCAGAGAGCACCTGTCACATGGTGCACCAATGGACTTGCAACTGCAGAAAGATTCAAACCTGAGTGCCGAGCAGCACGAGGTTTATTTTGCCTGGATACGGCACTATCTTTTTGTTTTGTAATACTTATCCTATCCATCACAACTAATAGTATTCGTCACACTATTGGAAAATAAGTAATTAAATTGCTGCTCTTTAAGCATCGGTGTGTCCAACTTTTCAATAATGTGGTCATGTGCCATATTGTTCCAAGGGTGACGTAATCATATACCCAGATGACACACATCGAAGTATAAAACCATTAATTTACTTATTAATACGTACGTTGTGCCAGTTTCTCATAGGGGGTAATTGAACGCGGAATGATGCGCGGAAGTCTAAATCAAACCCTTGTTTTAAGGAAGACAACGTAAATACAGTGGTAAGGAGAAGAAAACATAAAACGCCGATCGAAGAATATCTAACATTGCCACAAAGGAAGAAATACGGAGGTCTGTTTAAAAAAACAAAAATGAAAGAAAGGAAACTAAAACTGCTTTCTATTTGCAGCCTTCCCTCGGAGCAGGTGCATTTACACATGACTGCCATTATGCACCATGTAAAGGATAAGTAATGTTGACATTATTTTTCACATTCTGCTATGAAACAGCGCGGTCTGGTCTTTTGCCTGAGGATGCGCCTGGCTCCCAAACATGCTGTCTGTCCGTGTGCCATTCCCCAAAACAGAGAAATCTGTGTATGGGAACGTTTTTTAAAGGGCAAACACATATTTCTCAAGCCACTGAATGATTCGTCCTATCAAAGTATAAAATATATATGACTGTCCCAATGTTGTTATTGTCTTTCTAGAAGAAACAAAAGAAAATAGATAAAATAACGTTGCTGAGCCCACAAAATGTAATATGATTTATTCGAGAGCCAAAGTTGGGTATTTTGTGTAAATAAATTGTGGCATATATATGTTTGGTTCGCCCCTGTGCTAGCAATTAAGTAAAATATTCTAAACATGCCCTTATGGTATCCAAAATGTATGATAGCTAATGAGAAGCTTTTACAGTTATTTAAGAAATGTGACTTCTTTTATAAGCAAATCCCAATTTTAAAGAGTTGGCCTCTTGCATTTTAAGACTGTGAATGATCTGTTTAATGAAAACAACTAACAAACTTTTAGCACACTTAGGGCCAGATAAATATTTTACTGGTTTCCAGTATTTTTGTGACCAGTAAAGAAGTGCACAAACTGACCAATGCATTGATGCGATTCCAATTCGAAAGGGGGTCATAATATGATCTGACTCAGAAATATTAATGAGGTAAGTCACAAGTTGCAACGTACTCAGATTGGTGGCCATCATAGGGATGGTGGTCTGCAGGGGTTAGCAGGCCTCCATGAGTCTGGTTGTTTTTCGATAAATTGGAAACTATCAGCCAGATTCATGAAGCTAAATTGCGATCGCAATAGCTGCGAAAAACCAATTGCGATCGCAATTCACAAAAAAAGGTATTCAAGAAAAAAATTACGAATTTGCTAAGACAAAATAGCGAATCCGCAATAGAATTCGCAGAATCCTGGTAGTAGCCCAATAGCGAGTCAGGAAATGCGAGAAACCACGGATTCTGCGAATAAGTATGCAAAATAGCTATACAATCGCAATCGTTATTCAACAAAAATCGCAATTTGCGAAAAAAACCCAAAACGCTGTTTGCGAGGCGCAATTTAAGGACAACCCAAAGCAGGTTGTAACCATCAAAGTAAAAAAAAAAAAAAAATTGAAAAACCGTTACCCAATCAGCAACAGGTGCTGGCCTGACCAAACACACTTAAGGAGATGCAGCTGCAGCATTAGGACTCTCACAATGCCAGGACTGTACATGGTGGTCAGGCGGCGAAGGCTACAGCGAGCTGCACGGAACAGACGCAGGATTCAGGAGAGGATATTCCGCCAGCGGGTCACCCTGCTGGGCCAAACCAGAGAGCAAATATACGCTAAGTACCGCCTGAATGGGCCAATGATCATCAAGCTAATCCAGGACCTGGACCCCCTGATGCAGCACCCAACAAGGCAGACCAATGCCGTGCCCACACATGTCCAGGTATTGTGCAGCCTGCACCTTCTGGCCTCCGGAAGCTTCCAGGGGATAGTTGCCGCTGCTGGGGGGATATCCCAGCCCACCATATCCCGCTGCCTAAGGAGTTTCCTAGATGCAATGCTGACCCAGCTACACCAGCACATAAAATTCCCCACCAGCCAACAGGACTTGGATGAGACCAAGCATCAATTCTACAATGTTGCGCAATTTCCACATGTGATAGGATGCATTGACTGTACCCACATCCACATCTGCCCACCTGCACAAACGGAATACATGTACCGCAACCGCAAGTCCTACCACTCCCTCAATATCCAGATGGTGTGCAACGCAAAGAATTACATCACGGACATAAGGGCACAGTACCCGGGGAGCACACATGACTCATTCATATTCCGGCACTGCGGCCTCCACACACGACTGGCCAGGGGAGACTTTGGTGAAGGACACCTACTTGGTAAGTACACTTGCCCCACAATGTTACACTGTGATGAACTAGCTGCGCTGCACAGGCACTCACCCTCTGCTCCTCTCATTCAGGTGACAGTGGCTATGCTCTCCGTGAATACCTCCTCACCCCATACCTCAACCCTGCTACACCACAGCAACGGCGTTACAATGTAGCACACATACGCACAAGGAATTGCATTGAGAGGACATTTGGGCTACTGAAGAGCAGATTCCGCATACTTCACAAGACTGGTGGGACCATGCACTACAGTCCTGATGTCTGCTGCCGCATTGTGGCTGTGTGTGCAATACTATACAACATTGCTACCAAGCGCCGGATTCCCGTAGAGATATTTGGCAGTGAGTCGGAAGGGGACGACCAGCCACCTGCACATGCACGTCATGCACGCGGGGAACATCCAGCTGAAGGACACAGACGGCGCAACCACATCACAATGAACTGTTTCTAGTGCACCCACTCCCCTCACCCAACACTTCACAAATGCATGACAATGGAAATAATGACAGGAGTCCAATGTTCAATGCTTGAATAAATATTATTGTTGATAGCACAATAATATGGAACAATTGTTATGATTTACATGTGAGGAGTATTGCGCCATGCTGCTCAATGTTTTAGACACGACATGCTTATGTCAGCAGCATGTCCCTGCCCATGGATTGAAATGTCATGTGCGACTCCGGCATGCAGCACCCAGTCGCCTCTCAGGCTCCTCCTCCTGCAGGGCACGTGATCCCACACTGGGCCTGCTGCTGCGGCGTAGGACACCGACCTGTGTTGCAGACAGGCTGCTGACACTCGATGTCCCCTCGCTTGTGTCATCCCCACCAGCATTGGCTGTGCCAGTTGGTTGTAGGGCCAGTACAGCAGTGGTCACATGCTCAAGTACACGTGCCACGTCCTCGCTGCATTGTACCATCTGCAGCTGCATTGCCAGACACCGACGGGACAGCTGGGAGGTGGCATTTCCTATCACGTAGTTGGAACGCGTGTAGGCCGTGAGGCGCGTGAGTAGCTGGCGTTGGCGGCGGCGGGCGATGTTGCACTGGCTGATGAGGGCCGCAGTGTTTGCCTCCATGGCAGTAGTCATCCAGTCAATTCGATCAGACACATTGGCAACATTTCTGCCTATGTTGTGGAGCTGCAGTTGTATGGCACCTTGGCGTCGTGCCTGAAATTGGTGCACGCACAGCATGCGGCGCTCAATACTGAGCCCTGGCATACGCACAGCCATCGCCCTCCTGCCGGTGCGTGCTGTACTCTGCTGCGGCTCCCTGACATGCCTGTTGTGCTGGCTGCCCACAGTGGGTGTGCGCTGTTTCGCAGGTCTAGCAGCACCTGATGTTGATGGTGCCACTGGGATGGGTCTTGCAGCTGGCACTGTTGCTGTGCCTGATGTAGCTGGCATTGCTGGTGGTGGTCTGCATGGTGGCACTGGTGCTGTGCCTGATGTAGCTGGCGTTGCTGGTGGTGGTCTGCATGGTGGCACTTGTGCTTGGCCAGATGGAGCTGGTTTTGTGGATGTTTGCTCCTCCTCACCCTCAGGCTCCTCTGGTGCCTCATCTATCTGACGCCTCTCGCTGTCACTGCTGGTGTTTTCTGCGCCACCTGTGATGGGAAGTGGACGTAGATTAATTGCATGTATCTTTGACATGTGCAGTTGGTACATGCATGCTGGCTACCATTCCCTGACTGGCTGTTGCATTGCGGACATTGGGACATGTCTGGCTGCTTTGGAGTGTTTGTAAGTTGTGGGCAGACTACATGTCCCACAATGCAATAGGGCATGTTCTGATGTGCATGGGCTGCATGACTGGGGTTGATCATGGGAGGCTATAGGGTCATGGCCATTGTCAGGGGACAGGGTCGCAGTCGCATGCCACTTACCTTGGCTGTCTTGGGTGGGTCGGGATGAGTCCAGAGGGATGACCCCAAAACATGCCTCACGCTGCAGTGTGCCCTCCACACGATCCTCCAAGGGGGTGTTGGGAGGGACTGTTGGATCTCCCCCTCCAGTGACAAGGCTCTCACCCAGCCTCTCAGCCACCCTCTCCTTGGCACGACCTCGGAGGTCGTACCACCTCTTGTTGTGTTACTCCCACTGCGTTGACTCTGGTGCGGATGCGCAGCCACAGTCGCCGTTTCTCGGCCTCAGGCACCCTCCTGGAGTCCTTGCCAAAAAGTTTGTTGTGGTCATGGCAGACTCCATCGATTAGATGCTCCAGCTCCTGCTCAGAAAATTTTATCTTGCGCTTGCGCCCGGTGTCACTGGGCCCTGTTGCTGCATCCTGTGGCATAGCTGCAGTCTGCAATATCCCAAATATCCAAGTCTGGAGGTGTTTTGAGAGGAGCTCTGTGTGGTGCTGCTTCAATCTCTGCCTCAGTGTTCTCAATGGGGGAGGGAACTGCCTGCTTCCTGGTTGTGATGTCATCACTGTGCTCGATATGCGACTTCCTGTTTTTGCGATCTCGCTATTAGCGAGATCGCAATTCCTCGCTAATTGCGAGATTGCTATTCCTCCACGGAAATGGACGGATTTAGCGATTTGTCTGCAAATTTGTAAACTCGCTATCGCCTTTTGCGGGCGGTTGCGATTCACTTTATTTACTCGCAGTTTTTGATGAATCCCATTATGCGCTTTCTGAATAGCGATTCGGTATTAATCGCTATTTATTTCCCTTAAAGGAAACAGTGCTGCTCTAAATAAAGGTTTCTTTTTTTTTTTTAGGTTGTTTGAGAGTTGACAGGGGTTCCCTGGACCATTGCCCGCTCCTCAACAAACGTTTTAATAGTAATATTACTATATGAAATAATATTAGTAGCATACTACAAAGTACTGTTAAAAAAACGTGCTGAGGTTCGCCTCTTCGATCATTTCCTGTGCAAAGTTCTTTGTCCCGACTGCAGAGACTCCATGATATGAAGTAAATCGTTTTAGTAGTAAATATGGGAGGGACAGAGAGGAATGGCTGGGAAATAGAGAATACTCAGGGGCATATTACCAAGGAGGGCGATAGGTGAATAATTCTATCACCCTATTAGCAAGCTTTCGCTAACTGATGTTAGCGACAGCTCTTAGGCGATAGCGAGCGGTTTGCGGCCCGCTTTGCATGTCAGCGATGTTTATCGCTAATGACATGCAAAGTGGGCGTACCCAACCAGTTAGCGACTGAAAGCAGTCGCTAACATCGCTATCGCCTATTAGCAAGGCAGGCGTAGCGATGAAAATATTCGCGCTAGGCGCGAATATCTCCAATTACTAACACCTGCCCAGACCAGTTCTTAGTCATGTTATCCAATGGGAGGTGGATAACATGGCTAAGAGCATTTCATCGCTAATGCGTGAATATCGCTGTATTCCCAGCGATATTCACACATTTCGCTGCTATCGCTGGATATTTTAGCACAATGGAGAGAAACGCTGCTAATAGCATGTTTTCTCTGCTAACATATCCAGCGATAGGCAGCGATAAAAAAATCGTCGTTAAGCCTATTTAGCGATAATTATCGCTACTTGTTGGTAATATGCCCCTCAATATTTAATGGGAAGGATTATTGGCGGAGTAAAGAAGGGTTAAGAGAACTTTAGGCAGGGGATTAGTAGGGAAGTACACCCACCCAACTAAGGCCATTCTTAATAAGAAACTACACCTCTAAGGTTACTACAGCTAAACATTTGCATAATCTGCTTTTGTTTAAGTACACAAACATTTCGCAAAATTACGAGAAATTACACATAATTATGTGAAATGCAAATATGTTATTTTGTGCTATATTTTTGACACAACATGCTTGGTGTGCCTGCTCAGTGGAGTGGCGGTAGTGCAATAGTGTTGCAGGGAGACCGCTCTGGCCCCCACGAGCCTGCCAGCATGGAATTTTCAACAACTGGAATGAACCCTCACCAACAGTAGTCTCTAGGAGGGTGCTGCAATGGTAGAAGCACCACGGCGTGCAGTGTGTTTTCAATCCAAAGACACCCGGAGTATTTCGCTTCCCGTTTCTGGGGGTGGAGCAGAGCCTCACAAAGAGCAAGTGAGCGCGCACCACACCAGAGCCCCTGGTTCTACGTGTCTCCATGCTGCTGGAGGATGAACCCGTGTTTCAGCCAGCTTGGGTCTATATTTTGACCATTTGGAGCCTCACTGCCGGTAGGGTAATCTTGCTGCACCTTACTGGTTGTAGGCAATCATACCAGCCTTGAAGTGTGTTTAGTCTTCAGTGTGAGGAGGCCTGAAGACACATTTTTCTGACCATTGCAGTCTACTGTTGTACTGAGTGCTGGATCTGAAGCCCGATTGGGTGAGTGGACAATTGGAAAAGGCACAGGGGATCTATTGGAGCTGGCTAGATGATGTAGGAGGCTGTTGGAGACTTACAAAGTGGTTGTTTGATTATATCCCATACTCCATAATATATGGTCTTTAAACCTGAAAAAGTTGCAAATATTATATAAGCATCCTGGTGTGGCAGCCAGTGGGGCCACCACAGTCAGAGGGGAGATTACAGTGTGTGGCGGAAATGGCCACTCTAGGGTGTGGTGTGGTTTGCTGCCCTGCTACTTCCTGTGCTAACTTGCCCACTATCAAGTCACTGGCTGATAATTACTGGCTATCTAAATTCTGCACTTTATTTTTACCTGTCACCTGTAATAATTTGGCAGCTGTTTGAGAAGTCCCTACAGTTACTGTATCAAAGCATTAAACTTCCATTAAGCAAGGGGTTGAGACCTTAGGACATGAAGCCTCTAAGGAAAATAATGACAGCAAAATAGCCGTGCTATGGGGGAGCACAGGCGGCGAGAAGCTTGTCCCGGGTAAGGGAGTACTACTGGCTGGTTGAAACTGGAATCTTGGTATCCCATTCTAGGTGGAAATTAAAGAAACAGTGCAGGGCTAGGTACAGAGGGCTGCCAAGGGTGGAGACATGACTGCCAAAAACTGTGTTCAGGAAAATTGGTTTTCGTGAGCTTGCAAAAAAAAACAAAAAAACCCTCTAAAGAACAAGTCAATACAGATAAATATTCTAATCTTCAGCCAAATTTTACCGTTTATCCACCTAGAAGGAAAAAAGGCCTTCTGATGGAAGGCTTTACTCTTCCAGATATTAATCTGAATCTTATCCCAAAGGACCCTCAGACATCTAAGCCACATACTAATATTCTCTCTCTCTTAAACATAAGCAAGTGAATCTCCATCGGGCCCTACTATCAGGATGCAGCTTTTTAGTAGTGCACCCAGTCGAATATCTCTAACAGACTGAAGGGCATCAGTCACCCCTGATTTGTCTCGAAGTCTACATCTTCTAAACAGCAATCCAGAGAATAAAATACTGATGTCCGAATCATTGCTTTGCCTGGAAAGAGTTCTGACATCCATACTGGCTGTAATGGAGAAATCTGCAGCTAACTCTGACGAATGTTGGATTCTATTTTGTACTTGACCAAACTGTCATCTCAGACTAAAGTCCTCTAAATAGTAAAGCTACCTATCTCCCCTCTTATAGGGAAAGTCCAACCAAATGCACCCAAATGTATGCTATTCTTCATAATTGTTGCAGGGACTTTGGTACTCAGGCCGGTGCGCCCATCGGTAGTAGGAAAAATAAGGGCAGGGAAATTGCAAACCTATTTGAAGAAAAACAGCCCCTCTTGCTACAACAGTTCTTCGAACTTGAAAACCCTTTAAGAGAAATACCGACCAGAATATTTTCCCCATCTTTTTAAAAATAAAGTGTGTAAAAGTTGAACAATCTGCAGTAGAGGAAAAGAAAACCAAAAGTAAAAGTGAATCTACCCATAGGCAGAAGAAGAAAAAAAAGATCTCAACTGCTTTAAAGAGGGAAGAAGGTCAAGTCGAAGCCAGCACAAGAGGTTCTTTGTCATCACTAAGGAACTTACATGATTCAACTTCCATTGCACATGGAGACAATCCATCAGATTCCAGTCCAGCATTTAGGATCCTAATGCTGCATTATTTCCCTCTTCTTTAGTCAGTAATGTCACTTACAATCCTATTGGGAAAATACCTGTGGGAGATATCCAGTCTAGTCACCCAGTGTCAGCACCGCTCTCTTTAGAATTTCCTTTTTTTTTATCATTAATTGTGTATGAATAGATCTTTCCTATTGGGCAGTTTTGCTGGTATTCCTGACCTCCACATTGTTCAGACTAGTGATCTTGCCTTGGTTCAAGTTCTAAAACATGGCCACTATCGGGCGAGGGGGTCTAGAGTGATCTAATGCTCTAAGGTGATTTCTTATCTAATAACCTTAAATAGCGATAAATTGTGATGTTGCTGTATTGATGTTTTTGTTCCCTAAAAGGAGAGAGCTTTTAAAAAAGTCACACATAACAGCCAGTTCATCGCCCATTCAGATCTCCCTCCACTAGAAGTCTCCTACTTAGAGAGAGAAAGTACAATGCAAGTCTCCCTTGGAAAAGGGAGAAAGGGAGAATAATCAAACAATGACTATAGATGAGGAAGATAGTAAATGCAGTTGGGTGGCATGGACCCTTAATACAAATAGCTCTTTAGGAATAAGGTATGGTAATTATTCCTAGTGAGGGTCTCAAACTAATCTCTTGGAATGCAACCGGCTTACACACTAATAAAAACAAATCGTTATTTTTAAAAACAGAAAGCAGAACATAATATGCATACAAGAGTCTTGGATTGTAAAGAATCGGTCCATTGAAGAATATATTATGCTAAGCCAACCTGCACTTCCCTGGAACAGAGGAGATGCAAAAGGAGGCATTGCCATACTGCTTAGAAGCAGTTCTAGGTGGGTGTATAAAGATATCCCCCACGTCTCTAACATAATTTAGGCAGTCAAGTTAGATTTTCAGAAGGTGCATGAAAGTTTAGGCACTCACCTTATTGTAAATGGTTATATTCCCCCTGACTCATCCTATACTTACCTACTAAAATACCTATTTTCTCTTATATCTACTTCTATCAAAAGATTGTAGGCATTTATCTCTGGTTGGGGACTTGAACACCAAAGTGTCTGCCCACAGTATAAGATTATTTGCGAACGTCTCAAAAGACGAAGGTCTCAAAATTGTCCCTGCTTTGTTTCCGAATAATAGTCAGGTTGATAAAAGAGGCATGACTCTACTCAAAGACTTGAGAAATTTAGACCTATTAATTGCCAAAAGGGAGATTAGGAATTTATATTTTCAGTAAGTTTTGGAAGTACTGGAGTATTCTTATAGTGGCCATATGGTGATCTCCTGTAAATGTTAGATGACCCCAGCTGAAAAAAACAAATGGCAGAATATATTGGAATATCAAAGCTACCCAAAAAAAAGGGACACTAACAATTTTGATAGGAGATCAGCAGCGCACAGTATTAGGAGATCAACAATCTCCTCAGCCAGATCCATTGGTATTTTATGGTCACAGTATAAACACCCTGGACACCACATGTAAAATGAATCCTTTGCCAACTAAGCAGAGACCACATTCTAATCTACTACTACATATAAATAGGGAAATAAATAAATTACTGAGGGACCAATTCCTGAACTTCACCCTCAAATTAAGTAAATTATTTAACCTACTAACGAGGAAAACACTCAGGAAAAAACACTTCCTAAGGCAAGAAAAGGAAGACTACGACTGCCTCTAGTTAAAGGATGCTAGAAGGTATTGGGAAATAATCTCAGATTGCTGTGGCACAAAGGTAAAATCCCTCCCAATTCCTATAAAAGAAGATGACTGGAAACTCTATCTCACAGAACTTTATTCTGCAAATTGTAACCCATCGCGGTCTTCCAATACGTTAACTAATTCTCCTAATATCTTTGAATCCAGCTATGCCCGTTCAAAGAGCGAGGTTGTAGGACTCATTATAGTAATGAGAGATTCGGGAGCAATGGGTTCAGACAACATTTCTATGATAATAATTTAAAAAAAGAGCCTCTGCTGTGGGCTACATATCTTACTCCTCTTTTTAATTACTGCTATCTGCAAGGGAAGACTCCCTAATTCCTGTTCTTGTAGTATCCTAATTTCACTATTTAAAAAGGGCCTCAGACACCTTCAATGCAACTACCGGCAAAAAGCACTTTTAGATGCAGTAGGGAAAATATTTGCACATAGTATTTTGGCCCATCTCACTGACTTGGTGGGGAAGGAGAAAATTCTCTCCATAGAACAAGCATGATTTAGAAAAAATCATCCCACCATGGATAATATCTGTATGCTGAAATTAATGGAGGAGAAGTACACTTTATCTCTTGGGTCAAATGTATATATGGCATTATAAACTTTTCAATTGCCTTTGATAAGGTAGATCTGTCAATACTCTGAAAAAAACTGCAAAAAATGGCAACGCCTTCACCCTACTATCACTAATTATTGCCTTACACTCACACACGTGGTGCCAGGTGCAATTAGAGGAAGATCAGGGCATATCGGCCGTAATACCCACAAAAAATTACCTGAAGCAAGGCTGTCTATTAGTCCCACTACTTTTCTCTCTGTATGTAGCAGATTTATCTGAAGCTTCTCTCCTCTAGTGGGAGATGCATCAAAGATTGGCAGCCGCCCTTTTTCATTTCTCATATACGCAGACAATATTGCAATTAAGGATTTGAGTCTCATTGGGCTGAATAAGAAGTCGACGTCACTGCGAAAATATGTGATGGCAGAGTATTTGAAGATAAACATCTCTAAAATTAAAGTTTTGATTCTGAAATGTAGAAGGAGCAGAAAGGGTCATAATTCGAAATGGAGAATTGGCTCCGAAAAACCAGCGACAGTAGATTTTTATCTCTATTTGGGGAAAATAATATCGGGTAATAAAAAGAATATGCCTCACATTGAATACAGCTCCTGTACAGCTGTTTTACATACAAATGGTCTACGGGTATTTTATAGCGTAATGGGTCAAAGACGCTTCCTACACCTGTTTTTAAAGCAAAATCTCCCTATGGCATTTAGAATTTGAAATCTTTTCTAACAAATACTAGCTGCTTGTTAGTTTTCAGAGTGATATGAAGTATTGCAGAATAAAGAAAAGATTGGAGATTATAGCCACGTCAACTACCCCAAGAGAGGCCCAGAAATATATATCCTGGAATTTAGACCATGGCATTCCCCGTTGGCTAACTCTATTTTGCAAGAATATTTTACCACTAAATGATTTACCAAAAAATTGGTCCACTGCTATGAAAATGATAAAAACCTGTAATATGTGTAACTTGGGCACTCAGAACCTGAATCATACTTTGTTTGTTTGCCCAGCCTTGTTACCGTATCATCTTCGGTGGCTTCGGCCGATGGTTATACAGAATAACACCAAAGCCTAACATCAGCTCGCAAGTTTTTCTTTTAGGCAAAGAATGAAATAGTATGTACAAAATTATTCACATTTTTAGGGAGTTACTGAACTTATTTTAGTCCTTACTATACTACTACTCTGAGGAAGGAGTTTATTTTTGTAGGACCTTCCTTCAGTAGTGTATACCATATTTTTTTGCTTATGGATAGAAAGGAAGACCTGGCTACAGGAGTTAGGAAATCTAAAATTAACTCCTGTTACATCTTGGGAACTATGGTAACTCACTTGATTAGGAACTTAAGTACTGGGCCTTTTATAGATTCTTATAAAGGCTACCGGTGTTCTATATTTTATGGAGTATATTTTCTACTCAACTATTGCTGCTAGGGGGAGTGAAGTTTTCACTATAAATGCTTAAATCTTTCTCTTTTAGAAAAAATAGTTTGCACATAAATCTCTGCTGCTACTTGGTAACTCTTTGCACAAAAGTGGAATACAATCTGCACTATTGCTGCTAGGGGGAAGTGACATTTTAGTTATAAACACTTTCAATCTTTTCTCATAAAATACTATGCACATAAATCTCTGCTGCTACATGACTGCTCTTTGCACAAAATTAGATTATCTATGAAGTCATTACTCTATGGAAGCTTAAATTGCACTTAACTCAATTTATTTTGTGTTAAAGGTTTTAATAATGTAATTGTAATTTGAGTATTCTATTATTTTTATTTATTTTATTTTATGTGTTTTATAGAGCGCAAACTTGACACGTTAGGGTATCAAATCGCTTTACAGGAGAGCAAAGCAATATACAGACAGACGTAGAATCTACCAATTACAGCTCGAGTAGTAAGGGGGAGGGGTGCCGGATACATAAGGTAAAGGGGAGCATGTATTTACAGTTTACATAACCAGCTACTCAAAGTGAGATACCAGATTTACAGAATACGTTTACAATTCATTCAGACCCGGTTGCAAGTTTCTTATGTTTCAGGTGACCTGGTAGTCAGAAGGGAGGTAGTGGACGGCCATAGGTCGGGCCATAGAAGTAGTTGAGGCAATATTCGGCAAGAAATTTGCCCATAAGGAAGGTTTTGGCATAATTTTCAAAGCAAGTCAGTGAGGGGATTCTTCTGATGTCGGGTGGGAGAGAGTTCCATATTCTTTCTGAAAGCATGTGGGTTGGAGCAAGAAGTCTCTGGCAGATCAGGAGTTTCTGGTTCCTCCGGCGATCACAAGTTTATGTGTCAGGTATACCAGGGAGTTAGAGTGTAAAGCTTTGTGCGTGATGTATCCTAGTTTGAGCTGTATTCTTGCCTCCAGGGGAAGCCAGTTGAAAGCTTTCAGGTGTGGTGAAATATGATCGTATTTCCTTGTGCCGGTAAGTAGTCTGGTGGCCGCATTGAGGCAGGCTGAGTAGCTGTATTACAGTCTAAAGATGGCGAGTGCTTGGACTGCCATTTTTAGGTCGAGAGCATCAAGGAAGGGTTTCAAGTTCCTAAGGTAGTTTAGGTGGAATCTGACTGTTTTGGCTATCGAGTTTATGTGGCCCTGCATGTTAAGGTTGGTGTCAAGGGTAATTCCATGGGATGTTATAATGGTGATAATCCCTATCTATAGCCTGTTTTATTCTTTGTCCTTAACTCCCCCCAGTATATTCTTGTACAAACGTTTTGCTGTTAAAGGGGGAAATTAGATTTGGTCTTAAAGGATATAGATCACTCCTTTTACAAAATAATTGGCATATAAACCTCTGCTGCTATGTATTTATGATTTTGTTCTATAACGAAACCATAACCTAAATTATTATTATTTGTGTACTTATAAAGCGCAACCTATCACCCAGAGGGCATCCTGGCGCTTTGAACTTCAGCAGGCACACAACTCACTGCTCAAACAGTTTTCGGGAACAAATACGTTTTCAGCGCTTTCCTAAATGGTAGATAGTCCTTGTGGCTTCTCAGAGGGAGAGGAAGGGAGTTCCAAAGTCTGGCCGCTGCAACACTAAATGAGCGGCCACCCATCCTGACTCTCTGGAACCTCGGGACCACCAACAAGCTGGCTGAGGATGAGCGGAGAGGCCGCGAGGCAGCATACCAAGCAAACATGTCGCGGAGTGGTATTGGGCCCTGTTGGTGTACGGCCTTAAACACCAAGCACGCGGCCTTATACATCACTCGCAGATGCACCGGAAGCCAGTGCAGGTCGCTTAGAGCCAGAGTGGAAGAGCTAGATCTAGCCCGCGAAAGAGCCAGCTTGGCAGCCATGTTCTGCACCCGTTGTAGCTTCCCCACCAGATTTTTTGGGGCCTCCAGAAGCAGCGCATTGCAGTAATCTAAGCGACTTAAAATAGTACTGCGAACTACCTCTGGCCTGGCCTGGGTGGGGAGAAGGGGCAGAACTTTACGCAACATGCGTAACAGCATCATGCACGTGGCGATAGTTTTATTCACATGCAGATCAAGCTGTAGGTTCGGGCCAAAAATAACCCCCAAGTTGCGGGCTGATTCCGCCGCCGCTACTGGTTCCGGGAAAGCAGTAGGCCAGAAGTTCTCTGGAAGAGCCCGCGGAATTCGATCACTGGAGCAGTGGAGCACCTCCGTCTTAGAGCTATTAAATTGGAGGGAATTGGCTCGAAGCCAATCCGCTGTAGCTGCCATACAGCGATGGAAAGTTTCCAGTGAGACCGCGTTATTACCTTCCAGAGAAAAGACCAACTGGGTGTCGTCAGCGTAATTAAAGGCCGAGACACCAAAAGATTTAATAAGCTGGACTAGGGGGCGGAGATACAGGTTGAAAAGTATCGGGCTGATGGCCGAGCCCTGTGGAACCCCCTGTCCCACTTTCCGTGGCTCAGAACGGAAAGGAGGAAGCGAGACCAGCTGTTGCCGGCTACCCAAGTAAGAAACCAACCAATCTCTTGCGCTCCCTGTGACCCCGCACTCCTCCAGTCTTCTGATGAGGGTTTGATGGCAGACCGTATCGAACGCGGCCGACATGTCGAGCAGCACTAAAAAGGCTGCCCGTCCACTGTCGACACGCGTCCGGAGGTTGTCCAATACGGTAACCAGTGCTGACTCCGTCCCATGCCCGGGGCGGAAGCCAAACTGCGCCTCATCAAACCAACCGATGTTCTCCAGAAAACCAGAGAGCGAGCGGGTCACCCATTTTTCCATGATCTTGATAGGAAATGGGAGCAAGGAGATAGGCCTGTAGTTGGACAAACAGGCAGGGTCTAACGTTGGCTTCTTGAGCAGTGGAGATACCACTGCTAACTTCCAGCAATCAGGAACCCAAGCCGACTCCAAGGACTGGATGACTAAATGAATTGTTTATATATTGAAGTTTTATAATAACAAATTGGCCTCATTACAATGGTGATGGGATTGCCATGGTCAGGCCGTTGGTGGTGGTCCCACCGCCATTGGACCCTGCAGGACCTCCTGCTGCATTATGATGGCGGTCGGATGGAGGGCAGGTGGAAAGATCAACTGTCACACACCCTAGGGGCTCAAGTCACCCATCGGACCATTGGAGGGACTGCAATTCCCACAATTCCCACAACAGTGATGGTGCCTGCTCAGGCACCACCATAGGGATTACAATGTTCCTTCCTGCTGGCCGATTCATGACAGTTAATTCGCCATGAAAAGGCAGGTCGAAAGTGACTTGGGGGACCATAGCGGGCCTCCATTTCCCCCCGGCACTCTGAAATGGGCACTGCATGGTACCTGCCACTTATTGCTGAGATACGTCAGATGTGGATGTTTTGTACTGCAGCATGAGCTGCAGCCCGCAGCACATGCCCCAACACAAAGTATACACATTGCGACCGCCTTGAAGGCAGTCGCAATGTAATGCGGACAGCGGGACTGCCATGGTGCAGGTCAGACGTAAGTCTGACCGGCATTGTAATGAAGCCCTTATTTAGTGCGTTAAAGAAGTGAATATGTAAATGTAATCTGAATTTTTTGTAATAATTGTGATTACTTGATATATACTTTGTCCTATTGTCTAGGTGGACCTCATTGGAGATCTAAATCATAATAAACAAATTGTTGTGCTATATTTTAGCATGCATTACACCGGCACAATTTAAATTTCACCTATGCCTAGCAGGTACTTAAAGAAAAACCCTATTAGAAATAATGGTAAATGTAGTTAAATTATTTAATATAGTTACATATATGAATAAATATACTTTAGTTTAAAAAAGATCTTAAAATAAAAAATGTTTTTGCTTTATTTAAACATAATCATAAACATTCATGTATTAAAAATGAATGTTCCAAAAACAATTGAGGAAGTGCAGAGGTAATGGTGATAGAATCACCCTCCAGCAAGGTATGCAAAAACAAAGAGATTCTATCAGTTGAAAAAGGGGGGTGTTTATATTTTATTTTTTGCAGTGAAAAAGCAGTGAGAGAAACTCTCTTTGCAGGTGGCAAATGGAGAGCACTATGTGTTTTTAAAATACCCCTCACACACTAAGAATCCCTTAGTGTCATGCTTCATCATTGGGGTCTTCCCGTCCCTCTACGGGGCGGGGCGTGCTGCGACCTACGGACTACGCGGGAGCACTTGATTTTTGATGGTAGGCTATGTGTGGTGTAAGGGCAGTGATGAGTGATAAGTGATATGGGTGTAGGGACCTAGATAAGTGAATACAAAAGGGTTAAAAATTCCCTGGCTAGTGGAAAAAATTAATTTAATGTATTCCCTGGCTGGGAACAGTAAAAAGGAGGTCGTGAGGTAGAACAGAATATGTCAACTACCTGGTCGACATGACATGTTTCGTAAGCAGTCCCCTACTGCTTACTCCTCAGGACCTATAGTGATCCCTACTAAAAATACTCAATTCTAAATAAGTATGATATGCCTACAATCCTAAAATCTAATAGCAAAAATAGGCTAATAGGTTCTGCTTCTGGGCTTGAGTCGGCCCACGGTGAAGCGTAAAAAATGAGGTGACCGATTGTGGTCCAGTTCTTTCACATGTTGTGTGCCCCATGAGACTGCATCCTGGGGATCAATATCTTGCGGTCTAGTGGCCGCTCGTGATATCGTAACGCTAATCCTACCCCTCGGCAGCTCCTGCACGGAATCCATTAAATTAATTTTTTCCACTAGCCAGGGAATTTGTAACCCTTTTGTATTCACTTATCTAGGTCCCTACACCCATATCACTTATCACTCATCACTGCCCTTACACCACACATAGCCTACCATCAAAAATCAAGTGCTCCCGCGTAGTCCGTAGGTCGCAGCACGCCCGCCCCGTAGAGGGACGGGAAGACCCCAATGATGAAGCATGCCACTAAGGGATTCTTAGTGTGTGAGGGGTATTTTAAAAACACATAGTGCTCTCCATTTGCCACCCGCAAAGAGAGTTTCTCTCACTGCTTTTTCACTGCAAAAAATAAAATATAAACACCCCCCTTTTTCAACTGATAGAATCTCTTTGTTTTTGCTTAAAAATGAATGTAACATTATTTTCATTTAAATATCATGACATTAGTTTTATTAAATTCTCAATATGTTTCCCTATACTTTCCTATAGGTGGATCTCTCCATACTGATTCTTTTTGGCAATACTAAGTTTGCACGCATAATTTTAGCTCCACCCTCTGTTTCATGTATGTCTACACTTTTGAGCTTCTTTACACTCATAAATAGTGTATGGATCAAAGAAGCAAAGTTTCTCAAAAGTGTAAGAGTAAGTTTACATGTGTAGATTTACTCATGTGCATGCATAACGTTGTAAATGGCCCTTCCGACCATCAGTTCGAGTGACCCAGTGATTAATTTGAGCCACTGATTTCCGGTGCTCAGTACCGGCAGTTTATCATAAGCACTGGTGCTTTTCACGCACATTAGTTAAGGGCACATCCGTGTATGGGAGGCAGGGGCAGTTTAAGTGATTTACCCAAAATCACAGGATGTTGAGCCAACGCTGAGACTCGAACCTGGCTCCCCAGCTCCGAAGTTGTCAACTCTGGCCATTACACCACATCCTCTCCCCACTTTCATGGTTAGTAGTCAGATATGTTTTAGACAGCACCAACAGGAGAAATGGACTGGTGCTAGCTGCCTGCTGACAAAAGCCCCTGCGCTTACTTTTATACAAATTAACCACTGGAGTGACCTGCACAATTAGCCTCATCACAGAAAACAATTGATCATGATTCTTAGCATCAGGTTCCGGTGGAATCTATCAATCCATAAAATCTTTCATCAGGCTGTAAAATTAGTCTAAAGAGTTAGAACACCGGAGTTTGGATGGTAGGGACGATAAAGGAAGAATACATTTGGAGGAACACCCACAAATGTTAATTTAATTTGAAACAACTTGCTTCCTTTCTGATACTATAAGTTCTGGTTATGACTTTCAAGCTGCACGGGTGCTGTAATTACCAATTCTGGCGGGGAATTTCACTTCTGTACCATTCAATTACATTTTTGTCTCCAGAATGGGCAACTTTACTCCTATTTCCTATCTGCTTTAAGCTGGTGGGTAATGGAAAAATTAAGACAGAAGGCATGGATATATTTAAGAGTCTTACATCCTTTTTAAATACTTCATCATGGTTGTAGTTCTCTTTATTATTAATGGTACTTTCAGATTTGTTTCTGTTGTGAAATATTTTATTTCGGCCGAAGGCCATGAAAGTTTTATAACAATACAAAACATTCACGATATGATCTAAAATGCATCAAGAAATATATATAATATTCTCAGTAAAATAATCATCAATCGTTGGATAAAACAATGTAAACCGTTCACTAAGCATTCCAAAACATCCACCCAGATGTGTACACTTTTTTAAAATTAAGTATAACTTCATATGGTACAATTAAAATAGCTGGTTGTTTTGTACAGTTCAAAATACTTTCCCAATTATGGGTGCATTGGTCATTACAACATCATAGCTTTAGCCCCATTTTACTTATTAGTCATACTGCGAACAAGTATCGGGGTAAGGCAAATATAATACGTGCGGTGCAGTGCTAGCTGTTAGCACCCTCAGTGCCTATTGGTGCTTCTTGAATCCAGGTGTATTGGACAACGGTCTGATCCACTTCCTTCTTGCCCGGGCATATGCCGGGCAAAAGAATAGGATATGTGCTGTATTTTCGGTAGATCATAAAGTGTGTGTAGTGCATAAAGTGCAGGAACGGTCTCCCTTTCTCCCTGGTTTGCTGCATAGCTCTTGGTCTGTAGGGTGTTGTACCTTAGCGTCAGATACAAAATTCTTGCTAAGTACGGTTGTACATTATCGAGAAATTCTTCAAAACTCGGGTTCAGATTAATGGTAAGGAAATGAGTTGATAGCCTTCCCGATCTTGAATCGCAATGGAGTGCGTTCAAGATATGTAACCAGTAAGTTCTCTTCAGTACGTCTTTGCAACTAGATGTTAAGCTGTGCGACTCTGTCTAATATAAACTGATGCGTAACTCTATGAGCCATTTCTTTACGAATCTTAGCCAAGGAAAAGTAAAACATGTGCCAATGGATAATTGTTCTCTTACACCTTCCCTGTATGCCACTAATTCTGGTATTGTTCGCAAGCGGGTCCAATAAAGCAGTGGTCGCAATTTTGCAATTTGCCCTATGCGCTTCAGGTTTAGATCATAGACTATTGGGATAAGTGGTGTTGATGAGGGCAGCCCCATTAGTCCCCTCGCAAACTTGTTTTCCCCCTTTGTTAGTTGTTTAGTGTCACCAATGCCCCAAAGCTCTAATCCAAACAATGCTGCTGCCCGGACCTTGCATATATATATAGCTCAAGGGCTGGTTTTAGGAAAGTAGGATCTGCTTATTATGGTTCCCCCCCATTTGTTTTGCTTGATGTTGCACTGTATTTGACTAGTCTGACTGGAATCCTGTTAATCAGGACCCCAGTCTATCTGCTTTCTCCTGTAAATTGACATACATGTACTTTGGTACACTCCAAATTGGATACTGAGGTAACCTTATCAGTCCTTAGTATATGGTATCCATGTACCCAGGGCATAGGTAACCCAGAGGCCTCCCATGGGCTGAAACATGTATTATGCCACCCATGAGAGGCCATACCAAATGGAACTACAGGTCTGCTACTGCAGCCTGTGTAAGCCGGTGCTTGCACCACTTACTTTAGATATAGGTTCACTATATCTATATGTCACTACACTTAAAAGGTATAAGTCACTACTATAGCAGGCCTTATCCTTCCTGAAGGCAGGGTGCTGGGTTTTATGTGAGAGGGTGCCCCTGCATGAGCGGAGCCCCTCTGCAGCCTTTGGAGACCATTCTCACGGGTTGTCTGTGACTCAGCCGGTATAGGTAGAGGTGCATTATAACCTCGCAGTAAATGCTATCTCGAAAACGGCTGCATAGAAACATATCATGTTTGGTATCAAACACCTTGGAATCAGTATGATTCCACCCTGCAGAAGCAAGCTTCGTGGGGGTCACTGGTCTAGCAGGTGCCAGCCTTCTCGACCCGGACAGCACAAAATGGATTCTGCTGACCAGAGACACATTTCTGCCCTCCTGCTGCTGAGCCAAGCTCAAGCAGAGGATGTAAGCACAATAGGCACCCTGTCACACGGAGGGGGGACCACCTCCCAGACAGGATTAGGTATATTGGGTCTGGGTGGGTGCACTCTGAGAGTGCCTGAAAGTCTGCACCTGGGGCACATTTGGTGTCCCTGGGCATAGTCCAGTTCAATCCAGTTCTCGGAGCCATTGGCTCCTGCTCTGGCACATCACCGGACAAAGGACATGGGAATAACCTCCCCTCTGTCCTACCTCTCCCCTAGGAGGGTCCCCTAAATCTATCCAACTCTCTCCAGTGGGTACAAAAGGGCTTACCTGGCTGTAAGACTTTAGATTTTACGTGGACAAGAAGAAACCACTCACCTTCGACCATCTGGACATTCTGTACTTTGATTGGGACCAACTTCGTCCCCCTCCCTCTCCAAAGCTATGTCTGTGCCCTTGCTCCATACAGGCTCCGTGCAGGACCTGTGGTGCACTAAGGACAACTGAAGAATCTCCCTTGGGGTACAGGAGACACTCCCCTGCATTTGCAGGCACCTCAAAGTAACTGACTGGTTTGCTGATCCAGAGCTCCTGCAGACTCCGAACATCTCAGCAACTCAGGAGGTGGGTTGTGAAGGTCCATATGGTTGATCTGCCCTCTCGGCAAGTTTGATGCCAGTATTCCTTGTGGAGACTGCATAACCTGAACCCCTGGGCATTGCGTCCAGTTGCAGTTGCATATGCTTGTTTCTGATTCCTGAGCTTGTGCATTGGACTCCGTGTAGTCCTGACCCTGAGCAGTGTTTGCACCAAAGAATTCCAGCCTCTTCACACCGAGTGCTTCTTGGGCTGGTACTTTGCAATTTGCTCAAGGTCCACTCGTGACTCCTGGCCATTCGGCCTGAGGGTCCTCCTGAGGGGCATCTTGATTTCTGTTGGGCTTTCCTGGTTGCTCCTGATGTGCCCTGACTCCTCTTTGCTTGGTGAGTCCCCTGGACTTTGCTGGTCCACACCGTAACCTGCTTCACCTGCTTGACCTTCCTGAGTGGGTTGCTTTTGCAAAGGCTTGTTGGTGCTCCAGCCGGATGCCGACCTCTCAGCACTCGACATTCTTTGTGGGAAAGTTCACATCTGGCTCCTGGTTGTCATCAACAACTCCTGGTTCTCGTGGCTGTAGAGGAAAGCATCTCTTCTTCGCATCTGAAGCATCCAACATCGGTGGGCATTTGTCTACAAGGCCCCTGGTCATCCCAAAGTGACCCAGACTCTGTGCCCTCTGCTTTCAGGTTCCTTCCTTCCAGAATCCAGGCTTAGATTCCACCAGACCCTTTTCACCTTCATGGCAGCAGTACTTCTTTACAGCCCTCCATTGAGAATGACGGCGGTTTCCCACACCATTCCTGACCTATGCACCCGGCTCCTCTGGGATAGGTAACTTGGGGAATATGGTATCCACAGGTGGGGTGGCTCTCCAACCTCTTGAGTTCCAAACGGTTTGCTCGAAGTCCTCCTAGAAGGGTCCTTACACTTTAAAATTACAACTGCGACTTTCACATAGAATTTTACAGAGCCTGCAGTCGTGTTAGCACACTGAACCCATCCTCCGTGGAGTGCCTATCTACTCACCTTGGGTGGTTCTTTGGGTTCCCAGTGATTCTACCTGCTCCAGACCTTGTCTTGACCCGAGTTGTGGTTGTTATACCACTATTTTAGTATATGGTTTGGTCTCCCCCTGGAGCCCACTGTGTATTGTGCTATTTACAATTGTTCTATTGATTTCATATTGTGGGCTTTGTGTTCTGTCCTCGTGTAGAGGACAGTAGAGAGTATTATATTAATAAATACATATTTTTATATAACTACTGTGTGGTTCCCCTTTCATTTCATTAATTCAGGAGCTGATAATCTGGTAAAACAAGCTGATTTACGTTCCTTCAAGATTTAGCCTGAAGGCTTCTCTCCACATCTACCACTAGGATAGCTTTCTAAGGTTATCTTTGACCTCATACATCATAAGGGTCATTTGTACTGGTGCAAGGTGCCCACTTTAATTAGTGGACATCATATACCAGGCCAACTTCTCACACTGGTGTCATGGGTTGGCTTGAAGATAAACTATACTTTTTTAGGACAGCTCCTGCTCCCTGGGCTAGCCATAATGCTGAGTGGTTTACCTGCTGTTTCCATGATAATTTAGAATCAAGTACTATACCCAAGTATGTAAAATCAGGAGTGTGTTCTATTTTTTGGTTATTCAGCTTAAAATTATTTCTAAAACCCTTAGTTTTGCTAGTGTTTATTTCTAGGCCTTTTACATTGCAGTATCCATCAAGTTTTGTAAGCCGCTAGGTGTATGCGAGATCAGGATGGAATCATCTGCAAACAGTAGCGCCGGTACCAAATTCCCGTTCAGCTTCGGGGGTCGTTTTTTTTTATTTATATAAGTGGTCAACCATGTCATTGATATAGAGCGAGATCAGGGTGGGAGCAAGTGCACATCCTTATCTCACTCCTTTATCTATTAGGATTGATTTTGTGAGTTCCCCATTCATGCCCCAGGGGACTCTAGCATAGTTATCATATTGTAGCCTTTTTATCTGTACTAACAGACTTGGAGGAACTTCCTGTGTTTTTAGTGAGTCCGTCAGTAAACATCTGGGTACGAGGTCGAAGGCCACCCTAACATATTTCCAGATGATGCATAGGAGTCTGAAGACTTGATCTGCTGTGCTTGTGCAGGTTCTAATTCCTGCCTGATGCGGGGACATTATATTGTTTGGTTCTAACGATTCATTGAGCCTGTTCAATAGTTGTCTGGCATAGATATGTTTAAGCACATCTATTAGGCTAATTGGCCTGTAGTTCTCAGGTTTCTGTTTGCTGCCTTTTTTGTGGATAGGGACAATTTCAGCCCCTTCCCACTTTGCCAGTACTGGTGCCCCTGCTGCTATTGAATTACTTAGTTGGTTAACATACGGGACTCATGCTTAAACAGATCTCCGAGGAGTCTGTCTAGTACAGGTGCTTTTCCCTGCTTGATGATGTCTATTGTGTGTTCAGTTTCTTTTAGCGAGAAAATTATCACTTCTCTGTCTTCTTCGTTACTAGTAGGTTCACAGTCTTCGATAAGGGTGGACCGGAATCTGGAGTACAAATTATTAAAAATGCTCAATCCAAGCTGCCGGATCCAAGTAATGCTCAGTTCTTGCAACTTGATCCTTGCCCCCACATGCAATTATTATCAAGAACTCTGCTGAATTGTTATTTTTTACTGCTTGGAGGAGATCCAACCAGCTGTTTTCCTCCCAATTCTTCCTGGCAGTGGTCAATGTTTTCCTGTGAATATTCCTAGCCCTCCTTAATGAGTCTGTATTTCCCTGTTTTAGATTTTCGAGTAGGCTTCTGTTGGTTTCTCTGCAGTCCGATGTATACCAGGGATTTGTTTTTATGCCTGTCTTACAGATTCTTCCTAATGTTTTTAGTAAGAAGGGACTCTAACTTTGCAACTAAACAGTATGCATTGGTATTACTGATGTTCCACTTATCTCTACGTGGGCACCCACTACCTCTGAAAATGTATTATAGATGCTTGTCTTTAGCTCTATATCACCTGTGATCCTGGGTCATTTAATGGCAATGCAGTTGTTCCCTATTAGAGGCTGTATGTTTTGCGGGCAAATGACAGATAGGTCATCCCTTGCTGTATAACCTGTTACTTCCAAGCAAAGGGGCCGGTGGTCACTGTCCTCTCTTGCCTCTGTTCTGAAGCTCGCTATAATGCCCCAACTGTGCATACTATGCATAATGTAATCTATTCTTGACTGCGAGCTATCACGGTTAAATGTGTTAAGAGAGGCTTTCTCGTCCCCATTTGTTAAACACCCTTCCATTACATACCCTAAAATGGTGTTCAATGGTAAGCTGCATCATCTTTATTGCCCCGTTGGTGCACGATTTATTTAGCCCAGCCACTAGTTGGGGCAGCCCCATGGCCATATCCTCTTCCTCTGTTAGACTTTCTAGGCCGTTTAGTGGCTTATATGTGCAATAGAAATCCCAACACATGATCACAGTATCACTGGGATCTACGTGGTCCAGGGAACTGCCTAATAAATCAATAATCTCAGAGTTGAGATCTGTTGTAAACGTTGAATAGGTACAGTTTTTCATTTTCATGAGTACTCTTATCTAAGTATACTGCCAATAAATGGGGCAAGTCTCTAATATGACCATTCAATTGCATTCCCAAGGTTATTTTGATCTAAATGACAAGACCCCCTGAAGATCTTCTTCTCTGCGATGGGATGGCATTCTCGTAGTATTTTTTATATCCCAGCTTGAATGGAGAGGTCAATAGCCATGTCTCTTGGAAGAAACAGATATCAAATTTATCTATGTAGCTGTGCCAATCCAGATCCTCAAGTTTTTGTTTTAAGCCTGCAACATTCCAGGTGACTATAGCTATGGGTGTTTGTCCTTTTGCAAGTACTTTGTGTGTTTGAGTATTATGGTCATTGCAGCACAGCACACCTTCCGACCCATTAGGGTTGCTAGCAGCGCTACTTGCGCCTACTTCTGGTAGAGGACCATCCTCATTCGGGTGGGGCACCTTCTTTTGGGACATGTCACTAAGGCTGGTTTCTACAATGCTAAAAGGGAAAGGGTATGATCTGGGAGGCAGATTAACTTCCTTCAGGAGTCAGTCATTAAGTTGTGTAGTGGAATCACTGAATATTCCATCCGATGGTGGGGGACAGGTTTGGTATCCTAGGGCAAGGAGATTTCAGCCAAATCTGGCACTTTTATTATCAGCTCAACGCAATCTAGTTGTTGGCCTAGTAATGTACATCTATGTGCCTTAATGATATTGTCTCAAATTACCGAACGACAGCCCCTAACATGGCGGATCCAATGGATCACTTTGTTGATCAGGGAGTCTTCCCCCTCAAATCCCTGCCTCGTGCAAAGTTTAGGGACATTAACCACAAAGATTTTATTAGCAAATGGCAGACGAGGAGGGACTGATTGTAGTGCATGGTTCTTACCATGATGATATGATAACTGCCCTTGGGACAGATTGTAATTCCCCAGATGATTCCTGGAGCCATACACACCTGCTGTATTGGTAGGTGCCGTAATTAACAGTGGGGTTAGAAACTGTTTGAATGTGGGGACAGCAGCAGGGTATAACTGAGGGGACCCATGGGTAGAGGTTTTTCCCTTGACAGATGTTTAACTGGTGGGGCTGAGGGTGACTGCTTGTGGGTTGTGTTGCAGGTTGTGTTAAGTCTCGATCATTGCTCTCAAGGTCCCTACTTCGGCCCTTAGATCGATAATAAGCTGGTGGGTAACTGAGTCCAAAAGCTTTAAATTTGGAGTGTCTGAACTCGCATCCACAGCTCAGACAGATGTTGGGAGCTATCTTCCTTGGGTTTGCCAGGTAGGGTCAACAGGGGAGTGAACCTATTAGCACAAGGAATGATGGATTCTAGCTGTGGTGATATACTACAGGGAATTTTAAGAGAATTGGGATTAAAATTAGAGTTACAAGTAGCAGAATGACATTGGGTCCCCACTATGTGGGCTGAGTCCTCCTGATTATGTACACAGGCCCCCCTGGGAAGTGAATTTATAAACATTGCTGGGATTGCAGGGGAACAACTGGGGATGGTACTATTGGGTGTGGGAGAAGGTTTGTCAGTCAGAGTTAGTGAAGAAACAGGAGATTCTACATCTAGAATATCTTCACACTTACTTATCAGGTTGTTGATGCGGTCTAATACGCAAATGCTGGCTGGGTATTTTAAGGATTTCCTAACCTTTTCCCCTTTCCCAGATTGACCACCACCCCTGCCCTCTATAGACTTTCTTTTCCCCATCTCACAGTCCTCAGAGGATTCAGAGAACACAGCCCACAGTAAACAGGAACAACTACAGTCTGAGACCTGTTCAACACAGTCTGGCTACCTGTCACAACAAAGACATTATGGTAATGGCGAGCAGCCCAACAATTTGCCTACTCAAACAAAGGACAAGCAAAGAACAAGAAAAATAAACAATAAGGCCCAACCCAGCAAAATGGTTAAGAGAGTAGTTAAGTCAAAGCAGCATAAACTCTCTAGCAACTCTCTCCCTGCATCAGTGACAGTGTTTGAGACCTGCACAAGCTCCCAGAAAGGCAGCCACAAGAAAAACAAAAAAATAACTGGGTGTGACAGTCAAGGACCAGTGTCCAGAGTTTTTGCCATGAACGGCTAGCCAGGGACCACAGTCCTTCCAGGGTATCTTACGATAGGTCTGTAAATAGTAGGCAGTACCGGTTATCTTATGGTATTAGTGACCCAAACCTTGTCCTTGGCCAATGCCAGGGAATAAAATATTCAAGAGACATAGTTTCTCATAAACCAAGGGTCGACCTGTGTGCAGTTGCCACAGGCCAGTTGTAAGGGGGATAGCCCTGCCCTGCCTCTTCCTGGCAATGACAGGCAAGGACATGCCCGCCCTTGGCTCGCTCGCCTCCCACGCAGTGGGAGCTGTCCTGATAAGTTATGTGCCTCTGGGCACAAAGAGCGGCATCAGCGGTGTGGGGGAGCCCGGGAAACAGAGTCCCTGGACTGGCTCACAACCCCAGTATGGCAGCAGGCAGAAGAGTGTCCAGTGCAGCAGGAGCTCTCCCAATCATGTATGTGCCTCTGGGCGCAAAGAGCGGCATCAGAATTCCGTGTATTGCCATGACCTACCCACTCCTACTGGGCCCGGACCCAGTAGGAGTGAGTAGGTCGTGGAAATAAGTGGAATTCGCACAATTTTTAGCATATGAGCAATGCCTTATGCATGACCTGCTGGGTACTGTTGAAGCCTGGTTAGTCTACAGAATTGGGTAGTTCCAGGATTAACAGGTACACTAATAGGTAGATACTTGGCTGATGTGAGTATGAATCCATGTCACCAATTGTAAAGTGTAGAGAGTCTTCACTGTTCTGGTCCTGAAGAACCGCAGATAGAATATACTTTAAGTGAGAAACATGTTGACCTTCACTCACCAATAGGGATGCTCAAACTCAAGACATAAGGCTTAGCAGAGCGCCTCATTGTTTGTTTTCTCTTAGGGTAGGATACCTCAAGAATAAAGTTTGGCCTCACTGGTACTCCCAGCCGTATTTTAAATCACTTTCTCAAACCCATATATCTACACATCTCAGGCCCCTCACCCCCACTTCACCATAAGGCTATTGGAAAAAGATCTCCACTAAAGCATCCCTACTATAGATGATGAAGCATGACATCTGAAAGGGTGTGTGAGGGCATTATAATCCAATATATTGACCCCTAACTTTGAACCCTCCGAGTCAAGTTGGACACTGTTTCCCTTGCTCTGACACCCAATCATTGAGGAACAGCATAACTTTAATTTTCAATATTTACCATGGAGCACTTATGCTGGCCCTCCCACTCTCTTAAAAGAGAAAAAGCCCCCCAGTCCACCCTTTGTATACAGACTTAGAAATAGACCTCATCTGCCAAAAGGTAACCAAGCAAGTCACACAGTCATTATGCTTTTTTAAAGATGTTTTCTGAAGGTTTTTTTAAAAAAAGGTGATTCATGAGTATCTACAACTGTTGGGGTAACCTGTCCATTTGTGTCCAAGTACAATCATGCTATCTAATGAGACTGGTCTTCGAAAAATTGTACGAATTACGGATGTATAATTTGTGTTTAAAGTGTAAATTATTTGAAGGCAATAATATGCGTGAGCCTGCAACCACAAGAGACTGTGTTTTGAGAAGTGACGAGTGAAATGTTTAGTTAATTAAATGTCTGTTTTCTTTGTACCTGTGTTCACAGGATAATTTCCCAAGGAACAGCAAGTACAACCTTTTAACTATTTGTGTTGCTGTATTTTTGTATGCCGGAGCTATCCTTCGCTACTGCACGCTCACTTTTGTAAAACTGGAAGCTGACGCTACTGGGGTATCTTTTCTCTGGTATCAGCCTGACAAATGCCTCGGACCCACACGGGCCAGTAGAGTAGGGCAGAAACGTGTTGGCACAAGGAGTTTAGGGTCATAGGACCACAATATCCTTATTGCCCCTTCCCTATTTACTATTGATATCCCCGCTTACCCCACCAATAAAGGGATACCTGGCGTGAGTTAGGGATTTTAATCTGTTCATCCAGCACAAAGCCCAGAAATTGAACCATTTAAGGAAGTCTAATCATGGTTTCACTGTGAGAAAATCCTCCTTTTTTTACTGCCTGGGATTGCTGGATTTTAATCTCTGTACACTGAGGCAACAGCTGAACCCACATCGTGTATTTGCTTTGAGCCCTACAACATGACAGGATTGTCTAAATCCTAATTAGCACTTTTCACTTTCCAGTGAGGCATAGTATGTGATGTGTATTGAACAGCCAAACGTTCATTGATGTCAAATGGTGTTTCTTATGATACTTTGCTGAGACTGTTGAGGTCTGGGACTCACATTTTTACACCAATCACGATCTCATAGGGAATCCGACCATCCAGGACTTCTCTTGCCATGTTTTTTAAAGCCCTCTGGAATCCACATAGGTGATAGAGCCAACTGAGACCTGAGCTTAGGACCCTTGCTGTTAAAGAGAGCTTTATGTCACAGTTTGTCCTCTCCACTACCAAATTTACCTCAGGATGATAGGATGAGGAGTAAAGCAAGCTCACACCCAACCTTCTCATGGCTTCTTTGTAAGTCCGAGAGCTAAAACTCCAGACTCTGGTCGGAGTGTAATTTGCCAATTACGAACTTCCTGATAATGATTTGCGGTTCCTTTATAACAGTTCGGATATCAACCGATCACTGTGGCCATTGCCACAGGAATCTAGAGGAGGAATTCACTGCTACCAAGATATGCTTGTCAGCCCCATCTGATTGTAGGGGGCCAAAGTGATCCAATTAAACACAAGTCAATGGTTTGCTTGAAATCAGTAGAGATGTATGTGGTGGACTCGCTATGGTAGAGTCCTTCATCAGCTGGCATATGTTTGATTTAAGGACAAAGGGCCACCTACATCAAAAGATAACCGGTCACAAACGGGCAGATTCTCAGAATCTGCCTCTTTGCAACCGGTATTTTTGCATTTGGGATGCATCATCGTCCCGGCGGTCTGGACTGCTCAGGATTTGTGTTCATTGTTGGAATGCAGTGTAGGCTGAGCAAGCAGGCAGCGCAGGCCTACCGACACGTGGCCTCGCTTCCAGGATCACAGAGTTAGTGACACCCATTGGGCTGAGCGGCTGTGCAGGCTGCGATGTTGCCGGGTGCCTTGGTATGTCCTATGCCATGGTGTAAACAAGACCCAGCACCAGTTGTGAGACCTGGTGGCCTGTGCAGCGAGGATGCATGGTGTGGAGGGTGCCATGTCCGCAGGCACCGGGCCTTTGGCTTGCAGCGGCACATGGTGGGACCTGCTGTCTACACGCTGGTGGCAGAAGGTGAGCAGTGAGGCCCGGGTGTGCATGGGCAGGCATGCTCCGATGGGCGGTGGGAGGGGCTGGGATGCCTCTACCTGGGTGTGCATGGGCAGCGGGTGACATTATCTTGTGCAAGTGTGTGTGCTGTGCCAGTCATGTATCTAGACTCTGTTTCAGATGACGGCGCTGACTCTGATGTGTGACCTGGTGTACTGTTGTACATAGTGGTTGGAGACACACCAGTGGCAGCAGGTGAGCAGTGTGGCTTGGGTGCACAGGGGCAGCACTCTCTCTCTCTCTCCCTCTCTTCTTCTCTCTCTCTCTCTCTCTCTCTTCTTCTCTCTCTCTTTCTCCCCCTCTCTTCTTCTCTCTCCCCATCTCTTCTTCTCTCTCTCTCTCTCTCTCTCTCTCTCTCTCTCTCTCCCCCCCTCTCTTCTTCTCTCTCTCTCTCCCCTCTCTTCTTCTCTTTCTCTTCCCCTCTCTTCTTCTTCTCTCTCTCTCCCCTTTCCTTTTCTCTCTCTCTCTCTCCTTCGCTCTCTCTCTGTCCTTTGATGTGCGCCGGACACACCTTCTCATCATGTTTTTTGTCTTGCAGACTGTGACCTAGGGATAGGGGAGCAGCCGTGTGTTAATTTCAATAAAGTTTCATTGGTTGCTTCGAAAGTGAATGTGTGATGCTCATTTCTGTCATGATACATGTATGTCACTAGTTGTGATTGTTTGACATCAGGCAGATTATTTTGTACATGTTTAGGTGTAGCTGATGTAGCATGTCTTTGGTCGGGGGGTGCCAGAGAGGGGTGGTCCTGGGTGTGGTGCCGGTGGGTGTTGTGGCCCTCTTGGGTGTCTGTGCTGCATGTTCAGTTGCTCCATGGCATCTGTATGTCTTCAGGTGTGGCTGTGGGCTGGGCTCCCTGTTGTGGTGCAGGCCGTAATCCGACTTTACACCAGGTCAGAGCAGGTGTTAATTTCCTGCTGCTAACGCGCCTTATCGCATGTTTTGTGTGCTTATCGCCGATCTGGCTGGTCGTTGTGAATGTTGAGGTGTCGCGTTGTAGCAGACTATTTGCACGGGAACACCTACTCTACATCTCTTTAGCGATAGTTGCAGGGGTCCTCTGTGGCGATGTTTTTTGCGGCTGCTATCGCGGGTAAACTGGTGCTGTGGGCTGTTAGCACCAGCTTGTGAATGAGGTGGTAAATTTATCATGACTTTGGCTGCGATAAAGTGCCGTTAATTCGGTGAGAGCTCCTTGTGAACATGCCCCAATGTTTCTTCCCGATGTACCAGAAGCACTTTGATACCCTTTTCCAAACCCTAGTATGTGCGTGTCCATACTTGCATTGCTGTTGTGTCTCTTGTGTTTATATCATTAAAGTGTTGACAGGAGAGTTATGCTGATATAATCAGGTTTTACGTTAAGTGGGAATGACTGACCCTACAAGCACACGTGATGATGGATGTGTAATCAAATACAGATGTCAGTGGAAAAGATAGATGAATTCTAAATGAACCATCACTGTGGTATAATGTGAATTTGGAAACAAAATGCAAGGCAAGGTTTAAAATGCAAAAAGTGTGTTTAAATATTACCATTAAATATTACCTGCATGTTATTGCCATTTCAATGGATGCATATTTTATAACAGTTTCAAGTTAAAATGTTGGCAAAAGACAATCATTTTAAATACAAAAGAAATCCAGTAAAAATCAATAATATTATCCCGCACTTTACATGTCACGTTTAAATTGGTTAGAAATATTTCAAAACACATTATTTATTCATGTACGACTTAAGTATACACTTTAATTTAGATTGAAGTGTCTAGATGTAAAAATGCGTTGCGCAGTCTACCGGCCAGGCAGTTAAACATTTCCCTACTTGTCCCTGTTGGGCTTGTTTGTCTCCCAAGGTTCTCTGGCCTTGGTAGGAAGAGCTTTAAAACCTGATTATGTGTCCCTTTGTGTCTTGAGACCAACAAATTGGAAATTATTGCTAGTATTCAGCCATGTAATTAGACAGCATAACATTTAATATAATTCCTTTGTCACTTTGCCAGGAGCTGGATTTCAGTAAATGATACATTGCACCATAAAGAATCTCCCTCAACAAGGCTGTTAATGATGATAAATAAAGAACTTTCGAAAAACCAAGCAATTAATCCTCTAGAAGCCTTCTGCTGGAAGCACTAATAAGGTATCAGGAAATGCAAATACAAACTAAAGCAAACCCTTTGTGAATATACTGCTGAGGATTATTGAGGGATTATTTTTTTCAAAATCACAGAGCTTCTACACAGTAGCTGCATTCTGTGGCAGAGTTATTTTTCATTCAACCCGTTGCTTTACATATAACTCGCTACTAATATATAATTGCATCCGTGGTACCATAAACAAGTATGTACTACGAAATGTTCATTAGAAATATTAATGTGGCGAGGCAAAGATTGAAGGTATGTTTTGATTATTTTTGAGCGCTTCTTTTAGCCTAGTGTTTTTTAAACAACATTCTTCATTCTATTTTCGAGAATAATATCACACACTTAAAGAGAGAGGACTCCATGCTGTATTTGAAAAGTTTTGTGATCGTTTATAATGTGTGCAAAACACACCCACTAAGGATATTCACCAGTCCTTTATTTTGAATTAAATTTTATGTTTGAAAAGTAGTTTTGCTGAGGATTTTCATCTATTCAGCTAGAATTTGCCATGGTGATCTTTGAATCACAAGGGTAGAAGGCTGAAATTGTAAATTCTTTAATGGGTGATTACATCTGAAACTGGCAGATGATCTATATAGTGACAAAAGAATATTATTTACACATAATTCAGAAAATCTCACAGAGCTGAATGCTGAACAGTTGTGAAATCCGGTCTAAAGCATTGTTCATCAACGTGCCTTGTGCAGTTGTGCATGGTCAATTAGAGGGTGTTGCACAACAAAGAGAAAAAGGAGACACTATAAAAAACACTATTAAAACCACATCATAGCAATATTTTAAAGAAATGCGCCCTTGGTGGGAGTGGCTTGGCCAGCTGAAAGATTGCCGCACTTTGAGTGGGCTCTGCCGGCCAAGCTTTAGAACCCGAAAAAATCCTGCAGGCAACCTGACCTTACTAGCGCTGTGTGGACGTGCCCCGACTCTTCTGCCTGTGCGGCGAATTTCTTGCCTACTGCCGATTCCCAGACAGCTCCTGCGGCCGAGATATAACACTTTGCAACTGGCGCTAGGCCTCCATTGCGGATCCTGCGAAGGCCTGCCTTTCCTCTCTCAAGGCCGCGGCGGGTTTCCTGTGCTGCCTGAGGCCGGTGGGCATACCTGGGACAATGACTCACGGCACCGGGTGAGTGGGGCCTTCCTTTGTGGCTTAGCGGCAGGGTTGGGGGCCCGCGGGCTGTTCTGCCTGGTATGGGGTGCTGCAGCAAGGGGCGCCGTTGTGGCTTCATCTTTTGACTGCATCCTGCGCCTGCTGGGGGCTCCCGGGCACGGTACGGTGAGCGGCGGTCCCCCTGCGTCTTCCTGCTGGTGCGGCCCAGCACGGCGGGCGCCCCCGGCATCGCTCGCTCCTCTGCCTGGCTGGGTGGGCGCTGCCTGTGGCTGCCGCTTTTCTCACCAGCGCCTGGCCTAATTGCTGTATCCTGCCTCCTGTGGACATGGACTCCCTCTGAAGGGCTGTGCTGTGAGGGTCGGGGCACACTGCGTCCCTGGCTGGCTGGACCTGGCTGGTGCGAGGTGCCGCAGTAACTCGGCACAGCTGATGCGGGCGCCACCGCTGGCCCCCACTCTTGGCCTCTGAAGTACGTGGAGTCCCCCTTGGAGCGCCTCCTTGCCACTGCTGGTGGGCCCTGCGAGTCCCGGAGGTGGAGTTGCACCCAGGATTCTCTCTTTTACCTCCGCTCCTTGCCTGGACGTGCCTGCCACACCGAACCTGGCTGCTTGCTGCATTTGGTGCGCCTTCACGCCTAATTCTGATGTGTATTCTGGGGTATTGGCTGGAGGCCTAATGCGTGGTGAGCCACCTTCAAGGGTCCTTCCCACGGCGCTGTGATTGCCTGCCTGGCCGCACCCTTCTCAGCCTTGCTACCTGTGATATTGCGGATTGGGTGTGTTCTGGTGCATCGGATGTCTGATTCTTGCCTGGGCCCCTGTTGGACTTCCTCCTTCGCCTGTGGTGTGAGTGGGGCACTGCCCTACTGAGATCTACATAGTCCCACTGGTTCACGGCTTTGGTGACCCATTCACCTTGCATATCCTCCCAAAGCTCATCCCTTCAGACTGTGATGGCTGCCATTAAGGGGCTTCTGTCTAGACTTTGACTTGCTCCAATCACCGGCTGCGGGCAGTCAGTGCGCCCTCCACACATCTTTTTGCAGTTTCCTGCCTCTTGGCAGCCCCATTCTTGCCAGCTGGGATCTCTCATCATGGGTAAGACGGACCCAAAACAGCCCATAATAGCCTTCAAGCTCCGAAGGTCCTCCCGCCAGGACGGCGCTGGCTCTGACAGTGCAGACTCCGCTGTCACCATGGACGCCCCCCTAATCGAGATGACGACCTTAAAGCAATTATGCTGGATGTCAAGTCGACTGTGACTGGAATCACGACCCAGCTGGACCAACTCTCCACCCGTTTGGACTCAGTAAAGGCCCGTGTTGATTTACATGACAACTGGTTATTCCATGTTGAGTCCAGGGTGTTGGACGCTGAGGATGCCGCCACTCAAGATTGTCAAAAATTGCTCCAGATGTACAAGATCTTGGCGGTCATCCGTGCGAAGAACGAGGATTTGGAGGCCCGCTCCCGTCGGAGCAACCTCCGCATCACGGGTCTTCCGGAATCCACCAATATTTCACGTAAGGAGGACTTTGTAGAGCAACTGATTAAGTAACTTTTTGGCTTCGTCCTCTCCTCAGTGTTTGTTGTGGAACGTGCACATTGCTCTCTTGGTCCGCGTCCCGGTCCCGGACTGCCTCCACGTCCCATCATTGCTAAAATCTTGAACTATAGGGATCGGGATGCCATTCTTGGTGCGGCGCGGGACAAGGGCTCCATCAACCACCAGGGCAACACACTCTCCTTCTACCCGGAATACACCCTCACTGTCCAGGCGGCCCGGCGTGAATTCCTTCCCACCAAGGGCATCCTCCAAAAACATGAGGTCGCTTACTCCATGGCCTACCCGGCGAAGCTGAGAGTCCGTCAAGGTGCAAAAACACTCGTCTTTCTAGACCCCAGAGAGGCCCTGGCATTTGCTAAGAAACTAGAAAAAGCGGCCCGCTCTTCGCCTTCCAAATCTCAGGAAGACGGCTCAAACCGCCTCAGTGACAATGACTGAAGTGCTACAATTGGTTGTTCTTTTTCTGGTTCTGAAGGTTGCCTAACACTGCCTAAGCTTGGCTACCCTGCTTGGTTGCAGGGGAGTACGTCAAGACCTGCCATACCTCCACGGGATGATTCCCTACCTTGTTATTTTCCTCCTTTTCCCAGTTGTGGGTTCCTGGGGTGGGGTGGGTGGGTTAGTCAGCCTGATTGGGGGGTTGGAGTGGGCGGGGGGTTGATGGACGTTCTGCTGCTCTTCATGGGATGTTGGGGTTGGGGGTGGTCTAGGGGCTAGGGTTTGGGGACTGTTTTTATCCACTTCTGATCACTCCCTGCTACGTCAAAACAAATCATCGCTGTTGGTGGTGGGGTTGGTCGGGATTGGGATAATGTTGAGTGTATTGCAATCCTTGCTGTGTTGAGGTTCGGGGTGGAGGGTTGGGCTGGGGTGGGAGTTTTTCCGGGAGTCATGCACTTCTCGTGTTGGGTTTCGTTTGTTCTATTGCTAGGTCAACCTTCTTTCAAATGCTCTGATTATGACATTGCATTGTGTTCCTTGCTTTTATTTGTACTGTGCCTGCTGACGTCACTATGCCTTATACAGGAGGACCGGCCTGTCCCTCCCCCCATGGTTCTAATTTATTTCCCTTGCTCTTGCCCATTTGAGGTCTCTGCTGCCACCAGGTCTGCTTTGTTGGTGGGTTCCTTATCTGTCACCTCGTTATCTAATGGCGATCCTTCTGTATTGCTATATGCGGATGCCGCCACGCTGCTGCGCACCACCCATGTTCCCTTGTGCCAGCTCTTGCCCCTGCTGCGTAATATCTCCCTCAGACTCACTGCAACATGACTGACATCATCTGTTGCACCTGGAATGTGTGTGGTTTGAACGACCACCGGAAGGCCAGGCTCATACATTCCCACTTACAGCGTCACCGAGTAGACCTGTGTCTTTTTCAGGAAACGCATCTTATGTCTGGGTCCCTTTCTAGGCTGTGGGCACATTACTGGGGGAATCCTATTCTTCAGTTTACTCTTCTTATGCAAGGGGGTCTCTGTGCTGATACATAGAGGCCTTCCCTGGCAGACTTCTCAGACGCTCATTGACCATAACTGCAGATATGTAATTTTGCACGGTTCTGTGCAGTCTCAGCTAGTTACCATTGCGGCTGTTTATGGTCCAAACTCAGACGATCCGGACTTTTTCAATCACATCTGGCACTTGGTCTCTTCTTTTGGTCTGGCTGCTATTATATGGTGGGGGGATTTCAATATTACTCTCTCAGTGATGCTTGATCGCTCTGGTCCGCACTCTTCCCATCCGTGTGCCACCGCTGCGCTTCAGTCCATACTTACTGACAACTCCCTACTTGATGTCTGGAGCCATGTGCGGCCTGGAGCCCGCGAGAGCACCTGCATGTCTGGTGCCAGGGGTTGCTGGTCTCGCATAGATTTTTGGCTTACCTCAACGGACATTTTCACTTGGCTTACGGACGCGGCTCACATGGCGCGTACGTTCTTGGACCATGCACTGGTTCAAATTAGCCTCCGTCTTCCCCATTCTCCACGGTGTGCTTTCACATGGTGGCTCCCCCCGAACGCGCTCCATGACATGGTCTTCTACACGGACATTCAGACGGCCATTACTAATTACTTTGAACTAAATGTTGGTTTTGTTTATTCTGCCTCTGTACTCTGGGAAGGCTTCAAAACTGTTATTCGCAGTGAATGTATCCTTTGCTCCATCTGCAACTCCTTATCAAGTTGGGAAATTAAATTAAGGCTTTTGATGAGGCCCAGGCTGCAAACCCCAGGACTGAGACCCTTGCACTCTTACGACGGAAACACACAGAATTCACCAAAGAAGCCGACAGGGAACTTGCTTTTCTTGGTAGAGAGGGCTGCGCGCAATGTTTTGGGGAGGGGGACCGGACTGATCGGACTCTGTCAAATCTTCTCTGGCCTCCTCGCGCGTCATCGTACATTATGGCTCTTACTGACGGGGGTCCTGCCAGAACCGCTTCCTCGGACAAAATCCGGACCCGGACCTGTTTCATGGAATTTTATTCACAATTATATTCTGCCGGTTGCCCCCCCCCCCCCCCCCCCCCCCCCCCACTCGCGAGGCCTTAGAACAATATTTTGATACTATCTCCCTGGTCTGGCTGGAGATTTCCATCGTAAATTTTGGGATGAGCCATTCACTAAGGAGGAGATACTTGCTGCTATCAGTGGCTTGCCCGGGCGACAAGGCCCCTGGCCTGGATGGTCTCCCAGCCTCCTTTTATAAAATGCATGCCTCTCTCTTAGAGCCACATCTGGCGGCCATGTATAATGAATCATTTGACAAGGGCATATTTCCTCAGTCCTTTACGTGAGGCCATATTAACGTTCCTGCTTAAGCCTGACAAGCCAGCGGACCATCGTGACTCCTATCAACCCCTTTCCCTTATCACCACTGATAATAACATTTTTGCTAAGTTAATTTCCTCTCTTCTCCTTTATGCCCCTCATTGCGCTTGTGGACCAATCTGGTTTTGTCCTAGGCAGGGCCACCTCGCACAACCTCCGCACAATCTTCTCTGTGCTCCACCAAATTAATCCCTGCAATGCCTGCTCTGTTGGATGCCACAAAGGTGTTCGACATGCTCGAGTGGCCTTTTCTCTTCCTTCTGCCTCGTATGGGTTTCAGCACCACGTTTATTCGTAAGGTTTCGCTTCTCTATACCAGCACTTTGGCCCGTCTCAGTATAAACGGACAGATCTCAGATCCCATCTTCATTAAACGCGGCACTCGGCAGAGGTACCCCCTATCACTCATGCTTTTCGCTATTGCGATGGAACCTCTCGCTGCTAGACTCCGACAGCACCATACCCAGAAGGGTATTGGTTTTTCAGCGCGTTCCCTCCTTGTCTCCATGTATGCGGACAACGTAACCCTGTATGTCCGCCATCCCCAAGATAACCTAAGTCCACTCGTGCGCGAGATCATACGATTCAGTGGGTTGTCTGGCATACCGGTGATCTGGAGCAAGTCTGTTCTGTTCCCCCTAACTGATGCCACCAAGCCATTTAAGCCGGACTTTCTCTTCGTGTGGGCCTCTGGTCCTACCCGGTATCTGGGTATCTGGCTGAGCAGGGACCTAGGTAAACTTTGGACATCCAACTTCGGGTGCGCGATGGATTGGTTGGAGTGCAGGATTCCTCTCTGGAGTCATCTCCCGTTATCTCTGGCAGGCCGGATTGCTATCGCCAAGATGGTGGTACTGCCGAAGTTCCTATATCTGTCTCTGAACATTCCTATTCTTTTAACTGCTCATTTTTTCCGTACGTTACTCTCCTAATAATCTCACTTGTTTGGGAGTGGTAGGCAGCAAAGAGTTGCGTACGAGATCCTTACGCTCCCCATGTCGGTCGGGAGAATGGGTGCCCCTGATTTTAGGCTTTATGCCCTCTGTGGTCAAGCTAGGTTTCTGCACTTCTGGATCCACCCCTCACCCTACAAGCCACATGTGGCGGTGGAGACAGACATCACTTCTTCTTGGCCACTGACCACGATGTTATTTGTTTCGGCGGTGCGTCCGCGTGGGGAGGTTGACACGGTTGAGGCACTGCACTGGGCCTGGTCTGGCTTATGCCGATTCTATAATCTTCCGTTGCTCTCAGCCAATACCATGCCGATCGTCTGCCATCCTGATTTCCCCCCCTTTCAGACTTCCGGCATGTCCAAACACGCATTGCGACAGTGGCGGATTTATATCCGGGGGATTCCTACTACTCTCTTCCTGACTCTTCTGGCCCGTTGGACACACTTGTGTTTTATCAATTGCGTGCTGTCTGCAGGTCACCCCACCCAACTTTCCCTTAGCCCCCGCTGACGATGCCTGCTCTTGATTGTATATATACCTCTGCGACCCTACACAAGATAGTCACTAAATTATATGCCATCACTTTGTCGACTGCCTTCATCTCTACGGCTCGGGCGCGTGTGGCGTGGGGCGCGGACCTTGGCATGGATATTGCGCATGCTGATTGGCTGTATTGCTGTAACCAGACGAATAAACTGTCACCAAATTATTGTCTTCGTCTTATACATTTTAAATATTTACACAGAATGTTCAGCACTCCCACCCAGCTTCACAAACTTGGACTTTTAGCTAGTGATGCCTGCAAGCGCTGCGCTTCCTCCACCACAGACTTTGCTCATTTAGCCTGGCTTTGCCCCAAGGTGTAGTATTTTTGGTGGGCAGTGTGTTCCACCATATCTGATGTCACCTCCGCAACAGTGCAGCCTGATCCCCCTGTTGGGTTTTGTTGAGTCCTGCCCTGACGCCTCTCGATGCCTGATCACGATGCTGCTGGTCCTTGCTAGGCGTGGGGTGGCTATGTGCTGGGGTCGTAAATTGGCACCCAAGTTTGGCCTTGTACTCCACTGAGGGTCTCCCTGACGACCCCAAAAACATTTTAACAGAATCTGTACTCAACATGCAGTTAGAGGTGATTGAGTTTACGGAGGTGGAAGTTTGCAACGCAATTACTAAACTTTCTACGGGATAAGCACCAGGCCTGGATAAACTCCCAGGTGACCTCTTCAGGCATGAGCCGAAAATTTGGGGTCCATATCTCCAGATTTTTTTTAATGCGATTTTGAGAGGCATGGTGGTTCCCTGTACTTGGCTGGGCGCAGAGATTGTCCCCATATATAAAAAGGGCTCTCCTCTGCTCCCATCCAACTACAGACCCATAAGGCTCGTTGATGCCCCCCAGAAAATCTTTGCGAGACTCATTCTGGATCGCCTACAAGACTGGATAGAGGAGTTCACAATTCATAGTCCCTATCAGGCAGGGTTTAGGAAGAATACCTCCACCATGCACCACATTTTTCGTTTACTACTCCTGCATTGGAAAACGGTGAGAATAGAGGGTGGCAGCCTCTATTTGGTATTCGTGGACCTTCGCTCTGCATTCGATCTTGTTTCCCAGGGGAAGCTCTGGAGTGTTCTCCTCAAGCTGGGCATTCCTACCCACCTTCTATCCGTCCTGATGAGGCTGCATGAGGCTAACTTTGCCCAAGTTAGATGCGGGAAAAGCGGCGCTCTGTCGTCTCGATTTCCTGTTGGCAGGGGGGTAAGGCAGGCCCCTGTTTTGCCTCTATGTCAATGGGGTAATCGCGCATCTTAATGGAGTACTGGACAACGATGCTCCTAAGTTAGCTGGCGACAGGGTGCCTGCCATCATGTTCGCTGATGACACCCTCTTACTCTCTAAATCACCAATGGGTATACAGCGAACATTAGATGGATTTGAAGAATTTTGCACTGCTCGGGGACTGGAGATCAACTCCCTTAAAACTAAATTCATGATCTTCAATCCCCCTAGAACAACCCGACCAAATCCAAGTCTAGGGAAAGTGTGTCTCGAAAGGGTAAATACCTTTGACTATTTGGGGGTTACCATCAATGAGAACCTAACGTGGGGTCCCCAGCAAACCAAATCACAACTAAAATTGGCCCAACTCTCAGGAGGAATACTCAAACTATCCAACAAGTCCACTAACAAACCTGTTGGTCCCCCGCTGGAAGTTTATAAATCGCAAGCAAGGGGTGCCAATATGTACGGGGGTGAACTCTGGGGGGACTGCAATAGGACTGAAATTACCAGGGTTGAGAACCAATTTCTAAGAAAGCTGTTAGTACTTCCAACTAGTCTTTCTCTAAAGTTTGACCTGGGGATTAGATCTATTGACGAAGAGTTAGCATTAAAACCTCTCAGGTTTTAGCGCAGGCTTAGGGTGACACAAGAGCTGATAAACTACAGACAGGAACTCAAAGAAATATTGACGCATCTGAGTGCCCTGAAAATCCCCTGGCTCATGTTTATTAAGAGTGAGTTCACAAGGTTAGGAGTCCCCGCTCTATGGTCTGACCCTGAGAGGGAATGTAAAACCATCTCACGTATCACGCTTCGAGAATCTATCCTTCTGACAAACTTAATGCAGCACTTTGTAATTCCCAAATTGGTTCTGTTACTGCTTCTTTCTTGCATGTGAAATACTTTTATCTGTTTGAGCGATTTTTAGATGACAAATACCCAAAATTAGCAAAAAAACTGTATGTCCAACTGAGGCATGGAGTTCTACCCTTACGAGCCTTTACCAGCAAGTGGTCATCTCTTGCTTTGAAGAACTGCCCAGCATGCAAATGTGATACCGAAACTGAGCTCCTCGTCTTTTTCTTTTGCCCAGCGTACGTCAAACCGAGGAGGTATTGGCTCGTACCCCTGTGCAAAAATCTGGCCTTTCGTCACTGTATGCAAGCGCTCAGAGCGTTAAAGTCAGACACAACTGGATGTATTGTATTTGCCGTTTCTCAATTTTTGGCAGCTATGTGGCATATGCGTAGAACCTTTGTCTGGAATGGCAGTTAATGGATTCCCATTGTTTTTTATAAATCCCATTGTTTTTTATAAATTCTTTTATCTTCACTATTTTTAACGGGACTTCCACATTTATGAATTTTGCCTCATTGTGTCTATAAGAAAAATGTTTTAGAAACTACTTTTGTACTAGCTGATCAAGTTTATTATCTATGTGTACTGTTTTTATATGTTTACAGCTTACTTTTTATGGTATTTTAACGAAATAAAGTTTTCTTGATGATAAATAAAGGTTTTTGAAAAATCAAAAAAAAAAAAAAAAGAAATGTGCCCTTAAGAATAGATAAGCATTTTCAATCAATAGGCAACTAAAGTACAGTTGCACTCTCTGGAATGTAGAGAGAGCAATGGCCATTTTTTTAAATCTGTCAATTGAGATCAAGGAATCATAGGGGAGGGCTTTCAAGCCTCAATTGTGTCACAAGTAGTTTAGCTGCCTGTTAATAGAAGTTTCTAAAAAAACATGGTGTGGACCATGGTACCAATAGTGGGAAGCATCCAACCAATATAATGCTATTAGGCTCTGAGTCACTTATTTGTTCACTGTTGCAAGCATGGCGATATACACATTTATTCAACTAAGAAACTCATTATGAATCGTACACTAAATGGCCCAGACTTTCAACATTACTGGAGGTACTGGGGTTACTGGTAAATCTAGGGGTGAAGAAAAGCTGGCAAATTACAAGTTTAGAAATTAGGAATTACACGAAAAAATTGATAATTCTGGGTCACATCTCCTGGTAACTCCTCATTTTCTCTTCTTTTTACACAGTGATATTTGTCCCTTTTCAGCAGCCAAAATCTCTGGATCAAAGTAAAGAGACTATCTGATCTCATTATTCCGATGTGGGTGTTTGAGAACTTGGGTTTCTGGTTGGTTGAGATATGCCTCCTGTCCAAGCAGGAGCCACAATCCTAGTCAGGGTAAGTCACATAAACACCACAAATTAACCTGTGCTCACCTCCTGGCAGCCTGGCACAGAGCAGGTAGGCTTAAATTTAGGAGGCAATGTGTAACATATTTGTGGAACACTTTAAAGAGTAACACAGTGAAAACACCACAAAAAGACTCCATACCAGTTCGGAAAAATAGATTATGATTTTATAACTACAAGACCAAAATAAAAAAAATATAATAAGTAAGTAGAAGTCAAGGTATGAATGTATTTTTAAAGATTACAAGTGAAAAATAGAGCTTAGAAGCATTAAGCATGTATGGGGTTATCTGGTCACACTGGACTGGGGCAAATCAATGATCCAGGATGACCGTAATATAGCTTGGGCCAGATACAGGGGCCATGCAGGGCCCACTGAACAACAATTCCTTGATCCTGGTCACAATGGCAAAATGTGGGGTGTAGCCTAACAATGCATCTGTGTCATTCCCGCAGTTGAGGATATATGTTGATTTTCTCCATGAAACAGTAGCAATGCACTGATTTGGAAAGTAAAATGCCAGTTCCACGAAGTGTTGGTTCTGAATCCGATGTGCCGGTTTCCCCACTGAAGTCGAGGGGATGCATTGATTGTCTCTCTGCTGTGGGGGTGATACAGTGATTCTGATTTGTCGGTTCCGATGGCGATGCGCTAGGCCCAAGTGCAATGTACTGGTTCTGTTCCTGGTATATCAGTGATGCATCTATTCTGCTCGCACATCACAGTACATGTTGGTTCCACTGGAGCAAGCACCTAGATCCACTTCCAATGGACCAGGCATAGGAGTCAGAGGTGATTCTGTGATATCCCTGAGTCTTAAAACAGGAGGAAAGCCAGCACAGCCTTGGAGATCACCCTGAGTTCAAGTGAGTTAGTGGACAAACTCTCCTTCCCTGACTAAGTAGGCCACACCAGAATTAAAAAAAAATGAATATAGAAGAACATTTGAATATTTGGTGTCTTACATATGCAGCTTCACTATTTATCCACATGTATAGAATGGAGTGGAGTTTGAGCAGTGTACACAGAAGAACTCATTCGCTCAAAAGACATGAAGACAATGCCTCCTATCCCTATCCTTCTTTTTTCATTCCCTGGCTGGGCTTCCAGTAAAGATCATTAATTTTATACAACACTGACATTGTCTACAGCTTCCATGGAAAAATAGAAGACACAATATACAAATGTGCACCACCATACTTGAAACAAGTAACTATTGCACCAATTAATGATATAAGAGTGAGTGATGATGATTTGTGTGGTGGCTGGAGGGTTGCTGTTCAAATAATTTGTTAACTTGATTTGTAATGTTTGGGGCACGATGAGTGAGTGCCTTGCTTTCACACTTCACTAGAATTACGTAATGGTGCACTCCTTTACCCTACTTTTATTTGTACTGTTCAGAGACCATACTACTCAGTTTAGTTAACAAAACTACACAAAATGTTACAATTATTTTGCTCTTCTTGTGCATTGACAGCACTACAGGTCCATCTCTCTCAATCTCATTTGGGTCAGGACTCATAGTCAGGAAGGGACTACCTCAACAGCCAGAAAAAGAAAGTTAGGAACAATGTCCAGCTACTTCAATGGGAAACAACATGACTCAAAGAGGCCTACTCATTTCTTTGGACTGGAGAAGGGTGCGTGATTTAAAAATGCTAAGTAGTGTGCTGTGTCAGATGTCAAACTTCTCTAATTAAGTGGTTTTGGTCTGGGGGACTTTAACTGAATACATGTCACATGATGGAAGCACTTGGCTAAATGTTATGACCATTGACATTTGTGAGATACATGCAGCCACTTGTCTGGTCTTGGTTATAAAATTGTTCTCACTTATCAGTTAATTTCACATGACTGCATCAGTCTATGTATCAATACATAAGGTAGCTGTGGGTCTCGATTAAAACTTTTTCCTTTCTCTCTCCAATTTTAAATCACACTTCTCCTTTTTTTGCACTTATATTCACGCACTGCTTAACGGTTGTCACCATATGTCCTTACATTTTCAGACTCACTGGGACACACACATTGTTTAAATAAAAAATGTCTTTGACAATGGTTGGTAACATCTCCTTCCTGGTGTGAAGGATCCCAGATGATGACAAGGGCGTTCCCGGTCGACAGCTGATGGGTATCTTTCACATTCAGAAAGTACCTGTGTGACCTTTAGTGTCACATTATTTTCACATATATATATTATGTCTATATGTATGTTTACATCTGAACATTCTTTTGCAGGTCAGTCATTTAGTTAGTCAACAGTCTACTTCGTGTTTGAGACCCACAGCTACCTTATGTATTGATAAATTGTCCTTATTGGGGGTTGTGTAGGTCATTAAACATCCCCTTGGACCCTCCCATCACCGTTCGTCTAATGCACCAGTCTATGCCCTTGCCCTGCCTTCTTGTTCCTCATCCACCATGAAGCTTACTTTCTTCTTGACTTTACAATATTGGCATTTTCCTTTTGCATTCCACAGGCCTTCTCTTCTACTACACAAAAGCTGCATCACACTCCTGCTTACTTACTGGACCAGTTCAGCCCCGCACCCTCGGTGGGCATTTTGAGAAGAGGTGAATGCAGATGCAATCCATTTTGACAGTTATGTGCAGTATAATTTTTCTTTTCTTAACAAACACAAATTGTAGAACTGTGTATGTCCTACCAAATTTACATTTTTCAAACCTAGGTGAAAGAACAATTTATTAACTTGGGACTCTGTGGTTGAAGGACTGTATGCAAAGTATCTTTTACCTGATCTGTGTTGTTCCTTGATTTCCTCTCTCAACAGATTTGATGATGTAGTGCTGCCCATCAACCTGGGGAATGTTGTCTTTGTCACACCTTTCCACAACACAACACTCCAAACCACTCATCAAGCTCCTAACCCTATTACCCCAACTTGTGTGATCTATTGCGGTGTGAGTTAAGAATTTACACCATAAATTGATCACACACTTGGCGGGCGAATGTGGTGACAGGGACACTAACTCACTGCGGAATCATCTTACCTGAAAAGTAGCTCGCACCAGCCCAACTTACCCTCCCATACATGAAAGGGACAACATCATCTTAGGGCAGAGTCTTAGTTAGAAACATATCTGTCCTATGACAGGTAGTACTAGTGTACGCTATGTGGCCTGATTCACAAAGGTAAAGTTACTCCGTTAGTGTAAGTTCACTCTAAGTGTAACTCAACTGCCAGCAAATTTATAAGTAATAACTAACTAGTCATAATAGTACCTCCTTTTAAATTGATAGGTGTTACTTACTACTCACAAATTTACATCTCGTAAAATTACAGATGGAAAAGTCACCAGTCGTAAACTTACACTGCAAGAGTAAACTAACAGCAAAAATATAGCATACTTTACCTTTCTGAATCAGAACTTGTGTTGCTTAAATGCAACATGGAGTAACATAACATTCTAAGGAGTCCTGACTTTGTAAGTTTAGTATTACATTTTCGTTACTTTAGATAGTTACTAGCCCCCTGAATTGCTTAGAAGTTACTACTGCTAGTTTTTTAAATATTATGGAAGATTGAGAGGTAGCAGCCACCATCTCATCTAATTAGCTAACAGCTAAGAAGTGAACTACTTAGGAATTTATTGCTGAAGTTGTTCTTGGGCAGCAGAGATAGATTAAGATCCATGTGTATGTTGTTGACATACCCACCTAGTGCTCCATTGTTACAGAGGGTAGTAGGACTAGAGCATTAACTAACTAGTATACACTTTGATAGGTGGCTTGGTGCTGCAAAACCTCATTAAGCAAAAAGTCAAACAGAACTCATCTCTTCCTACTTTGGTAGAGTGGTATACTAGACTGCAGGAAGACCCACAGATAGACGACTGGCAAGAAGACTGAGGATATTTGCTCAGGGGACCTTACCTTCTTTACGCTACGGGGGATCTCATTGATTATATATTCATCAAGAAATATTTTTCCTGATAAGACTCAAATGCATCCATTTATCAATAACAAATCACTTCATTCTTAGAATTTCTTATCTCAAGCAAAGAACCGAGACTTTAGTTTGGGTGATCGATAGCACGCTAAGCTATGGGGTACTCACAGCACTAAATATAACTATTCTCTATTGGAACGCCTGCTCCATTGGTATTGATACCACATCATATTTAACCCTGATGTCCTTTTACGGACGAAACGCAGTGACTGGGCCGATGCATGTATACATTCTTCTAATTGTGAAAATAAAACCAACATAACTGAATTTAAGAACTATCAAGACTCCCGTCTACATATGTCATTAATGCCATGATTTAAAAGATTATATTGTACTTGACATTTAACTTGCTTTAGATATAAGTGCTCCTTGATACTATCTTTGATATTAGAAGAGAAATTTGTTTTCTCTGAAATTTGACAGCTCAGTAGTGGGGTCAAGTCAAGTGTAAGCACCTTTGTGCTACATCAGATTTTGGGGACTTATTTACTGGCGCAGCCCATATAGCCTACATTACTGTTCTGTTACCCATGGACTGCAGGGAGAGGTAAGTAAAGTAACCTACAGAAGATATACATGGCAAGAGACTTCAGGAAGAACATGACTAGGAGGAAATGTTGGTGGAAGAGGGCAGCTTTTCGTCAATAAAAAACACAATCCTACATTAACTAGCAATGCAAAGACAAAAGACAGATAGCAAGAAATATGCTTAGAAAAACACATGTAACCTTTTTACCAAGAAACCCCACCCTGCTTACCTACAATGGGTCCGCCACTCTTCCCAAGCAAACAAAAAAAAAAAAAATTTCCTGAGTTTGCCCCTTCCCAAACTTCCCTTCTCAGTTCCCACTCCCATCATTTGGCCTGGTAAGGTAGCAGTTCTCAGGGCATGGGGTTTGCCTATACCCCCACATAATTTGATCAAAAAGCCCTGGGGAGGTGTTTGTTCAGGGGCTTTAATCTCCAAGTAGGGGGGATGTGCCCCCCTCTCCTATATGTTATATATGTTCCCCAAGGACCTGGACCCCCTCCCATGTTTAAAAACAAAAATAAAGGGCAGGCCCTGGGGGATTGAGTCCCTGGAGCCAGATTCAGCCCAGGAAAGGGGGACCACACCCCCCTCCTTTATTTAAAAAAAGGCGGGTAGTGGGTTTCTCGGGGCCTAAATCAGCCCAGGGAAGAGGGCTGTGGGGCCCCGTCCCCATTCTGAAAATACCTGGTCCATGAGGATGGAGTTCCCGGGGCCAGAATTAGCCCTGGGAAGGGGTGCCACACATCCCCCCTTCCCTTTTAGTTAAAAAAAGAAAAAGCTATTGGCACTGCTCACTTTCTTCAGCATTGCTGGTTGTGGGGATGAAGTCCCTATGACTGCTAAGGTCCTAGTTGCCAACAATACCTCTGTTTACATTCAGTAGGTCCCACAAAGTGGAATTGCTGAGAGGTGTTTGAAGGCCACGCCCCCTTTTACCACCACTCTGCAAATGCGCCTCTCGATGCACTGCTGCTAATGAGGTCCCCTCGGATGATGAGGGTCCTTGGGGGCCAACAACACCTACTGTTACTTCCAGTAAGTTCCACAGAGTGTGATTGTTGAGAGGACTTTTGAGGCCACGCCCCCTTTCTCCACCACTCTGAAAATACAACTCCTGGTGCACTGCTGGTTGGGTGATGAATTCCTCTTGTCGGCTGAAGGTTCTTGGTGGCCCAGAAGCCCCCCTGGTACCTCTAGTAAGTTCTACACAGCAGAATTCCTAGTTAAAAAAACATAGAAATTCACTGCAAAAAACAAAGGTTACAGGGACGTTATAGTTATGCTCAGATTTCACTCATACAAAACCAGTGAAATTCGACTGTTAAAGTTACTTGAGATAACTATACTTATGCCCCTGCAATACACTGCTTATGACCTCACATATAACATCACTCATGAAATAGTCAGTGACATCACTGATGACATCATTGATGATATCTCAAATGACATCATTGATTATATTACTGATGGCATCATCTACAGAAGCACTCACATACCTACTAACACCCCGATACAACCTCTTGTATGCCCACTCATATGACCATTCACTCACCCATACTGCCACTCATGGAACCAGTTACTCACCCATACAGCCAGTCACATAACCACACACTCACCCAAACAGCTGTTCACACACCCACTTATTTACCTACAAAGTCACTCCCACTCCCACTCATTCACCCAATCACCCTCTCAACACAGCGCCTCACTCATCCATACACGCCCTCACACACTCTTTACACAACCAGTTACATACCCATTCACACATCCATTCAAACACTCACAAATCCCCGTACTCACTCATACAGCCATTCACACAGACACTCACTCTCCAATACAGCCTATCACACACAAATTCACTTAAAGAAACCTCATTCAAACAGCCACTCACCCACCCATACAGCCACTGATACATCCACTCACTCACTCACCAATACAGCCACTCACAAAGCATCTCACACACACACAGAGCTACTCACACACCCACTTTGACACCCATACAGCCACTCAGACACCCATGTGCACAAGGATATATACAGTCACACAGCCACTCACATGATATATATTAAAAGTAGTATCACTCATTAGTAGTACACCTATATACTTCTTTAACTTTTGTAGTACCTTAGTATATATATTTAACAATCATAAACTCTTACAAAATACTTATTATCAGCGATGTCATTTGAGATGTGATCAGTGATGTCACCGACCATCTCCTGAGTTATGTAATATCTAAGGCCATAAGCATTGCGGGGGCATAAGTTATAGTTAAGTCAGGTAATTATAACTGTTGAATTTTACTGGTTGTGTACGAGTGAAATCTGAGCCTAACTATAATGTCCCTGTAACCTTTGTGGTTTTTTAGTGAATATATATATACATATATACAGCGCCGTTTGATGAATCTTCATGAAATTTTCCCAAAAATGTGCCCCTTGATTCATGTTGCACATGGATAGTTTCAGGGTAATTTGTCAAGCAGGGGCTGAGGAAAAAGGAGGCATAATAAAAACCTGTGTTTTCCATGTTAATTGCCATGTTAACTCCGAGAGAGATTTTAGTTGTGACTACAGCCCAAATCGGTGGAGGGAATCACATCAAATTGGGCAGGAAGGTAAATCTGGGTCCAGAAAAAGCTTTCTTTGTTAGTTAGTGTACATCTGTTCAGTAGTTTTTGCAAATTAAAAAAAAGCAAATAAGTATATATAGGGATGTGTATCCTTCGAGGATCTACCAATCCCCATGATGAAATGTGATTGGTTGTCAGCACTTCAACCAGGAAGTGTTGGCAGCCATCTTGGGACATGGCACCTGCAGCCCCAGCGACCACCACCTCCCTGGGGCAAAACATTCACTATTAATGCTGTGAGCCTATACGGCCTCCCATGCAGCCCAATGACCACCACATTCCAGGAGCTAAACATAAAATTAATGTGGAAGGGATTCATTGTCCCCTTGTAACCTTAGGGACTCCTCACGGCAATTCATTGAAATTAAGGGGGCCACATGCCCCCCGCAGAAATGGGGACCCCCACTCCCCCGGGGCTAAGTGCTACACTGGAGAGAACATTGTGACCCTACTCATGGAGCCATGGATGGCCTTGGGGATCGCCACCCCCAGGGCCAGCTCCTGCTACCTCCTAAGGTGCCCACCCTTGTAAGGTAGCTCTTTGCTTTTGCTTGAAGGGAGTTGACAACTCTTGCAGGTGGGGAGCTGCATTTCCAGCAGCTCTTTGCATGCAAGAGCAATGCCCAAAGGAGATGTGTAGCTGGCTGGGACTTCCAGGCCATATTGTTCCCCTGTGGTCCGGGGGGGAAAAAGAAGTAAGAGGCAAAATGAAGGCCAGAAACGATCAGAAAGTGGCAGGATGAAGGTAAGAAACAAGCAGAAAGAGACAGAATGAAGGATAGAAATTAGCAGAAAGAGGCAGAATAAATGTCAACAATGAGCAGGAAGAGGCACGATAAAGGTGAGAAACAAGGAGCAAGCGGCAGAATTAAGGTCAGCAATGAGTAGAAAAATGCAGTTCAAAGGTCAGCAATGAGCAAAAAGAGGCAACATAGATGTCAGAAATTAGCAGAAAGAGGAAAAATGAAGGTCAGAAGTTAACAGAAAGAGGCAGAATAAAGGTCAAAACGAACAGGAAGAGGCAAAGTAAAGGTGATAAATGAGCAGAATGAGGCAGAATAATGGTCAGAAGGGATCAGAAAGAAGCATGCTAAATTAGGTGAGGCCTCTAGCGATGTCTCAGCAATCTGGCGATAGGGATTTACTTGTGACAACAATAGAGGTTCTAGGCCCCCAACAACCCACAGCAGACTAGGGGACTTCATCCCCCCGCCAGTAGTGCACCAGGAGTCTCCTTTTTATGCAGGTTGAGAAACCAACGAAGTCTCAGCAAGACCACTGTGGGGGACTTGTGTCAACAATAGTGGTTCTTGACTGACAGCAGCCAAGGGGACTTCATCACCCAACCAGCAGTGTGTCAGGAGGTGTGTTTACTGAGAGGTGAGAAAGAAGGCAGGGCCTCTGATGAGGTCCCAGCAATCCCACTGTGGGGGACTTACTTGTAGCAGCAATAGGGATTCTTGACCCCCAGAGACCCTCTGCAGCCAATGGGATTTTATCCCCTAATCAAAAGTGCTCAAGGAAACCCCATTTCAGAGTGGTTGAGAGAGGGGGCGGGCCGTCAACAAGGTCCCAGCAATCCAGCTGTGGAGGACTTACTTGCAGCAATGATAGGGGTTCTTGGCCGCCAACAACCCTCAGCAGCCATGGGGAGTTCATCCCCAAACCAGCAGCCAAGGGACTTCATCCCCCAACCAGTAGTGTGCCAGGAGGCCCCTATGCAGCGGGGTTGAGAAAGGGGGTGGGGCCTCCAATGAGGTTGCATCTATTCCACTGTGTGGGACTTACTTGCGGCAATGATAGGAGTTCTTGACTCCCAACGACCCTCAGCAGGCTGGGGAGTTCATCCCCCAATCAGCAGTGCATCAGGAAATGTGTATGCAGAGTGATTGAGAAAGGGTTTGGGGCTTCCAACGAGTTCCCGGCAATCTCACAGTGGAGGACTTACTTGAGGCAACAACAGAGGTGCTTGGCTACCAACGACCCTCAGCAGTCAAGGAGAGTTCATTCCCAAACCAGTAGTAGGCCAAGAGGTGCATTTGCAGAGTGGTTGAGAAAGTGGCAGGCCTCAAATGAGGTCTCAGCGAACTGGCGGCAATGATAGGGTTTCGGGCCTCCAAGGACCCTCAGCAGCCAGGGAGACTTCATCCCCCAACCAGCAGTACATCCAGAGGCGTGTTTGCAGAGAGGTTGAGAAAGGGGTGGTGCTTCCAATGAGGTCTCAGCAATCCCACTGTGGGAGACTTACTAGCGGGAACAATAGGGGTTCTTGGCTGCCAATAAAACACTTATGCACCCACTCACAGAACAACTCATACACTATATCAGCCACTCACAGACCCATTCACTCCTATGCCCACTTACAGAATCACTCATACTCTTGCTCACTCATTCATAGATCTACTCAGAGACCTTACACACCCACTCACAGACCGTCTAAGACACTCATATGCCCACTGACAGCCCACACACACTCTCCCACACCCACTTAAAAAGCTACTCTGACACTCATATACTCACTAAGACCCTCATACGCTCACTCACACACATAATGTCAAAGGTTAGTGGTTACAGTTGAGAAATCAAATATAAAAAGCCTTACAAATTGACTTTAAAACCAAAGGTTTAAGGGATGTTATAAATGTAGAAATTCACTGAAGAAACAAAGGTTAGAGGAACCTTATGGTTACAAAATAGATGAAAAAAACCTTAGAAATTCACCAAAAAAACAAAGATTACAGGGACGTAATAACTAGGCTCAGATTTCACTCATACAAGACCAGTGAAATTCAGAAGTTATGGTTACCTGAGCTAACTATAACTTGCGACCCTGCAATGCTCTGCTTATTACCTCACATATTACAACACCCATGACATGGTAAGTGACATCACTGATGACACCACTGATCCAGTGATTGCAAGAGTTTTCTACAGGTCTTTGTGTGTTAGACGTATATATACTAAGGTACCAGAAAAGTTAAATTTGTATACTTTGTGTACTACTAATGAATGATTCCTCACAGTCCCTGAGGTCATCAAAGTCTCGAAGGAAGGGGCTGCATGGCTCCCTTCTCTTTTGTTACAAGGTTCCTGTGAATTTAACAGGACTATGCATTAGGTCAACAAAACTTCACAATATAGAGACTGAGGGCCTGATTTAGATCTGGGCTGAATCGGTCCTATCTTGGCTTTTCCATCAGATTTAATATCTGCCTAGTAGGCAGTCTGCCTTCTCTATTTAGATACTGGTGGGTTGATGGACAAAAGACAGTCTGTGTGCTGGCATCTCTGCCAGATTTTTTCACCGGTGTCAATGGTGCAATAGGCAAAATAGGCTGTCCGAAGGACTACTGCCAGTTTTTCCTCTGGGGCAATCACATTGTCCTTTCCCACAGATGTAACTGCAGTGGGGAAGTCTCCAAACATATGTTGGCGGATTGGAATGGATATAAAGCTAAAACTTAGCTTCTTTATGTTTCACACTTCCTTTTCCGTCATGGAGCAGATCGTCCAAGACCATAAGCAAATCAACCCAGTTGTCCTAAAAATCGAAGGTAAGATTCTATATTTACTTGTACCTTTTGACTTGTCTGTTGACATTTGATCTGGACTCATGCATGTTGAAATCTCTCTTAAAAGCAAAAACATACCAATGTGTAATGCATATGCGTGTAATGTCGTCGTTTAAGAAATTTAAAAAAAAGACACCTGTATAATTTTATTATCATTTTAAATTTGGTGCAAGTTGCCTTTATGACTATGGAGACTTACACAAAAATGGACATTAATTAAAATAACAAAACTGAGCATACCCAAGGGTTAACTTAAAAATCCTAAACTATAAAATCATAAATATATGGATTATACATTATTGGGAATATTGAAATGTAATATAATGTAGAAATTGCACTCGACAAGGTAAAATGTTTGTTTTAAAATAACTGTATAATAAATGTTAATCAATTAATATATTTAGCAATTTGACATTTCCCCTTGTCTAGTGCATTTCCTGTATTTTATTAAATGTTATTTGTGCCATTAGTATTTGAAAGTGCAATACATTTGTGTAAGCATGGGCGGATGTAGCGAATCTGGCGTACGCGAACTTGCGTATTTGCGGATTCGCAATCCGCAAAATCCGCGAACTCTCGCGAATTTGCGGATGTTTTTGTTTTTTTGTGTTCGCAAGGGTTTCTGCCAGTTCGCGAGGTTTGTTTACCAGTTCGCAATTGCGAACTTACTTTTCGGCTTGCAACGGCTGCGACTATGTTGTTTCTACGTCTGGTTCATCATCACAGGTTCACAGCACCCTCTGTTTCACCACTGCCACCCTCTGGTACACCCATGCCACCCTCTGGTACATCCTCACTGCCACCCTCTGGTTGGTTTATCACTGTAGATTATGGGGGTGAAAAAAAGCAAGCACACCTGCCCTGCTTCAACTGCCATGAATTAATTTGGGGTTGATTAATGTGTCACTGATTTTTAAACCTCCAGTCTGGCTGGCACCTGCTTCCTTCCTTATCTGTAATTTGCTTTCTGTTGCAGTGCAATTTTTTTCACAGGACCTTTATGGCCTACTTGTAGCTATTCTATGAGCCTGCTGTGAGGGTCAGAGCAGGGTCATAGAATAGTTGCAAATAGGCAACTGAACTCTGGAGGGGCCCCTCAGGAAGCACTAGAGTGAATGGTTACTAATGTTAAGATTGAACTTTTGCACCTGCTGATTGCCTTCAGTTTAGCAAAAATCGTTTTTCTGCAATTTCGCGCGATTTGCGGGGCGCGAATCCGTGCGAGATCAATTTCGGAAGCCGCGAATTCGTGCGAATACATGATTTGTTTTTTGCTGCGTGTTTGTTCGTGTGATTTTTTGCATGTTCGCAAGCCGCTTGTAGCGCAACGTTTGCGAAGTTACCCTAGGGTCGTACATGGGCGCGGCCATCTTGTTTGCATGACGTAATTCCGTTTCCGGGCGCTATGTGTAATCTCGCAAAGTGTGTGGCTCGCTCGTACATGTTTGCGTGTGATCGCGAGGAAAATCTCGTGCGAACTTACCCACGCGGTCTTGAACGGGCGCGGCCATCTTGTTTCTCATTCATTGCTATGGTTCTGGGCATGCTCTCTGTATCCTTTCTTAATCTCTGCCATCCTTTGCTTGTTTGAAGTTTTTTTTTATCTATTTTACTCATTATCTATCCCTCTATTTTTCTAGCTCTATATTTTTGTGTTTTCTGCTACTTTTTGTTCATTTTAAACTACTTTTTTAAACGCTTTTCTTTTCTTCTTCCCTGTTCTATTTCTTGTTTCTTATTTTGCTTCCTTTCTGCCCAGACCATGGCAAAGGGAGCCGGGAAGAAGCCCGCAAAGGGGAAGGGTCCCGCACCCCGTGCCCGGCTTCCATGCGGGTGTTTGAGGGGGGAGACAGTTGTAGCTCGGGAGATTTTTAGTGCGGAGGAGGTGGCCGCACTAGTCTTTCACGTCCAGCGCCGCCTCCCCAAGACCATCATGGGAGGCGGCAGGATCGCTACCGGCTACGGGATCCGGGAGCGCCGGAAGCGGTGGGAGAAGGTGTGCCGGGCCATGTTTGAACACTCTGGGGTCCGGCGCACCTATAACCAGGCCACCCACCGCTGGACGGTTCTCATGGACCGGGAACGCGACTTGCTGGACGTGCTCGGCGTAGAGATCCCCGGGCTTGGTGAGTAGTAGTAGCTATTTCTAGCTATTTCATCACTACTCTGTTTTATCCTGCTCTGTGTGTTATTATATTGCAAATTTTTGTTTTTTACCAAGAGCAATAATGCTGCCGATTACATTGTAGGTAAATTATATTTCAAAATCTTCTATGCATTTCAGGTGCACTGCTCTCCTTCTCAGTAGCCTTGCTACTATGCTTATTTGTTTTATATTTTGTGTTCATTTCATTGGCCTGAGAAATTATGTATGAGTGTAGTGTAAAGAACTGCGTAATGCCAGTAATTGTGCGCCATGCCACCACCACCCATGGTGCGCCGTATTTACAATGTGGCGCACCATGGGCCCAAAACGTCACAGAAGCCTTACGCATCTGTGCCGTAAAGGCGGCGCATTGCTGGAGTTGCGTGCCAACGATGGCGCAGCTCCAGCAATGCTCTGGGGTGCCCTATCTCCCCAATGCTGCATCAAGCCGTACGTCGGCTTCAAGCAGGCGCAGGGTTTGAGTCACGCATCATTGTCCTAAAAGTGACTGATTGACATCTTGTAGATTTCCCTCAGCCACTTTTAGGATTCGTTCCTGCGCAGGAACGCCCTCCCTTGCGCCGGAACGCCCCCTGATGGCGCAGGGCTTTACAACTTGATGCATCTCCCATATGCTTCACTTTGATAATATATGCCGCACCATGGCGCCTCTTTTGTTCTGCTGCTGCGTCACAAAAGTCACGCAACAATGGAGCAAAAGAGCCGCAAGGGGCTTCTAAATCAGCCCCTACAGACTCAAGTCCAGTCCTTCCTTTAGACACATGGCTATAAGAAGAAATAGTGGTGGTGGTCGGTGGATTGATAGTTTGAGTATTCACTGATCTGCAAGCACGATGGACTTTGTCTGTCACTTCGCGTGCTGCGGACTGCTGCCTGCCAGGCCTCGGCAAACCTTTTTAGTAGTTTGTTTAGTGAGTTACATAGGAACTTTCCAAGTCAACGGTCCGCAAATCAATAACGTAGTAGACCACATGAGATCGGTCAATATATCCCGTGGAATAGTTGTCTATTTGCTATTTCGCCAAAATATTTTGTTATTGTTCTTTTGAAATGTTTGATTTGGTTGACAAATATCATCCATGTTTTCTGGTCTTTCTTTCTTTCATGTTGTACATCAGCTCCCCCCAGGGGCAAGAGGACACAGAAGGAGGAGGAGGGTGCTGTTCAGGATGCAGGCCAGGATCGGGCAGGCGAGGGCTCCTTTGCTGGCCCCAGTAAGTTTTAATTTTAATATAGAGTACCTATTTTTTCCTAGCGTTCCTCATTCGATTTTTTCGAAATCGTCTTTGATCTTCTTGTAGACTTTTGGTTTGGCTAGTAGGACAATCCATTCTACTACTGTTGCAGGGACAAATCTGCACAAACAGAACTATGGACACTAAATAATGCATTGCTTAGCTTATCAATTATAATAGGTGCTGTTAGACTTTCCACATACCTCAGTGATAACAGACTTTGTAGTTGAACCCCCAATCTCCTTACTGACTAGATAGTGTGGCAGAGTCATTTAGCTCCCAAAGTCACCGATGATTGAATCCCAATGATGATTAGATTATCCAACGCAGGACAAGAGTACGGAGTCAGAGTCAAGAAGTGTCAGAGGCACGGACTCATGCTTGCAAAAATTCCACAACCTTTAGCTCATCCACTCTAGTCTGGAGGACCAAAAACCACAGAGTCTATTTAAGTTTAAAAGCTTTATTAAAAGTAAACACATTTATAAAAATCAACTTTGCCATAAAACTAAACGTTTAACTGAAAATGGAAAAGTGCTTAGTGCTGACGATTAATTGGACACATTTCTTGTGGTCGAGCCGAGCTCTCACCTGGTTTGAACTTGATCCTGCTCGTGTTCTTAGAAGTCAAGCTTCTGTCTGTTAGGAGAAAAAGTGGTGCGTGTTAAAAATAAAAAGCAAGCATTCATCAGTTGTGCCAAAAAGTGCAGCAAGACAACAGCCTTCCCTGGAAAAAGGGACATTTTTACTTAAGAGTAGACAGACACAAATTATTACATTGTATTCTGTTTTTTTCACATTTCTTTATTCCTCCTAGACCAAATATTATATAGTAGCGAGTGGTGTATTCTAACATTCTTAAATGTACTTTGTAGGTGGAACATCTGGTGGCGGGGCCAGCGCGGAGGTGGTGGTATTGGACGAGGGGGACAACTCTGGGGAGGAGGCGGTGCAAGTGCCGGACGTGCCTGTGAGGGTTCACACGGTGGTGGCGGGCAGAGGTAAGCTATATATTCCTTACTTATTGAGATTGAAGACTGCATAGTGTGCTTTCTGCATGGGTGTATTATAAATCAACCAGGTAGTAGCCTCCTCTAAATGTACTTCGACTTAGCTGTGAAGTTTTTGGCGAGAAGAATCCCAATAAGATCTGAGGTGAACTTGATGGATGGGATGAACGAAAAGCGAAAGAAGGGTGTAAGTAAGTGTGGAAGGACGAGAAATGTAATGATGACTGGCAAAGGAGAATGATATGTGTTTGCTTGGTCCCCGAGGTGGCTGGGAAGGAAAGAATATGGTATGGTGCATGGCTGGGTGAATGATGAAGCAAGGATGGGTGGAAGGAGAACAGCCTGGGCGGGTGAAACAGAAACTGTATGTGTGCATATACTTTGAATGGATGGATGCCTGGATCATGGTATTATCTGACTCTTAGATAGCATATGTGTATCTAGAGAGAGTATACGGTCACTGGATGAACTAAGTGTTACTTTGAAGAGCATGTAACACCGCACCCGCACGTCCGTTCCAGTGTAGGAAAGGCAAGGAAAAGAAGTTGTAATTTTGTCCAAATACTACCATGAATAGTAGCAGTAGTTTGTATTGCAACTGCAAGCACAGCATATATCCGGTTATTACGGTGGACACTCCCTACCTCTCTTAATAACTTTAGTTTAGTAGTAGTACGTCATTCATGTGTGGGCACACTGTTCACTCAATAATAAGCAAAGCACCTAAAGTCATCCCATATGTCATCAAATACATCCCATGTGATGTGATAGATAATCAGATTATTTAGCTTCTTCATTTTCCTTTTCTAGTACTCATTTGCACTGTAGGGTGAAAGCTAAATTAATTAAGCAGTAGCCCTTTTAACAGAGTATTCTCAGTGCCACCCGTAATAGAAAATTAAGAGCTTCACCACCTGCATGTACTGGACCGGTACAGTAACGCAAGTCTGTCTCACTCATCATGTTGTGCGTCTGTTTTTCTCTGGTGCAAGTTCACTGCGCTGGCATTATGCCGGCTTGCATAAGATAACGTACCAATTTTCCTAAACAAGAGAGAAGAAGAAGAATAAGACTGGTGTACTGTCATAGTCGACTGTAATGGAAGTCCATAGTGCTCGTAGAATTTGTTCCTTAAACTCCCACTAATGTTAGAGCAAGGATGAAGAAGTGGGAGGTTAGATAGATACTGTCCTCAATAGTTATGTACTGTGCTTTCAATTTGCTACTTGTACTGTGACACAACTTTCTGCTCAATAATTTTGTGTTAATCTTAAGGAGCATTGGTTACAGACTATGTCTTTCTTTCTTCATATAGTTGCTCCTTCCAAATCAACCAGAAGACCATCAAGGAGGGAGCTGGCTCAAATGGCCCGGCAACGGAGGCTGGATGCCACTGTCGCCGAATATCGGCGGCTGGTGGCTCTGGAGGAGGAGGAGACGCAGTCTACCGGTACAACAACAACATCCACTGGGACAGCTGCATCCTCCTCCGTGCACCCACGGGCTGCCAGCCAGCGCAGTGCTCCAGCGGTACGGAGCCGGGCTACCAAAGCCAACCGCCACTGCCGAGCAGCAAAGACAGCAGCTGTCCCCCACAGGAGTTGCAAGGCACGCCAGCGCCGCTTATCCCTCAGAGTGTCCTACCTGGAGCAGGAGGTCTTAAGCTATAAGAACTTGGTGGAGGGCCTCCGCTTCGACCATGCCACCCTCCGCAAGGAGTATGATGCCCTGGCCGCTACAGTGAACAGCATCCTGCCGTAGTGTCCCTTGCCCCTTTTTTAGAGACTTTTGGGGGGTGGGATTTGGGAGTTGGGTTCTTTTTGGGACTTTTGAAAGACAATCGTTGTGGTTAGGGAGGGTCTTGAGGAGATTATTTTGTTTTTTACATCTTTTGAGTCTGGTGGGTGGGGGTTTAACAGTAAGTTTGTTTTCCTGAAGAGTCCTAGGACTTTAGTAGTACTACCGTCAATCTCTCGTCTATTCCTAATACTCCATTATACTACCTCCCACCAAACGCTTATCTTACCTGTAATTTGTGTTTGAAAGTAGGGCTAGGCCCTGGGCTGGCTCCACGGGAAATGGCGATTAAGGTTGGCAATCCTGGGCGGATGAAATGTCCTCATTGCGGTGGTACTAGTGGTGTGACACAGTGGCAGTTGCATGCCTATGGAAAAAAAGAAAATGAAACCTGGTTTGTCCGTACTGTAGCATTACAACGGTACGATAGAGAATATAGCAGGTGACAGTACACTAGAACAGTGCCACACAGAGCCTAACAAATGGTAAAATATTGAAAGTATAACTAGTACTTGCGTTGAATTTCTTTGACATTGGCTACTACTACAAGAAATAGTACTGAAGCTGAGTAAGTCTAGAATATATCCTCGGATTCCTTCACCAGCCTGTTGCTATGACCTTATCCTCCCCAGCAAGTGTGTGGAATTATTGATGTCATTTAGTCACACATCAAGCAAAACCACACAGCCCGGGGGAAGAGGGTCAGGGTTTGGAAAATGGATGGGAATGGGGGTTTCTTTTTGGGTAGGTTTTGTTGAGAGAAAAAAAAAAGCACAGCATGGACAAACAATAATTCAAGATAAAGAAATCTTTGGGTACAAAGCTAACCATAAATCTTTTTAAGTGACATAAAGGAAGTGCATGCCCTACTGCATGCATTGTTACTGAAAAGTAAGTATTACTAGAATGCGACAGTACAGAGCTGCAGCGTTTTCACTTGCCTATCTCTGCACTCAGAGAAACACTTCTTATTCTTACATTAAATTAGGTTTAAAAATTAGCCGAAGTAAAACCTATAGAATGGCTGTAGGGATCAATTTAGAAGCAGAGAGAGATCCAAGAAATTGAGTCACACTCATAGAAGAAAACAATGGATACTGTATCTGTATGTTGTTGTAGTTGTCCTGTTGAATTTGGTAAGTAAGTTGCATGCAGCAAACAATTCCTCTTATTAGCGGCACTCCTCCATTCCAGCTGACGCTTCGTCCATCAATGTCGGTGACCAGAAGACACCCTGTCCACTGCTTGCCTGGCAAATGCTGAATTGCGGCTCGCTAATGTGAAGCCTGACTCCATCCTTTTTTCCCCATTGCACAGACTGAAACCCGGCCTGTAATTATTGAACGAAAAATAGGAAGTGCTATTACAACACCACTGATAAATAAATACAAGGTGTGTACGCTGTGTAGTGCAAAAAGTCACACTTTGATTTTCCAAATAGACAGTACAATATTTTTTAAAGTGCGTACTCTGTCTGAGGCACTTTTTGAAGGATAAATAAGTATGGGCAAATTAATTTAGCGGATCTTTCCCCTCAAGCTAGGTGTACTGTAAACTGTGTTTTAGAACAAAATTAGACCTTCCCAGCAGTGCTCCCGCCTCCCACCCAGACCCTTACTAAAGCCAGTCGCAAAAATGTAGAAGACCCCCAATCAGATCTAAAAAAAAGAGGCCTAGCAGAAAACTGGTGACAAAACGTACTTTGAAAGTAAAAGTAGGCCCAAATACCCCCTTACCCACCGTGGATTGTATTTCCAAACCACTTGCAAGCAAGCAAAAGTATCCATAGCCAGCATCGCTCCAAGACTCGAAAGCCCCCCCACCCAAACACATGCAATAGAAATACTGCTAACCCTAACGAGCCCTAAGTTAAGAATAGTGGGAAAGGCTTTCTTTAACTATGCCAAATCCCCCCTTTCCCACCATACTACTGGTTTAGAGTCTGGTGGGTGGTGGTTTAACAGTAAGTTAGTTTTACTGAAACTTAAGTCTGTGTCATTTTCTTCCTTTAAGTGTAAATGGCTAAATGTTTTCAACAGTAAGTGCCCCTCACCGAGTAAGTGATCCCCCCTTTCCCACAATGGATCTTCTTCAAATCGCTTGCAACAAAAATTACACATTCCCACGAGTGCTCTAAAACCCCAGAACTCAGTTGCAAAAATCAAGAACACCCAAACACAGGCAATCCTGCTGCTAGGGCTAACCCTAACGAACCCTAAGTTACAAAAAGTGCCAAAACCTTTTTCCTCATGGATGTTGTTTAAACCAGTTTTATCCGGTATTAGACCTTCCCAGCAATGGCCCCAGAGCCGTCAACCCAGGCAAAAACAAGTAGAAGACCCCCAAACAGCCAAAAAGCAAAAGTACAAAAATGTGGACTTAGTCACTTTTGTGAAAATTTCCAAAATCACTCAGCGCGCGCTCTGCAGCTAGGCCCTAACTCCCCTCTGCCTCCATGGATTTCCTTCAAACCTCTTGCTATCTAAACTATCCATACCCAGTAGTACTCCCAGACCCCGAAACCCACCCACAAACACTAGGAAGCCCCCCAAACAGGCCCCTGAAAACGCTACATTGAGCGAAAAGTCAGAAAAGGCAAAACCTTTTTTCCTCATGGATGTTGTTTAAACCAGTTTTATCCGGTATTAGACCTTCCCAGCAATGGCCCCAGAGCCGTCAACCCAGGCGAAAACAAGTAGAAGACCCCCAAACAGCCAAAAAGCAAAAGTACAAAAATGTTGACAGTCACTTTTGTGAAAATTTCCAAAATCACTCAGCGCGCGCTCTGCAGCTAGGCCCTAACTCCCCTCTGCCTCCATGGATTTCCTTCAAACCTCTTGCTATCTAAACTATCCATACCCAGTAGTGCTCCCAGACCCCGAAACCCACCCACAAACACCAGGAAGCCCCCCAAACAGGCCCCTGAAAATGCTACATTGAGCGAAAAGTCAGAAAAGGCAAGACCTTTTTTCCTCATGGATGTTGTTTAAACCAGTTTTATCCGGTATTAGACCTTCCCAGCAATGGCCCCAGAGCCGTCAACCCCGGCGAAAACAAGTAGAAGACCCCCAAACAGCCAAAAAGCAAAAGTACAAAAATGTTGACAGTCACTTTTGTGAAAATTTCCAAAATCACTCAGCGCACGCTCTGCAGCTAGGCCCTAACTCCCCTCTGCCTCCATGGATTTCCTTCAAACCTCTTGCTATCTAAACTATCCATACCCAGTAGTGCTCCCAGACCCCGAAACCCACCCACAAACACCAGGAAGCCCCCCAAACAGGCCCCTGAAAACGCTACATTGAGCGAAAAGTCAGAAAAGGCAAAACCTTTCTTCCTCATGGATGTTGTTTAAACCAGTTTTATCCGGTATTATACCTTCCCAGCAATGGCCCCAGAGCCGTCAACCCAGGGGAAAACAAGTAGAAGACCCCCAAACAGCCAAAAAGCAAAAGTACAAAAATGTGGACTTAGTCACTTTTGTGAAAATTTCCAAAATCACTCAGCGCGCGCTCTGCAGCTAGGCCCTAACTCCCCTCCGCCTCCATGGATTTCCTTCAAACCTCTTGCTATCTAAACTATCCATACCCAGTAGTGCTCCCAGACCCCGAAACCCACCCACAAACACCAGGAACCCCCCCAAACACGCCCCTGAAAACGCTACATTGAGCGAAAAGTCAGAAAAGGCAAAACCTTTTTTCCTCATGGATGTTGTTTAAACCAGTTTTATCCGGAATTAGACCTTCCCAGCAATGGCCCCAGAGCCGTCAACCCAGGCGAAAACAAGTAGAAGACCCCCAAACAGCCAAAAAGCAAAAGTACAAAAATGTGGACTTAGTCACTTTTGTGAAAATTTCCAAAATCACTCAGCGCGCGCTCTGCAGCTAGGCCCTAACTCCCCTCTGCCTCCATGGATTTCCTTCAAACCTCTTGCTATCTAAACTATCCATACCCAGTAGTGCTCCCAGACCCCGAAACCCACCCACAAACACCAGGAAGCCCCCCAAACAGGCCCCTGAAAACGCTACATTGAGCGAAAAGTCAGAAAAAGCAAAACCTTTTTTGAAATGAAATGAAATGAAAAAAGGAACTTGCTAAAGCGCACTGTGGCCAAGCGGCTTCCTGGCGCTGAGAACTGGTGCCTGACTCTACAGAGCATCCGAAGGGCTAACAAGGGAAGGCCTGGGCAAAAAGAAACGTTTTCAGGGCTTTGCGAAAAGAGGGGTAGGTGGGAATGGAACGAATAGAGAGAGGAAGACTGTTCCAGAACTGGGGGGCAAGAACCGAGAAACGGGTGCCCCCTGTTCTGGATTTGCGGAAACGGGGGATTTGAAGAAGGGAGAGAGATAAAGAGCGGAGAGTGCGAGCAGGAGTGTAGGGAGTGATCAAAGAAACAATAAAAAGGGGGGCGGAGTGAGTATAAGCCCGAAAAGCTAAGCAGGCCAACTTAAAGAAAGATCAAAAGTGCACAGGGAGCCAATGAAGAGACTTAAGTACAGGGGTGATGTGGGAGAATTTGAAAAGGTGGAAAATAAGACGGGCTGCCTGGTTTTGAATGGCCTGTAATCGTCGCATTTCGAAGGTGGGTATGCCCACGTAGAGGCCATGCCCATAGTCAAGGCGGGAGGTGATGAGTGCCATGACTATGGATTTAAGGGCATCCGTGGAGAAATACCGGGATACTTTCAGGATAAGACGGAGGGATAGGAAACAAGAGGATACAACGGAACTAACTTGGGCATGCATGGTGAGGTCATTGCTGACCGTGATGCCCAAAGTACGAACAGAGGAAACCGGTAAGGGGGGGGGACCGAAGGAAAGGGGCCAGTGAGTTGGGGACCAAGGATTAGAGGGGCCACCCGTGAGGACAAGCTCCGTCTTATCCGGGTTGAGCTTGAGGTGGTTGGTGCTCATCCATTCAGAGATAAAGACTAAAGTGGAGCTAAGAAAAAGAGGGGAGTCCAAAGAGGTAGAGAGATCAAAGACGAGCTGGAGGTCGTCTGCGTAGTTGTACACGGAGACCCCCTGCTCGCGGAGAGAAAGAATAAGAGGATAGATGTAGAGATTGAAAAGAAGGGGGGAAAGGGAAGAACCTTGGGGCACCCCGCACACGACTGGGCGGGGGGAAGCGGAAAAGCCTGAAAGATGGACGGCTTGTGACCTGCCTTGAAGGAAGGACGCTAGCCAGGAAAGTGCTGTTTCCCTGATGCCAGCTGCGCTGACACGGTCGAGAAGAATGGCATGGTCGACCGTGTCAAACGCAGCGGACAGGTCGAGAAGCACCAGGGCTTGGGGAAGGTTGATGTCCGCTTTCCCCTTAAGTTCGTCCAGAACAGCAGTAATCACTGTCTCCGTAGAATGGCCCGGGCGGAAGCCAGCCTGATGGGGGGCCAAAAGGCAGTTTTCCTCGATATACGAGGACAGGCAGGATGTTACGTAACTTTCCAATATCTTCCCCAAATAAGGGAGGAGAGAGATGGGCCTGAAATTAGTGGGGAGGGAAGGGTCCAGACCAGGTTTTTTAATAATAGGGAAAACTATAGCGGTTTTAAAAGAGACGGGGACAGAGCCGAGAGCCAAAGAAGTGTTAAGCAAGGTAAGGGGGGGGGATAGGGCAACTAGTAAAGAGAGCTTTAAGAATCCGGGCCGGAGCACAGTCGGACGGAGAACCGGACTTGACTTTAGAAAGCAAGTGAAGGAATCTGTCGGTGGAGATGGGAGGAAAGTGGTCCAGAGAAGAGGAGGGCAGAGGAAGGAGGGGAATGAAGCGAGGTTGACAGACTGCGGGGATGTTGGCTTTAATATTGGCAATTTTGTCGATGAAGTAATCGTTAAGTGAAACACAGAGGGATTGAGTGGGGGCAGGGCTGGTGCTAGTGCGCTCGTAAGTGGCAAGTTGCTGAACGAGGGAGAACATTTCGCGAGATTTATTAGCTGAGAAAGCAACTCTCTGCGTGAAGTAATTTGTTTTGGCCAACAGGATTGCCTTTTTGTAGCTATTGAGCAGGAATTTGTATTTAGCACGAAGTAGAGGGCAGTAGTTTAGTCTCCAGTGTAGTTCCGAGCGCCTGAGATTAAGTTTAAGGTCTTTGAGCTCACTCGTAACCCATCTGTGTGCGTCATGTGGACGGACAGATTTGACTTTCTTGAGAGGGGCAACCTGATCACAAGAAGAAGAGAGCCAGATGCTGATGGCATTAGTTTGAGATTCGAGGGAGAGGTCCGTTAAGTCAGGCGCTGAGGAGGACAGAGAAGACGAAAGAAGAGTGAGGTCCGTCTGATTCCAACTACGGGCTAACACGTTCTTAGATAAGGGGGGTTTAGCAGAGGAGGCAGAAAAAATACTAAAGGATATAGTGAAATGATCGGACCAAATACACGGCGAAATAGATGGAGGGGATACCTCACGGCGCAGTGACCAAATTTGGTCCAAAATGTGACCCTTGACGTGGGTGGGGGCTGCGATATGAGACATGAAATTTAAGGACTAAAGGGTGGCAGAAAAATCTTTCGATGTGGAATTTTCCCTTCGGTCGTCAGGCCAATAATTAAAATCTCCGAGTAGGATGACTGACGAATTATTGACCGCAAGGGTGGCCAGAAGATCCTGCAAGGAGGCTACAAATTGGGGCATGGGTAGGGGGGGGCGATACATAAGGACAAGAGTAAGAGGATCTGGAAGGTTGAGGGACCGAGCCACAAGGTAATCCACATTGGGTATGGGTGGGTGGTCGAGAAGCTGAAATTTTAGAGTGGAATGAAGAATCATCGCCACACCACCCCCGGTCTTTCCAGCCGGGCGGTCCGCTCGAAGAGCATAATAAGTATCGGGAAGAATAGCCAGGAGATCCGGAAGCGAATCGATGGTGAACCAGGTTTCGGTAAGGAATAGATAATCAGGAGAATCCGAGCTTAAGAGGTTAAAAAGCTCAATTTGGTGCTTGACTGCCGATCGAGTGTTGAGCAGGCAGGCTGAGGCTGCAGGGGGGGAGGGTGGGGATGAGGATACTACTGAAGGGGCGGGAGGGGAAGAAGTGAGGCTGTGAGAAGCGGAAGGTGGCCAAGGAAGGTTGGGCGCAAAAATACCTAGAGTGTCAAGGCGTTGCACCAGTGGAGGGGAAAGCAGACCAGGGGCCATAAGTGCAGAGAGTTGAGCGGATGAATAGGCCGAGGGACGAACAGGGTCTGTGGCCCCAGGTCCCGGCCGGACGCGGACGGGCGCAGACGGGCTTGCCTTAGGCGCGCCTTCGGCACGCAAACGGCGCGCCCGCTGCGCCCGTCCGCTGCGCGTACGGGGGAGACACAAGATTTGTAGTGGCGTTCAGGGCGTGGCCAGGTGGAGGTGGGCGTGGCTAGCGGGGCGGCTCGCTGGTGGCGGCGAGCGAGGGAAGCCTGACCCGCTGCAGCGTTGACCTCGGCTGCGCGGGGGGCCACGAGGCAAGAGAGAGGTCCCTGAAGAGGATAGAGGTAAGTTTTAAAAAATGAGGGCAAAGTAAGCACAAAAGTTTAAAAACACAGGGCTTCGTTAAGCTAGGCTCCTGCGGAAGGCAGGGGAGAGTCAGGTGAACCGAGCTAGTAGTCAGCCTCTCCCTATATATTCCAGTGGGCGTGGCCAGGTAGAGGTGGGCGTGGCTAGAGGGGCGGCTCTCTGGTGGCGGCGAGCGAGGGAAGCCTGACCCGCTGCAGCGTTGACCTCGGCTGCGCGGGGGGCCACGAGGCAAGAGAGAGGTCCCTGAAGAGGATAGAGGTAAGTTTTAAAAAATGAGGGCAAAGTAAGCACAAAAGTTTAAAAACACAGGGCTTCGTTAAGCTAGGCTCCCGCGGAAGGCAGGGAAGAGTCAGGTGAACCGAGCTAGTAGTCAGCTCCTGCCTATATATTCCAGTGGGCGTGGCCAGGTGGAAGTGGGCGTGGCTAGAGGGGCGGCTCGCTGGTGGCGGCGAGCGAGGGAAGCCTGACCCGCTGCAGCGTTGACCTCGGCTGCGCAGGGGGCCACGAGGCAAGAGAGAGGTCTCTGAAGAGGATAGAGGTAAGTTTTAAAAAAATGAGGGCAAAGTAAGCACAAAAGTTTAAAAACACAGGGCTTCATTAAGCTAGGCTCCTGCGGAAGGCAGGGGAGAGTCAGGTGAACCGAGCTAGTAGTCAGCTCCTCCCTATATATTCCAGTGGGCGTGGCCAGGTGGAGGTGGGCGTGGCTAGAGGGACGGCTCGCTGGTGGTGGTGAGCGAGGGAAGCCTGACCCGCTGCAGCGTTGACCTCGGCTGCGCGGGGGGCCACGAGGCAAGAGAGAGGTCCCTGAAGAAGATCGAGGTAAGTTTTAAAAAATGAGGGCAAAGTAAGCACAAAAGTTTAAAAACACAGGGCTTTGTTAAGCTAGGCTCCCGCAGAAGGCAGGGGAGAGTCAGGTGAACCGAGCTAGTAGTCAGCTCCTCCCTATATATTCCAGTGGGCGTGGCCAGGTGGAGGTGGGCGTGGCTAGAGGGGCGGCTCGCTGGTGGCGGCGAGCGAGGGAAGCCTGACCCGCTGCAGCGTTGACCTCGGCTGCGCGGGGGGCCACGAGGCAAGAGAGAGGTCCCTGAAGAAGATCGAGGTAAGTTTTAAAAAATGAGGGCAAAGTAAGCACAAAAGTTTAAAAACACAGGGCTTTGTTAAGCTAGGCTCCCGCGGAAGGCAGGGGAGAGTCAGGTGAACCGAGCTAGTAGTCAGCTCCTCCCTATATATTCCAGTGGGCGTGGCCAGGTGGAGGTGGGCGTGGCTAGAGGGGCGGCTCGCTGGTGGCGGCGAGCGAGGGAAGCCTGACCCGCTGCAGCGTTGACCTCGGCTGCGCGGGGGGCCACGAGGCAAGAGAGAGGTCCCTGAAGAGGATAGAGGTAAGTTTTAAAAATGAGGGCAAAGTAAGCACAAAAGTTTAAAAACACAGGGCTTCATTAAGCTAGGCTCCCGCGGAAGGCAGGGGAGAGTCAGGTGAACCGAGCTAGTAGTCAGCTCCTGCCTATATATTCCAGTGGGCGTGGCCAGGTGGAGGTGTGCGTGGCTAGAGGGGCGGCTCGCTGGTGGCGGCTCGCGAGTGAAGCCTGACCCGCTGCAGCGTTGACCTTGGCTGCGCGGGGGGCCACGAGGCAAGAGAGAGGTCTCTGAAGAGGATAGAGGTAAGTTTTAAAAAAATGAGGGCAAAGTAAGCACAAAAGTTTAAAAACACAGGGCTTCGTTAAGCTAGGCTCCAGCGGAAGGCAGGGGAGAGTCAGGAGCAAGGGCTGTGTTCCTCCGTTGTGTAACGCGAGGATTTGAGTTAAAGTTAAATAGTACGAAATTCAGCCCTGTGCCCCTTTCCTATCGTTGAAAAGCGAAGGTCTGGGTGGAAGTGGATGTTCCTCATGGATGTTGTTTAAACCAGTTTTATCCGGTATTAGACCTTCCCAGCAATGGCCCCAGAGCCGTCAACCCAGGCGAAAACAAGTAGAAGACCCCCAAACAGTCAAAAAGCAAAAGTACAAAAATGTGGACTTAGTCACTTTTGTGAAAATGTCCAAAATCACTCAGCGCGCGCTCTGCAGCTAGGCCCTAACTCCCCTCTGCCTCCATGGATTTCCTTCAAACCTCTTGCTATCTAAACTATCCATACCCAGTAGTGCTCCCAGACCTCGAAACCCACCCACAAACACCAGGAAGCCCCCCAAACAGGCCCCTGAAAACGCTACATTGAGCGAAAAGTCAGAAAAGGCAAAACTTTTTTTCCTCATGGATGCTGTTTAAACCAGTTTTATCCGGTATTAGACCTTCCCAGCAATGGCCCCAGAGCCGTCAACCCAGGCGAAAACAAGTAGAAGACCCCCAAACAGCCAAAAAGCAAAAGTACAGGTGATTAAAGTTTTAATTATATTAACTTGTGCAAAACAAAGAAAGACAGAAACACAGGAATAAAAGTCAATAAGTACGAAAAAGAAAATGTCTGAATTCATTGGCTCATTTTCAGGCCTCGGTGTCAGGGAAGAAGAGTTCGTCCTCATACTCTGCGAAATCATCAGGCAGGAGTAGGTCAGTGTCACCTAACACAGAAGAAATTCCCTCATCTAAGTTGCTGTCCTCCTCGTCTTCTTGCGTCGTGCGATCTGGTACTTTGAAATCTGGTGGTATGAGGTGCTCATTCATCTTGATCATTGTCAATATTTCCACATTTTTGGGTGAGAGGCGGGTCCGTTTGCAAGTTACAATGCCACCAGCAGCACTGAAAACACGTTCAGAAGACACGCTTGCAAGTGGGCAAAACAAGTAATGTATAGCCAGGCGGGAGATCTCTGGCCACAATTCTTTTTTCCCATGCCAATACGCCAATGGGTCAGCATTAACATAGACCTCTGTTGAGTCATTCAGATAGTCCTGCACCATCGACTCAAAGTTCTCCACGTTTCCTCCACTTTGCTGAATTTTCGCTCGGACCTTTTCAGAACCATAACCAATCTCAGCTAGCCAATCCTCTTCATCACCCGATATTTCTGTTGTGTCTGGTGCAGATGATGCGGTTGCCGGTGTCTTTAACGGCTGAGAGGTCACTTCTGCCACAGCCACAGGTGCAGAAGTGGAGTCTTCTGACTGGGGATGGCCTGCTGATGCTGATGTACTGCCTTTCCCTTCAATTTGCTTCCGTTCTCTTTCAAACCTGATGGCTGACCAGGCTACCCAACGTTTGTACTTTGTAGCATGTTCATCACTAAAAAGAAATAATGCAGAGCCTGCCAGCGCCTTTTTGTAGCGAGGATGCAGAATAGTAGCACAAATGTAATGTTGTTCTGAGTGGATCTTTTGAAGACGTTCATCGCCACGTAGACGCTCTAATAATTTCTCCGCCAAAACAAAAGCTTATTGCTTTTCTTCATCGTTTTGAAACTTTGAAGACACCGCCTTCAGTTTGTGCTCCAGCATGCGCAACAATGGGATAGCTTTTCCTAAATTACAGTCCTCCCTGCTGACTGCACGCGTGAAGAACTCAAAAGGACGAAGCATGTCTGTCAGGCTTTTAAGTAGCTCCCATTGCGCCGCATTTAACCTCAGGTCCTCCTTCACAGCTGTACCCATTGTTAAGAAATACTGATCGAATACCGTAAACTGCTCATACAGATGCTCAAGCATGTAGAAGGTTGAGTTCCAACGTGTTGGCACCTCCTGGAGGAGTGCTTTCACTGGCATTCGACGTTCATCTAGCAGGCTCCTCAGATGCTTCCGGGCCTTAAAAGAATGGCTGAAATGGTTGCACATTTTTCGGCAGGTGACCACTAACTGGCTTCTGGACTTTCTTTATCCAAGAATTTCTTAACAACCAGGTTTATACAGTGCGCCAAACACGGCACTCTGAAATAGTCACCCAGTTCCATGGCCTTAACTACATTGGCGCCATTATCCATGGAAACATAACCAATGCCGCGTTTTTTTGGAGACAGCCAGTGAAAGACCTTTGTGTTCAACTCATTCAAAATGTTTTGTGCTGTATGACGTTTCTCCAAGCCAAACATGGCTAGTGTTGCATGTTTCCGAGCAGCTTTAAAAACTTGGTCCAGGTCAGCACCTGCGTTTAGCTTTGCTTTAACCCCTGAAAAAGAGACCCAGTGAGCAGTGATGCACATGTAATCAGTGCCTGCGCCACTGGTCCACATGTCTGTTGTGAGATGTATAGTGTGAACAGCACTCTTCTGCAAAGCTGCCCCAATCACCTCCAGCACATCTTCATCTAGTGCTGGAACCGCAACTCGGGCAAAATAGTACCGGCTAGGAACATTCCATTTAGGGCAGAGCGCTGCCACTAATTCGAGAAAACCAACCCCTTCTACAAAAGAAAAAGGGAGAAGATCCAGCGCTAGCATTTTAGCCAGCTTAGTGTTATACAGACGCACCATTGGGTGGTTGCGGTCATATGGCACGTCTGAAAACAACATTGTTTTAATGTTGCCCTGGACCATTTTACGGGATGATGATGATGACTTCTTCGACCCAGTTACGCTCGCTGATGAACTTTTTCGCATTGGTGTCTCACTAGTCTGTCCCCCAGGGGTACTGGGTGTAAGTGAAGTGTGTGACACTTCTTCCTCCTCGTCATCATCAGATGGAACATCAACGTTTTCTCGACTTGCAATTCGGGCTTCCTTGATCGCCTTTAGGTGCGCCAAACATTGGACAGTGTGCTGTCTCTTAAGATGACCTCTCTGGCCTCCAGTCCCATAGTTGGTACCAAGCTTACCACGACTAACTGCAAGCTTACAAATGCTACAAATGGCTATGTTTTCACTTTTTGGGCAAACACTAAAGAAGTCCCAAACTGCGGACTTGAAATGTCTGTGGGGGCCGGAGGAGGCGATACTGGTGGTGGTCGTGCTGCTAATGCCAGATGAAGTGGAGGATGTGTATTGCTGAACTTTACTACGTTGTGCACTTTCACCACCACTAATTGAGGTCGAGGTGGATGGAGGTCCCTTCTGGCGAGTAAGAAATATGGAAGCGGTAGGTTGTGGTGTACTAGTTAGCATCAATGATTCTGGTGTTCCCATTGCCTCCTCGTCGACTTCATCATCACGCTCAGCAGCCTGTCGGGCTAGGGTCAAAATGTCTGTTTGCTGCATGCCCGCTGGGGCTTCAGTGACGTTAGTGATGATGACTGCGTCATCGTCGTGAGAGTCTTCAGCAGCAGGAGTATACGCCACTTCTTGTTGAGCGTCATCACACTCCATAACTTTGAGAGTTTCGACGACCTTCCTTTTACGCTTAGCTACCTTTGTCAGATCATGGTGTGCCTCCTCAACCTCACTCTCAGATGGCAGTGGTGCTGGTTCCCAAGTAAGATCCAGATCATCAGAAGGAGGTGGGCTTGAAGAAGATGTAGACACCAACACCCTTGATCTTTTCCTTGCTCGGGATGTGGAAGACAATGAATGAATGATCATCAGGAGGAGTGGCTTCCTCGAATGATACCTCGGCTTGATTGTCGATTTCCAGATGTGCCCCTACTTCTGGAGGAACAACTATTGTGGCCACTTGTTGTGCCCCTCCATGCACCTCTGCTTGCTCCTCTCCTTGCGCCGCCTCTCCTTCCACATGTACTTGGGCTTGTACTTGCACATGTGATTGTTGTTGCGGTTGTGGTTGTTCAACACTCGTCAGATGAGTTACGACAACCTGTGTTGATTGAGGGACATTGCTGCTACTTTCTTGCGATGAGCCAACATCACTGGTCGATGGTGATTGAACAACTATACTGGCTGCCTCTGCAGCACTCAAGGACTTGGACCTAAGTTGGCGTGGTGGTGGTGGCACTGAGCCCAATGGAGCGGAGGTGCTGCTCCCAGCTTGGTCCCCAGCAGACCCCGCTGCTGCAGCAGGCGTACTTTTTTTTTCCCAAAAAATGTGGCGGTCGTCATCACACCAGTCTCCTTGGTAAGTGGCGCCACTTGCTTCTTCTGCTCCTTACTGGCAACTTTCTTGCTAGAGGAGCTACGGGCAACTTTTTTTGGGGCCATCTTCTTCAGATGTCACTCTGAACAGCAAGCCGCAGTTGCACAAGTTGCAGAGTTGTCTGTGGCCACACGTGACGCTGTGCTGCACACCCCGCAGCAGGACTTCTTCCTGGCACTGGTGGTTCTCTTGTGCACCTACAAGCAATGGAAGACAGAGGAACATCAGTTATACACCCCAAAAAGTCGAAAAAACACACAAAAATCAGCACAATCCCAGCCCATCCAGGATGTTTACATTAAAGAGAGTGAGACCCCACAGGCAGACTCAGTCCATGCACCACTCACTACCCCTGGGCAAAAGGCCCCAACAGCAGCCCCAACAAAATCGACAAAAACCACAAAATTCAGCACAATCCCAGCCCATCCATGGCCTCAATGGTGTTTTAATACAAGAAGACACCCCACAGAAAGACTAGGCCCATGCACCACTCACTACCCCTGGGCAAAAGGCCCCACCAGCAGCCCCATAAAAACGACAAAAAACACAAAATTCAGCACAATCCCAGCCCATCCATGGCCTCAATGGTGTTTAAATTCAAGAAGACACCCCACAGAAAGACTAGGCCCATGCACCACTCACTAACCCTGGGCATAATGGATGAAAGCTAGGCAAAATAAGTGCAGGCCTCAGACACTGCCTCTCTTCAAAATGGCCCCTTGCACCCTAAGCACATGTTGCCTCTACCAGCACTCAAGATGGCCACCACCACCACCCACATGGCCAGTCCAAATCAACAGTAGCACCCCAAAAAAAACAAAAAAAAACAAAAATCACCACAATCCAATGCCATCCAGGATGTTTACATTAAAGAGAGTGAGACCCCACAGGCAGACTCAGTCCATGCACCACTCACTACCACTGGGCAAAAGGCCCCAACAGCAGCCCCAAAAAATCGACAAAAAACACAAAATTAAGCACAATCCCAGCCCATCCATGGCCTCAATGATGTTTAAATTCAACAAAACAGTTGTATCATGCACCCATAACCAACCCTGGTCCTACTGGATACTGTGGCTACCCACAATATATTTTATTTAATGTTCTGAAAAAGTTCCAAAATTGTAGTTGCAGCAACTGTAATGCCCCAAACAAACTTACTTGTGAAAGTTGACTTCTAATCCAAAAGTGATCCAAAGAAAGTCAAAAAGGCCTCAAATCCAAATATCCAGCAGCACCCACAAAAAGTAATCCTTCCAGGTCAAGGTCCAAATGAAAGTGACCAGCACATGAAGAAAGCACTGGGAGGAGCCTGCTGGACAGGAACAGGAAGTTGGAGACTGTGGGGCACTTCCTTCCTCCCCCCCAAAAATGGACTCCTTGCAAAAAAAAGTGCAGGCAAATGTCAACCTGAGGAGTGATTCTGATAAAAATCATCATTTTCTGAAGGTTTATGCTGTTTGCTGGTGGATTTCTTATGCAGAAATGCAAAATCTCTATTTCGCGAGTGCGAGATTGTTCCTGCCCGCCGCACCTACGTGTTCGCAATTGCGAACTCTCGCGATGCGTGCTGTGCAAGGTAAGGTGGCAAGCCGCGATTACGTATTCGCGGGTGCCAACTCCCGCGGGATCCCGCAGCAAGATCCAAAATGGCGCAGCACTTGCAAAATATCGAGAAAAACAACTCGGCAAACGCTGAATGACGGAAAGTGAGCGCCGTGCACCACGCCGCGCGCCGAAATATTGTATCACCAAGCAAAAAAATCCGCCGCGTTCGAATTGACGGATTTTCGGCAAATTCGCTGGAGTTCGCGGATTGCGAATTTACCGAAAATCCGCAAATTCCCCGAGCGGAACGGATTTTCCGCCCATGCTTACATTTGTGTTTATTTTCATCAAGTACAGATAAACACATTTGTATTAACATAAAAATTATAATTCCATTTCTTGGTGTAAGTGTCAATCTCCATGATGAATGCTTACAGCAACATTTAAATGTCCATCACATACTAATTTTGTTATGTGTATAGACTTTACAAATTAGAAAAATAAAAAAACTTGCATTTTCTTCCAAATTTTAAGTTCAAATATGTAAATTGTGTTTTAACAATTATCAGTTCTAATAATAAAACAATTGTAAATGAAAAATATTTTCCGGACAAACTTGGTGAAACCTAAATATTTTGTATTAAGAAAATAGATATGTCTCTCAAATCAATATATTTTATTGCAAAATAGAAAATAGTACTACAAAAATGATTTAAACCAAAAGCACAGGTGCACCACACAACAACAAATAGATCAATAGGAACAATTATAAAGTCCATATCCAGTAGACAAAAAGAGAAGGATTCGTCTATTTAATCTCTTTATTCCATTTTCTTGTTACGTAGAGAAAAACACACAGTAGAGCCGAAACGTTTCATCCTAGTGCAGGACTTCTTCATGGCTGTTAAATACAAACACATAAACATACATGTATAAGAACACCTACAACAAATATAAGACATCATATACAACCGCACACCAATATTAAAAGCAAGCTTAAAAAAAGATTTTTTTTACCCATGTATATATATATATATATATATATATATATATATATATATATATATATATATATATATATATATATATCAACAACACCACTCCCACCTCAACGCCCATATATATATATATTACCTACTGGCGGTCGTAGGTATATATAGTTAGGATTTTTTCTCTATGGGATTTTTGAAAATTCTATGTCTAATAACTTTGGCGTTTGTGGACGGAATTGGCTGAAATTTTCAGGTAAATGGCACATTTTGTTTCTGAGCAGCCCTTGAAAATTTGGGGGGGGTTCATCAAGGGGGGGCCGAGAAAAAAGGGGGGTCCCAAAACGTGTTTTTAACATTGAGTTTTCCATAGGGTGGTTGGCCTCACTGGTAGCCCGATGTGCCTTTGCTAGGTCTCAATATATGTGCTCCAGTGGATTTTGAGAAATTAACGTTCAAAAAAAGATATATATCTGTAACAGCGGACCGGGCAGCGCTCCGGTTCGCGGACTTTTCGCGGTACGGAGCTTTGTGAAGCGAAGCTGATTGGTTCTCCGGCGTCTGTGAACATTCCAAACAGTCCGTAGCGGCCGCCATCTTGTCTCTCGGTAGGATCGAGAGATAAGAGGAGGCCAAAGCGAAGGGGCAAATGACCATAAGGGGGCATAGTAGATCCTCGCTGACCCCCTAGGTTTGATGTGGAGGTTTTAAAAGGGCCCCGCGGGGCAAAAAAAAATAATAATAATAATAATCGAACGGCTGAATGGATTTGCACGAAACTTGGTAAAATATTAGGGACTGGTAGCCCGATGTGCCTTTGCTAGGTCTCAATATATGTGCTCCAGTGGATTTTGAGAAATTAACGTTCAAAAAAAGATATATATCTGTAACAGCGCTCCGCTTCGCGGAGATACAATTATATCTGTATTACCTAGCTGTTGCTAACACCAGTTAGCGACGGCTAGTAGGAGATAGCGACCTTCTTGGGCCCCACTTTGCATGTGAGTGATATTTATCACTAATGACATGCAAAGTGGGCATGCCAAGATGTTAGCGACTGGAAACAGTCGCTAACATCGCTATCTCCTATTATCAACTTTTGGAAATATTCGCGATAAGCGCGAATATCTCCAAAAGCTAGCACCTGCCCTGAGCAGTTCTTAGCCATGTTATCCAATGGGAGGTGGATAACATGGCTAAGAGCATTAGCTCGGTAATGCATGAATATCGCTGAGTTTTCAGCGATATTAATGCATTGCGGTCGTTTTTTATCGTATTTGCGATAAACCTTGATAATAGCAAGGTTTATCTGCGATAATTTCTGACGATGCTTAGCGGTAAAAAAATCGTTGCTAAGCATCGTTAGGGATAAATATCGCTTAACTTTGGTAATATGCCCCAACGTCTGTTAACGTTCGATTCGAAGGAAATCAGGAAGTGTTGAAAAACATTGTCTGCGCCATCTTGCCTTTTTTCAAATGCCACACTTTTGTCGTGCACGGCAGTCATTTTAGATGCCTTGACCAGACCCACTCTGTGCACGCTGTCGATCCTTAGCATGGCTCCCCACCCTCGCAAGCATCTCCCCCAGGCAGTGGTCACCCCCGCTCTCTGTCTTATGCATGGGTAATAAACCACCCCCCATCTGCGCTGCTCTTCCCTGAGAATCACACCCTGTGCCCGCCCGACACCTCCCTTTCGCCCTATTCACTACCGCACCCTCTGACACTCCTTTTCCTCTGTGTCCGATTGTCCAGGCCGGTCCTAGGGTATCAGCTAGCCCTGCAGATGTAGTTTATGGCCCCAGCTGTAAAGAATCACCCCTCTTCAAAGGAGTTATAGTAGATCAAGGCCCACACTCGATGAGATCCGTCACAGCAGACGCGTTCCTATTATCTGAAAACCATCCTGTATTGTGATTGGGGAGGGGACCGAGCCTGAAGCGGAAGATTCCAGGGATGACTCTTTGTACATCAAAGTTTTTACAATTATGTGTCACATTAAAAATATATAGCACTCCAACAAAGTAGTAAGATTATAAAACTTTAATAACTTATAAATATATACAATAAAACAAAAACAGTAATAACATATAAACATTTTTAGGGAAAAACAACGAAGTAGCGGTCGGCTGTGCGAATATTCCCAACGCAGCACAACGTCTAGATTTCTGGCGTGGGGCGTCGCGGGGGGTGGGTCATCAGTAGCAAACTGTTGTGCGAATAGTTCCAAGGCAGCAGAACGATGGCACCAAGGTGATGTCCAGTAAGTTGCCGCACTGGTTTTGGTATCCTACAATGCTGCTCCGAATAACGGCGTGGGGCGCCCCGGTGGAGGCGGCGTGAACGGGCCTCTCCAGGTGGAGTCTCATCTGTTGTAGTAGGGCGCCCCTTTACCGTTTCAGTTGCCATTCCGTCCGCTTTTGGTCCACTGTGTCAAAAGCCGCAATTCAGCTGAGTTGCGCCCACTCTTGCGGTGCAGCGATAGGCGGCTGTCACAGGACTCTCAAAATGGCGGCAGGCTGTTTCCTTTTTGGGCCTGGTCCACTGAAATGGCCCTGGGACACCTTGGAAATCGGACGCTTGTCTGCTAGGTCTTGGACCCCATTCTCGAAAGCGTCCCCTCCGCCTTGAGGATTCATCAAAAGTTTTGGGGGCCCCCGACTCCTGTAGGCTTCTGGTGGGGAGCGGCTGCCATGATTGCGCGCGGAATGACCACGACGGAGCTACGAGATGGTGGTGCTCTCATGCTGACGCCAGCTTCAGTCTGAAACATCCAGAAACAAGGTGGGGCTTTCATCGTTTGGGAAAAAAAAAAAGTTTTCATCCAATGAAAAGTGTTGTTTTTAGGTCATATGATCAAGCCTTCCATCATTAGGAAACCAAAAGTAAAATGAACCAATGAAAAGTTTTATAAACAAGTCACATGACCTGTTATGCGGCATAGGGTATAAAATGCGGAGAAAATACGTTGGCACGTGAGGCGGCGTCAGTAGCGGACCGATGTGCGAATAGGCCGAAGGCAACACAACGCGCCAAGATCCGGATGGCACCGAGGTGGTGTCCAGCAAGTTGCAGCACTGGTGTGGCCATCCTACAATGCTGAAAGTCGGCGTGGGGCGCCCCGTTGGCCTGTGAGTTTGCGTCAGTAGCGGACCGATGTGCGAATAGGCCGAAGGCAGCACAACGCGCCAAGATCCGGATGTCACCGTGGTGGTTTCATAGTTGAGAGGCACTTCATCTGCAGTGGGGCGCCGAGATCCGGATGGCACCGAGGTGATGTCTAGCAAGTTGCTGTACTGGTGTGGTCATCCTACAATGCTGAAACTCGGCGTGGGGCGCCCCATTAGCCTGTGAGATGGCGTCAGTAGCGGACCGATGTGCGAATAGGCCGAAGGCAGCACAATGCGCCAAGATCCGGATGGCACCGAGGTGGTGTCTAGTAAGGTGCACTGGTGTGGCCATCCTACAATGTTGAAAGTCGGCGTGGGGCGCCCCGTTGGCCTGTGAGATGGCGTCAGTAGCGGACCGATGTGCGAATGGGGCCAAAGGCAGCGCAACAATGTTTTCTGAATAAAAGACACCACAAGGCGCTGAGATGCCAAGATCCGGATGGCACCGAGGTGGTGTCTAGAAAGTTGTGGCACTGGTGTGGCCATCCTACAATGGTAAAAGTCGGCGTGGGGCACCCTGTTGGCCTGTGAGATGGTGTCAGTAGCGGACCGATGTGCGAATGGGGCCAAAGGCAGCGCAACAATATTTTCCGAATAGAAGACACCACTAGGCGTTGAGATGCCAAAATCCGGATGGCACCGAGGTGGTGTCTAGCAAGTTGCTGTACTGGTGTGGTCATCCTACAATGCTGAAACTCGGCGTGGGGCGCCCCATTAGCCTGTGAGATGGCGTCAGTAGCGGACCGATGTGCGAATGGGGCCAAAGGCAGCGCAACAATATTTTCTGAAGAGAAGACACCAAAAGGCGCTGAGATTCGGTTACCACCGAGGTGATGTCTAGCAAGTTGCCGCACTGGTGTGGCCATCCTACAATACTGCTCCGAATACCGGCGTGGGGTGCCCGAAGGGGGGGGGGGGAGGCGGCGTGAACGGGCCTTCCTAGGTGGAGGCTCGTCTGCTGTAGTGGGGCGCCCCTTTACCGTTTCAGTTGCCATTCAGCTGAGTTTCGGCTGCTCTTGATGCTACAGCGACAGGCGGCTGCAACAGGACTCTCAAAATGGCGGCCTGTTCTTTGGATTTGGGCCTGGTCCACTAAAATGGCCCTGGGACACCTTAGAACTCGGACGCTCGATTTTTTTTCCCTTTCCTGTACATGCAAAAAAAGGTAAATGCCCGGTACGTTACACGCTTCATCTGCCACGATGAACTCTCCAGAGGAACCGAAAAAAAATATAGTTATGGTAACTATACCATGCATCGTCATATGGAGAGGTGGCACCAATTAATTATAGTGCTGCATAAAAGAGAGATTTGGAGGAGAACCCCTGACCTGCTAGTACATTCATCAAAGAAGTGGCACTGACAGCATCAGAGGCAAGGGAAACGGTCCCAAATATTTAGAAGAACTTTGGAAAGATTAAAATGACATGTTTAGATTGTGGCAAATTAATTTCATGTGGACAGATGAGTGTTACTCTAATAAATACAGCATATGAACATCATCATAGTCGATGGTTGGTAGAGACATTTTGACTATATCCTGGACCTGCCCGTCCTCGCCCAAAATGGCGCCGGAATAAATGGGACTCGTAACTCCTTGTTGTGTACTGGTTGCAGAACCTTGAAATCACGAGATACGTATGCAGTTTTGAAGCACATGGCGGGCGGGGACGAGAATTGATTGAATATTTCGACATCCCTATTGATATTAAGTTCTGATGTGTTATTGATTACTGTACTATTGAAAGTTCGAATTAACGTCACCCATGGTACTTGCCCGCAAATGTATATCTAGATAATTTTATTGTAACTGGCCCTGTCGTATTTTAATTATAAAATGTACGTCCACCGATTCCGTAACTGTTAGACACCTTAGTTCTTGCAACCTAATGGCCCGCCCGTTACGTTCCTCTACAGTGTAAATGTCTACTCATCATATACGATTACAGTTTGCTCCGTGGCCGGCCCACGTGGTTATAGGCTCGTATTTGTATAATGAAATTTTCACAATAAAGGTTTTTAAAAGAAAACATGGTAGTAGTATATACATTGGTAAAGTTTTTAATAATAGTCACTGTTTTAGAATCATTAAAAGGCAAGTGAAATAAAGCAGACCAATTACATGAAGGGTAAAAGGTATAATACGAAGGAACGCAGTAAAGATAAATGGTCAAGGGCTGTTGTGTTTTCTATTCCTGCAACATAAAGTGATCAATAAGAATCTCATATTCAGGCGTATCGGCGACTAAGACAGCAGGTCGACCCTCTTTTGCTCAACGGCTCCGTCATGGGACGAAGAAACGCTCTTTTTCTCGAAAAAAGAATATATTTTACTTGCAGGACAGTTGTAAATTTTCCGGGAAAGTACATTAGCCTGGAACATTATAACATATATTTAAGAAAAAATAATATTCGGAAGTAATAAAAAGCGTAATTTTTAGGTCATATGACCAAGCCTTTCATCATTAGAATAAGAAAAGTAAAATGAACCAATGAAAAGTTTTATTAACAAGTCACATGACTTGTTATGCTTACGTTACGTGCTGCGCGCCCCGGATGACTTCCGGATGCGCTAACGCGGCGCGTCATATGACGCATTACGCGACAACGCAGGTCCAGAATATAGTCAAAATGTCTCCACCAACCAGCGGTCGAAACACAACCCCTTTCAGCAGGCTAAATAGTTCTGTTAAATGACAACAGAAGGGACAGGCAACAAGAACCATTAGTCAAAGAGGGGAGGGCTAGTTCTTCTCTACCGGGTTACATTGGGGCGCTACCGGAACTGATCGAATTGGTAGTCTACAGTGTTTCTGGATGTTTCAGACTGAAGCTGGGGTTAGCATGAGAGCAGCACCATTTCGTAGCTCCGTCGTGGCCATTCCGCAACCAATCATGGCAGCCGCTCTTTATCGTTATTTTGGGCGGGGTGGGTGGCGGAGCCGAGCTGTTTTGCAGCCATCATTGTGTGGAGTTCAGTTCATTTCACTAGTTTTGTATTTGTCATGAGGGGTTGTTCCTAATGTTTCTATTTTAGCGAGGTCAAAAAGAGATCCCATTAGTGGCCTACTGATTTTGCTCGATTCCTTTTCTTTTTTTTTTACACGATTTTTCATTATCTGCAAAGACTAAACAGAGTATTGCGACTCTGTGTTTGTTTGTAAATAGAGAATGAACCAAAGAGAACCAATTCTAAAACAGTAAATACTTGGATAACAATCAATCAAATGGAGAGAGAAGCAGGCACGACGTATTACAACGGGGGCAAAGGCCTGCGTTAACTACCCTTCACTATGTGCAAAGAGAGAGTACTCCTAATAGAAATGAGGGGGGGGCACCATTCAAAGCAGATCAGTGTGCATAAACACGAAAATGTTTTCACTTACCACGTACTTGACATTCGACAGCTTATGATATTTGCTATTAAAAAAACATTGAAATTCACTGAAAAAAACCATAGGTTATAGACCATATATAGTTAGGAATTAGCATTTACAAAACCTTGAAAATTCACTGAAAAAACCATAGGTTATAGACCATATATCGTTAGGAATTAGCATTTAAAAAACCTTATTTTACTCACACAAAACCATTGAAATTCCATATATAGTTAGTTGCACTAACTATATATCGCGCACCCGCAATCCACTGCTGATGATGTCACATATTACATCATTCATGACATGGTCAGTGACATCACTGATGACATCTCAAATGACATCACTGATGACATCACTGATGACATCTCATTTGACATCAATGACCACATCACTGATGATATCATTCATGTGACAATACAATGCATCTCCTCACATTTTAATATAACCTCTGTTTCACCCAGTGTTAAATACAGAGTATAATTTTTGAAACCATTGACACACCAATACTAGTTACTACATACGTACTCACTGATTCCTACGTCTACACACACATTCACTCATTCACCCATACAATCATTCATACATACAATCACTCATCTTTACAACACTATCATATGCACTCATACACCTATACAGACACTCACACTCTGCCACTCATCCATGGAGTTACTCACACACCTAGTCAGTCCTGTAAAGAATCAATCACACTTCCATTTTCTTGTCTTTACAGTTAAACATAGAGCACCTTACATTTTCAAACATATACTAACACATACTTACTTTCTTATACAATCATTGATACAAGTACACATTGATCTGCACAGAGTCACACACCTCCCAGCCAGCCACACACACACTCAGTCTCCCATACAAATACTTGGACAATCAATCAATAACCCATATAGTTAATCATATAGCTACTGATCAACACATGCAGCAGTTTACAGAACAACAGACATAATGATGCACAAATTAAGACAGTTTAGTCACTAACCCATGCACTCAGTGAGACACATTTAATCACTCACTCATACATTCAGTCATGCACCTACTAAATCCTTCGTCCAGACAGTTATACATCTACTCATTCTTCAATATGTAAAACATATTTAAACTTTACAGAAACACACAGTCACTGGATGATGTCATCAGTGATGTCATCAGTGATGTCATTTGAGATGTCATCAGTGATGTCATCAGTGATGTCACTGACCATGCCATGAATGATGTAATATGTGACATCATCAGCAGTGGATTGCGGGTGCGCGATATATAGTTAGTGCAACTAACTATATATGGAATTTCAATGGTTTTGTGTGAGTAAAATAAGGTTCTTTAAATGCTAATTCCTAACGATATATGGTCTATAACCTATGGTTTATTCAGTGAATTTTCAAGGTTTTGTAAATGCTAATTCCTAACTATATATGGTCTATAACCTATGTTTTTTTCAGTGAATATATATATGTATGTATGTTGAATGAATAATGATCCTCAAAATTCTTCTATGCTAGTATACGTAATTTGTTACCTGCAAAAGAAATTAGCCCTGGATAACCTTGTGTCCAAGGATAAGAGTCCAAGTACTCTACTATCCTCTTTCCTCAGAGTAATACTGTAATGTAAAAATACAATTTATCTACCTATACTTGTTCTGGGAGATTTCCCTCACCATTCCCATAATCATTAGTATCTACCAAATAGAACAAGAAGTCAAGCCTTGCAAGGATTGAACCAACCAGGACTCCAATGATACCCTATTTGGATATCCAAAAGAGAATACAAAAGAACAATAAATGTTCCAATCGGGTAACAGATTTGTGTCATAGCAATCTAGGAATCAGTGATTATTCATTTTCATAACCGCAACTTCCTTTTGTATAGTTCATAAGTTCCTTAAGACCTTTTTTTTATCTCAGTAACAACATCGATAAACTGAAAGTCTATCAAAATATTGCGGGAAAGCCATGATCCTTTCACACTGTTGCTTTCTTTGGTACAATTCACTGCTGTTTCTCTCCCCCATATAACAAGGAGTTAAATTATGAATAAGTTATCCGGGCAAGGTGAAAAATACTCACTGAACCATGAATTGTCTTAGAAATAACAACGGCAAATACTTCACCCCAAAATTTTTTGGGGGGGAACACCTTCCCAACACAGAAAGAAAATGTCTGTTTGTTTAAATGGACAAAGCCTAGCAGTGATTAGAGAGTAATCTTGTCTCAGCCACCATTTCATTGCACCCTTACCCACAAGAGACTCCGATACAAACGCACAGCAGCTCTGCTTCAGAGATCCAGCAAGAAGAGCCTGCAGCACGCTGAACCCGTAAGATGCTTTTATACTTCCGGTTCAGCAGAAATCATGGGAATTGTAGCTCAGTCTCTCAGACCGTCTCCTTCCACCAAGCCATCAACTGAGAATACCACTCCTGCATGGCTGAAGGACTCTAGAACGTACACAACATGGGCAACGAGGAACATTCTAAACTGGCATACAAATGTTTTGTTACTCGCCTCTCATGTCTTCGCAATGAATGTGTAACAGGAGATTTTTTTGCAGATTGCCGAAGCACTCTAATGTGAGTAATAGAATTGTCCAGTTAGACTTCACAAAATTACAAACACCAATTCTGACAGAAGTAACAAGATATCCAAAAGATGAGTAAATCCTGGAGTCTTTAATGGGGATTACAGCCAGCCGACACGTGTTTCATCGCCTTCGCGATTCATCAGGGCTGAAACAAACAAATAGGTAGCGTCTAGCATATTTTGTGAGCACAAACAGTTACATACAAGGCCATAGTATCTGGCCGTTATGTCACATTCAATACAACTTCCTCCTGCAGTGGACATATAGTGAGTGTATCATTTCACACGTATTGTCTCGCTCGTGCCACCACAACACATCCGTGTCGGAATTCCGGTGTATACTACCGATTATCCATAATGACGTGCCTATATGTGATAGTGATGGTAATGGACATGTGCGGGGACGAGATCACCGTTGTATCTCTGAAAAACAAGCAATGACACATGCTCTATATTTATGGCTAAAGTGTCCTAATCGTGTACGGCTCTTGCATCATCCATGCTAGTCATTTTGTGAAAATCGTGAGAGACAAGTGTCATTTCAAAAGCATACCTAGAAGGCCGTATCGACGTCAGAAGGTCTGTATGTATTAAAGAAAAGAAAGAAAAAACCGAAAAAATCTCATCACTACCTACAATTCCGGTAATATTCAGGCAAAATGTCACCAAATGAGACTGTTAGCCACTAATTGTGCGCCAGCTTACCACTCAGCTGGTGATAATTCCGACCCAGCCGGGCCCTTGAATAATACTACTGGTAGTAGTGCGTCCAGCAGTGATCAGTATCTCTGTTTCTATAACAAAGTGAAATAATTTATGTTTTCTTCAAAGTCGAAGAAAATAGTCAATTTCTGTTCACTCAGACTTCAAATGACATTCTCACTGGAGTCCTGGTATTTACAATCCAAGATTTAATTATAAACTGATATATTAACGGGTAATTCTCTGTATTCTACTCCAACCTAAACATTTGATCCAGCGCACTATCATTATCTAGCGTAGTACGCAATACACATATATTGCTCATCCACTTACATGGGTGAAGATTCAAAACATTTGATAAAGGGCTCGGAGGTGACCCGATATAGTCGTTCTGGTTTGCGATTTTCGTTATCAATTGATATTACTGTTAAAGAGATAACACATATGTTACTTTCTAACATAAGTCATCATACCGCTATTCATCACTATGCAATTGTTTATCCAAGATTTACCTATGTCTTTTACTTCAAGGATACCGGTTGCGGTTCCAAATTGCGATGTACTTCACACTGGAGGGGAACGAATAATGATATTGTTTAGATTCAAAATTGCAACTTGTACCTCTAAACTCGAAGACCGTCGCGCCCCTAACTCACCCGTGTTCGGCGTCTTCAGCGAGTATGGCGGGTTCACCTCCTTCGCGCTCAGTTCCTGTTTGGACACGTGATTTTGTGTGCAACGACGTATATGCGTGCTTCCACGTGACGTATTTGAAAGACTAGACCGCGTTTAGTGCTAGTCTTAGCCGAGCATATTGCACGGCCTCTCATATGGACAATTACCCGTGTAGTTTACGATGAAAATTAAATATCGCGACGTATTGTCTGGTGAACATTCTGTATACGTAAACACATATCGTATTTCTAGAAGAGTAGAACGGACAATCGCGATAAGTGGATCGTAATCCAAATAACGAAAAATATGACCATCGAGTATGTAAAAGAAAATGTAAATAGACGCTCCAATGTGAGAATGCGTATGACGTCTGGAAAGTTCAAATATCACGGATTTTTGACTAATGTCAATATATAGCGTCACAATTGTTTCCATAAATAACTAGTGATGGTGGAGTGCACACCGTGAATACTTCAAACTATTTAAATATGTGAAAAGCCCAATCATACTGTGACTATTTAACTTTTCACATTTTAGCTATTTAACATTTTTTCAGTATCTAAATTGTAGCTTTAAAATCTCATAACATTATTCATATGTACAGGAGAGAACATTCCAGCATTCGGAGAGATTGAAGTATAGATGAAATCATTGAAGTATAGACGAAATCATACAGGTCTGCAGTGAATTACAGTATTCTTAAACATTAAACATTACTCAGATTATGTGGATCAAACAGTATATATTACTAGTCACCCAGAAAAAATTGCATCTCTTGGTCATAATTTAATCCTGACTGTACCGATTTCAAACGCATAATCCAAGTCGCCTCAGTACGTCTTAATTTCAATTCTCGGTTTCCACCTCTTATTGCCACTGGTATGGTTTCAATTCCAAAAAATTGTACATTTTTGTTTTGTTGCTCTTTTTGGCATGAGGCTACATGCAAAGCCACTGGATATTTAGGGTCACAATTTACAATCGCTCTTATATGTTCCATCATTCTTTCCTTCAATGGTCTAATTGTGCTTCCTACGTAATACTTGCCACATTCACATTCAATAATGTAGATGACAAATTTGGTTGTACAATTAATGTTGCTCTTGATGGTATAACATACGTCATCAGGGCCTGTGAAATTTGTTGTTCCATGTTTGGCCCATTTGCACATACTGCAGAACCCGCATTTATGAAAACCCAGACCTCGTTGTGTTAGCCAATCAGTACTCCTCATATCACGGGGTACTGTGGGACTCAACTTGTTTCTTAATGTGTTACCTCTTCTAAATGAGATTTGTGGTCTCTCTGTAATGTACTTGGTCAGTGTTTTTTCGGATTTTAATAAACTCCAATGTTTGGTTAAACTTTTTCTTAAGTCCAGATGGAGTGAGTTGAAATCCGTGACCATTCTTATGTATTCCTTATTGTCTGAATTCGGCTTCTTTCTAGTGGTGAGGGTGTCTATTCTCCTCACTCTTTTAATCCTTTTTTCAGCTTTTCTAATGGTGTTATATGTATAACCCCTTGTTAGAAATCTTTCTTTCATGCTGTCAATGCATCTCCTGAATTCACAGTCCTCACTACAGTTTCTTCTTGCCCGAATAAATTCGCCAAAGGGTATGGCGTTAATCTGGTGTGAGGGGTGTGAGCTCGAAGCATGCAAGATTGCATTGCACGCTGTCGACTTTCTGAACAATCTACTGTGCAGACAGTTGGAAGAGATATAGAACTCGATATCTAAGAATTCTATATTCGTTTTGCTCCACTTCATGGTGAAGTTGATCTTCCATGTATTGTCATTCAGGTATTTGAAGAAATTACGTAAATGCTCCTCTGAGCCGGCCCAAATGAGGATGCAGTCGTCAATATATCGACCCCAAAATATTATGGAGTCGATATATTGAGCACCCTTTGTGCCCCAAATCAGATCTGCTTCCAGTGCCCCCATGAATAGATTCGCAAACGAGGGTGATATCTTAGAGCCCATGGCTACACCTTGTTTTTGTCGGTACCAGTTCTTGTCACACATAAAATAGTTGTTTTTGAGGACCAATTCTATCATTCTTGATAGCATCTCAGTATGTTTCCAGAGTGTAGCTGGTCTGTTATATAGGATTTTGTTAATGGCCTCGATACCCAGCTCTGTGTTGATGCTGGTGTAAAGTGACACCACGTCCAATGTTACTAAAAGAAAATCATCTTGCCATTCCATGTCTGCTAGTGTACTAAGGATGTGTTTTGAATCCTGTATGTAGGATGGCAAGTTTTTAACTAGCGGACCTAGATACAGATCCACGTATTCTGCTATCCTTTCCGTTGGGCCCCCTATGCCCGAAACAATAGGTCTCCCTGGTGGAAATGGGAGTTCCTTGTGAATCTTGGGTAAGGTGTATAGCCATGGATATGTGGGTCTAAAAACTTTCAAATATAGGTATTCTTCCTCGTTTAATAAACCTGATTGCTTCCATTTTAACAAATGTGAATTAATTTCTATTGTTAAGGGACCAATGGGGTTATACGTGAGGCGTTCGTAGCATATTTCATCCTGTAATTGTTGAGAAATTTCTAATTGGTAGTCTATGCGATCCATAATCACTACGTTCCCTCCCTTATCTGCCTCTCGTATGATGATAGTATTGTCGTTCATGAGTGTGTTAAGCGCTACTCTTTGTCCCTTACTGAGGTTGTCCTTATATTTAAACATTCTGTCCTTGCGTAGACGGTTCAGTTTGTCAAGATCATCTAGCACACGCTTATGAAAATTGTCTATGGCATTGCCACCAGGTAGTGTAGGAATCCATTTGGATTTGGACTTTAGTCCACTAACAATGCTGAAATCAGATTCTATATCCAACTCCTCTAGCAGTCTATCCATCTCTAGAGGAGAATCCTCCATGTCAGTCAATGATAAGAGAAGATGAGTTGCATGCACATCATTTATTGATAAGGAATAGCGGTATGATGACTTATGTTAGAAAGTAACATATGTGTTATCTCTTTAACAGTAATATCAATTGATAACGAAAATCGCAAACCAGAACGACTATATCGGGTCACCTCCGAGCCCTTTATCAAATGTTTTGAATCTTCACCCATGTAAGTGGATGAGCAATATATGTGTATTGCGTACTACGCTAGATAATGATAGTGCGCTGGATCAAATGTTTAGGTTGGAGTAGAATACAGAGAATTACCCGTTAATATATCAGTTTAAAATTAAATCTTGGATTGTAAATACCAGGACTCCAGTGAGAATGTCATTTGAAGTCTGAGTGAACAGAAATTGACTATTTTCTTCGACTTTGAAGAAAACATAAATTATTTCACTTTGTTATAGAAACAGAGATACTGATCACTGCTGGACGCACTACTACCAGTAGTATTATTCAAGGGCCCGGCTGGGTCGGAATTATCACCAGCTGAGTGGTAAGCTGGCGCACAATTAGTGGCTAACAGTCTCATTTGGTGACATTTTGCCTGAATATTACCGGAATTGTAGGTAGTGATGAGATTTTTTCGGTTTTTTCTTTCTTTTCTTTAATACATACAGACCTTCTGACGTCGATACGGCCTTCTAGGTATGCTTTTGAAATGACACTTGTCTCTCACGATTTTCACAAAATGACTAGCATGGATGATGCAAGAGCCGTACACGATTAGGACACTTTAGCCATAAATATAGAGCATGTGTCATTGCTTGTTTTTCAGAGATACAACGGTGATCTCGTCCCCGCACATGTCCATTACCATCACTATCACATATAGGCACGTCATTATGGATAATCGGTAGTATACACCGGAATTCCGACACGGATGTGTTGTGGTGGCACGAGCGAGACAATACGTGTGAAATGATACACTCACTATATGTCCACTGCAGGAGGAAGTTGTATTGAATGTGACATAACGGCCAGATACTATGGCCTTGTATGTAACTGTTTGTGCTCACAAAATATGCTAGACGCTACCTATTTGTTTGTTTCAGCCCTGATGAATCGCGAAGGCGATGAAACACGTGTCGGCTGGCTGTAATCCCCATTAAAGACTCCAGGATTTACTCATCTTTTGGATATCTTGTTACTTCTGTCAGAATTGGTGTTTGTAATTTTGTGAAGTCTAACTGGACAATTCTATTACTCACATTAGAGTGCTTCGGCAATCTGCAAAGTAATTAGTAGTAGTTTTTTCTACTCTAGAGAGTGGTTCAGGTTTGTCCACTCGCCGTGAAGCACCTTAGACACCCTAATGATCATAATTGAACGCGTGCAAACTGGCAGTGCACCCAACTACAACTGTTTAAAAACCTTTTTTGTTTTAATTTGTGTAACAGGAGATGACCACCTCATGTGTTCAGACCAATTTCAGACCTTGCCACCAAAGAAAAATTAGACACTGTCAAACAATTCAGATTGAATAGGCAAACAATTCTGCATTTATGTCATAAGCTGGAGTCAGATCTCTGCCTAACAATGCCAAAAGTAATAACACCAATGGTCAAAATCATGGCAGTACTACTTTTTGTGACCACATGATTATTCCAGTACACTGAGGCAGTATCTGGTGGAATATCACAACCAACTTTCTGTATTGTGCTACAAGGAGCACTTTCTTCAGTGATGAGACAGCTTCATCTAGTTTCCACAAAATGAGGAGTTTACCAATGTGAAGCAAGATTTGTTTGCTTTGGGTCACATCCCGCATGAGGTTGGAGCACTTGATGGCACACATACTGCTTAGTGCTACTACACACCAGAGAACACGTCTACAGCAATCGAAAGAACTTACACTCAATGTGCAAGTTGTCTGTTTACCAGATTTGTACATCACAAGCATGTGTTTTCCAAGATCAACCCATGATTCTTTTGTGCTATGGAATAGAAGCATACCCCTGCAAATGTCACAACTTGGTCCTGAGAGTGCCTGGCTTGATGGTAAGTGCAACCTGTCAATATATTGTTTGGCTCATTTCAAGTTTAAGGATCTAGAATATTGTAACATTTTCTGGCTAATTTTTTTTTTTTCATATAGGAGACTCAGCTTATCCTAATTGATCATGTTTGTTGGCACCGTTGAGGAATCCCAAAACTCCAGGGTGTGTCCACTTCAACAAGACACATAGCAGAACACGGAGGCCCGTGGAGTGGGTGTTGTGCCCCTAAAGGCCAGATTCTGATGTCTGGATAAGACTGGTGGGGCCACATCACCATGGCCTGCTGCATGTTACACAACATAGCCCTGGGGTGGAACATCCCATACATTGTAGAGGATGGAGACCATGCAGAGCCACCGGGTGAGGATGTTGGAATGCCAAATGAAGATAGTGGTGAAGAGGAAGGAATTGACATGCCAAGATGTTATTGACAACTTCTTCACATGAGTGTCATTATATATTTACAGTTTATTACATTACAGTTAAACCAACTTCTAATCGAATGAGGATGACAGTCTTTGCTGGAAATGTTTTACAAAGGGAAAGTTTAGAAACATACAGTGCAAATATGTTTGTTAATCAAAGTTTTGACACATTGAGGACTCTTTTCATTTACATTGTATACTTTTGATTGTTTTTAGAAAATGTCCTTAAAATTATTTCTTTATTATTTGAAAATTTGTAATGTAATCAACTAATTGCTTTTGTTTTTTAATCTCTGTTAGGTTCCTTCACCATGGCACCTTCATTTGGCCATTTGAAAGTTGTGACATTTGCAGTTATATGCTGGTGTTGCAAACTACAAAGTGAACATAGGTTGATCCAATGAAAGACAGACACAGATTTCGGTGTACATATTCTTCACAAAGACAATTTGCTCAGTGATTGAACTGAAGATTTTAAGATTGTGTTAGACTTATTTTCAGCACCAATCCAATATGTGCTCCAACCACATGTGGTAGTTGAGGCAAAGCCTGCTAAACTCCCTTCATATTTGCAGAATTCTCATTTTATGCCTCATTAACATGTTGGGCAGACTTCCACCAACAGGCCATCAGTGGTGGTCTGCCTGACGCCCAAAGAAATGGTCCGACCGTCGGATTAAGATACCGGCAGTCAGAGATTAGTGGGCTCTGGGAAAGACTTCTGCCTCCATCAGGGTCAAGGAGAGTGTCAGGGCAGCGGTTGGACAGTAACCACTATAATGAAGGTGATGCCTGCACAGGCACGGCCGTAGTGATTACAATGTCAATTTCCCACAGCCTTTTCATGGCGGTCCCACGCCCCACATGTAGGGACGTGAGACTTATGTGTCCTCTCTAATGTACTAAATTGCATAACTTGGAACATCCGTGGACTCAATGATGGTACGAAATTAAGACTAGTCCATGCTTACCTTATCAGACATAATATTGATATCTGTTTGTTGCAGGAGACGCACCTCAATGTTACACCTTCAAATAGACTTCGTCATGGGTGCTGGGGATATGCTTACTCCTCTGTGTATTCTAACGATGCACGTGGAGTGGGTGTGTTGCTCAAGCGTGGGTTGGACTGGAGGGAGGGGCAAGTACAAGTGGACCCAGAGGGACGATATGTCCTTTTATCCGGGATGCTATGTGGGGTCCCTTCGGTCATTGTGGCAATCTACGGCCCAAATGTGGACTCCCCTGAGTTATTCAATGATATTTGGATGATGGTTAGGGCTACGGGCTGTGGTATAATAGTGTGGGGAGGCGATTTTAATGCTGTTTTGAATGATGGTTCGGATAGACGTGGGACCTCTCGCACTCTGCATCTCACAGCCGACTGCGTTGAGGGCAATATTATCGGATGGTGACCTAGTCGATATATGGCGTAGCAGACATCCCACACTTAGGGAGGGCACCTGCATATGGTATCATCATACTGCGTGGTCCCGCTTAGACTTTTGGCTAGTGTCCGGGGATGTGTCTTCCTGGACGGTGGATGTTTTGCACATGCCGCGCACATTGTCAGACCATGCCCCATGCTTGCTAAAACTATCGATCCCCGGTACACCCCCACGCGCTTTCACCTGGCGCCTACAGCCGCACGCTTTGCTTGATTAGGCATTTAAAGAGGAGATACAGTTAAATATTAATGAATATTTTGATTTGAACACTGGATCTGTAGACACCATTGCCTTGCTTTGGGAGGCTTTTAAAGCCGTTTAAAATTGTTTTTTTTTTTTATTAAATTGTTTATTAAGAAAAGACGAAATACAATCGCAGATTAAAAACACTCACAGGTACATGTGTTTGCCGCAATCCCCACTCAATATTCCTCATGGACACTGGAATATTAACACAGCAATGATGCCAACATGCTGAAAGTGGGCAGGCGGCGCTCAAAGTAACAGGAGAGGCTAATAGGAGAGGATGGAACATAGGGAGGGGCACTCAGCAGAGCAAGAGAAAAGGAGTGCTACTACCCACCATTCAGCCATTACGCCCCAAGACTAGCACACAAGACAGGACTGCGCCCCCAGGCCAACAACTCATCACCTCGTTCCAAGCAAGCGGTTCACCCTATGCCAGCCAATCAGGCTCAGCAACTCCTGTGGAGTCCAGCATTACCCCATTCGCCGTGTCCTCAGCATTCTCACTCCTCACTCCAGCCAAATAGGCAGTATACAGGCCCCAGAAGCTTTTGGGTCGGCTCCTGGGTGGGAGCAGCTCACTATAGAGCTCGGATTGCGTGGAGCAGTAGAGCATATCTCTAGACCACTGCTGTAAGGTGAGAGCAGGGCCCCGCAACCAGCACATAGCTACCCTCCTTCTGCCCATCAGCAATCCCTTGTCTACCAATCTGCGAATTGCTTTCGGAATGGACTTTGTGTAGCCCAAGAGAGCAACCAGCGGTTCCATTGGGAGTTCCGACCCAATGATACTGCCCAGTTCAGCAAACACAGCCTGCCAAAAAGCGCACACATAGCCACGCCAGGTGCAGAAAATCAGCCACCTCCACATGGCATCTCTCACATTCCACATTTTCACGCAGCCCATATCTGCACAGTCTCTCTGGCGTGTAATATACCCTATTCAGGAATTTGAAGTGTACCAGGCGATGTCTACCATGCAAGGACACCCTGCGAGTATTCATGCAACAATAGGACCAAGTCGCATCGTCTAGCTGCACATCCAGGTCGCTCTGCCATGCCAGTCTGGCTGCTGTATATTTATGTGCCCTCTGCGCCATCGCGCTCTTGTAAAGAACAGACGTCATCTTACGAGGGGTAGGAGCCTTGATAACATGTGTTAACTCGCCAACCTCGGGGGGTTCCGCCATATCTTCCCCCAAAAGCGCTCGCAATGCCCCTCTCACTCTATGGAACTGGAATTTGTTTAACATAGTAAGGTTCTCCGGTGGTCCATCAAGCTGTTCTACAGTACGGACCGTGCCATCACAAAAGAGGTCTCCCGCCTCCCTGACATCCAGGGCATTTGCTTCTCCATGTATCCAAGCATGGAGGTGCGCAGCCTGCACCACGCGGTAGTATAATTCCAAATCAGGCGCTCCCAGGCCACCTAAGTGTGGCACGGGAGCGTGAGGACCCCTCATTGCACCCTAGCCTGCCTACGGGCCCAAACTAATTTTAACAGAAGCTGCCTCAATCTAGTAAAGAAGCATTTCGGTAGCACAAGGGGAATATTCGTAAAGAGGAAAATAAATCTAGGCAATACCACCATTTTCATAATCGATATGCGCCCCATCAGGGACAAAGGGAGGCGACACCACAGCTCCACCTCTTCCTCAAGTTTCGAAATAGCAACCCCGTAATTCGCTAGGAAGACTTCATTCCCGTTCGTGTGTAATCGTATGCCTAAATAGCGTACCGACTCCTCAGTCCAAACCAAGGGGTATTCCATCACAAATTCAGTGGTGGCTGGGGTAAGAGGGAACACCTAGGATTTATCCCAGTTGACCTTAAGGCCGGACAGTGCGCCAAATCGTACCACCTCCCTAATGACTGCCGACAGATTTACCTCAGGATCGAGGACATAAGGCAGCGTGTCGTATGCGTATGTGGACACTTATTTTATAGGTGGGAAACCCTATGCCCTCATTCCCATGGTACTCCCTCATGGCACAGGCCAGTGGTTCCGCCACCAGGGCATACAGCAGTGGAGACAAGGTGCAACCCTGCCTGGTGTCCCGGAATATATCAAGGGGAGCAGTGAACAGATCCCCGATACGCACTCGGGCTGTCGGTTTATATTATAAAGCGCCAAGCAACTGTAAAGCCCCATTCTCGTCAAAACCTGCCTCAGGAACGGGCATCCAACCGAGTTGAACGCCTTTTCCATATCTAAAAATACAGCAACTGCCTTGACATCTTGGCGGACGTGCTGCATCACCCCAAACACGGTACATATATTATAAGTCAAATTTCTGGAAGGGATGAATCCCGCCTGTTCAGGGGCAACAAGTATATGCGATGCCAATGCCAGTCTAGTCGCCAAAACCTTGGCAAACAGTTTTGTGTTCACATTAAGGAGCGAGAGCGGGCGAAATGAACTACATTCATCCGGGGTCTTTCCCGGCTTAGGGATGGCCACTAATAAGGTTTCTCGCATTGTGGGGGGCAACACTCCCGACTCATATATGTCAGCAAACAAAGCCACAAGGTGGGGGAGTAACTGCTCAAGAAATGTCTTATAAAAGGCGACAGTTAGCCCGTCCTTGCCCGGTGCGCTGTTAGTCCTCATACCGCCCAAGGCTTCTGTGATCTCGTCCCTTTCCAACGGAAGGCTCAAAAGTTCCCTATGCGCGTTCGGGAGGAAGGGCAGTTGGATAAACTCCAGATATTCACTGATTTGATCCTCCGAACCCCCCGAGTTAGATCGGTATAGATCAGGGTAATATTGGCGGAAGCTGTCTGCCACATCCTCTTCAGAAGTCAAGAGTTCACCACTGGCCGATTTAACCTCCGGGATCGGCGTCCTTCCTCGTCTAGCCCTCAGTAATCTGGCCAGGACTGATCCTGGTCTCTCGCCCTCACCATAAGAGCGCGCCGAAGCGTACTCATATGTTGGACCTCGCGGTCTGCCACTTCCTGATATTGCTCTAAAAGCGCTCTAATTTCATCATCTACAGCCTCAGCGTCGCCTCGGAGGCGCCGCTGTTCCAGGTCTTTCAGCTTACCCTCCAAGTCGTTTAGAGTTTGCCTAATCGCCTTAAGCCCACCCCAGTGTTTTGACATGGCAACCCCCCTAATGTACACTTTGAAGGCTTCCCAAATCGTTTGGAAGTTATCCACAGAGCCGATGTTAGTTTAAAAAAAGGTATCAATCGCAACAGCCAGTTCCTTACGGAACAAGGGATCTAAAAGGGAAAAATGGGGGAACCTCCAAGTAAACAGCGGGATTCTCCTCCCCGGCGCGTCCAGCACCAGAAGAAGCGGTGAATGATCTGACAACATGCACGGAAGCACCACACACTGTTTGACCAGACCACACAGAGATCTCGAGGCAAGCCAGTAATCGATCCGTGTATGAAGACTGTGGAATTCAGAGTAATGTGTGTAACACCCCCTCTCTCCACCACACATCCGCCACACATCACACAGATCAAGGCATACCATAACTTCTTCAAGCTTTCTTGCCGCAGCTGCCGGACCCCTAGGAGGGCCTGCAGATCTTTCCAACGCTGGATCCCTGACCAGGTTAAAATCGCCACCCCAGAGAATCTCAGAGCAGTCGAAATTAGGCCCATAGGCATTGACTATAAGGATATCGAAACCCCGGCCACGCCAGTTGGAGAGAACATAGCGGCCTCCGGCATCTGCATGAAGGAGCCGAAGCGTAGACGGGGTTTTGGGGTTTACCCAGGTCATGACCCCCCTGGCGTGTGTGGTGAACCCTGCGGCGTTGATATTACCCTCCAGAGCTCTGATCTTAAGCATGGGGCTGGTCAAAGGAAGATGCGTCTCCTGTAGGAGAGCCAGATCTATATCATGTCTATTGAGGTAGCTGAGAACTTTATGGGTCTTACAGTGGTCATTGAGACCTCTGACATTCCAGGAAAGTAAGCGTAGCCCGCCCCGCCCTCCCTCGGAGCCTAATGGTTCACGTGTCATATAGTATCAGTGTAAATAAGAGTATGGGACTATACAGTATGTGGGCCAACTGCATGAGTGTCATCTGCAAAAAACAAAACATACCAACAATACCCTCATCATACACTTCCACCCCAGCACACCCCCACCAACAGCAGACCTCCCCGAACATGGTCGCATGAGATATACGTCTACCCCCCTACCCCCCCCAACCCCCGTGCATCACCCATGAACCGGAGCAATGTCACAACAAACAACAATAACAGTGCAAGGCACACGAGGGTAGAGGTCGCTTCCAACCAAAGAAATGTAAGGAAATGATTAAGCAGAAGAAATCGCCACCCAAGCCCCGCCCCTCACAATCGGACAGTAGCAGTAGGGGTCATAGGGCCACCGGACTAACACTATCTAAGGCTAAAGACTTCGATCTGTGCAAGCCAACTAGTCTCAACCAGCATCATAAGGGCCAACGCCCGACTACCCAAAGTCAAGCCAGACCTCAGAGCCCAATTGCATACCACTGGACAGTTTTCGGCTCCATAACGTTACTCAAAATATCAGGGACCACAGCAGACGTACCCCGCCCAGCCACCCACACCACAACCAATTGCGCCCCCGCAGGATTAAACAAAGGAGAACATCTAGGTCCTCCAGGTGACTCACAGCACCGCTGCCCAGCTGCCAGCGGTCAAAGAGCAGGCACCAGGCAGATCAGTCTTGCTCGTCCAGCACGGAGTCCACCAGATTATCCTGAGGTGCACTATCCGGGCTGGATCTGTGGTCTCTAGTCCATTTCCTGATGGCCTGTTGTAGGACTTTGTGGTCCATGAAGATGTGCGACTTCCCCTGACGGTTAACACGGAGCTTTGCCGGATACAACATGGCATAATCGACACCCAATTCACGAAGCTGCTTTTTAAGGGGGAAAAATGCCTGTGGGCCTCCTGGACCCTACCCGTGAAGTCAGGGAATATGGACAGTTCTGAACCTTCATATTTGAGGATCTTCTTTCCTCGAGCAAGTCTCAGAGCTGTGTCCCGATCCTGGTAATTAAGCAACTTCGCGATGATAGGGCGCGGGGGGCGCCCGGCCGTGGGTGAGGCCCTAGCGCCCTGTGTGCCCTCTCCACCACAAACATGGCCGAGAAGACGCCTTCCCCCAGCAGCGTGACCAGCAGTTTTTCCATAAAATGCTCCACATTGCCAGTAGCCGTCGACTCCGGAACGCCCACAAGTCTCAGGTTGCAGCGCCGAGAACACGCTTCCAAGTCCTTCGTTTTATCTTGGAGGATACGCAGAACCTTCCCTAGTTGCTGATGATCCGCGTCCAGCGTAGTATGGGATTCCTCCACTTCCGTGAGGCACCTCTCACTCATGTCTAGCCGCTCTGCGTGTTTGTCCAGGCGTTCAACCATCCTGTCCATCCTGGACGACATGGCATCCATCTTGGAGCCCAGTGCCGAGATGCCGGTCTGCAGGGAGTGTTCCATAGATTTCAGGATGGAATGGATATCCTCCTCAGCGCCAGCCTGCTCAGGCACCTTCATCCCTGTATGCCCATCGGGGACCGGGTCTTGCGCTTTCGTGTGTCGTTGCTCAAAGGACAGCTTGGGTTGGTTCCTGACTCCCTTCCCCATGGTCGATGTGGAAATGGGGGCCCCAGGGAGCCTGGCTGCAGCACAAACAGCACTGGGGCCAAATCCAAACAAGCGGAATCCCCGCGCACAGAGGGGGTAGTCTCCACTTCCCGCTGCAGGCCACCAAGGGCGTCAGAGGGCACCCCTGATCAGTACTGTCCCACTATGAGGCCTCAACCCATCTGCACTTACCAGGCCCAGCCAGCGAGTGTATGCACAGTGATATCCAGGGCCTGTCCATAAACGGGGGGTGCAATGCAGATGATCAGGCAGAGTCGGTCCTCGCAACTCCAAGCAGCACCGCAGGTCCCCGGCAAGGGAGGCCGAACCAGGGCACCCCTCCAGCACCTTCTCTGTGGCCTTCTCCTCTCCTGGGAGGCACATGGTACACCCGCGCCCCGGGGGGTCCGCCACACCACCGCCGCAACAGTGAAGGACCTCTGATGCCACCAGGCAAGTGGCCATGGCAATCTCCAGCGCCGACGTTCCGGCGCTCCAGGGGCGCAGGCCCAAAGCTCTCGCCGGCGCCGCACGTCAGGTCATGCCGACCGGCCCCTGGGATCACTGGAGGCTAGTCGCGGCTGGGCCGTCAGATCTCTCTCGTCACAGCCAGGCGTGTAACCGCAAGACCTGCACCACACAGCCAGTCCGGAGTGTTTCCGATGGCTCCGCCGCCGATTTCCAGCGGTACCGACCCCGAACTGCACAATAAAACGTCGGATGTTGGTGTGAGTGCGGCGGAGCTCTGGGATTAAGCTGCCATCGCGCTTCCGAGCAAGTCCTCCCTCTTTTTAAAGCCGTTATTAGGGGCAAGTGCATTGCTAGACAAACGGGAGTGTTAATAGCGATTAGGGGTACGATTACCGACTTGGAGGCCCACATTAGGGAACTCGAGGCGCAATTCTTAGTCAAATACAACTCTGACACAGCTGGGCGCTTGAAGTCTAAGCTGCTTGATTATGCTGAAGAGGCGCAGCGTGAGGTGAAATTCATGGGGAAATACGCAGAGGCGAGGAGATATGGGGATGGTGATGTACCGGGACGCACACTGGCAGGTATGATAAGGCCACCTGGATCCACTACTTTTATCAACGAAATACACACATCATCAGATATCATCGTCAGGGGACAGGCTGACATTCTTAATGCTTTTTCTGAGTTTTACTCTCGTCTTTATACAGCAACCCTGGAAGAATGCCCTGAAGGGTTGCAGTCCTTCAAGGACTCGATTGCCCTAGTCTGGTTTAACAATGTCCATAGACAATACATGGACCTCCTGTTCACAACGGAGGATGTTGCACAGGTGATGAAAAGTTTGCCGCTTGAAAAGGCCCCTGGACCTTATGGACTGACTGCATCTTTTTATAAGACATACGTTGAGGAAATTGCACCTACGTTGCTGGCAGTGTTCAAGGAAGCTCTTGAGGGAGGGATATTGCCCGAATCTTTAAGGGAGGCCATAATTATTACCCTATTATATCACGCTAAGCCAGACATGGAAGTACATTCATATCGACCCCTTTTGTTGATTAATGTAGATGTAAAAATACTAGCTAAACTGATTGCCAATCACCTACAACCACTGCTTCCTATGGTAGCGCTTCCGGATCGATCAGGGTTTATCCCTGGGAGATCTACATCCCATAATTTGCGTACTATATTTTCAATCCTACGCCAACTGCATCCCGAAGTCAACGCTGCAGTGGTTTTGTTCGATGCCATCAAGGCATTTGATTCCCTCGAGTGGCCATACTTATTTACCATATTGGGCCTTATGGGCTTCAGTCTACTGTTCCTTAACTGAATACGGCTACTATATACTTCACCCAGGACCCGGATTAGGGTTAACGGCCTGCTATCTGATCCTTTCCCTATATCGTGCGGCACTAGCCAAGGCTGCCCTTTATCACTGCTGCTTTTCGCGATAGCCCCTGGCTGCCCATATTCGGCAATACCACACTGCGAGGGGCATAGGGCTTAGCTCCAGGAGATTATTAATATCGCTACATGCTGATGACGTGACTCTATATCTAATCGACCCGGAGGAAAATCTGGACCCTATCTTGCGAGAGTTTATCCGTTTTGGCGGCTTATCTGGCATTTCCATAAATTGGACAAAATCAGTGATATTTTCCCTGAGGGAGAGCACACCATGGGTGGCTTCCGAATATCCCCTCAAATGGGAAGCTGAAGAGGTCAAATACCTGGGCATCTGGATCAGTCGTGACACGCAGGCAATCTGGAATTTAAACTATGAGCAGGCAATTGCTTGGCTGGACGAGAAAGTCAACATTTGGTCTAAACTGCCACCATCCTTAGCTGGAAGAATAGCTTTGGCCAAAATGGTCATCCTGCCCAGATTTCTATATTTATTTGTAAATATCCCGATCCCACTCACATTGCATTTCTTTACTGCTCTTAGGTCGCACCTCATATCCCTGGTATGGGCAGGTGGGCAAGCTAGGGCATCTTGGGATATGTTGACACTCCTGCTGCGGCAGGGCGGATTCGGTGCACCAGACATGCACCTCCATGCTCTCTGCGCCCAGGCTCAGTTTCTGCATTTTTGGGTACACCCCACACCTTTCCAGCCTTATGGTGCAGTAGAGCTTGACGCTGTGGCGCCTGTCCCACTGCATGTAGCCATTTACAAACTAGCCCGTCACTCATATGGAGATATAGACACTGCTGGCACGCTGCGGTGGGCCTGGGTTGAATTGCGCAAACGGGCGAGAATCCCATTGCTGTATGCCCCCTCGGCCCCGCTAGCACATAACCCAATTATGCCCTGTTTAGAGGGTGGGATTAGCAAATCGTTAGTGCAGAAGCTACAGCTTTGTACTTTTGACAATGTATTACCCGAAAATGAGTTTAGACCACCCCCAGTAGCAGAGGAGGGTCAGGTTGTGCCCTTCTCTGAGACTTTCCTATATCATAAGATACGCGCTGCGTGCTGTGCACTATCCAGCATTTGAGCTGGGGCTTTCAGTGCTAAGCACCGGCATTTAATTGCTTTCCAGTGCTAAGCACTGGCACCTAATTGTCAACCACATACCTAGAACAGTCTACCACATGGCGGTGCTGCTCATCTAATTTAGAGATGAGCAGAACAAGTGATTGTTTAGGAATACAATATTCATTAAAATTGCAAATACCTGCCTCCCCAGCCATACCTTTAGCGTTGGGGACCTGGAATAATCTTAACTGTTGCATTTATATGCAAGAGAGATGATTAGTAGTTCTTTTGGCAGCGATGACAAGGGCGATGGGTGGTGCAAGCTGCAGTGGCCTCCCGGTCAGAGCCCTAGCACTTAATAATTTACAAATTAAGCACTGCTATCCAGTGATTTCCCGGCAGACCCCCACCGTTACATGCACTAGAGAACGTATTAAGATCCCCTTCTCCCCGCAAGTTAGTTACACGTCTGTACACACACATGCAAAACACTGCGCCAGTTGTACAGCCAAAATCTCTGCAGTATTGGAATGAAGATCTTTCCTCTCCACTAACAGACGTGACGTGGGAATTTTGCTGTGGGCAGCTGTCGGAACTCTCTCCCAACTACAGACTTAGACTGATCCATTTTAAGTACTTACATCGATTCTACAGAACACCCATTAGTCTACATCGTTTGGGCTTGAGAGAAGATGCTAGTTGCTGATTCTGTAACTATTTCCCCGCTACCTTTCTACACGTGGCCTGGGACTGTCCAATACTAGCGGAATATTGGTCCATGCTCCTTACCTCAATCAGTCAAGGGGTTGGAGGGCCTAACGCTCCATCGCCAAACTTGGGCTTACTAGGCTACGTAAGAGATACACCGCCTAAACTGCGTAAATTGCATGCCCTGCTCCTTCTATACGCGAAACGGCAAGTTGCGGTGCATAGGGGTAGAAGGAGAATACCCTCAATAAAGGGTTGGCTTGCAGACATCACCTATGGTAACACGCAACTGAGTGTTTTCTGGGAACTCGCGCCCCCCACCTCACGACCCCAAGATATTTGGGAACAGTTTTTGACATGGGTCAGGGAGCAGAACATATTGGCTGAGGAGGGGCAAGTTGGGGACGAGCAGACTGCATTATAAGAACAAAGGGACTCTGGAAGGTGCTGTCATGGGTGCAGCCCTGGATTTTACCACCTGGGGGCATGGCTGGGGTCAGTATGTGTTTGCTGTGCCCAAAAAAATATTGACAGTACGATAAGCTGCTCCTTGGGTGCCGAATTCCAAAGCTCATGCGCCACCATCATAGAGCTACCTGCTTAATGTGATTGGTACATTTCAGGATGACAGATGTATTCAGGACGAAACCACTCACTGCCTTACAATTTTTCTTTGATTGTATTGCCTGATGGAGCCGTAATCCATATTGCTGTAACGATGTACTGGCATGTTTTTTTTGTTCTGGACTCTAATTCCTGGTAACCAGGTCTAGAACGGGCGCACTACCTAAGTTAAGGGTAAAGTAATATTAAGAACAGATATCTACAAATGGTGCTTCCAAAGGGTAGGAGAAGAGGTCGGCTACCAGACAACCCCACAAGTACTCGCCAGGTGAGTACCTAAACAATATTTATAAAACTCCTTCCTGAGCACTCTAAATATATCAAATGTTATATACTCATAGTAAAATTAGGTCCAACCGTTATCTACATAAGTATAGCTAATATTAAACTGATCACATCAAAATATGAACAATCAATCGATATTACAAGAGTCCATAATATAATCATGCACTTCGTTCTTCGGTTAGTAGTCCAACAGAAAGACCTTGACATGCGTTCATTCAATTAATGATCCAACAAAAGAGCCTTGAAATGCGTTTATTCCAGATCAAAAATCTCCAAAGCAGCCAACACGTGTTTCGTCATACAGTAGTCGGTGCTATATGACTTCATCAGGGCTGCAATCCAAACAATAATGATACATTATATGTTTTGTCAACATCAACATGAAACTTATTCAGGCAACTCTACTATATCTTATCTTCATCAGCCATATATAAGATTGATAAGATAGACATAGAGTACCACCAAAGTCGTGTCTGAATAGAGAAAGGCAAAATACACCCAGAAACCAATACTCTGAAGTCACCATAGCATGATATTCCACCGGAACAAAATTCATGAATTCATTTTAAATAAATGTAAAATCACCTAATAGATTCGATCTTCTTTACCTACCAGTATTTCGTATACTGGCAGTTGAAATATTATTATTGATAATCTCTATAAAGAATAAAATATATATCAGATATTTGCTAGACTTCTTGCAAATAAACATTCATAATAAGTGTCATCTAACTTCTATATGGAATCTAGCTTAGCTTAAACCAGTAATAGTTCCTGTTATTTGAGGAACCCAATACATATTGGTTTATTAAAAATTATATTACACCCTAATCGGTCAACAAAAAATTGTATATGGCGCTCACGATATATGCTCTACTATATTATATTGGGTTACTGATTAGAAATTTGATACAAGGCTCACCTGTATTCGTAAGCCAATCAAAATACTGGGTAATGCAGATACGGGCACAAATATCTTTGTTCACCTTCATCCTAAAGTATATGAAAGGTGTTAAATCTCTCTAGTACTCCTTATTCAGTTAATATAACGAAGAAATGAGTATAGTTTACCAAGTGCGGCTCACCGTGTTAAGTACAGTACGATGAATATATAATATTCCCAGTCGATTTGATAAGTTCCAATAATCCTAAAAAAAAACCTTAAATATAAGCACGAGTCCTTATGCACATCGTACATCGTATGAGTAAACTCCAACGGTCCTAAAGGAACATTAAGTCAATATTCCTGTACTAATATCTCAAAATACATGTGATATACACTAAAGCTACATTACCAGTCTGTCGTCTCTATCTTCATTTCGGCATATGTATATATATATTGTGTTGTAATGCGACGTCGGTGACCTAGAATACATGAGCCCAAATCAGTTCAATGTTACAATTATGATTATTTTAAAGTTAATTTGGTATTAGTAGGAGAACATTCTCACCTACTCCGATATTACGTCTCTCCTTGAATCAAATCCCGCGTTCTGCACGGGCGCCGTGTCAGCACTGTTATTTACGTTCTTTGAGAATGAGCGCCATCTTGGAAGGGTAGCGTTCTTCTTACAAACGTTATTATTTAGTAAAATAAGAGTTATTTTTAAGATTGAAGTTCCGCATGATCTATTATTTTAAGTCTCATACAATATATACATTATTTGTGAACTAAAAGTGATATTTTGAGTCCAATAGCCTACAGTTTAGACCAGCAAACGTGTATGTTAATATACATGTTTTGGACGATTTTGCGATCAATAATTGGAAATAAAAACTAATCCAAACTAGTGGTCCTGTGAACTCCCAAAAACTTTTTTCTTATATTTCAACAATTCCGAAACGAAAAAAATCTGTAATTAAATAGTATGAATAGTCTCGAACCCACGTCCCCGGGATTCTAAGACCATAACGTATACCTAGAGCTACACTCACTCAATGATTGATCACAACCCTTCCATATCTTTTAACTCTAGGCAAAGCTTTGAATCCATGATGAAGAATATGTTAATATCAGTGTAGGAGAAAGATCTAGAGATGATAAGATTTGTTACATTGAAATCATGTGCCACTCTAGCTCGAACGAATTTTATCATCTATTGTGTCTATTTTAATGAACTGCATTCATCATCTTTGTACATTGTTTTATTTTGTACACTTTTATGGCAAAAAGCCGAAATAAAGATTTCATGATGATGATAAGGTAACCCCTTTCCTAAACGTAACACTAAGTTTAGCATTCAAGTATGGTGAGATATCCCCATCACTCCTCAGAAGGTGACAGTATTTGTGTAGTAATCCATATCGTTTATGGTTGACTTCACCATAGTTAGTAACCAGCCTAACAATTTCTTGTTTATCTTTTGCTAGAGGAGAGCTCGTTTTGGTTTTAAGGGTTTCCTCCCTCTTCAGTCTGATTGCTCTTGTTTTGGCCTCACAGATGACTCTTTCTTGATACCTGCGTGCTCTGAATCTCCTTGTCATATCCTCAAGGTTATTCTCAAAGTCCCTTTGTTCGGAGCTGTTTCTTCGTGCTCTTAACATTTCCCAGTAGGGGATGGAATTGATCTGACTTTTGTGGTGACAACTACTAGCATGCAATAATGCATTACAGCTGGTGTCCTTACGAAACATTCTGCTACACAGCCTCCCCCCTCCACAAACAATGCAACATCTAAAAAGAAAAGATGTTCTAAATCATAATCTGTTGTAAATTTTATATTCACTGCATTCGTATTAAGACATTCAAAAAATGCTTTTATCTCATCCTCTGTCCCTCGCCATATGAGGAGACAGTCATCTATGAAGCGCCCCCAGTAATAGATCTGATCGATCAATTTACTGCCTTTAGGGCCCCAGATCCATTCCGCCTCGAACCACTCCATGAAGAGGTTGGCAAAAGATGGAGCGAATCTGGAAGCAATCGCAGTACCAAGCTTTTGTCTGTACCATTTATCATCAAATAGGAAGATGTTATTTTCCAATACCATTCTCGTCATATCCAATATCATTTGAGTATGTCTATAAAGCTCTGCCGGTCTTTTGTTTAAAAAACACTCCAACGCAGTTAATCCCAAATTATGATCAATGTTGGTATATAGTGATACTACATCTAATGTAGCAAGTTTCATTCCTGGTTCCCAAGTTATGTCATTCATCAAATTCAAAATGTGTTTAGTATCCTCTATATGAGAGGGCAGATTTTGTACATACGGTCTTAGATAGATATTAATAAACTGTGAAATTTTCTCAGTCGGGCCCCCTATTCCCGAAATAATCGGTCTCCCTGGCGGTTTTTGTTTATTCTCATGTATCTTTGGTAAACAGTATGAACATGGAGATCGGGGAAACTCGACCTGAAGATAAAGAAATTCATCACGATCCAATAACGAGTTCTCATACCATTCCTTAAGTTTACAATTGATCTTATTAGTAACTGACTGTAAGGGGTTAGTTGTTACTCTTTCATAGTATCTATCATTATTAAGTTGAGATAATACTTCCTGATTGTAGTCACATTTATTCATTATAACAATGTTTCCACCCTTATCTGCCATTTTAATAACCACGTCTGGGTTGTTAGTCAAATTTCTCAGTGCCTCTCTTTCTCTCCTCCTTAAATTGTCCCGGATAAAAAGATTATAATTATTCTTGCTGCCTTTATCAATTATTCTGTCTATTTCCAAATGTACCGCCCTATAAAATGCATCTATAACATTGCCTGATGATAATTGAGGGGTCCAACGTGACTTGGTTTTTAACCCACTACCTTCTGAATATATTTGGAAATAGGATATTACAATTGAGACGCAGAGAAGCTTTATGGATAATGAAATTGAGGGCCGTGGAAAAGGGATTAAACCTGGATTCTGAAATACAATATTTTCTGGGACAATAAAATATTGGATGAGGTTAAGAATACTAATAAAAGTTATATGTTATTGCAATATTTGAAATATGTTTACTGATGTTGTTAACTTTTGTATGACTATGTAACATGTATCTTATGAAGTGCTTTGTTATATACAATATGAGTACTGGTTATTGTGTTAAATATTGAGGAAGAATTATTAACTAGGTGTATAGTATATGTATTGCGTGGTAAGAGAATATATGTATCACCCCCCACTCTTCAGTCTGGAAGACAATGTAAACTTAACTAGTAAGCATTATAATGATTGAGATGATTTTCTAAAAAATGAATTTTGTATTTCTGCTTTACCTCGAACTTTCATCTCTAGATCTTTCTCCTACACTGATATTAACATATTCTTCATCATGGATTCAAAGCTTTGCCTTGAGTTAAATATATGGAAGGGTCGTGATCAATCATTGAGCGAGTGTAGCTGTAGGTATACGTTATGGTCTTGGAAGCCCAGGGACGTGGGTTCAAAACTATTCATAATGTTTAATTACAGATTTTTTTCGTTTCGGAATTATTGAAATATAAGAAAAAAGTTTTTGGGAGTTCACAGGACCACTAGTTTGGATAAGTTTTTATTTCCAATTATTGATCGCGAAAATGTCAAAAATATGTGTATTAACATACACGTTTGCTGGTCTAAACTGTAGGCTATCGGATTAAAATAGCACTTTTAGTTCACAAATAGTTTATATATTGTATGAGACTTAAAATAATAGTTCACATCAAATGATAGATCATGCAGAACTTCAATCATAAAAATAACTCTTATTTTACTAAAAAATAACGTTTGTAAGAAGAAAGCTACCCTTCCAAGATGGCGCTCATTCTCAAAGAACGTAAATAGCAGTGCTGACATGGCGCCCGTGCAGAACGCGGGATTTGATACAAGGAGAGCCCTAATGTCGGAGTAGGTGAGAATGATCTCCTACTATTACCAAATGAACTTTAAAATAATCATAATTGTAACATTGAACTGATTTGGGCTCATGTATTCTAGGTCACCCACGTCGCATTACAACACAATATAGGTAAGAACGAACTTTAGATACTTTTTAGTATGGATTTGTTTCGGATGATTTTATTAAGTGAATCTTTGTGTTGAGACCTGAATAAATCGTAAGGGGTATATTTCCCTAGAAATTGCATATAAAGGTATAAGGGAATTATTGTATTCCTTGTACTTGACAGGTTGTACATCTGCCGAAATTAAGATAGAGACGACAGACTGGTAATGTTGCTTTAGTGTATATCACATGTATTTTGAGATATTAGTACTGGAATATTGACTTAATGTTTCTTTAGGACCGTTGGAGTTTACTCATACGATGTACGATTTGTATAAGGACTCGTACTTATATTTAATGTTTTTTTTAGGATTATTGGAACTTATTAAATCGACTAGGAATATTATATATTCATCGTACTGTACTTAACACGGTGAGCCGCACTTGGTAAACTATACTAATTTCTTTGTTATATTAACTGAATAAGGAGTACTAGAGAGCTTAAACACCTTTCATATACTTTAGGACGAAGGTGAACAAGATATTTGTTCCCGTATCTGCATTACCCGGTATTTTGATTGGCTTACGAATACAGGTGAGCCTTGTATCATATTTCTAATCAGTAACCCAACATAATATAGTAGAGCATATATCCTGAGCGCCATATACAAGTTTTTTGGTGACCGATTAGTGTGCCATATAATTAAGAATAAACCAATATGTATTTGGTTCCTCAAATAACAGGAACTATTACTGGTTTAAGCTAAGCTAGATTCCATGTAGAAGTTAGATGACACTTATTATGAATGTTTATTTGCAACAAGTCTAGCAAATATGTGATATATATTTTATTCTTTATAGAGATTATAAATATTAATATTTCGACTGCCAGTATACAAAATACTGGTAGGTAAAGAGGATCGAATCTATTAGGTGATTTTACATTTATTTAACATGAACTCATGACTTTTGTTCTGGTGGAATATCACGCTATGGTGACTTCAGAGTCTTGGTGTCTGGGTGTATTTTTCCTTTCTCTTTTCAGACACGACTTTGGTGGCACTCTATGTCTATCTTATCAATCTTATATATGGCTGATGAGGATAAGATATAGTAGAGCTGCCTGAATAAGTTTCATTCTTAATGTTGACAAAACATATAATGTATCATTATTGTTTGGATTGCAGCCCTGATGAAGTCATATAGCACAGACTAGTGTATGACGAAACACGTGTTGGCTGCTTTGGAGATTTTTGATCTGGAATAAACGCATTTCAATGCTCTTTTGTTGGATCATTAATTGAATGAACGCATGTCCAGGTCTTTCTGTTGGACTACTAACCGAAGAACGAAGTGGATGATTACATTATGGACTCTTGTAATATCGATTGATTGTTCATATTTTGATGTGATCAGTTTAATATTAGCTATACCTATGTAGATAAAGGTTAGACCTAATATTACTATGAGTATATAACAATTGATATATTTAGAGTGCTCAGGAAGGAGTTTTATGAAAATTGTTTTTTTTGTTGATGTACGATGTTTGTACTTTGAGAAAATGCTAATAAAAAAAAGGGGGAATAAGCCACAAAAAAACACACAATAAGCCACAAACTGCTCTACTTCCCCTGGAAAATCAAATTGCTCCACTTGCAGAGCCTACACAGGGCGCATTGCCACAAGCTGCAAATTTGAACCATGAGACAACCCCCAATGCTAGGTTTGATTCCAGCCCAGTTCTGTTGTTGGGTACTCCTTATTCAGTTAATATAACGAAGAAATGAGTATAGTTTACCAAGTGCGGCTCACCGTGTTAAGTATAGTACGATGAATATATAATATTCCTATTCGATTTGATAAGTTCCAATAATCCTAAAAAAACATTAAATATAAGTACGAGTCTTTATGCAAATCGTACATCGTATGAGTAAACTCCAACGGTCCTAAAGGAACATTAAGTCAATATTCCAGTACTAATATCTCAAAATACACGTGATATACACTAAAGCTACATTACCAGTCTGTCGTCTCTATCTTCATTTCGGCATATGTACAACCTGTCAAGTACAGGGAATACAATAATTCCCTTATACCTTTATATGCAATTTCTAGGGAAATATACCCCTTACGATTTATTCAGGTCTCAACACACAAAGATTCACTTAATAAAATCATCCGAAACAAATCCATACTAAAAAGTATCTAAAGTTCCTTCTTACCTATATTGTGTTGTAATGCGACGTGGGTGACCTAGAATACATGAGCCCAAATCAGTTCAATGTTACAATTATGATTATTTTAAAGTTAATTTGGTAATAGTAGGAGATCATTCTCACCTACTCCGACATTACGGCTCTCTTTGTATCAAATCCCGCATTCTGCACGGGCGCCATGTCAGCACTGTTATTTACGTTCTTTGAGAATGAGCGCCATCTTGGAAGGGTAGCTTTCTTCTTACAAACTTTATTATTTAGTAAAATAAGAGTTATTTTTATGATTGAAGTTCCGCATGATCTATCATTTGATGTGAACTATTATTTTAAGTCTCATACAATATATAAACTATTTGTGAACTAAAAGTGCTATTTTGAGTCCGATAGCCTACAGTTTAGACCAGCAAACGTGTATGTTAATATACATAGTTTTGACGATTTCGCGATCAATAATTGGAAATAAAAACTTATCCAAACTAGTGGTCCTGTGAACTCCCAAAAACGTTTTTCTTATATTTCAATAATTCCGAAACGAAAAAAATCTGTAATTAAACATTATGAATAGTCTCGAACCCACGTTCCCGGGATTCTAAGACCATAACGTATACCTAGAGCTACACTCGCTCAATGATTGATCACGACCCTTCCATATATTTAACTCTAGGCAAAGCTTTGAATCCATGATGAAGAATATGTTAATATCAGTGTAGGAGAAAGATCTAGAGATGAAAGTTCGAGGTAAAGGAGAAATACAAAATTCATTTTTTAGAAAATCATCTCAATCATTATAATGCTTACTAGTTAAGTTTACATTGTCTTCCAGACTGAAGAGTGGGGGGTGATACATATATTCTCTTATCACGCAATACATATACTATACACCAACATCAGTAAACATAGATCCCTAGAAACATTTTGATTACTTTTCTAATTTTCGCTGTAAAGGGTTAGTACTGGAGCGGGGCATGAAGGGGTGGTTCTTAAATTATGATCGGTTTTCATATCAAATCAGGTCGGATCTTGGTAAGAGGACTGCCCAAAGGCAGTGGGAGCTTGGTTATAGAATGAATGAGTTAACGAGCAAGGACGCTCAGGTCCAGCTAAAATTTCCAGCCATGTTAAAAATTATGTGGCAAAACAAAGTTTATAATATAAGTAATCCAGAAGAGGTGGATACCTTCTTAACACAGATGACATGACATGATTAGACTGATTTTTGAATTTATGATTGAGCTTATGATATCTGGGTCTGAGTCCCATAAGGAAGTTGTATGACGGTATTAGTGAATGTTATAGATAGGCTGTTTCTTTCTTTTGATTTGTTTTCTGTTTTTTTTAGTCTCTCCTCTCTGAGAGAGATGGGGGCAATTGCAAAGGGCAGTGTGTATCGCCCCAGGTTTGGAGAGGTGGTTTCCTGGGGGTGGGGGGATTTGGGGCACCGGGTGTGTGGAGCAGTGGGAAAAAAATATAGTCCTCGTTTGCTTATGCATTAAAGGGGTAGCAATAATAGTAGTTTTGATTATGGACCGGAACCTAGAATATAGGGTAAGAACTATTAACTTGGGTAGTGAATGGATAAGCTAGAAGTTGTTAATCTTTAACTTGGAACGTGAACGGGTTGAGATCTAGGAGAAAAGTGTCCAGGAGTTTTGAAACACTCAAAGATGGCACTGCCCAACTTATTTTGTTACAAGAAACACATCCTGAGAGTCTTGAATGTAGAAAATGCTTTCATAAGTGTAGATGGATTCAGGAGGTAGTATGTTCTGATCAGAGGGGGAGTACTAGAGGAATTGCCATCCTTATTAAAAGCAATAATGGGATGAGATTAGTCAAATTTGAAACTGACTGTTCAGGCAGATGGTTAGTGGTGACCTTTTGAATTCAAAACAGTCCTCTAGTGTGCACAGTATACTATGGGCCAAATAATGAGAACCCTGAGGCTCTAATTAAGATGTAAGCCTGTCTATTAGAGACAACAGCACCCATTGTGATGGGAGGAGATTTTAACTTAGTTATGGATAAAGAATTAGACAGGACCTCAAAAGTAAAATACATAAATCCTCCAAGATCATTCTTCAGGCTAAAAAGTATGATGAAGGAGTTTAATTTGATTGATATGTGGCGTGCTAAGCGGAGGGAGGCTAGGGAGTTTACTTTTTATAGTAAAAAATACAGACATCACTCCTGTATTGATTATGTTTTGTTAGATCAAGAGTTGTGTGGAGATGTACTTAAGGTAGCACATACTCCAGTGATAATGTTGGGCCAGTCCGCTGTCACTTTGGCACTGATGATACAACAAAAGGAGGGGCAGAGAAGATGGACTGTAGACAGGAGTATCTTTCTAGATGATGGAGTGGTCACAAACTTAAGAGAAAAATCGGAGACTTATTTCCATGCAGATATAGGATCGGCTGGATACCAAGTAGTTTGGGAAGCTTACAAGGCCTACTTAAGTGGGGTTATAAGATCTATCATGGTAGGGGGAAAAAGGGAGGGGAAGCGAGAGGTTGAGCAAAGTTTGGAAGAGATTAAGACAAAGGAAAGGGAACTACAGAGAGCCTCTATGGAAGATACAGATCAAGTTCAAGCCCTGAGTAAAGAGCTAGAGGGGCTATAGGCAGTATTTCAAGGGAAGATAGATAAGAAAGCATTGGCTAAGTGTAAAGCCAACAAGCTCTGGCACTTTACCTGCAGAGAAAAGTGTAGCTCTCTACTAGCTTGGAAGGCTAAGGGGGATAGAGTTAGAAATAAGATTTGAGAGCTAACTAGTAGAAACTCAGGGAAATTACTGTATACTAATGTAGAGATTTGTGGAGAGGCCTGTGGTTTTATGAAAGATTTATATAAGGAGGAGATTCAACCAGACCCAGAGGTTATTACGGAATGGTTAAGACTAACAACTCTCCCTCAGCTAACTAATGAACAGCAGAAAGCTTTTGAAGGAGAAATTACAGAGGAAGAGATTAGAGCCCAGTGCAAGAAAATGGCAAAGGGGACGGCTGCAGGGCCAGTGGAGGTCTTTCTATGTATTATCAATATAGTAATTCCAGTTTTAAAGGTTTTGTTTAATGCAATCTACATTAGTGGAGAAAATTCTCCAGGGTCTTGGTCAGAGGCTATAGTGACTTTGATTTTAAAAATCAAATAAAGACCCAAGGAGTGTTGATTCTTACAGACCGATTTCCCTATTGAACTCAGATTACAAAATATTTTCAGGTGTTATAGCAGCTCGGGTAGCCAAAGTAATAAAACAGGTTATCCAGACCAATCAAATAGGTTTTATTCCCGGGAAACAACCCAAAGATGTAACCTTTCAGCTGGTAGGAGTGGTAGATATTGCAGAAACCCAGAGGGTACCTCTTACTGTAGTGGCAGTTGACACAACAAAAGCATTCAATCAGGTGCATTGGGCATACTTATGGGAGTCTCTACGTAGTTTCGGATTTCCACAAAACTTAGTAACGGCAGTGCAAAAGTTGAATTATGACCCAAAGGCTAGGGGTTCTAGTGAACGGTAAGTTGTCTGACTGGTTCGACACTTTTAGGGGGACAAGGAAGGGCTGCCGTCTGTCCCCGTTTCTTTTTAACCTGTATATAGAGCCTTTCGCGAATTTGATTAGAGCAGATACCACTATCCTTCCTTTCAGATCAAGGAATTAGGAGGTCAAATTAGCTCTGTATGCAGACGATTTACAGTTGTATACTCTAAATCCACAGCATGCAATTCCTAACTTAATGAGGAAGGCAGAGATATTTGGTCAGGTATACAAAGTGAATATAGATAAAACCGAGATAATGGAGTGGAATCAGGATATTCAGAGTCACAGGGCAAAAGCTCAAATGCGATACTTAGGGATTATAATCACACAGAGGGTCGAAGATATTACAAAAGTTAATTGGAGAAAAAACAGACAGGAAGTGGTAGGACTATTGTCAAAATGGGGAAATCTTCCTCTAAATATATACGGTCAGGTTAATCTGATAAAAATGATTATTCTCCCAAAAATCACTTTCCTTTTTAACTCTATTCCGTTAATTTTCAAGAAAGAAGATATATCTAAACTTCAGGGTAAAATAGATAGCTTCATTATGGGCATCAAAGGGTTGTAGGATTTCCTGGAAGAAGTTGAGAAGAAGATTAGAAGTGGGCGGATTGGCACTTCCAAATTTGTTTGCATACAGTTATGCTTTTCTTTTAAAAAATGTGCGTATGTTGTCAAATAAGATTGACAAGTCTTCTATAGGCTTATTGTTTGCGGCTATGCTGGAGGATATCCCGCATGGTCAACAACATTTTCTTTTTAAATTTGGAGATTCTAAGTTAAAAAATGTATGTGCTGAAAATTTTGAAAGTTCCCTATTGTCCAAGCTATGTCCCAATATGGGATTCTCCAGGAACCTCTGAATGTCTGAAAGGATCAACTTAGTTTGCCTTTGAAATCAGGAGGCCTATATTATTGGGCTGATCTTAAGCAGGGATCAAACATGATAAGTTGGGACACCATTAATAATTTGTGTAAGGGGCAGTTAACTAGATTCAAATATTATCAATTAAGTTCCTGGTGGGCAACACAGGACTGGGTGGAGGATGAAGAATCTGAATTGAGTCAGGTGATGAGAATGGATCAATGGAAAGGAAAGATGTCATTTTGGTATTGAGCTTTCTTAGAAACAGATAATGAATTGGAAAATGAAATTACAAACTTTGGGGTCATGAGTTCGGAAAAGAAGATCTGACGAAAATGTGGCGGGACTCTTATGACATTTTACGAACAGTAGTTAAACCGGCATGACTTAAAAGAAATCACCTATAAAGTGTATTGGTCATACAACTGCCCTAGACGTATGCTGATAGCAGCAGATGATATCTATCTATTCATGCCAAAAAATATTTTCCTATTGGAACTAATTTTGTGACTTTATTAGGAAACAACTGAAATGCATATTAATGTTTGTACTCGTCTAATGTTTTTGGGGATAAGTTTGGACGAAGATACACAGCCTTCAGTGTGTAACAAAAACTTTCTGTTTTATGTGATTCTCTTGGACCAGCGGGAGATATGCAGGCCATGGCAATCAGGAAATCCACCACTATTTATAGAGTACCTTAGAAATATAATATACACTAGTTAGTCTGACATGGCATGTGACCCTTTGAGCGAGAGAAAAGTTTGGGCTCCGTTGGTAAGGTGGAGAGAAAATGAAACATGAGTCCTATGAATCAAGCCATCCTGCTGTGGGCTACTATTATTTCCTATGGGCGGTATCGGTTGGTGCAGGAGAGGAAAGTAGATACAGTGGTATGCTTGTGGGTCACTATTGAAGATCACCTCAATGGTCACTGGTCATGTCCCCCCTTCTGTAAGAGCTAGAGGGATCAGAGTACACCCAAACAAGAATGTTGGCAAAATGAGGAAAATAAATAAAATATTCCTTTAATGTTTACATTTTAAAATGTATGATGTATAGAAAAAATTACCCAATTAAGAAATGAAATCAACAGAAGTCTTTGAATTCGTCAGTTTTGTTTTATTCAACATAACGAAAAAATTACACAGGATGAAATCAAAAAAGAAAACATGGCTGAACTGGAGATAGTGGTGGTGGTGTATCAGCAACAGCCTGGACTGGGAGGCACAGGAATTGTGTGATGTTGGTTTAGACACAGGAAGAGGAGGTATCCTTAGGCTGAGGTGTGGTAACAGCTGGGGTGGGAGGAGAAGTTGTGACGAGTGAGTCTCACTGTAGCTGTGTTTCCAGACAGACCAGAAGAACTAGGCTGCTCCTCGCCAACCAGACTTGCAAGAGTGTAGTCCTCACTGAAGGCTGATCTGAAGTAGATGTTTTCTCAGTGGTATATGGTTATCTGTACACTCTAGCTGTTGGACATATTATGAATTAATAAAAAATAAAACATGTATTTTGTAGAAAAAATATGAAACAACACAAAAGTAAAATATTATAATGATTGTACCTTTCAGTGGTATTATAATATGTTACATAAACAGTTTACATGACACACACCACTACTTCAAAAAATCAGGTGAAAAGATGTCCTGAAATGTAATAAGATGATAAGGAAGTATTCATAAATTATACCAAACATTTCACACAACACAGTAGAGAGGTGAAATGTTAATTCAACCATTCCAAGGCCTAGAGGCCAATAGTCTGACATGTTTACAACTTAGAATGATATATAGCATTAGTCATCACATGAACATTGCAGAGTACATTTTCACAAAAATAACCACTTCTATTCAGCATACAAAATTACATACTTTATCATTTTGTAGTAAATACACTTTGATTAGCATAACAAATAACATCAATTTAATTAAAAACAGGGATAGGAAAACATAGAAAATAAACCACAAAAACATTTCAAAACATAGCTTGATATAGAGATATGGAGATTGATAAATACACAACACTTTAGCATATGTGCAAATGTGACAGGAAAGAGAGAATGAACAAGAAAACACTGTTAAAGTATTTTCCCAACACAAAAATAAGGGGTGATAGCAGTTGTAGTAATTTCAATTAAACATTAACAACACTTGCACATTTGTAAATTAACCATACCTAGTAAAAATATGTTTTCAAAAAGAACAGACATTTACAATATCAACAACATATGTGCAATATGTTAATTGGTGTGAAATTGTATGGCCATTGAAAACTGTACTCATACATTCAAACAGACAAACAAGACAACAGAAGGACTGGTAAAAAAAAAAATAACTGAAAAGACCATAGGTTTCACACCAGTTATAGTTAGCTGGGCATTTTACTCATACAAAACCATTGAAATTCCCCGTTATAGTTAGTTGTACTCACTATAACTCGCGCGCCCGCAATCCACTGCTGATGTTGTCACATATTACATCATTCAAGACATGGTCAGTGACATCACCGATAACATCACTGATGACATCTCAAATGACATCACTGATTCACTCTACTATTCACTCTACTAATCTCTACTACTCACTCTCTGCTACTCTCTCTACTGCTCTCTAGTACTCTCTACTATTCTCTCTCTACTCTCTATTACTCACTCTCTACTCTCTACCTCTCTACCTCTCTCTACTTCTCTCTCTACTAGTCTCTACCTCTCTACCTCTACCTCTCTACCTCTACCTCTCTACCTCTACACCTCTACCTCTCTTCCTCTCTCTACATGCACACATATACACATATATATATGCATATATGTGCATATGCCTTTATAAATATGTATGTGTATATATATACATACATATATAAACATATATAATCTGCATAGCTATATAAATACAAATATAAATGCATGCATACATTTACATATATGCATACATATGCATGTTATTTACATGAAAGTTTGAAAAACACTAATAAAAGCAAAGCTAAAAAGCCACCTCATTACAAACAGAATGGCTTCAACTTAAAAGAGGGCGAGATCTATTGCATTTTCAATGCTTGTTTACTTTGGTTCCATCAAGAAGGCATTCAGATGTGTCACACATTTGCCATAAATTCTGAATGTTAGCACTCTAGTTGCTCCTTAGATCACTGTAGTAAAGCTACTGCTCACCAGGGAAGTCTGCTGGTATTAAAGTGCATGTTTCAGTCTGCATGTCAGAATTCTTTTAATGAAATAGAAGAGGATTTGAGAAGTCAAAATGTGCCCTAATTTTTCTTTCTTCAGCACTAATCATAATTTCCATGGCAAAATGAACCCCCTCATTTTGTTCCTTTGCAATTAAATTAAATGTTTTAAGTGTTACCACTTTATTCCAATCAAGATAACTTCAGGTATGCCATACTTTTGTCATAAGTAAGACTGTTAGCGCTCTAGTTGTTCTTTAGAACACTCTTGGACATTCTGTCATTGGGCTATACTTGGGCTACATCTGGGGGATATTTGTGCTACATTTGGGCTCTTTTGTCTCTGGTGGCCATATTGGGAGACTTATTTGTAATGAAGTTTCCTAATTTCCTCATTTACTACAGTCTCCTCAGTAGGAAATACTTTCAGTTTTCTACTTTGAGTCCATCAAGAAGGCATTCAGATGTGACACACATTTGCCATAAATTCAGAATGTTAGCACGCTAGTTGCTTATTAGATCACGGTAGTAAAGCTACTGCTCACCAGGGAAGTCTGCTGCTGGTATTGAAAATGAATGTTTCAGTCTGCATGTCAGAATTTTTTAATGAAATAGAAGAGGATTTGAGAAGTCACTCAAAATGTGCCCTAATTTTTCTTTCTGAAGCACTAATCATACTTTCAATGGCAAAATGAACCGCCTCATTTTGTTCCTTTTTCAATTAAATGTTTTCAGACTTACCACTTCATTCCAATCAAGATGGCTTCTGGTGTGCAATACTTTTGTCATACGTAAGACTGTTAGCGCTCTAGTTGTTCTTTAGAACACTCTGGGACATTCTGTCATTGGGCTATGCTTGGGCTACATCTGGGTGATAATTGGGCTACATTTGGGCTCTTTTGTCTCTGGTGGCCATCTTGGGAGACTGCATGTCAGAATTCTTTAATGAAGTAGAAGAGGATTTGAGAAGTCACTCAAAATGGGCCTTAATTTTTCTTTCTGCAGCACTAATCATACTTTCTATGGCAAAATATGCCCCCTTATTTTGTTCCTTTTTAAATTAAATATTTTAAGAGTTACCACTTTCTTCCAATCAAGATGGCTTCAGGTGTGCCATACCTTTGTAATAAGTAGGACTGTTAGCGCTCTAGTTGTTCTTTAGAACACTCTGGGAAGCTGCAGTAGAACACAAAGGAATCAACAGACAGTCTCTGTCCTTGTTGGATGTACATGTTTTACTGAGAATGTCAGACTTCATTCTCACATGACTGAGAAAAGATAATCTGAATTTACAGAAAATATGCTTTCAGTTTAGCTTATAGATCCCCTTTCAAACCACTGTGGGAAAAGCATGAGATAATAGTTTTCTTTCAAACATGATTCATGATATCCCAGCAGAAGGCTTTTTCACATGGTAAAATCACCCTAGAACACACCACAATTCCTAAAATGAGTATGGTACCATCAACACATGATTTATAATGTAACTGAAGTCCTAAAACCTTCTATTAACTGCAATTCTTTTTAATGAGGTGCTATCATGTATATTGGTCCCAAGATGGCTGCCAACACTTCTTGGATGAAGTGCTGACAGCCAATCATATCTCACGATGAGATGTGTGGTTAGGCTCCACCCAGATATATATATATTTTTTCTTTTGATTTTCTTAAAAACTACTGGAGGGATTTAGACCATTTAACCAGAAATGTAATCTGCGTACCAGACCCTACCATTTCCACAAATTTGGTGTAATTCCGTTCAGCGGTTCGGGCTGTAGCCGTGTCTAATCGTCCTATGGAAATTAACATGGGGAAAACACGTTTTGGGACCCCCCTTTTTTCTCGCCCCTGCTTGACGAATCTTCCCAAATCTTTCAGGGATAGAGCGGAGCGGAGCGGGCCATCTTCTTTGAGAAATTCACGAAGATTCAACAACCGGCGCTAAAGTTATTCCCAAAAGAATGTTGCGGATTTCCTATGGAAACTAGGTCCTAACTATAACTACCTACTGGCGACCGCCAGTAGGTAATATATATATTTTTTTTTTCGGAAGGAGTTTCTGTGCATAAATTGTCGCATCAGCCAGAGACGCACTACAGAGAACCCCAGCTCCGTTTTGGGCCCGGACTTCACTGGTTCTGAAGTGTTGCAGTTCCTTTTCTTTCCAATGCTGTTGGATGGTCTGGAGCCCGCCTCGGATATCGGGATGAAGAGATGGCAGTTGTGGGGTTATTAACCTCACGCCGGGCAGTGTGCACTGTCACAACAGCCCCTGCCGCAACGATTCCTGGTCTCTGGGGCTGAGGCGGTACAGGGGACCTGAGGAAGCTCTTTGATTTGGACTTTAAAGCAGGAAATCACATCTTTGGTTTTTTGGGCACATGCTGTTCCCTGCACCCCCGCACAACCATTTGGTATTTATTTTTTCCCCCCGTGCACCACCTTCGAGGATCCACAACTTTGGATTCTGGGACATGTAGTTTTCCTTTACCTACGGGACTCTACACAGGTGTGCAGTCAATCTACAGGGGGTGGAGCGGGCTTGTTACATCAAGGTAAATGGAGGCGGGACTTACCATCAGCTTGTTGCATTACCTCCTGGATGCTTTGGGCGCTGAAGAAGGCTGTAGTATGCCGAAATGAATTCGCCACATCCATATTAAAAGTGCTTCCAACTGTTTCCCCCTGGGCCTCTGCTCTCTTTTTTCGGAAGGAGTTTCTGTGCATAAATCGTCGCGTCAGCCAGAGACGCACTACAGAGAACCCCCGCTTCGTTTGGGGCCCGGACTTTAGTGGTTCCGAACTGTTGCAGTTCCTTTTCTTTCCAATGCTGTTGGATGGTCCGGAGCCTGCCTCGGATATCGGGATGAAGAGATGGCAGTTGTGGGTTATTAACCTCACGCCGGGCAGTGTGCACTGTCACAACAGCCCCTGCCGCAACGATTCCTGGTCTCTGGGGCTGAGGCGGTACAGGGGACCTGAGGAAGCTCTTTGATTTGGACTTTAAAGCAGGAAATCACATCCTTGGTTTTTTGTGCACATGCTGTTCCCTGCACCCCCGCACAACCATTTGGTATTTATTTTTTCCCCCGTGCACCACCTTCGAGGATCCACAACTTTGGATTCTGGGACATGTAGTTTTCCTTTACCTACGGGACTCTACACAGGTGTGCAGTCAATCTACAGGGGGTGGAGCGGGCTTGTTACATCAATGTAAAAGGAGGCGGGACTTACCATCAGCTTGTTGCATTACCTCCTGGATGCTTTGGGCACTGAAGAAGGCTGTAGTATGCCGAAATGCATTCGCCACTTCCATATTAAAAGTGCTTCCAACTGTTTCCCCCTGGGTCTCTGCTCTCTTTTTTCGGAAGGAGTTTCTGTGCATAAATAGTCGTGTCAGCCAGAGACGCACTACAGAGAACCCCCGCTTCGTTTTGGGCCCGGACTTCACTGGTTCCGAACTGTTGCAGTTCCTTTTCTTTCCAATGCTGTTGGATGGTCCGGAGCCTGCCTCGGATATCGGGATGAAGAGATGGCAGTTGTGGGTTATTAACCTCACGCCGGGCAGTGTGCACTGTCACAACAGCCCCTGCCGCAACGATTCCTGGTCTCTGGGGCTCAGGCGGTACAGGGGACCTGAGGAAGCTCTTTGATTTGGACTTTAAAGCAGGAAATCACATCTTTGGTTTTTTGTGCACATGCTGTTCCCTGCACCCCCGCACAACCATTTGGTATTTATTTTTTTCCCCCGTGCACCACCTTCGAGGATCCACAACTTTGGATTCTGGGACATGTAGTTTTCCTTTACCTACGGGACTCTACACAGGTGTGCAGTCAATCTACAGGGGGTGGAGCGGGCTTGTTACATCAAGGTAAAAGGAGGCTGAAGGAACCAAAATATTACACTAATGGACTATACTCACCAATAGCCCATATACCTTATTTATGTATAATAAGTCAGTCGGCAATGGAGAAGGTTCAATCGTTTATTCTGCAAATACAAGCCCTGACAGGGGAGCCTTAGTCTACACGACCCTCGGAGGTGCGCAGAGGAGACTGACTACATACAAATGGTACAATGTATATATACGTTTCGCACACACCATGATGACACCTTACTAGGAAAGATACAACTTGTCAGTGTGCCAGCAGGAAGACCCATATAAGGTACAATTGATTGCTAGTAGCTAGGCCTAAGCTATTCCGGGGGCAGGTCAGTAAGGTGCCTCCCTTTCTATCTGTAGCTCGAGGAGTGCGGGAACGGGATCTGCTAGAATGTGCGCATCCCACAAGAAGGGCAGGTGTGACCTTGGGTTTCCCTGAGCTACAAACTAGCAAGTGGAGCAGACAGCTAAGTCAGCCATCGTGGTTTCGTGCAGAAAACTTAATCACGTGATTTCAGGGAAACAGTACTTGAGACAGAGAAACGAAACAAAATGGCTCCGGTCATACCAATAGGTTTAAGCAAACTACAATAATACAATGTGAATGATGCAATGCTAACGTGCGGTTATAAGGTTATATTGTATATATTAGGCCAATAACATGTATTTATCGAATTTATATCCCATCAGACGGCCCTTTTGGCCTACTATAGCCAATATAACTAGATTTATTCTACAAATACTCCCTCATCAATCTGCATAAGATCTGAAACCTCCTTCTGAATCATTTGTTGTTCGATTTTGGCCTGACGGGAGTTGTTCAAGACAGAGGTTTATGACATAAACACACCGGGCAATATTTCACTATATGTGGTGCAGTTTTGGGAATGTTTGGGTTGTTCCATACTGGGTCTAACACAGCACAAATACCTTTCGCGCCTATGTGGGCCGGACCATGGGCCATGGTCACTACAGCATATACTAATGCATTAGGAAGTAACCATCGCTGCTTCTCAGATAGATCTATCCAACAATCATTCTTATCTAGTTTTCCTACTTCCTGTTCCCATCTCTGTACTTCATCTATTGTTGCTTCCTTCTGTAGTTCTCTCACACTTTTGATGGTGTTGTCAAAAAGGGATGTTTCTGCTACCCACCGGGCCGATGTGCTAGGGAACATGGGATTCATTCTAGTCGGGGCTGTCTCTTTCGCTACTGAATCAGCAAAAGCGTTTCCCTTTCCAGTAGAATCAATGACTTTCTTGTGGGCGCTACACTTGATAATGGCCACTTTCTCTGGTAGTGTCAAAGCAAATAAAAATCGGTCAATTAAAGGGCCATGTTGAATTTTCAGGCCATATGTGGTAAAGAAACCCCTCTCCCTCCACAGCCTCCCAAAGCTATGGGCCACGCCACCCTCAGCCCTTCACTCAATTCACATGCTCTTAATAGGGCTATTAGTTCAGCTGCCTGGGCTGAGTGATGAGAAATCCTTGCGGTCTCCACCACAGTCTTTAATGTCGTAACAGCATATGCAGCTGTCGCAGTACCATCTGGTAACTTAAAACAAGAGCCATCTACATACAACTCCCCTTGAGGTTCAAGAAGAGGTGTCTCAGTGAGATCTACGCGTCCCTTTGTTTCCTCTTCTTTTCTAAATATACAGTCATGAACATCGTCCTTTTCATCATTTGAAGGGAGGGGCAGTAATGTGGCTGGGTTCAGAGTGGCACATCTTTTAATTGTGATATGGGGTGCAAACAAAGTTAGCTCATACCCTGTCAATGGAGCACTCATAAGGTGCTGGGTCTTGGTTCTTTTCAAAAGGATATCCACAGCATGCGGTACTATGACTGTGAGATCTGTATTCAGGACTATTCCTTCTGATTGCCGGATGGCCACCGCTACTGCAGCAGTGGCCCTGAGGCAACTCGGGAGGGCTCGTGCAACAGTATCCAGAACTGATGAAAAGAATGCACATGGTATTTGCTTTCCGCCAAAACCCTGTGTTAACACTGAAAGCGAACAACCGTCCACCTCGTGCAGATAAAGTGAAAAAGGCTTTCGGTAATCTGGAGTACCCAAGACAGGTGCAGAACAAAGAGCACACTTTAAAGAATCAAAGGCTTCTTGACATTCATCCGTCCAGGGTAGGGGTTCATGCACATCTTTGGTTGTCAAATACAACAAGGGTTTAGAGAGGAGTGAATAGTTAGGAATCCACTGGCGACAGTAAGAGGTTATGCCAAGAAAAGCACGAACATCACGTTGAGTACGAGGTACAGACATGTTAGTTATCACAGATATTCGCTCTGGAGTCAATCGTCTTCCCGCTTTCGACAGTAAGTGGCCAAGATAGGTCACTTCCTGTCGACAATATTGGAATTTAGAAAGGGACACTTTATTACCCTTTTCAGCCAAATGTTTTAACAATTTAACCGTGGCCTCTTTACAGCCTTTTTTCTGTATCGGAGGCCACCAAAATGTCATCCACATACTGGATGATCATATTCCCTGCAGACAAAATTAATTCATCGAGGACTACTTTCAAGGCTTGCCTGTAAATGCTAGGACTCTCTGTATAGCCTTGAGGTGCATGTGTAAATCTAAAGCTTGGGCCAGCTAATGAGAATCCGAAGATATGTCTGCTATCAGGGTGAATTGGGATGCTAAAGAAAGCATTCTTTAGATCGATTGCTGAAAAATACTGAGCCGTAGGGGGAATCATTGTCAGAATTGCAGTAATATCGGGTACCACTGGGTATTGTGGGACCACAATTTTGTTGAAATCTCGGAGGTCAATGACAAAATGATATGTATTTTTATAATCCGGGGCACCATTGATTGGTGTTTTCTTCAAAATCGGTAAAATCGGGCTGTTACAAACATTAGCAGCTGTCTCCTCTACTACTCCCTTCCGAATGAGGTCACAAATAATGTGCAACAAGGCCTGTTCACCTTCTGGTGAAATTTTATACTGAGGAATGCGGGGCAGCTGCACATTAGGTTTCAAAGTTATTGACACGGGGGCTATTCTTAACAAACCTACATCGGTGTCTCCTGTAGCCCACAGTGTCCGAGGAATCATAGAAAACTCAGGGAGAAGGCTTTCGTTCTTAGCAAAAAATTGAGATGCATTTGAGGGTGGTTTCTGCATTGTTAAGTAGACACCATCGGGGGAACAATAAATCTGTGCATTTAACTTTTTCAAAATATCCAGACCCAAAAGATTTTCTCCACAATTCGAAGTTAAAAGAAAAGGCGAATGTATAAAAATGGGGCCTATAGTAAGAGGCAGAGGTTTAGAAACGGGGCTAACCACAGGTATTCCAGAGAATCCCACTGATACGTTATTTTGGCCAGACAGAGCAGCCCCTGGGACCAGTGTATGGGCAACTGAGCTATTCATTGCCCCAGTATCCACTAGAAATTTTCCCGATGTTCCCAACAGTTCCCCTTGTACATAAGGTCCCTCCTGGTCAACTGGTACTGTAAAGTGGCCCCCGCTCTGTCCTTGGCTGTCTCATGCATAATCCTGTCCGTCATACCCATCATCCCTATAATTCTCGTTGTAGTACTGTCTGGTTTGGGGATTGTCAAAGTAATTTTTTCGGGAATCCTCATGTTGCAGCTCTTCTCGTCTCATGCTATTTCGGTCTATATTTCCTCGACCCCTTCCTCGTCCTCCATTTGTACCATTCCTTGCCAGCAACAGAGGGCAATCTGCCCTCCAGTGCCCTTCCTGTTTCCAATAGGAACATTGATTTATACCAATGTTCGGGGGACCCTCTCTACCTCTTCCCACCATCGCACCCCTCTCAAATGAGCCACGCCCTCCCCGTCCTGCATTTTGTCCTCTACTAACTTGCTGCAACAGAACTCTAGTCTTCAAGTCCTTTGTCTTCTTTTCTGACTTCTCTTTACTTTCATTCTCTCGATGTTTACAATATTGAGCCATACTGAGAATTACTGACAGGGCAGCCGTAGTCCACGTGCTCTCGGCTGCTTGGAGACGGGACATAACTTCGGGGAGCAAATTTGTAACAAACCTATTCACGAACAACCGTACCCCACCTTCAGTGGAGAGGTCCTGCCCACTAAAATCTATAAAGACTTTCGCAAACCTGGTAAAGAAATCGGACACGCTTTCATCCTTCTTCTGTCTACAGGCTGTTAATTTGTCCCAATCTACTTTTCTAGGAGGGAGGAGAGTCTGCATATAAGTGATAATCTTAGCTGATACTGCTAGTACTTCGTCTCTAGGTTTCTCCCCAGGTTTTCATTCCTTGTCCCAGTTTTTTAGTTGGTCCCACGTCCCTCCTAATTCGGGAACATGGTCCGTGTCATGTATTTGTCTCCAAATGTATACCGGGATCAAGAGACCAAAGAATAGCTCAATATCGGGTATCGTCATGATAGCAGAATTGGCGGCCTCAGTTAATTCCTTATAATAGGCAGTGGGATTTTTACGGCGGTAGTGGAGCTGAGCTTTTAGAGTGAGGACCTTGCTTCGTTTCCAAGGGGTATAACCCCATTGTTCCTGAAGCCTAGCATCCACGCGAGCCCTAGTTATTTGGTTATTGATATCCCTTAATTCAGGTAGTTCTGGATAAAAGAGGGGGTGCACCTCTCTCATGGGGTGCTGTGCTCCCCAATCAGCACACTTTTGATGCATTTGTTCACGGTAATGTACAAGAGTAGCTACATTCTGATATACTTCATCAGCCTGTAATTGAAATTTAAAAGCTCAATCTCTTATATCACGCAGTATTTGAGGAAGTATTCCCTCTTCGAAACACTGCTCCCACAGTGAAATTAATCGGATCGCCATATTCTCTAAAGCCAGTTGCTGCGCAACTGGTTCAAAATCTTTCTTGGTGCTCCAAATGTCTTCCAAGGTGTAAATGGCGTTCCGCATCCACTGGGATGCCTGAACTACTATGGCCTTCCTTTCTTCTGTACCCAACAGCGACCTAGTATAGACTCGCTGATCACTCAAGTCGGGTCTAGGGCGCCTGGGCGTGGTATCTAGGCAAGCCGTATATCGGGGATCTATGGCGGTCTGAGTTGGAGGGGAGAGACATACAGGGTGCGAAGGGGAGGGGACAGCCGCGTCTGGCTGTAAGGATATCAAGGGTGAGGTAGTCGGTCGGAGAGTGGGAGGGGGGAGTAACGCACTCCGTACTGATCCGTCAGCAGGGGCCGTGGCAACCGTTCCTACTGGTGCTCCAGCGGCCGATGCTGCTCCAATGTGGTCAGCTCGTACCAAAGGCATGGCTGGGTATAACCCCTGCGGAGCATAAGGAGGGGGTGGTCGGGCTTCTAATAACTCCTCTATTTCATCTCCAGCATCGGGTCGAGCCACATAACTTTTGTCCGTCTCTAAACGGAACTGCCTATCCATTTGTACAATATTCTCTTCAACCTTCCCTTTATCATAAGCTATAGCTTTCTGGGTGACTGTCTGTCCTGATTTAAGCTTTCCCAATTTCTCTTCTCTTATCCGTCGTCATTTTGCCTCCTTCAACCATAGGTTCAAGGAGTCAAACATCGACTGGCGGCTTTTCTTCATAAACAATTTGTTTTGGATATAATTAATCTTTTTCTCATCAAATGACCCAGTTAGAGGCCATTGCAAATCGGAATTATCTTTGGTGTATTTATGCCAAATCGTGTTAAACAAAATCGGTGTAAGACCGTGTTTCACATACATATCAAAACTGGGGCTGCCCTCGGGAGGGGCAGGCTGTCTTTCTTCCAGCCGTTTATTTTGCCGAGAGCAGCACCCAAAACACATTTTACTAAAACAAGGCATTATTTATGATGTTCACACAATTCTACTCATATATGCCAAAAACCATTCACATTCGGACGCGTCCTTCTCACCACTCACACTCTCGTATTTTTCTATTTTCTCGCAATAAAGTGCTGTAAAGCGTCGTAAGGCAATAACTTTTCAGTACTGGTTACTTATTCTATGCAAATGCCTCCCTTTCTATCTGTAGCTCGAGGAGTGCGGGAACGGGACCCGCTAGAATGTGCGCATCCCACAAGAAGGGCAGGTGTGACCTTGGGTTTCCCTGAGCTACAAACTAGCGAGTGGAGCAGACAGCTAAGTCGGCCATCGTGGTTTCGTGCAGAAAACGTAATCACGTGATTTCAGGGAAACAGTACTTGAGACAGAGAAACTAAACAAAATGGCTCCGGTCATACCAATAGGTTTAAGCAAACAGAAAGTGAATCGTTCCTAACTACAATAATACAATGTGAATGATGCAATGCTAACGTGCAGTTATAAGGTTACATTGTATATATTAGGCCAATAACATGTATTTATTGAATTTATATCCCATCAAGGCGGGACTTACCATCAGCTTGTTGCATTACCTCCTGGATGCTTTGGGCGCTGAAGAAGGCTGTAGTATGCCGAAATGCTTTCGCCACTTCCATATTAAAAGTGCTTCCAACTGTTTCCCCCTGGGTCTCTGCTCTCTTTTTTCGGAAGGAGTTTCTGTGCATAAATCGTCACGTCAGCCAGAGACGCACTACAGAGAAGCCCCGCTTCGTTTTGGGCCCGGACTGTTGCAGTTCCTTTTCTTTCCAATGCTGTTGGATAGTCTGAACCCCGCCTCGGATATCGGGATGAAGAGATGGCAGTTGTGGGGTTATTAAGCTCACGCCGGGCAGTGTGCACTGTCACAACAGCACCTGCGGCAACGATTCCTGGTCTCTGGGGCTGAGGCGGTACAGGGGACCTGAGGAAGCGCTTTGATTTGGACTTTAAAGCAGGAAATCACATCTTTGGTTTTTTGGACACATGCTGTTCCCTGCACCCCCGCACAACCATTTGGTATTCATTTTTTCCCCCGTGCACCACCTTCGAGGATCCACAACTTTGGATTCTGGGACATGTAGTTTTCCTTTACCTACGGGACTCTACACAGATGTGCAGTCAATCTACAGGGGGTGGAGCGGGCTTGTTACATCAAGGTAAAAGGAGGCGGGACTTACCATCAGCTTGTTGCATTACCTCCTGGATGCTTTGGGCGCGAAGAAGGCTGTAGTATGCCGAAATGCATTCGCCACTTCCATATTAAAAGTGCTTCCAACTGTTTCCCCCTGGGTCTCTGCTCTCTTTTTTCGGAAGGAGTTTCTGTGCATATATATATATATATATATATATATGGTTTGAAACGGACAAAATCGTGTGCGGCTCACCTTCCTTTCCAGACGAGAGGTAATTGTTCATGTTCAGAGGCCGTCCTTCCTCGAGCCACGCACCGCCCTCAAGAGCGCCGATACTGCCCAACATCAGGACAAAAACTTTGATTCTGCGCAAGCACCAGGGCATGTGGCAGCCGCCAAGGACCAGACCTTTACTCGTCGGAGCCGCGTGGAGGGGTAGGAAGCCAGACAGCCCTGGGAGTAACCGTTGCCATAACAGGTAGAACGGACCCCCCAACACGCTGTAGCTCATGAGGCAATTCGACCTCTTTTCATAAGTGTCTATAATCGCCAATTGGGCGCAACGGACCTTACATTAAACATAGATAGGTACATTTTCACCTTATCTTATTTTTGTAGAGCACACTTTAAAATCTACACACATGTGAGTAAGGTGGGGATAAGTAGTGCATATCCTCGTCCTGAAGAAGGAGTTCTTTAATTTCGAAACATGTCGACGCACTAACATGGTTGGGTTACCCTAATTAGTAAACCACAACCACTCTAGCACTCTTTTTAACAATACCAGGCGGAGACTAAATAAAAAATTTTCGGTACTCACGTGCCAGGTATTTTTTAATTTCTCACCTTCACCTCACCACTCACATTTTGTACTCACACACACCAAACACATAGTTCACAGGAAAGTGCTCCTGCGTAGTCGTGAAGTCGTAGCACGCCGCATCCCGTAGAGGTTTGCGAAGACCCCGATGATGAAGCATGACACCAAGGGGCCTGTTGGTGTGTGAGGGGTATTTTAACAACACTGGTTGCTCCCCACCATTGTGGTAACAACCGCCTTCCACCTAGTGGATTCCATTTTGTTTATAGTAATTGCTAGGGGAGACAGAATCCACTATTCCCTCTCCCTCCCTCTTCTGTTAACGATTATGAGTGTCCTGACAAGCCTGCAAGATGCCAAGCCCCTTTCCCTGATGAAGGTCGAAGTGTCGACCGAAATGCATAGGAACCTGGCTATGCTGCAGCATTGAAATAAATGGTTTGAAACGGACAAAATCGTGTGCGGCTCACCTTCCTTTCCAGACGAGAGGTAATTGTTCATGTTCAGAGGCCGTCCTTCCTCGAGCCACGCACCGCCATCAAGAGCGCCGATACTGCCCAACATCAGGACAAAAACTTTGATTCTGCGCAAGCACCAGGGCATGTGGCAGCCGCCAAGGACCAGACCTTGGTTGGCCCTTAGCAACCTAAAAGTGGTGTGCTAGGGGGTTACGTCCGTTCCAAACAGCAGCAAAAATTAACAAGCATCACCCACGTGTGGGTAAGAATATCACGGCATTCAGCGCACTTCAACAACCAGCATGCCTTAAGCCTAGTCAGCCCGTGGGGGTGGTTACTAGATGACGACAGAACCTTAAAGAAGCCGAGATGAGGATTGTCCTGACAAGCCTGCAAGATGCCAAGCCCCTTTCCCTGATGAAGGTCGAAGTGTCGACCGAAATGCATAGGAACCTGGCTATGCTGCAGCATTAAAAAAAATGGTTTGAAACGGAGAAAATCGTGGGCGGCTCACCTTCCTTTCCAGACGAGAGGTAATTGTTCATGTTCAGAGGCCGTCCTTCCTCGAGCCACGCACCGCCATCAAGAGTGCCGATACTGCCCAACATCAGGACAAAAACTTTGATTCTGCGCAAGCACCAGGGCATGTGGCAGCCGCCAAGGACCACACCTTGGTTGGCCCTTAGCAACCTAAAAGTGGTGTGCTAGGGGGTTACGTCCGTTCCAAACAGCAGCAAAAATTAACAAGCATCACCCACGTGTGGGTAAGAATATCACGGCATTCAGCGCACTTCAACAACCAGCATGCCTTAAGCCTAGTCAGCCCGTGGGGGTGGTTACTAGATGACGACAGAACCTTAAAGAAGCCGAGCTGAGGAGTGTCCTGACAAGCCTGCAAGATGCCAAGCCCCTTTCCCTGACGAAGGTCGAAGTGTCGACCGAAATGCATAGGAACCTGGCTATGCTGCAGCATTGAAATAAATGGTTTGAAACGGACAAAATTGTGTGCGGCTCACCTTCCTTTCCAGACGAGAGGTAATTGTTCATGTTCAGAGGCCGTCCTTCCTCGAGCCACGCACCGCCATCAAGAGCGCCGATACTGCCCAACATCAGGACAAAAACTTTGATTCTGCGCAAGCACCAGGGCATGTGGCATCCGCCAAGGACCAGACCTTGGTTGGCCCTTAGCAACCGAAAAGTGGTGTGCTAGGGGGTTACGTCCGTTCCAAACAGCAGCAAAAATTAACAAGCATCACCCACGTGTGGGTAAGAATATCACGGCATTCAGCGCACTTCAACAACCAGCATGCCTTAAGCCTAGTCAGCCCGTGGGGGTGGTTACTAGATGACGACAGAACCTTAAAGAAGCCGAGCTGAGGAGTGTCCTGACAAGCCTGCAAGATGCCAAGCCCCTTTCCCTGACGAAGGTCGAAGTGTCGACCGAAATGCATAGGAACCTGGCTATGCTGCAGCATTGAAATAAATGGTTTGAAACGGACAAAATCGTGTGCGGCTCACCTTCCTTTCCAGACGAGAGGTAATTGTTCATGTTCAGAGGCCGTCCTTCCTCGAGCCACGCACCGCCATCAAGAGCGCCGATACTGCCCAACATCAGGACAAAAACTTTGATTCTGCACAAGCACCAGGGCATGTGGCAGCCGCCAAGGACCAGACCTTGGTTGGCCCTTAGCAACCTAAAAGTGGTGTGCTAGGGGGTTACGTCCGTTCCAAACAGCAGCAAAAATTTACAAGCATCACCCACGTGTGGGTAAGAATATCACGTCATTCAGCGTACTTCAACAACCAGCATGTCTTAAGCCTAGTCAGCCCGTGGGGGTGGTTACTAGATGACGACAGAACCTTAAAGAAGCCGAGCTGAGGAGTGTCCTGACAAGCCTGCAAGATGCCAAGCCCCTTTCCCTGACGAAGGTCGAAGTGTCGACCGAAATGCATAGGAACCTGGCTATGCCGCAGCATTGAAATAAATGGTTTGAAACGGACAAAATCGTGTGCGGCTCACCTTAGGGGGAGTACATGGAGAAGCTTTATTGCAGCAAGATAAGAAGGCGCGGGCGGGCGTATGCATTTCAGCCGTGTGGCTTCCTCAGCGCCCAGCATTTGACACAGGAGATGTATGCGCCGCTCAAACAGTTCTGCCCCACTCAGTTCAAATATATGTTGTGGTTAGCTCCTCCCCCAAGCCGGAATCAATGTCACCTGCTCGGGTTCACAGTCCTGATGAAGAACTACTGGTCCCAGCATGCAGTAGTGTGCTGGGATCACCATGTTGTTGCTGGAAAAAGCAGGACTGTCAGGCAGCTTACTCCTCAAGTCCCGCACTGCCTGCCACAGCAAAGATGCTCCCTGTGTCCCCCGTGACTGCACAACCTCCACGTTCAGGCATGTATATCCGCGGGGACAAGTGCGAACATTCGCCGAGCCCAATGTAGAGTTCAATAACCCCAACACCGCTTCAATTCCTCCCGTTGGTGGTGGTGGGTTTGATCTGTTCCGATACCTCGGACTTGAAAGAAGGTTGCTCCGAAGTACACTGCCAGTGACGATCAAACCATCTTCTATGCAGGGACCCCAGTAGCACTGTGCTGGCTTGTAGTGCGAATTATGTCCTAGAAAACTTTCCCGAAAAGAAAGTCTGAGGCCACTTAGGGGGAGTACATGGAGAAGCTTTATTGCAGCAAGATAAGAAGGCGCGGGCGGGCGTATGCATTTCAGCCGTGTGGCTTCCTCAGCGTCCAGCATTTGACACAGGAGATGTATGCGCCGCTCAAACAGTTCTGCCCCACTCAGTTCAAATATATGTTGTGGTTAGCTCCTCCCCCAAGCCGGAATCAATGTCACCTGCTCGGGTTCACAGTCCTGATGAAGAACTACTGGTCCCAGCATGCAGTAGTGTGCTGGGATCACCATGTTGTTGCTGGAAAAAGCAGGACTGTCAGGCAGCTTACTCCTCAAGTCCCGTACTGCCTGCCACAGCAAAGATGCTCCCTGTGTCCCCCGTGACTGCACAACCTCCACGTTCAGGCATGTATATCCGCCGGGACAAGTGCGAACATTCGCCGAGCCCAATGTAGAGTTCAATAACCCCAACACCGCTTCAATTCCTCCCGTTGGTGGTGGTGGGTTTGATCTGTTCCGATACCTCGGACTTGAAAGAAGGTTGCGCCGAAGTACAACACTGCCAGTGACGATCAAACCAACTTCTATGCAGGGACCCCAGTAGCACTGTGCTGGCTTGTAGTGCGAATTATGTCCTAGAAAACTTTCCCGAAAAGAAAGTCTGAGGCCACTTAGGGAGAGTACATGGAGAAGCTTTAGTGCAGCAAGATAAGAAGGTGCGGGCGGGCGTATGCATTTCAGCCGTGTGGCTTCCTCAGCGCCCAGCATTTGACACAGGAGATGTATGCGCCGCTCAAACAGTTCTGCCCCACTCAGTTCAAATATATGTTGTGGTTAGCTCCTCCCCCAAGCCGGAATCAATGTCACCTGCTCGGGTTCACAGTCCTGATGAAGAACTACTGGTCCCAGCATGCAGTAGTGTGCTGGGATCACCATGTTGTTGCTGGAAAAAGCAGGACTGTCAGGCAGCTTACTCCTCAAGTCCCGCACTGCCTGCCACAGCAAAGATGCTCCCTGTGTCCCCCGTGACTGCACAACCTCCACGTTCAGGCATGTATATCCGCGGGGACAAGTGCGAACATTCGCCGAGCCCAATGTAGAGTTCAATAACCCCAACACCGCTTCAATTCCTCCCGTTGGTGGTGGTGGGTTTGATCTGTTCCGATACCTCGGACTTGAAAGAAGGTTGCGCCAAAGTACAACACTGCCAGTGACGATCAAACCAACTTCTATGCAGGGACCCCAGTAGCACTGTGCCGGTTTGTAGTGCGAATTATGTCCTAGAAAACTTTCCTGAAAAGAAAGTCTGAGGCCACTTAGGGGGAGTACATGGAGAAGCTTTATTGCAGCAAGATAAGAAGGCGCGGGCGGGCGTATGCATTTCAGCCGTGTGGCTTCCTCAGCGCCCAGCATTTGACACAGGAGATGTATGCGCCGCTCAAACAGTTCTGCCCCACTCAGTTCAAATATATGTTGTGGTTAGCTCCTCCCCCAAGCCGGAATCAATGTCACCTGCTCGGGTTCACAGTCCTGATGAAGAACTACTGGTCCCAGCATGCAGTAGTGTGCTGGGATCACCATGTTGTTGCTGGAAAAAGCAGGACTGTCAGGCAGCTTACTCCTCAAGTCCCGCACTGCCTGCCACAGCAAAGATGCTCCCTGTGTCCCCCGTGACTGCACAACCTCCACGTTCAGGCATGTATATCCGCGGGGACAAGTGCGAACATTCGCCGAGCCCAATGTAGAGTTCAATAACCCCAACACCGCTTCAATTCCTCCCGTTGGTGGTGGTGGGTTTGATCTGTTCCGATACCTCGGACTTGAAAGAAGGTTGCTCCGAAGTACACTGCCAGTGACGATCAAACCATCTTCTATGCAGGGACCCCAGTAGCACTGTGCTGGCTTGTAGTGCGAATTATGTCCTAGAAAACTTTCCCGAAAAGAAAGTCTGAGGCCACTTAGGGGGAGTACATGGAGAAGCTTTATTGCAGCAAGATAAGAAGGCGCGGGCGGGCGTATGCATTTCAGCCGTGTGGCTTCCTCAGCGTCCAGCATTTGACACAGGAGATGTATGCGCCGCTCAAACAGTTCTGCCCCACTCAGTTCAAATATATGTTGTGGTTAGCTCCTCCCCCAAGCCGGAATCAATGTCACCTGCTCGGGTTCACAGTCCTGATGAAGAACTACTGGTCCCAGCATGCAGTAGTGTGCTGGGATCACCATGTTGTTGCTGGAAAAAGCAGGACTGTCAGGCAGCTTACTCCTCAAGTCCCGTACTGCCTGCCACAGCAAAGATGCTCCCTGTGTCCCCCGTGACTGCACAACCTCCACGTTCAGGCATGTATATCCGCCGGGACAAGTGCGAACATTCGCCGAGCCCAATGTAGAGTTCAATAACCCCAACACCGCTTCAATTCCTCCCGTTGGTGGTGGTGGGTTTGATCTGTTCCGATACCTCGGACTTGAAAGAAGGTTGCGCCGAAGTACAACACTGCCAGTGACGATCAAACCAACTTCTATGCAGGGACCCCAGTAGCACTGTGCTGGCTTGTAGTGCGAATTATGTCCTAGAAAACTTTCCCGAAAAGAAAGTCTGAGGCCACTTAGGGAGAGTACATGGAGAAGCTTTAGTGCAGCAAGATAAGAAGGTGCGGGCGGGCGTATGCATTTCAGCCGTGTGGCTTCCTCAGCGCCCAGCATTTGACACAGGAGATGTATGCGCCGCTCAAACAGTTCTGCCCCACTCAGTTCAAATATATGTTGTGGTTAGCTCCTCCCCCAAGCCGGAATCAATGTCACCTGCTCGGGTTCACAGTCCTGATGAAGAACTACTGGTCCCAGCATGCAGTAGTGTGCTGGGATCACCATGTTGTTGCTGGAAAAAGCAGGACTGTCAGGCAGCTTACTCCTCAAGTCCCGCACTGCCTGCCACAGCAAAGATGCTCCCTGTGTCCCCCGTGACTGCACAACCTCCACGTTCAGGCATGTATATCCGCGGGGACAAGTGCGAACATTCGCCGAGCCCAATGTAGAGTTCAATAACCCCAACACCGCTTCAATTCCTCCCGTTGGTGGTGGTGGGTTTGATCTGTTCTGATACCTCGGACTTGAAAGAAGGTTGCGCCAAAGTACAACACTGCCAGTGACGATCAAACCAACTTCTATGCAGGGACCCCAGTAGCACTGTGCCGGTTTGTAGTGCGAATTATGTCCTAGAAAACTTTCCTGAAAAGAAAGTCTGAGGCCACTTAGGGGGAGTACATGGAGAAGCTTTATTGCAGCAAGATAAAAAGGCGCGGGCGGGCGTATGCATTTCAGCCGTGTGGCTTCCTCAGCGCCCAGCATTTGACACAGGAGATGTATGCGCCGCTCAAACAGTTCTGCCCCACTCAGTTCAAATATATGTTGTGGTTAGCTCCTCCCCCAAGCCGGAATCAATGTCACCTGCTCGGGTTCACAGTCCTGATGAAGAACTACTGGTCCCAGCATGCAGTAGTGTGCTGGGATCACCATGTTGTTGCTGGAAAAAGCAGGACTGTCAGGCAGCTTACTCCTCAAGTCCCGCACTGCCTGCCACAGCAAAGATGCTCCCTGTGTCCCCCGTGACTGCACAACCTCCACGTTCAGGCATGTATATCCGCAGGGACAAGTGCGAACATTCGCCGAGCCCAATGTAGAGTTCAATAACCCCAACACCGCTTCAATTCCTCCCGTTGGTGGTGGTGGGTTTGATCTGTTCCGATACCTCGGAATTGAAAGAAGGTTGCGCCGAAGTACAACACTGCCAGTGACGATCAAACCAACTTCTATGCAGGGACCCCAGTAGCACTGTGCTGGCTTGTAGTGCGAATTATGTCCTAGATATATATTATATATTCACTGAAAAAAACATAGGGTTCAGACATGTTATAGTTAGGAATTGATCTGATGTCATCAGTGATGTCATTTGAGATGTCATCAGTGATGTCACTGACCATGACCTGAATGATGTAATATGTGACATCATCAGCAGTGGATTGCGGCCGCGTGAGTTATAGTTAGTACAACTAACTATAATGGGGGAATTTCAATGGTTTTATACGAGTGAAATGTCTGGCTAACTATAACACCCCTAGGACCTATGGTTTTTTCAGTAAATTTCTAAGGTTTTTTAAATGCTAATTCCTAACTGTAACATGTCTGAAACCTATATTTTTTTCCAGTGAATCTTAAATGTTTTTTAAATGCTAATTCCTAACTATAACATATTGAAAACCTATGATATTTTTAGTGTATTTGAAATGTTTTTTAAATGATAATTTTAAAATATATTTATTGTTGTTTTTTTATATTTTGTAACTACATTTTTTTATTGTATTATTTTTAGATTTTTTTTTAAATTACATTACATATATTTTTTTACAATTTTTTTACATAAAAATATAATTTTTTCAATGATTTTATATTGTTTATCATATACTTAAATTATTTTTATTTATTTTTTTCCTTTTTCTTGAAGTCGCATACCCAAGGCGCACCCTGCTCGTTTACTGCGCGAAACGTGTCCGCAATTTTAGGGTTGCTGTCTAGGATCCGCGTAGGGTGTGCGATGGATACGACTTTTCCAACGCGGTTGCTATGCGACTTGTGCACGACTTCTGGCGCATAGCAAGATGTACGTATTACGCGACGTGACGGACACGCGGTAGCGCTTGATGTCATATGCATATAGTACGAGGTGGGTGCGTGACTCCCGCAATTTTTTTAATGTTGAAAAACTTATATATATTTAATATAAGTATTAAGACAAGAGATTATCTGAGGTTATTATAAAAATAATATTCTTTAACTTTCTTAAAAAGTATATCACTTTTTAATGAAATTTCCCGAAGTCGCGCTGGGGGCGAGCAGGGTGCCTGCTCAGTGCGCAATTCGTCCTAGGCGCACCCCAGGTGACCTCAAAAAAAGAGATTTGATTGGTTCATTACACTTCCTATTGAAGCTATTGAAGTACCCCACCCATTTCAATTACTCTTCTTAAAACTTTTCTTTGGGAAAGACCTCCTGAGAAGATCTGCTGCTTCTTCATTATTGGAGAGGACATTCACCTGATTAAACCATGGCTGCAAATCCACCACCTTCCTCTGATTCAGACAATTCATCTGAACAGGAATTTGTTCCAGAACCTCCCCCAAAAGAAAGATATACAAGTATTGTCGGGAAATTTTTCACAATACCTCCAGGATTGAAGAACGTGAATTCAACTAAAGTCACTTGCCGCATTTGCAAGGCAGTGCTTTCGAGGGGAGACCCCACAAAAAAATATCCATGCGGTACTGCAAGTATGTGGAAGCACTTGCAAACAAAGCATCCAGTGAACTTTGCCAGGGATGAGTTAAGAAGATTAAGGGAGACTCCTCCGGTTCCATCGGCAGTGCCTAGTACCAATTGAGCAACACCAGCAAGCTCTTCATCGCATCCTGACATCTGTCCCCAATTTGGGAAGTCCGCATGACATGCATTAAATGCGGACGGCTCATTGGATATGGGGAGCAGTCGGTGGATCTGGTGTGTAGAGCCATTGACCACCACCATTGTTAGTTTTCTTTTTTCCTCTCCTCCCAGTTTGTAGTTCTCTTTTCCCAGTTCACATGTTTTTCCGGTTTAAAAAAAATACCAAAACAACAAAAAGAAAAACAAAAGTTCTTTTCAGAACTAACTACTCTGGTTAAAGAAAGAGCTAAACTAGTATGCTAGTGTGTGAAAGTTTAGATGAATGTATGTGTAGTGCATAATTGATTGTAGAAATGCATTTGTGATGTGAGGTGAATGCATAAGTGCAGAATTATGAGGAAGTGCTGCAGCATGATACTGTAAACTGTTTAACTACAACATGCTGCGGTACTTCCGAAACACAGGAATACACCATATGTATATAAATATGTTGCAGTTCTGTGCTTCACTCTGTACAGCTGCTTAAACTGCAGCCATGTGGTGACACAGGCACCCTTGCACCATGTTGCAAGGATTTCCGTGTCATGCGGAGATTGTTTTTGTGCAGGAAGGGACAATTAGTAAAGGCATTTTCTCCTTCTATATATGCTGTGCATTGTAGCATATATTGAACGTGAAAAAATGCGGAGAAGTGAAAACAATTTTCCTCGTTGTGCTTTGCTACACCAATAGGAGAATGGTGCAGCATTCACAAGCATGTCCAGATTTATGATTTCTGATAAATCTGGAGATGTGTCTTTGGCTATGAGTGTTCTGTGCAAACACACACAGCAAAACCTATACAACATCTTTTCAACACAAAGTGCTGTGTAGGATGAGATTATATTTACTTGGAAAAGAAAAGGTATACAAAATGCCTTTTCCTCACCTTGTAAATAAGAAAGAGAGTTAATGGCTAGGCCAATTGTTATTATAGGAGTACATTTCTGTACTGATAACAGAGAACAAGATACATTTACAAGTACTTACGTTTTAGGAAACTGATAGGACATGTTTATATATTAATGAACGGAAGGGATTTGACCTAATATGACATGTGCAAAAACACTGAGTGATATGGTTTAAGTTAAAGAGTTTCATTTTTTTACATTCTGAAATTACCAAGACCTGCAAAACAACCATATCAGTCTATTCTGTACTATACCATGTATCTTGCAGACAGGTGGTCTAAAGCTGTCCCTTACTTTATGCCTGTCTGCATTGGAATTTTCTGGCACACATCTAGTCCATCCATTTTCATTTTCTTCAACTGTGTGGAAACACAGTTCATTGTGCATTTTAAGACTTACTAAAACTTACCTTAATAGTAATACACCTAAAAAAACGCTACACATTTTTTTCACTTGTTTTTTAAAATCTAAATTGTGGTAAATTCCATATCTTAAAATTAAGATCTGTAAAAGAAAAGAAAAAATAGGTATAACATGTAATAATACATTTTTAATAGCACAGCATAATTTTAACATTTTACAAAGTCATTTCTTTGCCTTTTTTGCTGTTCTCAGAATATATTGAATTTCACTAGGAATAGTGATTTCAATCATACTCATCACATAACAACGGGCCAAAAAAAAACAATCAATTAGATTGTTTAAAAAAAACAGCAATCTATGTTTAGTAAAACACCAGATAATACAAATCACAGATATATAAAATGATTACTGCTAAGAAAATGTTATAACTTAAATTGATAAACACTATAAATTATGCCATTTAAAATTATACACTGTGATAATGTGCAACAAAAAGTCCATAATTCAAAGAAATACCTTTCCTTGAGGCCAAATTGTATTGTTGCAGTCATTTTTATGTAAATTGTCCAATGGTAATTCTATTAAATGATAATAATAAATTCCTCAGAGGCTGAAATATCTTCCTAAAACTTTGGCTTTAAAAATATTAGGTAGGAATTTGGTAATTTGAAAGGCAAACGTTGTTTGAAAACCAACTCAGCATCATTACAAAGACTCCAGCCTTTCTCACTTTTTAGATAGGCAGTATAATATCCAGATATTGTTGAAGGACCATCGTGGAAAATTATTGCTACTGCTACAAAAGTCCTTCCTGATATCGATAGTTGTGTAGCTACAAAATGTTTTAACAAAGTTTTCAATTTTCTTCTGTCAGCTGTACAACGTTGCATCCTTAAAAATATATATTTTCCATATCTTTGTATAAATAATGTTGATAACATTTCTGATTTGCATTGGCTACACTCCATGTTTTGATTTGCAGCTTTAACTAATTTACTGAAAGACACTGATCTACAGTCCGGTAATGTCAAATATACAAATCTTTCAATATCTACATTAGTGCTACATGTATACATACAATTTTCACATTGATATTCCCATTTATAACAAAAGCCAAACATATTGTCTATGTCTACACCTTCAGGGGGCGGGGGGGGAGCGGGGAGCATATACATGGGCTTACTTACTATCACTCTCTCTTCTTCCACTATTTTTCTCTCTATACACTCACATCTTGGAGCAGCAAACGCAGGCGTAGGGACATAGATCCACACACAACACGGAAACCAGAAGCACACAGAGAAGGGCCACACCTGCCGCGAAATACAAAGAAGCATAAATGACAAATAGCAACCAGAGCAGCATCACGACTGACATTAAGATAGTGTCCCTAAACGTCAAGGGTCTTAACAGCCCAGTGAAAAGGAGGAAGGTACTCGAACACCTTAGGAAACAAAAAAGTGACATATATGTGCTCCAAGAAACGAGATTGGAAGCAGCAGACATTAGGCGCATAGGTGCCAACTGGATAGGTGAGGTGGTGGGATCACCAGCGCAGAACAAGAAGAATGGGGTAGTAACAATCATCAGCAAAAACTCCAACCTAGCAGTGGTAGACTCACAGGCAGACACCCAAGGAAGAACACTTGTGACCACACTTAGAAGAGCGGGAGAGACATTCCACGTGGCAAACATATATGGCCCCAACTGCGAGGACAAACCATTTTGGGAGGGGGTAGGAGCATAACTACACACCCTACCGCTGGGCGACCTGCTGATCGTTGCAGGAGATATGAACCAAGTTCTTGATCCATCGATCGACAAGCACCCGCACAGACCAAGCCACTCGACAAACAATCCCAACATCCTAAAGAATCTATGCTCCAAACTAAGACTGAGAGACCCATGGCGCCTAAGCAACCCAGATGCCAGAGAATACACATTCTACTCCAACCCACACAACTCATACAGCCAAATAGACTATATCCTAATGTCAGAAACACACACCCACCTCATAGACCACACGGAGAGAGGCCCCAGATCAGTATCAGATCACTCGCACATAAGCCTAACCCTATCGTGCAAGCAGAACGAAAAGCCAACCCGCAGATGGCGATTCGATGACAGTCTACTCCAACACACCTCAGCGAAGGCTGAGATAGAGGTGGAAATAAAGGAATACCTGCTAATGAATGACACACCAGAGACAAACAAGGAAGTACTATGGGACGCCCTAAAAGCCACCATCAGGGGAACAGTAATGACCGGTAAAGGCAGAATGAACAGAGGAAGGAACAAGAGAATTGAAGACCTAGAGAAAGAGATCAAAAAGCTGGAGAACAGCCACATAGCCAGAATAGAAGATAGTAACACACTCACGAACCTTACCAAATGGAAGTACGAACTTAACAGAATACTGAGTGAGAGAGCAGGGACCTGGATTAATAAATACAAATCTATTAACCTCTGCACTGCAAACAAAGCGGGCAAAAACCTAGCGTCCTACCTAAAGGGGAAACAGAAACAGCACACGATAGGAGCCATCAAAGACAGACACAGCAAGTCCCAGACTGCAAACAAAGACATCCTAGAGGTCTTCAGAGACTTCTATGAGGGACTGTACACCAAAGATGAAACGCTTAAGGAGGATGGAGGCAAAGAGCTGCTAGGAAGCATAACCACACCCACACTATCAGAACGAGAACGCGACATCCTAGAGTTGCCCATAATGGAGGACGAGATAGAGAAAGCTACGGTAAGCTTCAAAGACAATAAGGCACCGGGGCCGGATGGTTTCACAGCTGCCTTCTACAAGCAGTACCTGCACACTCTCAAACCCACAATGAAACAGGTATTCACGGAATGTGTCCAGACTGGACGCATGACACCCTCAATGGCTGAGGCAAACATAATTGTCATACCAAAAGAAGGGAAGGACACGAATGAGGCGAAGAATTTTAGACCGATCTCCCTAATAAATGTAGACGGCAAGATCTACGCAAAAATACTGGCCAACAGACTCAATGCGTACCTACCCAAACTGATACACAACTCTCAAGTTGGATACATCAAAAACCGTATGTCCCATGACAACACGAGACTACTATGCCACATAATCAACCACTCCTCCCGAAGCAGCAATGCAGCTGTCATGATAGCCCTGGACGCTGAGAAGGCTTTCGACAGGGTTTCATGGCCCTTTTTAGATCAATGCATGGGGAAATTCGGGTTAGGGCCAAACTATAGAAGGATGGTGATGGCTCTATACAACAACCCCAAAGCGCGGGTGGTGGTCAACGGAGGCACATCAAACATACTACACCTAGGCAGGGGAACAAGACAAGGCTGCCCACTCTCACCAGCCCTCTTCCTATTAGCCATAGAACCGCTCCTCACGATGATCAGAACGAACGAAGACATAGCGGGGATACTAATAGGAGGAGAAACATTCAAGCTAGCGGCATACGCTGATGACGTACTAATAGTCACAGAAGACCCAGAAAGATCCATTAAAGCACTGACTGACACTATCGGAAAATACGCACAGGTATCAGGGTACAAACTCAACACAGACAAATCAGAGTGCAAACCTTTAAACATCCACACAACAAGAACGGTACTAGGAACGTCCGGACTAACCTGGCAACAGAAGCCCATAAAATACTTAGGTATCCTCTTTGAGAGAGACCTAAGAATGACACTGGAACATAATGAACAAGCAACAATCCAGAAAATTAAGGATAAAGTAAGAGGGTGGTCCCCCAGATTCACAACATGGTGGGTAAGGGTAGAAGCGATAAAAATGATGCTCACACCGATGGTCAACTACATGCTAACCATGCTCCCACTGACTAACACAGAAGACTTCCACAAGAGACTAGACAAGATACTGAACAACTTCTTGTGGAGAGGGAAAAAACCTAGAATAAGCCTACACAGGCTTACGCTCTCAAAAGATCAGGGTGGTCTAAACATAACTAATTTCAAACGATTCCAGGTAGCCTGCATAGCCAGACAGGGGCTACACTGGCTAGACCCAAGACAGGAATACACCCCAGCATGGCTTACACTCGAGCGGGGACTACTAAAAGGCATGAACCCCATCTCCCTCCTCACCGCCACCCGACACCCAGCAGTCAAAGACAACCCAGTCCTAAAGAACACGAAAATAGCTCTTCTAAGTGTTGACAAACTACTGACAACAAGCATCAAGGGAGGCCAATTAGAATCCATCTGGCACAACCCCAGGTTAAGATACAGGGAGAGGGTTCTAGACATGCACGAATGGTACAAACATGGTATCTCCACTGCCCAGGACCTTCAAAAACATGGCGCGCACACAACCTTTGACACCCTCAAGGAAGCTCATAACCTACAAAGCATAGAGCTCTACAACTTCCTGAAAATCAAAGTGGCAATCAGGAAGGCGAACCTCAACAACCGGACACCATCGCTCATACAACTTGCAGCCAGTCTCAACACACTAGGACACCAAGTAGCACACCTATACAAAACACTCCGCCCCAAAAACACCAAACTCAACGATAAGGTCACAAACTTCTGGGGAGCCGTAGCAGGGAGGGAACTAAGTGAGGCCGAGAAAGAAGAACTATGGAGATCAACCTCTAGGAAAAAAATTACGGCAACGCTAAACCAGACCAAATATTGGCTAGTGCACAAGGCATACTGGACACCAGCCCGCCTGGCCTCCTTGGGGATCCGAGAGAGTGATGCATGCTGGAATTGTGACAAAGAGAAGGGGGACTTAGAACACCTTCTTCTCAGTTGTCCTAAGATCAGGGAATTCTGGGACAGAATTGGGACACTTATCAATGAGATCACAGGAGTAGCCATACACATAGATTTCCCAAGTCTAGTCCTAGGTTTTGCATCCCCGGCCATCACAACGAAAGAGGATCGTGACCTCATAGACCTATTGCTGACGGCTGCAGTCAAAATAGTCCTAGGCAACTGGAAAGACACCTCGAAGGCCGCGCCCCAGGCATGGCTCAACTGGGTCACGTTCCTAAGGGGGGCAGATAACATCACAGCGAAACATTCGCCGAAAACTCATAGGCAGTCAAACATGTGGGAACCCCTAGACCTCTACCTATCATCGCATAAACCCCCTTAGACGCAAATCTAGACAACTGCCAAGGGGCGCACCCTGCGGATCCCAGCGCCAACAAAAGGAAACCAGTATGCAAGGCTCCTCCACTCTTTCACTTTCGACTTCTACCCTCCGCTATCCTCTCTTTCGTCCGGGGCGTGGGTCAAGGACACCAACCAAGCTTCGCGAAGGGGGCGGCAGAAGATGACGACAAGCAGGACTTGGAAAACTGACTTTCGAACAAGCAACGGAACGCCGGTGGCCAATTACCCCCCCCTTTCCCTCCCCCGGCGCCTTTCTCTTTCTTTTGCCTCTTTTTCCTCCCTTTTTCCTCCACTCATGTATATTCCATGCTCCATGTAAATATATATTTTTTTATACAATAAAAAATTACAGAAATCAAAAAAAAAAATAATGAGAAGTTTCATTTTCTTCAAGACTCTCGAAAATTCACAACAAGCTTCTTCAGATAGCATGTAGTATTCCAATTTGTTTTCATGCTCTACAGGTAGCATTAGTAAACGATGTAAAGTAATTTCTTTAATCTTGTGTGCTGCCAACACAGTTGGAGCAGTGACAGCACAAGACAAATGCGACTCAGTTGTTTTCTGTAGATAACTGTTGATTACTTTAATTAAGAAACTTTTTCCTGTTCCATCTTGTCCACTCACATACATTCGGATAGGTTGAAAAGACGTGCATGAGCACTCTTTCTTTACATGAAGTAATCCATGGTCAATCTGTTGTCTCACTTGCTCATATATTTGTTTTTGCTCAACATTTAGTTGTTCTTCCAAGTTTGCTAAGTTAGTTACATCTTCTTGAGCTTGATGCATTGCTGTTTCCACTTCATTCATGGCAATTGCTGCTTCATTTTCAACAATTGGTTGTCCTAGTGGATCTTGACTCAGCACAGCAGAACTTTGACTGTCTTGAGAACTGTCTCTAGCAATCTCAGCTGCAATTGTAGCTTCTTGATCAATTTCCTCGTTCAACATGTTCACATAATTTGCAAAAGCACTGTATTGTATGATATCTTTACAAGCATTAAAGGAATCTTCATAGCTCTGGAAATCTCCAAGTAATTCCAGTTCTGAACGCCATGGTTTGATTAGTTGTAAAAGGGCTAAATAGTAAAATTCCCTTTTATCAGCAGTCATGCAACTCAGCTTCCTGTGATTAATCAAATTTCCTTTCGTTTGTTTCACCAAACATCCTTCGGAACCAATGACTCCATATTTTCCATCATTGATGTTCTCTGTAGTATTCCGTTTGAAAGTGTAGTTTTGCAGCACGTCATAGAGAGACATGTTCTCAAGATGATGACTTCTCTTTGGGTAATATGTGTCCAACATATTCGTTTTCAAAATATCTGTACTTTCGGGATCAGTTGCTGCTAAATATTCAATTTCTTGTACAGATTTCAGTACTTGATTTCGCATTGTGCAAGACCTAGACTCACATAAAGGATTCTTCTAGATCTGGAGTATAAACTTGCGGATGATAACCGATCTGAGCATTCATTGGCTCCAATTTCTCGATGGGATAACATCTTCAAAATGAAACTTTATAATTTCTTACTGAGAGTCTTCTCGTGAGAAATCTCTTCCCACATTTCTTTCAATTCCGTCTTTTCTGAATTTGTAATATAGGACGTTACATATCGAGCAACAGCAATGGAATATCCATGTTAGCATTCCACATGGACAAAATGACTGGGTTGTAGTCATTTATGTATTTTGACTCTTCATTTCTTCTTCAGTCGTAGGTATTTTTTGGAGACTTCTTGTGATAGTATGTTACAAAGATGACATAAAACTGTTCACTCTTTTTTTGAATATTAAAGGACGTGGAAATGCAAAACGACAGTGTAGAACTTGTCCTTAGATTTGTACTTTTGTTGACAGTATTTTCCACATCGGTGGTTTTGGAATCATAACACTTGTGCTCTTAGCCTCATCACTGCTTGAGAGTTTCCCCTGCTGTGCAGGACAGCAATGAAAACGGGTGTGGTGAGCACCTGAGAGGTATATGCCATGACGAGCTGAGCTCGTCATGAACATGGAAGGGGTTAAGTTGTTTTCTTTGCTGCTTTTGGGTACATCACATGTTGCATATTGTTCAATAAAACTCAAAACAGTATCATCTCCATCTGTTCCAAATTTGGGAGCGTCCTTAATCCTTAACAGCATATGTATATGAGGAGCACCTCTTGCTTGATGCTCCTTTCGATTTTGGAAAAAGGGGGTGGTGATGGACAGAGTTTCTGAATGATGCAGAATACTCTTACCAAGTCAAGAGATCATGGTTTTAATCCATCACCTTTTCCAAAATCGATTTTATCCACACTATGTGTGGGAGGGTATACTCAGACGTGAGTCCCTTGCTCATTGCACCATCAGGATTCAAGCAAGCCGGGCCGACGAAGGCTGTGATGCCAGAAACCGGTCCCCGGAAGCTTGTTTCCTTCCCAGTATAAGAATTGGCTTGGTAGTTTGGTTTGCCCTGTTCCCATCATGCACTGGGACAGGAACAGACTAATTTGCATATAGCCAGGTTCTGAGCTGGGATGGTGCAGTGAGCTAAAAAACGGTGATGGATTAAAACCATGATCTCTTGACTTGGTAGGAGTATTCTGCATCATTCAGAAACTCTGTCCATCACCACCCCCTTTTCCAAAATTGATGCTCCTTTCTCCAAAAGAAATCCCCAACTTCTCCAAGAGGAGGATTTTTCTTTTTTATCGCAGATGAATGACATCATAGCCTCAAATCTATGATTGAAATACCTGCATACATTACCAGGATCCAAAGAGCACAATTCTCCAGGTGTCTTGTATTCAATATTTTTTATATTGGAATTTGCCTCTCGAAGAAATTCTAGAAAATCATCCCAAGCGTACTCAGCACAGCTTAAGGTAAGGAACCATGTTGGAGTTCCGTAGCATACATTTCAGTTCTCCATGACGACGGTACCAATATTAATTAGTTTGACGCTTACATCAGATTAATGAGCTGAGATTCTAGATGATCATCTCTCTGGTGCACTTTATCCATAAAATCTTTTGCGGAAACATTTTGCAGATGTATTCCAGTTTTTAGAATGTGATTGACTGCATATGAAAGTCCAGACAAGTCACTTTCAAAGAAAAGATGAAATATATAAGGGATACATTGTCGAAATCTTAGATCTTCTGCATATAATCGTGTTGTCCGATATTCAGATGCAGGAATCTGCACAGGACGTTCATCATATCGTCCTCCTTTTCCTGTTGGAAACAACTGCGGAAAACAACGAGCTTCCAAGCTCTCTTCCCATACACTCCTGGGAGTTTCTTTTGCTTTTTTCATTTGGAACACATCAATAGTGTTCCCCATCACTTCTTTTGAATGAAGTGGATGCACACTGTAATGTTAATAGATTTCTTCCCTTCTTAACATATCCACTTTTTCAATTTATCCACTTGACGTTTCAGTATCACCTTCTAAAACTATTTCTTCTTCTCCCATATAAACATTCTTATAGTATATATTGTTCTTTATCAAATACAATGTTGCATTTTGCACTTCCCTAACATCCACTAGCTCCTGCCAGATTTTATTATTCTTAGTCGGCACACCATTAACAAGAGTAACTAGTAGTTCACTTTCTACACTCTCTACACCAACTGTTTCAATATTGTTCTCTAAGTCTAACGGTAAATACACAACTCTTCCTTTTAAGATTAAATGAGAATAGACTCATACGTGTTTAAATCTATCAGTTCTGGAGGAATAGCAACCAACTCTAGAATATTATGAACAGCTCTAGCGGGCATTTTATTCTCATCTAATTTGTTATAACAATATTTACAAATACGCTGATCATAACCCAAATCAAAACAATTCTCTACCAAAAAATAAGTTGCAAATTCTTTCCACATATCATTATTTTCTTTTTCACTTTTTAAATATAGATCAACACTCCTAGTCTGATTTTTGTAGTGCGATCGGCAACAATAAATACAAGAAAAATTTGGCCTTTTACTTGAAATCACCTTAAACTTTATAATTTCACTTTCAAAAAATTTTGTACAACTATGTTCAACATTCTCTACAACATTTTCTTCTAATAATGTCTGATTTTCTTCACTCTCTTCTTCAGGACCAAAGTAACAAAACACAATATCACAGACGTTTTTCACATCTGATACTGACCCATGCTAAAGAGTACTGTTCAACTCATTTAACTTTAGTGCTGGACTTTTTGCATAATACGACTTCCACATTTGAGTATGATGTACTGCCAACATCCTGAAATGGTGGAAAACACTTTGACATTCTTTCCTAGAAAGACAAGCCAGAGAATGACCTTGCAAACCAGTATGTTTTCTCACTCTGCAAGGGTCTAGTCCTTGCAACACCTTAATCTTTTGTTTAACACTTTTTTTACAATATGCTTGTAAGAAATTGCATAATTTATCAATAGATTCTTGTCGTACACTACAAATACTACTACAATCCCTAGTGTACACTGGGGCTTTACTACGTCTGCCTAGAACTTCATCAACTATCACTTCTTCTGCATTTCTAGGAACCATTTGCTCTTTCTCAATTGGACAACCATTTCTAACCTCATAAGCTCGACCACTGGTGTCAACTGCATGCAACAAATCATTGCTCTGTAAATAACTCTCTTCATTAAAAAAGACTCAGAACTTGAACTGTGTTTGTCAATTTCCCCAAATGAATACTGACTCACAGTGTGATTCTAGACAAATAACAATATTTCCTATAAATGCAGTAGTAGGGTAGTATAGTGGTGTTTGGGTACTGTAAGGAGTCCTGCTGTGATAGATTTAAGCTTTAGGGTAGTGAAATGGTGTGTAAATAGTGTAGAGAGTCATGCTGGGGTAGTGTACCAGCATAGTTAAGTGGTGTTTATGTACTATACGGGATCATGCTAGGGATAGTGTTTTAGGATTTAAGGTAGTGCAGTGGTGTTTGTGTAGTGTAGGGGCTTGTGGTAGGGTACTGTTCTAGGAAAGTATACTGGTGTTTGGGTAGTGTAGGAGGTTGTACTGTGGTACATTTAAGATTTAGGGTAGTGCAATGGTGTTTGAGTAGTGTGAGAAGTTGTACTGGAGTAGTGTTTTAAGGTTTAGGGTACTGCAGTAGTGAATGGGTGGTGTAGGTGATCGTGCTGGAGGTAGATTAAAGGTTTATGGTAGTGCACTGCTATTTGTGTAGCATAGAGAATCGTGCTAGGGATAGTGTCACTGAAAGAGTACATGTATTTATATCTTTGCAAACACATAAAGCATCCAAATCATTGTCTCTCAATGTCCCCAAATGGACCCTGACTCACAGTGTGATTCTAGACAAATAACAATATTTCTTGTAAATACAGTAGTAGGATAGTATAGTGCTGTTTGGGTAGTGTAAGGGGTCCTGCTTTAGGGTAGTGAATAGGTGTTTAGATAGTATAGGGAGTCATGCTTGGGTAGTGTTCTAGCATAGTGCAGTGGTGTTTATGTACTCTAGGGGATCATGCTAGGGATAGCGTTTTAGAGTTTAAGTTAGTGCAGTGGTATTTGTCCAGTGTAGGAGGTTGAGGTAGGGTAGTGTCCAGGAAAAAAAGTGGTGTTTGTTTAGTGAAGGAGATTGTGCTGGGGTAGATTTAAGGTTTACTGTAGTAAAGTGGTGAATGAGTAGTGTAGGTGGTCGTGCTGGAGGTAGATTAAGGGTTTACAGTACTGCAGTGGTGTTTGGGTAGTGTAGGAAATCATACTGGGAGTAGTGTCACTGCAAGACTACATGTACTTATTTGTCTGCAAAAACATAAAGCATGCATTCCATATATTTCAGCACTGCATGTTACTATTAATACTAAACTAATTTTAGGAAAACATAACCGATGACTATTTTCTAATTCTACCAAAATGTGAGAACACAATACTTTTTTAACTAATTACATGTCGGGAAACACATGAACTACCGAAATGCTTCTCTCAGAGTGATTCCTAAATGCACAGACTCACTGTGTGATTCTACTCAAGCAACTATATCCCTTGCATTTTACCAAAACACATTTACCACTCAACAAGACTTTAGGTGACTCTGCACATTGCACAAAATGTTCCCCTACACATTAGGATAGAGTGCTTCTATCAGAATGATTCCTAAATGTACACAAAACTCACTATGAGACTCTAGACAACCAACACATTTCATAGTCTAGAATGAGTACTGCATTTTAATGTAGAAACGTGAGTAATTTTTGCAAATAAATAAAAATAACTGGTTTCTAATTCTACCAAAACATGAGAACAGCATAGTTATCTGTCTGCAAGCACATAAAATACACAAATGCTTATCTCAGAATGCTTTTTAAATACACACACATTCACAATAAAATTCTAGAGAAAAAAAAGTATTCCCTGCACTTTTTACAGGACAAATACATTAGTCTGATTAAAATCAAAATGCACCACATGCATTCCTTCACAAATTATTAACTCACTTTTCAAATTGTTTTGTGGAATAAGAAGTATATCACTCACACAGCAGATTTTCTTATACAGAATCTCTGTTTTGAACACCTCTCACCAGAACCAAAGAATGGCACAGTTTCCCTCTCATTTTCCACACATATACACCTTCACATCAAATCACAATGCTTCCCTCAATAATTCAAAAGCCAACACACATTTCTATTGGTTACACATTTCAATCCTTTCCAAATGACATACATTTCAACCCTACCCCCATTCTGCCTACTTCCTGTTACAATGGAAACACTTCATGGAACACTTAACTGAGCACACAGGTCACAAAATCATCACACAATGTTGCTAATCAAAACAGTAAGTGTGCTTGACTTCTCAATATACCAGCCTATCCTATGTTATGTTTTTTTCAATAATTTTTTTAACCAATAAGAATCATGCTTTTAAAAAAACAGAAACATGCACCCTAGTTTTCAGTGTAGAATGTTGTCAAACAACCAATGATGTATTTTCTTTTTTCAACACTGCATGTTATCCACCATTTTAGCAAAATCATAGTTTTCAAACTGCCACTTCATTTACAGAGACCATCTGAGTGCATCCAGACTTCCCTTCTAGATGCTTAGAGTGTGGATTGTGGGACCCAGCTATATTTTCTGGAGCCAAAGGTATGCAGAACACAAAGGAATTCACAAAGACCTAGGTTTACCAAATGTAGACATTAAATGGATTGGACAGGGCGGGTTAAAGGGGCACCAATTGATGCCATTGGTTATATCCTTTGTGCATCTCCAACACCCTGACCTCATAATTGTGCACTGTGGTGGCAATGACCTAGGCACTTTGACTGGAGTAGCTCTGGAAATGCTTATGCAGGACATCTTTGGAGAACTGACGTCACTTTTCCCCCAAACTGCCTTTGCTTATTCTGTCATATGCCAAAGGCAGAAATGGAACTGGTCCAATCAATTTTGTCCACAGATTGAGAAAGCTAGGAAACATGTGAATAACTCTGTTTCTGCTTTTCTCCGAGACTATAGAATGGGATCCATTTACCACAACAATCGGCGTTTCAATATGCATGGCATCTATAGGAGATGGTGTACATTTTACATATAAGGGGAACAGAGTCTTCCTCTTGAACTTTAGACTCTGCATCAGTACTTACTTGTAGGTACTAAAATCTCTCAATAAACACAAGGGTTCTTTTTAGAGCCACCTAACAACTAAACACATAAGCTTGATGTATATTTGAAAAATATTATTTGTTTTTTGGCTAGGAGTCGCGCACCCAACACGTAAATGTCATACAGCTAACGCGTGCAAGTCATGCACCGAACGTGTGCAACAACAGCAACGTGTAATGGCCTATGTTTTTCGGCCACAGCCTTTAACAGGGCTATATATATATATATATATATATATATATATATATATATATATATATATATATATATATATATATATATATATATATATATATACGTATATGTTTGTATGTTTCCAAAAGGTGCAAAACACATTAGAAACAGCCAACCGAAAATCAAAAATGAAATTCAGGTTTAGTGACACATTCAAAAGTGTAACTTACCAATCGCCACTTCACCGGGGATTCCTGTCAAGCCTTCAGCAAGTAAGAGCTGCAAGACGTTCGCCTCTCAGGGAAAAAGTTGTACGGGGGCTGTGACAACCACCATCAGTCCTCTGGGCCTCCAGGTGATGCTAGGAAGGCAGGGATTGCACCCTACCCCACAGGGCATTCCACCTCTTTCTAATTTACTCCTGTGTTCGCATGTTTTTTTCTGCAGCATTCACTCTGTCAACTATTCCGGCCCACATCTCCCTTTTCTGAGATATGGCTGTATTTTGTACTTGGGCTCCAAAGAATTGCGGCTCTGGTCCAATAATGCCTGTCAAAGAAAAGATATCAGAATCCATTTTCAAATATTTACTGAAAAGAACTAATCCATGTAAATAAAACATAAATTGCCATTATTAGATATGTGAGACATATTATTGTTAGAAGCATTATTAGAATGATGAAAAATACAAACAATTCAACCATGTTAATTGTAAGGTTGGGCAGAATTCGTGGTGTTTTACTCCATGAAAATCTATGGAGTTATTTTAAAACTTAGCGAGATTCTACAGAGTTCTGCCTACAACTACACAAACATGATACATAATCAGGTGTTGTGGATTGATGAAGTTTGCTGTACTATTAGCAAAGAGCAGGTTATAGACCGCACAGCATGGGCTCTCTTGGCACAATAGACTAGGCCTGGGCGGTAAATTCCGTTCCGCTCGTGGAATTTGCAGAATGTGGGTAATTGTGCGTTCCGAAGAGAACCAGGAATTGCCAAAAATTCTGCGATCCGCGGCTTAGCGGAATTTTATGCTTGTTCGTAAGATATTTCTGCCTTAGCGCGCAAACAGCGTTCGTGAACAGGAAAAAAGCATCGCGAACGGGTGGAACAAGCAATTCTACAGGTCCTTTTATGCTCCATCCAGAACTCAACTGTATGCAAATTCACATTCGTATTAGATTAACAAAGCCTCAGTGATGTGGGTAAAAACATAGTTGTACACAATGAAAAATTAGCCAAAGCATAAATTACAGATAAGACATTTTAAAAAATATATAAAAATGGGTTGCAGTGCAAATGGAGCACTCTGATGGTATGAGCTATTTGTGGTATTTCATCACCATGACAATGACTGCCCTGGCACAATACATAATTCAAAGTAATTCCTGGAAGGGTGGAAGGCAGTCATGGTCCATCCAGCCAGGAGAGCTCTGAAAATCTCCTGTTTTATTGCTGTACAGTCTTGCTATACCATCCAAGTAGATCCCAATCAATCTCCTTGTGGAGAGGTTGGTAGACTACCCTGAAAAGGGGGTTGTGACCTCATGAATTCCCAGGTACTTGGTTTATGTGGAGCAAATAAAACTTACCTGTTGGCTTTTGGTCTCCTGGCGCCCTATATTCCAGGGTGCCAAAAAGTGCAAAGAGGAGAAAGCACAGGTAAGGAGAGGGCTTTGACAATACAGGCCTTTCTGAGCCTCATCAAGGTTTCTATTTCGACAGCCGCATTACAATGCAGGTGGTCAAAATTGAAATAGGCCGGTCATTCTGGCTGGACTCTAATCGGCTCAAGGAGTCCGCCTGCCAGTTGGAGACAGGCACATAATTCCTATGGATAGTGTTTCTACCGTAGGGATTACAATGTCGATTTCCTACAGGCTTTCCATGGCGAGCTTTCCCTTTGTCGAAATGTACCCTTAGGATCCCAATCAGGACAACCCTTCATCCTGAGGCCTCTGTTTGGGGGTCGAGGGGGCACCTATGGTACCACACTTTTAATCCCATCACCGTGTGGCGGGAACCTTGAGGTGTTCTCACATTTCTCAATGGGAGCTTGTGCTACAGCCGGTTTACTGCATTAGCACAAGCTCCCACAGACAAATGGGAATATGCAACCCTTTTTTGACTCATAGGTATAAATTGATTGGAAGCCAATCTACCATTCCACATAAAAGAAGATGGGGAACAGGTGGCCAACTTCACCTTATCATGTTGCGGGACACAGCGGATGCGTAGACATCAGAAGATATTTGTATGGGAGCTGGGGAGTGGTAAACTTCACCACGTAGCACTTGACAGAGTTTTTGCTGAGCTCTGTCCTCAAAGCGGTGTGTGGACTGGCAAAACGAGTTCATTGTTCCTAATATTACTCCGATTTATCACTAATATCTCTACACTACTAAGAGCATGACAGGAGTACCCTTCCACCAGACATGTTGGAATGATCTCACCCCATTCCTTGATATAATGTGTGAGGAAGCTGGCCACAGTGTATTAATGAATTAACCAGTCTGAGTGTGCATGCCTGCACACTTCCCTTGTACAGCTATCTTCCTTCTCAGGAAGAAGGTCAGGGTTTCAGAGCTGCATCTCAGTCACAACAGTTTTCATGATAACTTTGGGGTGAGGTGCCTCTCACCTAATTCAGCATGGACTCTGTTTAAGTAATAAAACACCATTCATATCATACTGTGACAGAAGTGCAGAACAGCGTCTTTAGTCTAGAGAGAAAGAAAAATCTTCTATGATCACAAAAATATAACAAGGGCATCAGGTTCTAATATGGGTGACCTTGGAACTCATTGTGAAGACCACTGGGTAACAATATCTACCAACAATAAATGTGTGAATGGCACTTCCTTGCAATAGAGAAAGCATAAGCAAACCATCATTAGAAAAAGATGGCAAGTTAAAAAGTAGAAAGCTAACATGGAGGGTAAATGTGAGCTCTACAATACTTTTAAAGTTAATTGGCCTGGGGTATGAAGTCCCTAGGGCCTTTGAAAGCTTGGGGAGGGGAGCGTAACTTCTCTCCCCTTTTTTAAATGTTTCAGGCTGGGGCTATAATGGTTTGGGGAGGGAGGCCGCTCAGACAATGTCTACTTTAATTGAAGCAATCGGCATGAAAGATGGGATTCCCAAGGACTAAAAAGACTCATGCGAGGGTGCCACATTGCCCCACTCTCCTACTGTGGACATTTTAGCCACAGGGGTGAGCTTGCCATATTGGCCTAAAATTTGTTTGGGGAGTAAGCACACATATCCCTTCCACTTATGCAATACAGCCACCGAGATGTGGCTCCACGTGGCCTATACTGGCTCATGGAGGGGTGCCATGCAAAGCCCTCCACTTAATTAAACAATGTGGGCCTGGGCCACCATTTTCTTCTTTTTTCTATCATGGACGAGTCTTGTAGAATCACAGAAAAAAGTATTTTGTTTAAAAAAAATGGCCCTAAGGGTGTCCCTCAGGATATTCCCATAGGGCGTAGGAGGGTCATAGTATCCCTACTCTGCCACCTTATATCACTTTTATTTTAAGCTTAAGCTCTGGACAGGTGACTAGTTCCCGGAGTCCTGTAATGGCTGCCAGCAACATTTTTCTGATGTTGCTTGCAGCCAATCAGAGGGCTTACTCCTGCAAGACTCTGACTCTCACAAGAGTAATTTGGCCCAAGGGAAGAAAAGCTCCTTGGGCCAATCAGAATGCTGCATTTTTAAATTGATACTCCGTTAAAACTCTAGCAAGACTCCCACAAGCCCAACCGTTCAGATAAGCAAATATTTTTACAACGGTAATTTCTCAGAAACTACTGGACATGTTGCTCCACAAGGGGTGACTTCTCACTAATGGGCCAGTTTGGTGAAATGCACCAGCAATGAATCAGAAAGACAAGTTATTGCTTTTGGGTTACTAACAATCCCATAAAGGGCACAGTGGAAACAGCAATAAACTTTCTTTATTCACAGTATCACACACACTTTACTAAGAAGAATGAACAATTTTACTTTACAATTATTTATTACTACAGGGGAAATCTGTTTCTCAGTACATCTATGACAATGACACAGAATATTACAAAAAGCAACATGACACTTTATAAATAACTAGAATACCTTGAAGATGATGCTTGGGATGGGGACGTTTGGGTATGGGAGGGGTGTCCTTGGGTTTGGAAGGTGGGGGTTTGGAACAGGAAGGTGTTGACTGACATTTAGGAGGGAGGGTTTGGAAGTCGGAAGGGGTGGTCTTATGTTTTGAAATGGGGTCCTTGCAAGTGGAAGGGGTGGATGGGTCTGGACTAGCAGTTGATTTGGAGGTCGAAAGAATGGGTTTGGGTGTGGCAGGGGTTAGAACCCCTGGAAAGAGTGGTAGGTAGGTTGGGAGGGAAGAGGGCCAGGTGAAAGGTTGGATCCTCAGTGGGGAACTTGGGAAGGGCTTTGCGAGTGAATGGGGTCTTGGAGATAGAGGGAATATTACTGCCTGGTGTATTAGAGACTGTTGTATGTGCAGGTCCATGTGTGTCAGGTGCATGTACTGCAAATATAGGTATGTCTTTTTTCTCAGGTGTCTGTTAGGTGTGTGATTGCTTCTGTCTGAGTTTCTTAGGTCTGAGTGATGTGTCTGTGGATGTTAGAGCAGTGAAAGTGCAGGGTGTGTGTGTGTTGTGACCTCTGATGTAGTGGTGACTGTGGATGTGGATATCTCTGGTGTCTGTGTGGATGTGATGGTGGTTGTGGTGGTACAAGTTGGTTTGAAGATGTACCTGCTGGGTGGGATCTGATGGCTGTGAATGTATCTGTTCTGGCTGAAGATGTGGTGATGGGGTGTAGTGTGTGCATGTGGGTCTGCTGTTCCCTAGGCTGTGTGGAGATTCACAGGGAGTGGTGTGAGTATGTGTGTGTAGTGTTATCAGTGGTGGGTATAGTGTCTGTGCATATGGATTCGTGTAATTACTTTTTGTGTGGGGTGATACTTGTGTTTGGAATGCTGCATGGGACTTTATGGACGGGTGCATGGGAATTTGTGTGTGTGCTTTGGGCAAGTTTGGTAGTAGGGTATTTGGATGCGCAATGGCCAGAGGGAGGAACACAAGGTTGGGATGTGAAGGAGGCTGCGATGAGTGAGGAGACCAAACCCTGAAAAGCCAGACATGGCCTAGTGAATGCCTTCTGGGTAGGCCACACACTGCTGCAGATGTGTGCCTTGCACAATAATGGCATTCAGGAGTGCAGACTGTCTAAGAGAGATTTGCCTCAGGTGGGCAATAGTTTCCTCACTCAGTACAGCGGGGGCAGGGGCTGAGGTACATGGAGCAAAGGAGACAACTCCCTTCTTAGGGGAGTGGGTCTGGCCAAAAAGGAGGGTGGTGGTAATGGAACTAGGAGTAGAGGACAAGGATAAAGGTGGAAGTAATCATGTAGGGTCTGCCACCACTCAGGAGTGTCCACCAAAGGATGATTCTTTATCTAAATAACTCAATTTTTTGTCCTCCTTGGCACTCCAAACGCTTTCCTGGTCAGTGGGTCCCTCCTTGTCCAAATTGTAACGTCTGGACCCATGTGACCAGCTGTGTCCTTAACGATGTTGGCCCCTTCTCCTTTGCTTGCCCTGGACGAATCTGAAGCAACATGAAAAATTGGTTTATTGCAACTGCATTTCCACAGCTGACCATCACATATCAACAGAAAACATTTATTAAGTGCACATTTCACACCAGCTTCATAGTTCCCTATATAGGATTCAACATTAACATGAGCACATACATGCATGCATCCTAACCTGGAAAGAGTTGGTCCCAGTTATGTCGTAACCCAGACAACTCCAAATGCATTGACCGTTGACCCTGCCTCTAGGCTAGGTCGCCCCCATGTGCTGCTGTCTCCCAGCCTGCCTCCTCGCCCAGCTGATCCCGCCGCCGCTGCCGCCTTGGACGACCCAGCCGCCGCTGAGCTGCCCACCGCCTGATTTTCCCGCCGCTGCCTCCCTGCGGCCCCGCCCCCCTCCAGCCCATTCGCCGCCCCGCTCCCGCCACCCAGCTGCTCCTCCCTCCCGGCTCCTTACTTATGGAGACCACAAGGCGACCGCGCAGCGGACGCGTGCAGCGGGCGCGCCGATTGTGCGCCGAAGGCAAGCCTGTCTGTGCCCGTCAATGCCTGGACCGCGCCCAGCGCCAGGACCCCTGGCCATCAACGATGCCAACGCACCCGACGAACTTACGACGCCACCACCCTCCACACACTCAATGCCAGCCAGAACCCCGCCTGCTACCGAGCCACCCCAAAACGCACCCATGGACCCTTCACCTGCCAAGCCTGCAAATTCACCTGCCTCCGAAACTGGACCGCACCCGCCAAGCCGAGCTCCAGCAACAACCACCTCAAGTGCATCCTGCTCAACACCCGCTCCGTCCATAGGCACGCCGTCGAACTCTGGAACCTCCTCGACACAACATCACCAGACGTCGCCTTCCTCACAGAAACATGGATGAACGCCTCCTCAGCCCCTGACATCGCCATAGCCATCCCGGAGGGCTACAAGATCACCCGGAGGGACCGCATCAACCAAACCGGAGGAGGCATCGCCATCGTCCACAGAAACACCATCCGCATCATGACCAACTCCGACGACACCCTCCCCGCCGCCAAGCACCTTCACTTCCAGATTCACACCGACCCCAAGACCACCCTCAGAGGCACCCTCATCTATAGACCCCTGGGACCACGCACACAATTCAGCGAAGCCATCGCAGCCTTCGTCAGTCCGCACGCCCTCACCTCCACAGACTACATCCTCCCAGGTGACCTCAACTTCCACCTGGAGAACAACAAGGACTGCAACACCGCCGCCCTGCTGGACCACCTCGCCAACCTCGGACTCAAGCAACTGGTGAACACCCCCACCCACTATGCCGGCCACACGGTCGACCCCATCTTCTCCTCCAGCAAGCACATCTCCTTCAGCCACTCAACCGGACTACACTGGACGGACCACAGCTGCGTCCACTTCAACTTCAGGAGAACCACAACCCACCACCACCCACAACAGGCTCCCCGCAGAAGCTGGAGCAAGATCACCGCCGACCAGCTCACCACCGCCCTCAGCCAGAACCCTCCCACCAACACAACGGACCCCAACGAAGCAGCCCGCAACCTCACACAGTGGCTCACCAACTGCGCCGACGAACTTGCATCTCTGAAAAATCCTCCCAGCAGACCCGGCAGCCGGAAAGCCTTGTGGTTCAACAACGACCTCAAAAACTCCAAGAAAACCTGCCGCACCCTCGAGAAAGCCTGGCGCCATGACCAGACAGCAGAACACATGACCACCCTCAAGAACACCACCCGCAAACACCACCAGCTGATCCGCACCATCAAGAAGACAACATTCAAAGAACGACTGGACAACAAAACCCACAACAGCAAGGAACTCTTCAGCATCGTTAAAGAACTCTCCAACCCCAGCGCCTGCAACAACAACATCACACCCTCGCAAGACCTCTGCGACTCACTCGCCTCGTTCTTCCACCGCAAGATCGCCGACATACACAACAGCTTCAGCACGCTGACCACGCACCCAACCACCGAACCAGCGCACCCCACCACCACCCTCTGCACCTGGACCCCTGTCAGCACCGAAGACACCACCCGCCTGATGTACACCATCCACTCCGGCTCCCCTACCGACCCCTGCCCACACCACATCTTCAACAAAGCCGACTCCATCATCACACCCCAACTCCGGAACATCCTCAACAGATCCTTCGCATCCGCCACCTTCCCGGAGAGTTGGAAACATGCCGAGCTGAGCGCCCTCCTGAAGAAACCCACCGCGGACCCCACGGACCTGAAGAACTTCCGCCCCATCTCGCTCCTCCTCTTTCCAGCCAAAGTCATCGAGAAGACCGTCAACAGACAACTCTCCGCCTTCCTCGAGACCAACGGATCCCTTGACCCCTCTCAGTCCGGTTTCCGAGCAAACCACACCACCGAGACCGTCCTCATCGCAGCCACCGACGACATCAGGTCCCTGCTCGACAACGGGGAAACTGCTGCCCTCATCCTCCTGGACCTCTCAGCAGCTTTCGACACCGTATGCCACCGCACCCTGATACAGCGCCTCAGCAACACCGGAATCCAAGGAGCGGCCCTGGAGTGGATCATCTCGTTCCTCGACGGAAGAACCCAGAGACTCCGCCTCCCCCGTTCCGATCCGCGGCCACCGAAGTCATCTGCGGCGTTCCGCAAGGATCCTCACTCAGCCCCACCCTCTTCAACGTCTACATGAGCCCTCTCACAGCCATCACCTACACCGACGACACCCAGCTGATCCTCTCCCTCACCAGGAATGAAAGACGTCGCAGAATGGATGAAGATCAGCCATCTGAAACTGAACTCAGACAAGACGGAAGTCCTCATCCTCGGACCATCTCCCCCTGCCCTGGGCGCCGTACCCAAGCCAATGGACCACGCACGCAACCTGGGCTTCATCCTGGACTCCTCCCTCACGATGACGAAGCAAGTCAACGCTGTCTCGTCATCCTGCTTCAACACCCTACGCTAGGCAAGATCTTCCGATGGATCCCCACCAAAACCAGGAAGACGGTCACTCAGGCCCTCGTCACCAGCCGTCTGGACTACGGGAACACCCTCTACGCTGGAACCACAGCCAAACTCCAGAAAAGACTCCAGTGCATTCAGAACGCCTCAGCACGACTCATCCTGGACATGCCTCGCCACAGCCACATCTCTGCTCACCTGAAAGACCTGCACTGGCTCCCCGTCAACAAGAGGATCACGTTCAGACTCCTCACCCACGCACACAAGGCTCTCCACGACACGGGCCCGAAGTACCTCAACAGCCGCCTCACATTCTACACACCCACCCGCCAGCTCCGATCTGCCAGCCTCGCCCTCGCCTCCGTCCCACAAATCTGCAAATCCACCGTCGGAGGAAGATCCTTCTCCTACCTGGCAGCCAAGACTTGAAACTCCCTCCCCACTCACCTACGGCTGACCCAGGACCATCTCTCCTTCAGGAAACAACTCAAGACCTGGCTGTTCGAGCAGTAGCAACCCCCCCCCCCTCCCCTCAGCGCCTTGAGACCCTACGACACCCAGGTGAGTAGCGCGCTATACAAATTCTGATGATTGATTGATTGATTGATTGATGGACGTATCTACACTCCATACTTATGTCCGTACCAGGAACTTTGATCACCTTGTGTACTTTGGCACTAGTAGTATTCCATAGTAAAATGATGTTACCAAATAGGATGGCTACAAAATATAAATGTGTACAATGTTCACACAAGGCTCAGATTCCACCAAATTTTAATTTATCTTGCAAAAGATCATAGTGTCATGAAAGTCAAGTTAAAGACCAATGCACCGTCAATATGTGCTGTAGCAGAAATCATGTCACATGCAAATGTTCATTGCACACCTATGACACTTTTGACTTGAAGCTTCATCTTATATCCAAGTACCCTGCAAATATTGAGGACCAAAGTTTTGAGAGATAGATACTCCAAATGCACACAGCATAAGATTTCTTATAGCCATATGAATATCCCTAAACTTGCATGGTACAGTTGATAACACCATTCATAGATTGCATTCCTACAATTCAATACACCTTTGAAGGTTGTTGTGTGTCAGTGAATATCTATGACATGAAGATGTGGGATCACTATAGTCCTAATGGGATGGCACATCAAAGCTCTATTTGGTATAGCAAACACAAATTGCCTTGTAAGGATGATGGTAGACACTCACATGTAATCTCTACATTTCTACATCTCACTCCACGATGCATGTTGCCAGTCAGTGAATGAATTTTGAAACACTATTGCAGATAAACTAACAATAGGGAATTGTACAGTGTGTAACATGTAGGTACTAACGCTGATGGCACCAGTGATGTTGGCACACTCATGTCATTGTTGAATCCTAACTTATCGATGGGAAGTATTGCCTAGTCACATCAAAAAGAGTGCACAGTATGCCCTGTCATATATAATCGGGCCACCATCGCATGAGAGACAGCAGTGAGGGAACATCACTCTTCACACAAGAAAGACAAGTTGCCAGTTTGCTACAATTGTCACCCAGAACATCAAAGAACTTGAGATGATTTATCAGTTCACTCAGCAATGTTTCTTCTCAAAACTGGAAATTGGTAGTGGACTGGTCTCTGCAGTGTTCCTAGTCATAAAGTCAATATGCACAGCACATCAGCATTCACCTACTACCAGACCTACACAAACAGTAACCCTTTTTATGCATCGCAAATGGGCTAACCCCAATATTGATAGGGAAATGCCTGCCTTGAACTCATAAAGTTGGCAAAGTAACTTGTATGGCCAGGAATCACCCCCATGTAGCTGCTGTTGGGACCTCAACTGCCCATGAAGCTCCGGGTAGTCCACCGCCAATATGCGGGTCATTAGGGGGGTCAGGGTTCAGCGTGCACTCTGTCCACATTGGGAGGACATCCACAGCTGGACCTCCGTGATCTTCCGGATCCAGCATTTTCCGGTCCTCCCACTTCTTCTTCCGATGGAAGCTGTGTCAGGTATAGACTCCCAGGGTATTCATGTTATGGCCGATGGCGTTCAAATGGATTGCTTTTAGTGGGTGCTGACCTGTATGGATACATTAGATGAATACACTGATTATATCTGCAAGTTATTAAATATGTATCTGTTTGTCACACATTTCACACAGGTCATGACCCAGACTTCCAGCCTCAGCGAATAAGGGGTCACTCCAGCAAACCTCACTGGACCATCAAGCTGGCCTCAAGTTGCCTCTTCCATGGCTGTTCCTGACGTGTGGAGTAGCGGCAACTTCCCACTCACGGGTGATAGACTGATCGATGTGGCACAGTTACTAGGCACACATCGGCCCCTCCTGGCATACGGGGTCACTAACTTCCCAAGCGCTGTACACGAGCAATGGCCGGTCGATGCAGTACCATCCTTGGTGCACAGTGTTCCCTCCTGGTATATAGAATCACGAAACTGCACAATTTGGCACACAATCATCTACCCAAGAGGTGCAGCGCAGCTCCTCACATCTTGCTCAGGAGCACCACAGATCTGAGCTCCTCTCTGGAGCTCGCTCTATCAAGCACGCTCCTCTCCCTCATGGGTAAATCGGTACTGATGAGAAGGCAGATATTAGTGCTCCAGACTCCAGGGAAGATGAAGTTGGTCTCCCAGGTTGATGTCCCCTCACCCAGCAGGGAAGCTAGCAGGCTAGGACCCTAGTCCTGGTCATAGGAAGAGCATCCCCTTCTTATGCAGTCCAGCTGGCTGCTCGGCAGATGAGCAAGTGTGGGGGTCCCAGACTGCCCTACTTATATTACTTTTCGAGACATAAAATGCAATTTTAGGGTCTGGACATTTGAAGTTTTATGTTTGGGTTCTCCTTCTTTGAAATGGACATCTCCCCCCTTTCTATTTCCTCCTGAAGAATGTCTGTCAGAGCAGGCAGGACTACGAAGCTGATTAGCCCAAAACAAGATTCATTGGAGTGATCAGGGTTCACACCTGGATATCAGCCTCAGTGATATGTACTTCAAAGGTTAATTCTGGGTGCTCAGCTTACCCTTTATGATTCTCTTATCAGCACCATTATCTTTTTCCTAAGATGTGTCCAGGGTCTTTCCTTGTGATCTGAAACTGCATCAAATAGCCCTCTGAAATACACAGGGAGAGCCTGGCTCCCCTCACCCAGTGCATCTCCCACCCAGCATATAGGAATGCAGCAATACACAATTCTGTTCAGGGGAGATTTCTCTACTCCTCATATTATCCCCAGGCAGACCTGGGCTCCATCAAATGGAAACCAAGGTCCTACTTGTAAGGTACCATTGCAGGCACTTCTGCACACGGCATACATTCACAGCAGACACCACTTTCTAGTACTGTTGTGCCCATGTACTATGCTATCAACTGCATTACCAAATGTAGCACAAGCACTAAGTCTGTGCACACTGTTCAATACTACAGTCTCTCTGTACTTCACCAGAGTATGTCACTTTAAACACATCCTGCCAGTGCACACATATTTAGTATGTACACACTGTCCCACACTGCACTCTCTGTGTAATGTATGTCTGGCGCACTTACATGTACTCAGCACGTTTTCACTATGCATACACTTCAACACCAAATGGATGTAGGCCTAGGCCAAGGATGAGTGAAACCCAAAGCAGCTAATTGTTTAAAAAGGCGCTTGAGCCTGTAGGCCTCACTCTAATGGCACTGGATAAAAAAAGGACCTGGTCACTACTATTGATCATTATATGGTATGCTGCCACCTCTGTGCTTGTGCACTTTAGCTCCTGTTGAAGGCAGTAGCCTTCTACCACTATGACGGTAGTACTTTAATCATCCCTCTTAGTCCAACAAGCCCACAATCCATGAGACAGGCCTATGTCATGGTGCATACGCATGATCTGTCTTTGCCTTTGACAAAAAATCAGGGATCCAGACAACAATACAGTTGGGCACGTAGGTAGGCATCTCTACCAGATGAGGACTTTTCCGTCCAAACACCATTAAAAAGACTCTAGATTCACCAAAAAACATGTGCTATTTGCTAGACCATATTTTACATTTAGTACACGTGTACATATTGATATTTAACCAATCCTTGAAGCACATTATTATTTTCTGATACATAAAGGTCATAGGGCCATATGTATCAACATTTCGTTTTGTGATTCCTTAAATAGCGATTTTTAAAGGAATCGCTATTTAGAAATCGCAAAATGGTATGTATGTAGGAAATCGCTTCTTTTTAGTGATTCCTTAAAATTACTTAATTGCGATTAGCAAATTGCTAATCGCAATTAAGGAATAATTTCCCATCCATTTCTATGGGCCAGGAGGCCCATGGGAATGAAGGGGAAATTTGCGAATCGCAATTTGCTAATCGCAAATTGGGAATATTTTCAAGGGTGCAGGGGTGTCTCAAGAACACCCTGCTGCACCCCTGAAAATGACATGTGTGCGCATATGGCGCACATACATGCCCTAAGGGCATGTATGAGCGTCACATGGCACCTTTTGATTTAAAAAAAAAAGATTTTTTAAAAGAATTCGCAACTTACCACCAACTAGAAGTTGGTGGTAATTTGCGATTCCTTAATGGCATTTTGGAATGTTTATTTCCTTGATACATTGCATTTAAGGAATCGCAAAATTTGCAATTCCTTAAATGCAATCGCAAAATAAGGAATGGCAAATTTAGCGATTCCTTATTTTGCACTTAAAATGTTTCATACATACCATTTAGCGAAAATGGGTTTGCAAACACCGGAATTCTGCGAATTTCGGCGTTTGCGAACCCATTTTGCCTTGATACATATGGCCCTTTGACTCCAGAAGCCTAGAAGAAATGAGATGACAGGAATTTCCCTGTTCCATTTTCCACCCTTTTTGAGTGGACTTTTTGGACACAGACAAAGACCAATTTTGCACTGACTTATATGAAGGAAATTAAAAAGTAAAATTAAAATAAAATATGGTTTTTATAACCACGATGTACATGTGTGCAAGTCGCAAATGTATATCGATAAGTGGCATTGATTTGTTTCATATTCAGGAATGTCAATAAACCCTAAAGCATAAAGAACGTTGAGGAGCAATAATATGATTTAAAAATAACTTAAGGAATGAATACAGTATGACGAAGGTTGTCTAAAATAGCCAGCTATCATCTCGCAATATCTTAGCCACAGAATTCAATCACCAAGAGAATCAAAGTGAATTCCTAGAGGCCATTGTTTGAGTGTAATTTAGAAATGTATCTGAGAAATTGATTTTCATAAGGTAAAGAAACATAGATTATGAAGTAGGCAGTTCTGTCTACAGGCTATCCTATGCGTAAATGTGAAAAGGAGTTTTTACTCACAATGATGTGACGATTATTCCAGTTGAACGAAAAGCAAAATTTGAAAGAGAAAATTCTAAAGTTATCTCGGTAACTGAATTCTTCTAGTACGTGAAAATAAAAATATTTTTAGTACGGACACAAATACGATTACAAGGGCCTGGAGACATGTGCACCTCACAAAACATGAAACATTATGAAAGGATTACCTAATGCAAAGTGATTTTTTTAGTTGTAGGCATGCAGCTATCAGAGAAGCACATTGGAAATCTTAAAGAAGGGAAATGAGACACAAGCAGAAAATAGAACTCAAATGACTTCAGATAATCAAACAACAGTTCAGAACAAACAATTTTGTAACACTCTTAGTTATTTTTGCACTAAAATGAAGTTGTAGCTTCAAATTAGGAGCGGGTGAAAGTAAACATCTGTCCACTAAATCAGACCAATTTTAGCCGAGGCCACTCCTGAAGGGGGCCTCATGGGCTGGGTCTATAACGGCCCCCGGGAACCCAAAAAAAGCCTGTTTGGGCTGCTTCAGTGTTCCCAACAACAAAGGAGCGTGTGCAGAAAGGTGCCCCGAAAATACCTGGCCAGTAGGTGGCCAGGTAATGTTTTGAACGAATATATGAGGTTATCACGCAGACAAACAGCCCGCATACCACCAGTCCGCAAAAATAATCCCGCATGAACTATTAGGCCGCAAATTAAAAGAACGAAAACTTTTAGAACGAATATGCCATTAGCACGCATGCCTTTACAACGTAAAGGCATGCATGTTAAAGGTATACTCGTTGTAAAAGTTGTAAAGGTAAGTAAAAGTACACTACCCTATCCTACACTACCCTACACTCTAATGTAGTACCCCTGCACCACCCACCCTTGACACAGTCATTTTTCTACATTTACACTACCCAGCACGATCCCCCAACACTACCATAAAGCACTTTACTTCCCTACACAAACACTACAACAGTAACTTAATACACTACCCCCAGATTGACCCTACACAAACACAGCAACACTACCCTAAACCCTAAACCACTACACCCCAGCATGACCCTACACTACACAAACACTACAACACTCCCCTAAACCCTAAAACACTACCCCAGCATGACCCTACACTACAACACTACCCAAACCCTAAACCACTACACCCCAGCATGACCCTACACTACACAAACACTACAACACTACCCTAAACCCTAAACCACTACACCCCAGCATGACCCTACACTACGCAAACACTACAACACTACCCTAAACCCTAAAACACTACCCCCAGCATGACCCTACACTACACAAACACTACAACACTACCCAAACCCTAAAACACGACACCCCAGCATGACCCTACACTACACAAACACTACAACACTAGCCGAAACCCTAAACCACTACACCCCAGCATGACCCTACACTACGCAAACACTACAACACTACCCTAAACCTTAAAACACTACCCCCAGCATGACCCTACACTACGCAAACACTACAACACTACCCTAAACCCTAAAACACTACCCCCAGCATGACCCTACACTACGCAAACACTACAACACTACCCTGAACCCCAAAACACTACCCCCAGCATGACCCTACACTACGCAAACACTACAACACTACCCTAAACCCTAAAACACTACCCCCAGCATGACCTTACACTACGCAAACACTACAACACTACCCTAAACCCTAACACACTACCCCCAGCATGACCCTACACTACACAAACACTACAACACTACCCTAACCCCTATTACACTTCCCCCAGCACGACCCTACACTAAACAACCACCACAACTCTACACTACACTAACACACCACTACACTACACAATCACTACCCCAGCATGACCCCCACCCTTAAAAATTAACCCAAACTCACTTACCTCTCTCATCGTCATGGTTTACAACGCAGATGCATTTACCATACTTGCCTTTACAACGTATTTCGTTGTAAAGGCATGCGTGATAAAAGCATATGCGTTGTAAAAAAATGCGGGATGATGGTATGCGGGATGAATGACATTGCGGATTAATAGTATGCGGCCTGAAAGTCCGCGGGAAAAATAATGCGGTATAAAGGTTGATTATCATTTTGAACACCCCCCCTCAATGGGGGGACGCTGCCGCATGCCAGGAGAGGACAATATGGGGTTATAAGGGCAGCGCCACTCCAGAACAGGTTACTGTTCGAAGCTGGGGGCGGTGTGCTGATCAACTTCTGTTCGAAGTCTCGAAAGAAGTGATTGTTGGGAGAATGCAAGACTTGTGCCTCCACCTTTAGCACCCCACAGTGCCTGTAGGAGCCACCCAGAGCCTTCAGAAGTAACACCCTACCCCCGGGAGAAGGTCAATATGAGCTTCATCGTGTGTGCTGAGAGAAAGCAGGTAATTATGGCTTGGGGGTCTGGTGGCACATAACAAAGACCAGTGGGAAGTATGGCCATGGAGTCTGGATATCTAGGTTCTAATTCTGGTTTACATGCTTTTCCTAGTAGTCGTTATGCGAATGTGCACGTCTCAGTGGGATTTTCACAAGGACTTATCTCCGATTTATCCCCACACATCAAAACGTATCAAAAGTGGAGATAGATTTAACACCCCATTCACAAGCTGGTGCAAACTGATGACATCACCAGTTTTCCCATGATAACTGCCCCGAAATGTATCTCCACGGTGGACACCACCAACTAACCCTAATGAGATGCAGAGTAGGCGTTCCCGTGCAAAAACACATGAAAAGACCACAACACCATTTTCACAATGAACTGCCAGATCTGCGAAGTGCATCAAAAACAGGAGATAAGCTGCAATAGCATCAGGGATTTAACACCTGCCTTTTGCTGGTGCTAAGCAGAACGACTACCCACAGCATGAAAGGGAGCACAGCCAAGAGCCACACTTGAAGACCAACAGATACCATGGAGACAATGATCATGCAGCTCCGATACCCATGAGGGCCACAACATCCCCCGCCACCACCCCCAGCCCCCCCAACCCCTGCCCCCCGAACATCTACATACCGTGCATGACACAAGAGCCACAAAAAGTGCATGATGACGCACATTGCCAAAATAAATACACACATGTGTGGCTAGAAGAACGAGAAACAGTCACACTGCACTGAAGTAACAACCATAAACTTTATTGAAATACAACACAAAACACCAATGCGGAAGACTCCTGTCGGGTCCATTAGGGACAGTCTCGACATCACAGCCTGGAAAATAAAGCACAAATTCAGGATGTGTGTCATGCCCACATCAAAGGAGCGAGACACAGAGAAACAGAGAAGGAAAGTAAGCCAGAGAGAGAAAGAGAGGGAAGGTAAGGAAGGGAGAGAGTGAGAGAGAGAGGAAGGGAGAGAGAGCGGGTGTTGCAGTACCGGCTGCTGCACTGTGTGCCACTGACACATCAGGTGCCGAAGTGGATACGCCTGCCGCACTATGAGGCACTGACACACCAGGGGGCGGAGATGTGGATGGTGTGGGAGCAGCAGCATTCATCAGCACCACCCTTTGTGGCAGCAATGCCATGTTGAGGATCTGCAGGGCATGGTAGATCCCAGCTACATTTCACTAATATACAGCGGTGGCTGCCACCCTTTCCGCCTTCATCCGCCCCATGTCCTCCATGAGCCTCCGCATGTGTGCCAGCTCATGGCTGGGATCGCTGGAGCCAGTCTGAGCGGACAGGTGTTCTTCTCTCCGAGTCATGACTCCAGCGATGTCAGTCAGGGCTCATTGGAGACCATGGAGTGGGCTGTTGGTGTCCGTTAGGGACTGGAGCTCGTCCCTGATGGGACCTAGACACCCATGGATGGTGTCCAATTTGGTAGCCATGTGGTCGAACCCCACCCACACCTGCTCAGCAGTCTCCCTCTGGCCCTCCAGCACATGGCGTTGGAAGGCCATGGGTTGTTCCAGGGGGCCTTGGGAGACCACCAGGCTGTGGGTGCCTCCTACAGGGTGGTTTGGGTAGTGGGCGGGGTCTCCTCGATGCAGCTGGGCTGCCCTGATCCTGGAGGTGAGTTCTGGATGATGTCAATGACGTCTTGGAGGGCTTGGGTGTCGATGCTGGGGTTGTCCTCCTCATCATCAGTGAAGAGTGGCTGGGACTGGGATGTATGAAGTTACAATGCATGCTTTTACCACGCATGCTGTTACAACGCAGTTTTTACTACGCATACCATTACAACACATAGCGCTTTGGGGTGCTGGATAGTGAATAGTTTAATTTACTATTCCAACTCCAGTCCCCGTGGACACTAGGGAAGGTGTTGGATAGTAAATTAAATCTATTCCCTATCCTAGAGTGCCCCCCAGCGCAATGCGTTGTAATGGTTTTCGTTGTAAAACCTGCGTTGTAATAGCACTGCGTGGTAAAAGTTGCTTTGTAAAGGATGTTTCCCCTGGGACTGCTGTGCAGGAGGTGTTGATGGTGCTTCTGCAATGTGAAGGGGAGATGGTGTGTTACAATACATCTACATGTATGTAGCTGCATGGTACATGTTGACATTCAGACAGCATTGCATTGCACATTGTGACAGTCTGTAGATCAGTGCCATGACCCAGAGTCATTGCGGGTGTGTACTGTGCTCTGCTTGTGTGCCATTGTGCCATCTCCACCCGTCCCCCCAGTACCTGGTGGTCACTCGCCCTGTTGCGGTTGTGTTGTGTCCTGTCGAGCAGTATCTGGTCCCCCGACTCCGGCCACAGTCTCCACAATGATGACTGTCGACACCAGCTCCTTCATGTCATTCAGCACGAGCTCTGGTGCTGGGCTCCCACCTCCAATCTGCATTGCTGGCTTCTGGTTGGCTGGCTGCAAGTTTCTCCTTGGTCTTGGCCTTGAAGTCAATCCATCGCCTCTTGGCCTCATCCATTGACCTCTTGTGCTCTCCGACGGCATTCACCTTGTCCATGATGTCCCGCCAAATCTCACTTTTGGTGCCTAATGACACGTTGGAGGTGACAAACAGTTGTTGATGGTGTTCCATCACCTCCGTGGCCAGGATCCTGTTTTCCTGTGGACTGAACTTGGTCTTCCTCTTCTTCTTGTCCTTGCCCTTCCCATCCCAGAGGTCCCAAGCTGGTTGTCCGGGGTGCTTGTGGGGTTGCGCTCATCCTCTGCGCCTGCTCCGGCTGCCTCCATGGTGCTTGGGTGTTGGTCAGTTTGTATTTGAGTGTTTTTTCTACTTTTATAGTGATTTTTCCCGCCAGCCATGTGGGTTTTGCAGTCCTGGAGCTGCTTATCGCTGATTTCCTCATCGTGCTTTTGCCCAGAGCATGTTTTTTAGCATTGAGGTTTGTGTTTTTATCTCTGTCGAGGTGATTGTATCACGGACATTGGCCACGGTTTCGGCAGACTATCGCATGGTACCGCCTTGTTGTGAATTTCACGTTGACACGGGGATATTTTGCTGCGATAGGCTGCGATGTGTAAAGTAGCATTTTTTGGTGATGTTTAGCACACGTTCTTGTGAATATACCCCTCAGTGTTTCCAATTCTTCTTGAATGCAAGGCTTGCAAACTGCCTTATGCCAGCTAGTACTTTCCTGGAAATGTGGTAATATTTTCGCCCTCTCACATCCTGGTTTTGTAATAGTTTCTTAAGTGGAATCTTCCCCTTTTATTATTTTAGCACATCTTTAGAGATGCTTAGTGCTTTCCTAAAAAATGCAAAGTGTTACCCTTTGTGTTGTAATTATTTTTACGTCATTTTAGCTGCCTAAGAAAAGATAGACAGTGGAGGTCAAGGATCAACTCTTATATCTCATACTAATTGCAGGCGCTGAGAGTCAGGGATGTGTCTACAAGATGTGCCAGATAGGTGGATCGTTCAGTACAAGTATGTGGAAAGAGCGGATGAGAACGCAGAAAAATCAGGGTACGTTGTTAGGGTGGGCTATAGGAACCTGCACCACCAAACATGTAAGTTATACAATGCCTACAGGTACATGGTGAAGAGGTAGGCCAACCTGTTATAAAAACAATTTCCTCAAAAGCATCCCCAACCTTTTGGGCTTTTTATGGTATCAGCTTTGGAAGTTACGCTGGTAGTTGGCTTCCTGTTCATTGCAGTATGTCTTTGGGACAGAAGCAAAATGCAAAATGGCGACGGGACCACAGAATGTGAAGAGGGCCTCCTGAGTTTCCAATATATCAATATTCATGGACTTTGGACTGAATGTGGACCCCTTGAAGGGTTGAGAGACCCGAGTCTGCGCCCTTCATTTTAGAGCCTCACATGCTTATCCCCTGTGGCAATATATGCCAACATTTTACAAGAGGAAGTTGAGACAGTTAAAACAATTACAAAATAATTATAAGGAGAATGTATTTCTCCCATTGATTTCTGTTGAAGGTGAGGTCGTTTTAGGCGAGAGACGGCCAAACTAAAGCCTGAATCCGTGTGTTGGCAGTTTGCTTGCAAGAATGATAGGAACTACTGCAAAATTGCACTTTGCTCTTTGGACGCTGTTTGCCCGGGCAACAAGGCATTTTTGTTGTTTGCAGGCATCCCCTTATGGTTGTGGGTGAGGGCAACTGTTTGCATTGTCTTATTTTGACGGCTGCTCATATAGCCAAGGCGAGAGTACCTTGTTGGGTGTAAATGGTAATACTTTCCCCATTTAGGCATTTATCACTTTTCCTTCATCAATGCCCCATTCACACTGATGATGGATGAGCCAGTTCAGAGGAGCGCTCCATAAAATGTCTTTGACGCGCCTATCGACAAGTGATGACACTGTTAAATAAGGAGGTATTCTTTGAAACAATACACTAACATGTATTATCGTGGATGCGATTACCGGTAGCTTGAGACTGCCAAGAAGGCAGGGTCTGCATGTCGAATCGCCAGGTGGGATGGCCGAGTGTGTGCCATACATAGGGCCTTTCAAGCGCTGTTCCGGGGTGCCACAAGAAACTGACATGTCAATATAGCTGAGCAGCATGATCAGCAGTCTAGCCACTTCGAGAGGGGCCATCATCGACTTGAGCAGTGCCCACGACTGTCGGGCACACTTCAGCAGCGTGGGTACACCACCCTGGGGATAACGTGGCCCTACTTTTATAATAAAAGCTACTGGGTGGTAATGAGACACAGGGCACTAGTATGCCATATTATGGCAGTAGCTTCATTAATATTTAAAATTTGAAACCAGCATTTTGATGGATGGGCGAGTAACTGGAATACTGATGGTGACTCCCTGATATATCCTTAGTTCATATTTAATGGCTGTTCCGTGTTGGTAGTTGGTGGCTGTACATAAGATTTTAAAGCAACAATCTGGCTTAGACACTGCAGGCAGCACTTCATTTCATTTTATAAAGGTTGGCCTCTCTGGGGTAAGTAAAAATGGCATCGGGACCATAGGTTCAAGCAGTCCAGCAGACCGACTCCCATCTTCGAGAAAGACCATCTGCAATCTGAGTAGTTCCAAAGGTAGTCTGGCATGCTGCGCAGAGTAGTACATCAGACGATGATAGTGGGGCCCAATAAAAAAAAAAACACACAATAATAATGACAATAATACCTCCTGTGCATGTTGGAGCAGTAATTAAGCAAAGGACATCAACTCTGCCATATTCTGTCAGCCCAACTGGTATTTCCATTTTCAACAGCAGTGGCCATACATTTTCAAGCAAAGCTAAAGAAGCACGCACGTGTCTTAAGCTAGGATGGCAACTTCATGCAGGAATTTCTAATGTGTGTAAAAAACTAAGGGCCTCGTTTATAAAAAGTGACGCATCGCTGCGTGAAAACAGCGATGCGTCACTTTTCATTGTGCCCTCCTTGCGACACCAATGATGCGTCATATTTACAGTAAGACACATCATGTCGCAAGGAGTTACAGATATGTCAGTATTTCTGACGTATCTGTAAGCGCAAAAGTCACGCATTGCTGAAATATGTCACAAAAGTGACGCGACTCCAGCAATGCGTCCTTTCACATGGGGAAAGCCCCATGTGAAAGGGCTTGCGTCAGTCTTACGCCTGCTGTGAGGCAGGCACAAGATTTTGATGCAACAGCGTCCTAAAAGTGACGCAGTGCAATCTCATAGATTTCATTGCGTCACTATTAAGAGGCTTTTTGCGGGGGAACTGCATACATTATACCTGACGCAGGTATAATGTAGCGCAGGGGTTTACAAAGTGACGCATCTGCTTAGATGCGTCACTTTGTAAATGTGGTGCAACATTGCACATTTTTTACTCCACTGGTCGTCACTAAAAGTGACACACCAGCGGCGTAAAAGTGACGCAAGGGCTCATAAATGAGGCCATAAATCTTTTACAAACCTTACAGATGCTAGCTTACTGTTACAAGTCGTTCACACTTCCACAGGAGGAAACAGATGCAGACAGAGAACTGTGGCGCTAGGTGGACGTGTGGTGTAGTGCTTTCAGTACAATGTTTAACAGAAGTAGGTTAGGTCCCATTTTATGTTGTTTTCTGGGCAATCCCGCATAGATCTAAGGGCATTTAGATAACAGTAACAGTGGGGTACAGCCTGGGGATCGCGAAGCATGGCTGGGGCCTAAGTGCTGGGTCAGAGACCAAAAGAAACATGTAAATAATGCCCACTCATCACCCTTCAGGCTTTCCACCCAATAAAGCGCAGAGCGACCAGGGTGTAGGAACAAAAGTGCCTCCTTGCTCACTGAAACCCGAACTCTCAAGGTTAAGCGTTTATTTCTTGGTGTTTCAAAGTGTCTGTAAGCTTAACTACAATGGTAGTTTCTGGAAGTGGTGAATAAAAAGAGCCCCCTCTGTCATGTTTGCCAACGGTCCATGTATAAGTCAGACCCCCCAGGATATAGCGGCATGGATTAGCAAATTTAGCGGCACAAAAAAGGAAATTTAGCGGCACAAATATGGAAATTTAGCGGCAATTTTGCGGCATTTTTTTGGGCCATTTTTCCTACAACAAACACAGATATCTTTGTTTTTGAGTTATTTAGCAACATGAAGCTATGAGACTCTATTGCTGCTGCTTTCTGTCCCGAAGGGAGACAAGAGAAGGCACGAGCGTAAAGGCACGAGCGTACAGGAGATGTGCACGCGTACGGACAGGAGATGTGCTTACCATACGCATTTACATCTCCTGTCCCCGGAGGCTGGCAGCGCCTTCAAACTCTTTTATGCAACAAGACTTCATGGGGTCATGTATTAGCCCATTTTATATCCTTACTAGGGAACCCCCGGATTTCAGATATTCCAAGTAGCTTACGTTCTAGTCATTGAAACATACAGATGTACTCAAAAAAGTAAGCACATTGTGAACATCCACACAGAAAACACAAGGAGAGCAAAAAAATCACGCCGTCCCTCTCTCTCTCGCCGTCCCTCTCTCACCGTCTCTCACGCTGTCCCTCTCTCTCTCACCATCTCTCACGCCGTCCCTCTCTCTCTCATCATCTCTCACGCCGTCCCTCTCTCTCACCATCTCTCACGCCGTCCCTCTCTCTCACCATCTCTCTCGCCGTCCCTCTCTCTCTCACCATCTCTCACGCCGTCCCTCTCTCGCCATCCCTCTCTCACCGTCTCTCACGCTGTCCCTCTCTCTCTCACCATCTCTCACGCCGTCCTTCTCTCTCACCATCTCTCACGCCGTCCCTCTCTCTCACCATCTCTCACGCCGTCCCTCTCTCTCTCACCATCTCTCACGCCGTCCCTCTCTCACCGTCTCACTCCGTCCCTCTCTCTCACCATCTCTCACACCGTCCCTCTCTCTCTCACCATCTCTCACGCCGTCCCTCTCTCTCTCACCATCTCTCACGCCGTCCCTCTCTCTCACCATCTCTCACTCCGTCCCTCTCTCTCACCATCTCTCACGCCGTCCCTCTCTCTCTCACCATCTCTCACGCCGTCCCTCTCTCACCGTCTCACTCCGTCCCTCTCTCTCACCATCTCTCACGCCGTCCCTCTCTCTCTCATCATCTCTCACGCCGTCCCCCTCTCTCTCACCATCTCTCACGCCGTCCCTCTCTCTCACCATCTCTCTCGCCGTCCCTCTCTCTCTCACCATCTCTCACGCCGTCCCTCTCTCGCCATCCCTCTCTCACCGTCTCTCACGCTGTCCCTCTCTCTCTCACCATCTCTCACGCCGTCCTTCTCTCTCACCATCTCTCACGCCGTCCCTCTCTCTCACCATCTCTCACGCCGTCCCTCTCTCTCTCACCATCTCTCACGCCGTCCCTCTCTCACCGTCTCACTCCGTCCCTCTCTCTCACCATCTCTCACGCCGTCCCTCTCTCTCTCACCATCTCTCACGCCGTCCCTCTCTCTCACCATCTCTCACTCCGTCCCTCTCTCTCACCATCTCTCACGCCGTCCCTCTCTCTCTCACCATCTCTCACGCCGTCCCTCTCTCTCACCATCTCTCACTCCGTCCCTCTCTCTCACCATCTCTCACGCCGTCCCTCTCTCTCTCACCATCTCTCACGCCGTCCCTCTCTCACCGTCTCACTCCGTCCCTCTCTCTCACCATCTCTCACGCCGTCCCTCTCTCTCTCATCATCTCTCACGCCGTCCCCCTCTCTCTCACCATCTCTCACGCCGTCCCTCTCTCTCACCATCTCTCTCGCCGTCCCTCTCTCTCTCACCATCTCTCACGCCGTCCCTCTCTCGCCATCCCTCTCTCACCGTCTCTCACGCTGTCCCTCTCTCTCTCACCATCTCTCACGCCGTCCTTCTCTCTCACCATCTCTCACGCCGTCCCTCTCTCTCACCATCTCTCACGCCGTCCCTCTCTCTCTCACCATCTCTCACGCCGTCCCTCTCTCACCGTCTCACTCCGTCCCTCTCTCTCACCATCTCTCACGCCGTCCCTCTCTCTCTCACCATCTCTCACGCCGTCCCTCTCTCTCTCACCATCTCTCACGCCGTCCCTCTCTCTCACCATCTCTCACTCCGTCCCTCTCTCTCACCATCTCTCACGCCGTCCCTCTCTCTCTCACCATCTCTCACGCCGTCCCTCTCTCACCGTCTCACTCCGTCCCTCTCTCTCACCATCTCTCACGCCGTCCCTCTCTCTCTCACCATCTCTCACGCCGTCCCTCTCTCTCTCACCATCTCTCACGCCGTCCCTCTCTCTCACCATCTCTCACGCCGTCCCTCTCTCTCTCACCATCTCTCACGCCGTCCCTCTCTCTCTCACCATCTCTCACGTCGTCCCTCTCTCTCTCACCATCTCTCACGCCGTCCCTCTCTCACCGTCTCTCACGCTGTCCCCCTCTCTCTCACCATCTCTCACGCCGTCCCTCTCTCTCTCACCATCTCTCACGCCGTCCCTCTCTCACCGTCTCACTCCGTCCCTCTCTCTCACCATCTCTCACGCCGTCCCTCTCTCACCGTCTCACTCCGTCCCTCTCTCTCACCATCTCTCACGCCGTCCCTCTCTCACCGTCTCTCACGCCGTCCCTCTCGCTCTCTGTCCCTCAGTCTCTGTCCCTCTCTCCGTCCTTCAGTCTGTCCCTCTCTCCGTCCCTCCGTGTCTGTCCCTCTCTCTGTCCCCCTCTCCCTCCCTCTGTATCCCTCTCCCTCCCTCTCCCACCCCCTCCGTCTCCCTCCCTCTGTCTCGCCCTCTTTGTCCCTCTCTCTCGGTGTCCCTCCCTCTCTCTCGGTGTCCCTCCCTCTCTCTCGATGTCCCTCCTTCTCTATGTCCCTCTCCCTCCCTCTCTCACTCCCTCCCTCCTTCTCTCTGATAGGTGTGCAGCTATCCAGCCGGCCTCATAGCCGCCGTTCGTCATCCTAATCTTAGTTAAACCCTTTCCTTTTCCACACCTTGGCGATAGCGCTCTGTCTCAGTAGTTCTCCTCAAGCACTTAAATGCGGAACTCTACAAAAAGTTCATGTAAAATCTTCGGGGCATTGCAACGCTTGTCTATAGCAGCCGCTATTATTAACCTTATCTATGGTACTGGCTCAAGAAGGATGAAAGGCTGAGACAGCCGCATGGAATACGAGTCTCCTACGTAAATGATCAGTGAGCTATGTTGTATCACATGGGATGGCAGAATGTATCCCGCAAGATGACCCTCTCTTAACCCCATCACTGCTGGGAGAGCGAACGACTTGTCCTGATGCAGCCATTCACAAGCGAGCGTCGCACTGAAGCCAGCATGTCCCCGCTAAAAGGGAGTATTATTTACAGGTGGTGACATTGGAGAGGAAGAAACACTATTTCCGTTCCTGGGGAAGGACGTGTCAGCCAGGGCTTTGTTTGACTCGCATCACTCTATTTAAGGAAGAAACAACATTCTGTCACATGAACAATATTGCGGCCAGTGAGGAACGTGACCTCGATTTCCAGGCCGAGGCGCAGCATTAAAACTTTACCTATGGCGTCAGACCTGAACCAGGGGGAGAGGTGCAGCTGGTGTTTCTGCTAGAAGCAAAGCCGGGTTGCATTATGGGTAAGGGCAATACCAGGCAGTATAGCCTACCTGCCTTCGGAGCAACAGTGAGCAGTCTTGTCGACCTACCACAGCACTCGTCCCCTCCTATTTTATTTATTTTTTCGCAGATTTATGTAGCGCAAACTCGGAAAGGAAGGGCACATTACAGCCTTTCCGAAGCGCCGTCTCAAAGCGTTCGGGGACTTTCATATATTTAGATCTCATCTCTGAAGTACTAATGGCTGGCAAAACGGCGGATTTCGCGGGCGTTTGGGCAAATATCGCGGGATTTGCAGCGTTCGGCCGATTTCGCGATTTTTTTTGCAAATCGCGAAATCGCGATATCCTGGAGGGTCTGATAAGTGTCCAACAAGGCCATTTATTGCCGTTAGTCAAGCAAATGAGTTTGTTTGGTGAAGGTGTGCTACATCACTCCTCCCAAAATTGGTATATGACTGTCTTTTCTTTCATTCATGACATATGCTAGTGGAGACGACATGCTGGGCGGCTGAATAGAATCAGAAGATGCCTGCACACAACTGCAAGAAAAGGATCCAGCTACCGGCGACCCTAGAGGGATAACAGGCGGCATCTGCATGGCACACCGAGGTCCTGGTGCTCGAACTGGGAGGCAGCAACCTCGCACAGCTTGGGAGGAGGGACCTCGTCCACCTCATTCAAACAGGCTTGCCGAAGGTGGCCAAGCGGTGTGGCAGCAACACCATTGTTTGGTCCGAAATAATTACCTGGCTGGCATGGTGAGGTGCCCAGTCAAATAGCGCAGTGGATGGCCCCAGGAGGAAACTAAGCAGCCCCAGATTTTGCAAAACCAAATATCTCAATAGCATCCAGCATGGCCTGAACAACACAGGGCACATGGAGCTTTACGCCCAGGTCGGGGTGCATATATCGGAAGAAGGTTTGAAAGTTTTCTGGGCAAACATATGGGCAGCCAAGGCACTTGCAGGCTGCACCAAAAAAAAAACACACGACGAAGAAAGGGGAAAAGGGGAATCAATAAAGAGGAAGGGGGAGCTTAAGGGAGCCGGATGCCTCCATGTAACATGGCAGCTAAGAAGGGGTACATTTGTTGGCAAGGAGGCACACCAGCAAGGCTGCGTGCAGGAGGAAGGCCAATCATCTTGTCATGCCTTAAGGCAGAGTGAGTAGGCTGGAAGGGGGAGAAAGCAGAGACGACACTCTCAGCCCAGACACCCCAAATGACAGTACACAAAATGGACAAACAAGGCAGCAAGTTGGGGCCCAACTCCAGGGAGAGGCTACCCCCTTACGCAATTGGAGTGAAAACCAGCAAGGAACTTTATGACCCCATAAAATGGCATATATGACGGCCTGAACGTACTAAAAGGTGTCACAAGTATGGCAAGCAGGTAACAGAAGGTGAATGTGAAATGTCAGAAATGATTTATGTCTGCCAAATGGATTGAGTAATGTCATGTCGGTGATTTATGAGCTTGTAAAAATGATCTATGACATCCAGTGACGTTGATTCATGGCCAGGTCATAGCGGTCTATGACCACAGTACTATAATGCAAAAAGTAAGTTAAACATGTTATGTAAAATAAACTGCGGCCAATTTGTATAACAAGAAACAAGACGCACATGTGTTGGCAAACTTGATTGGAAAATAGATTTAAAGAATGACATGCATGGCAATTTTGGGAGTGGGCCCAGTGCAGGGGTTATTAAATCTCTACATTTGCAAACTTAAGTTACTTTTTCTATCTTCACTGGAAAAAAGAAGTATCTGTTGGTGGTATAAATAGGCATATTTCTCAGTGGAAATGATGGTATAGCGCAAGGAGGGGACAGGCAATGAGATGGAAGTTGTGCCATGGCAGTGAGACTCTCGTGCTTGGGGCAAACACACACATGGGGCAAATCAGGGCAGGGATTTAAGATAGGGTATAAGGCAAGAGGCATTGGGTTTGGAAGGAAAAGTGCTGTGGTTACAGCTCACACAGGGATGGCTGCCAAGTGGTGGCAAGTGCACTGGCAGCCTTTTAAAGGGACAGGGACAGATTTGTTCCTTGCTTACATAACAAGTAATGCTTTAAAAAATGCTAAGCTGTTCATTGTGAATTTCTCAATTTTTCAATTTGAATACACATACTTACAAAGTGGATGTGGAAGGAGTGTGTATGGGAAATGGAAGTAGGAGAACATTTAAACATTTGTATGAAAGCTTTATTGTATTATTATTATTTTACTTTATAGTTAATTTGCTATAAAATAATAAACCACCAAGACCGGAATGACAAATTAAAACAACATTTGACATCATAAAAATTCCTGACAAAGGGCCTGAATATGATCATGGGTCGTTGGACCGTCGGCCACTATTGCGGCAGTTGGGAAACCGCCCGACCAGCAAGCGGCAGTCCAATCATTGTATTTCGATTTGACCTCAGGGCTGCCAGTCGGGAACTTATCGGTACTACGGCAGGGCACGCTGTGGCCATGGCTGGAATCCTGTCATGACAAGGCTGTCAGAAAGGAATATTGTAATCCAGACAGCGGTGCTTGCCTTGGCACTGCCGCCTTTGTGGGACGCTGCTCCGACCGCCGTACTTTCAGGATCTATGATCATGGTGGACGCAGCAGTGCTGCATCTGACAGCTATGGGTCCGACCTCCAGTATCATACCATGGTGATCAGACTGAAGCGTTATCAGCATGTCAGCAGTCAGACCACCACTGATGGGCTGTGCACAGTCCAACCGCCTGCATCATAATCAGGCCCAAAGTCTTTTGAGTCTCTTATAGGTGTCAGTAAAAAGTTGTCCACATACTCAAAATATTTTTCTAATAGACTTCCCTGGTCTGATATACTTGGTCTGGTGGAGTTTTGGTGTACCTAAAGGATACAAGTGTATAAAGTTAATTCCCAATACCTGAACTTCAGCATTTGCTGATGTATAGTCAGTTAAGTTTATTATTGTATGTGGTTGCTTTGTTTATTTCAATGTTGTGTCAATGTTTTTTGCCCCACATTTGGATTTTGTTTCCTTCCCTTCCATGTTTGCCTCTGATCTCTTCAAGAGTGTCCTTTGTACTCGACCTCCACCTCTTGGCAATCAGTGTATGTCCATTTGTCCACTTTTAGTAACTAAAACTCCCTTTAAAACGTCCTTTATTTATTGTCTAGGGTCTCTCAACGCTGACTAGGATGAGAATTCTCATATCAAGTAGTGTCTCTGATTTATATTTCCTGCCTTTCAAGTTAAGGTCCTTTCTCTTCATGTAGCATAGATTGTCAAATCACTTGGCATCAGAGAGCCCAACCTATGCTGGAACTGCAACATACAAGTAGGGGACCTAGCTCACCTAATCTTTCACTGCCCTACACTCAAGAGCTTCTGGGGAAGGATGTTTGACTTCATAGACAAGCTCTTTAAGCGTAAGACGAACAGAGTCGTCACCTCCATCATCACAGTGGATATAAGACCAGACCTGGCCTCGGAGCAGGACAAAGACCTTATGGACCTCCTACTGACCTCGGCGGTCAAAACAGTACTGAACAACTGGAAAGACTCAAACAAAGCAACCTTCCAGTCATGGCTAAACTAGGTTACTTACCTTAGGGGAGCGGACAACCTGGCGCAGCAGTACTCCTCGTGGAAAGCATCTACAAAATGGTTGTGGGAGTCACTGAACAGGTTCCTGACCCCCCACAAGCCCCCATGAGCAGCAGAACCAGTAGGCCTACTAATAATAACAATCTCACTGCCCCCCGGGCCAAGACAATTTCTATTACAACGTGGATTGATGCGGCCAGAGGTGATGGCTAGTAATGTAGTCTGGTTAATGTGTATAGTAAGAGCAACTAGTTTGAACTCCTCAGTACTCTGTAACCTGTGACATACTTTACTCTCTCTCTCCCTTCCCCACATCTCTATCCTCTTTCCTACTATTCCTCTCTCTGTCTATTCTACCTTATAATACTCGCCGGAGAGTAGACCAGACCAACACATGTGAATTTTACAAATGTACTGTATGTACTGTATCACCCGTAAAACCTAATAAAAATATTTTTTTTAAAAAGAGGTTTTTGTGCTCTGATTTCACTTTCTAAGAGATTTAGATGTTTTTGTTATTCACTTTGAAAAGTCCGAAATAACATGGTTGGCTGCTTATTCCTCAAGAACTTGAAGATGGAATAGTCAAGCTTTGGAGTATTTACAGACGAGAAACACGGTATGTTTAAATCTAAACAATGTCCCCAAGTACCATTCAAAAATTCTTTTTAGATTTTTTTTAATCACTTACACATTTCTCCTTTTTAGATATCAACATTACATTAAAGCCCTTTGAACTTATAGGCAGAAGTTGCATTGAGGAATCCTACTTGAAGAGAGAGCATTAGTTGCCTTTTTCAGTCTCCATGTTGGGCCATAGACCGAACACCAATATTAAATGTAAACTCAAAAAGGGATTAGAAATATTCATCAATATTCCATCCCCATTCAAGTAGGAGTGACACTCTTACCATTTTCATCAAATGATCACTCCTTCGCTTTCCTCATTCAAGTGTTTGTTTGTTAAGTTTGCAGGGCACTATCCCTTATTTCTCCCAAACAAACAAAAATTAGGATTTGCCACTGTGGCATTCAGCATTATTTATTGTAAGCATTTCCGGTTCCTACTATCCATCATATTTAAGGCTCCCAGTTTTCTATTGAGGCATGTTTTTAAACATAAATATGGCAATCCTGCTTGTCTTTCTGAATTTATATGTAGAAATGTAAAAATACTGAAATAATTAGCAGATCTTTTCATAATGGTTTTGGATAAAAAGTCCAATCACTGCCTCCTCACCTTGTCGATTAGATAGCAACAGCAAGATGAGAGCACAAAGGAGCACAGGTGTGCTCAATAAGAGCGTTAAGTACTCTATGAGGTAAGCAAGTGCCAGACATTTATGCTAAATGTAGATAATGGGCCACATCTGCATTTTGTGTTTGTGGAACTCAAAACAATTCCCTGTTCTGCCATAGCCTGATGGACAGCGGGTCTGTGACACTGGTTAGTTTGGAGTGGCAAACAAGCACCCATTGTTGAAGGGGAGTGAGCTTTTGATTTTTTTCGATAGGATTATCTCTGTTACAGTTCCTCTGGCCTCTGCAGCTTTGACGATAATCAGCAAGGATAGTGAAGTGATAAGTGTTATAGATTTCCCCCTTTCACAGTAGCTTGGAAGCTGATCGAAAGACTTGCAAATGAGGGTCACAAAATTCACACATTACCTTAAAACTATGCATACACTAGATTGTAAAAAAAAAAAAAAACAATAACACGATTTCTATAGGTTTGTTTTGACACTCATGTCACTCCATTAAAATCAATGGTATTTATTTTTAATCAACCATAGAATGATAAAAGATGCATTAAGCTCTGCTCAGCTTCAAATAAGTCACCTGCAGGTAAAATGCGGATATCAGCAATGTAGCTCAGCCAGCGGATTAGGTTCAACAAGCGCCGAGTGGTCTCTCTTTAAATCTTCCAATGAGAGCCTGAATAGACTATAGCCTTATAGCCCGCCGTAGCGGGCTATACCGGCTATTAAAGGCCCGCTGAATCGTTAAAGGCCCGAGCCGAAGGGACTTTAATTGCCGGTATAGCCCTGCTACGAAGGGCTATAAGGCTATTAGAACATTCTGCCACTAGAGGGCAGAATGTTCTAACAAATTAAACAAAGGGTTCTCGAAGCTCGAACTTCGAGAAGCCTTTGTAGGACATTGGAATGTTGCTCTGCGGGCCTTTACCGGCCCGTAGAAGCAGGGAGCATTCCATTGTCTGCAATGGAGCTCCCAACATTCCAATGTTCTAATAATGTTTAAAGCATTTGCTGTTAAGGTTTGCACACTACTAACAAATTCAGGGCCAGATTTATCATACTGTTACATTGCCCATTTGTCTCACAAGGTTATGCAAGGGCAATAGCACACTAAGGTCAGATTTACCAAACAACGCAAGGTTATCTTGCATGGCCTTGCAGTGCTAGATACATCTGAAGTAACGCAAGGCAGCGCAAGTTGCTGCCTTGCGTTACTCTGCCCCAGGAAGGTGTTCCATGGGTGGAGCATGGGTGTTTCTACCCACCTATCCATTGATTTTGGTCTATTCCCAGATGTATGATTAGATTAGCGCAAGTTGCTGCCTTGCGTTACTCTGCCCCAGGAAGGTGTTCCATGGGTCGAGCATGGGTGTTTCTACCCATCTGTCCATTGATTTTGGTCTATTCCCAGATGTATGATTAGATTAGCGCAAGTTGCTGCCTTGCGTTACTCTGCCCCAGGGAGGTGTTCCATGGGTGGAGCTTGGGTGTTTCTACCCATGCATCCATTGATTTTGGTATGTTCCCAGATGTATGATTAGTGGTATACCTGGAAATGCGTCAAAATGCTACACTTTCCCACCATTCTGCAGCAGCCATAGAAACAGGAACATGCATCAGAGGATTGATTTTATTTTGGAAGATGCCTATTCTTGCACAAAACAATCCTGTCTGCACAGCAGGCTCCCTTGTACCAAGGTGCAAGGGTGCCTGCATTGGCACAAGGCAGTGTGCTCCGGTGCAAGGAAAGGCCAGAAATGCACCATGTAATGCTAAATATGGTGAATTCCATTCCTCTCCTTTTCTACGCAGCTCAATACAGCAAGGTGTGTAGCTATATTTCAATGCGTTAAAGTTTGAAAAATGTGGCACTCCGTTTGAATCTGACAAGGCAAAATTGTCCTTTCATCCTGCTGAGATGGGTGCAAAAAGTACTTGTAACTTTTTCGGAGTATTGTGGATTATTTATTTTTTCGTATGGATACATAATCTATTTCTACGAGAAATCAAATGCAAATGTACATATTCTTTTTTCATACATTTGGAAAAATGCCACGTTCAGCTGTGTCTTTCCAGGCAAAAATATAAACAAAGACAGAATATTAAAAAGTTTACAGGTATGAAGACCGATGGCAATGTAAAAAGAAAAATCAATACAACAAACCTGGGCACCTTAATCATGATACAAACTATTCCATTCTTGGTCAAATCGTAGGAACCCTTTTGGAGTGGGCACGACAGCTATGGAGGGTGAGTAAATAAATCAATATTTTAAAAAGGCTTGTAAACCAATAAGAGCAGGCACTCCAGAAATTCAGACGCTTCAGAATTGCTTCTTTAGATAACGTAAGCACGACGTCATTTTGGCAGAAACACTGCCTTGCTAATAACAAATTCGACATAATAGATTTTAGATCTTTGATAATTTTATGTTGGACTTTCGTCAATTTGTGAAAGGTAGGTATACTTACAAAAGTAATATGTTAATAAATGTCTTCCCTTTAGTACTTTTGAGTTTAAAATGTAGTGTTTGCGGAATGTGAACTTCAACACTCAATTGAGAATGCTGTAGAAGTATTTAAAGAGAATTCGCAGTCGCATGACATTGATATGACTATATATATAACTATATCTATATAAAAAGCAGCGATAGTACATCTGTTAGTGATTGTTAGATGGTTAACTAGGGTGATCATATGTAATATAATGGCACTAGTTGGCACTTGTGCTTATAGAGGTGTTGGAATGATGATTTCCAGAAGCATAGAGGGCTCAAACCTTTATGTTGGCTAAAGTATACTTCCAATTGCCCTTCTGGCCTATATGACTAGAATCACATCAGTTCAGTCATAAATAATATATTAGTAATTTGTGAGATGAGAGCGTGGGTTATGATTGATAATTGTAAGTGAGCAATGTGGATATTTGTTTTCCTAAAGCTCTTGCTAGCCTATCGTTAAGGTGTCTAGAAAGGAAGTGAAAGTTTCAATTAGCAGGAATTGGAAATGGAATACCATTTGATACTGGATTGATGTAAATGGATTTTTGAACTGAAAAACATTTACAAATGGTTGTATAATGATATAATGATGATGTTTCTATTTAAAATGAGTTAGTGAACTGTGAGAAATCTGATAGGCAAGCTAAATACAACATTGTTTTTACTGATAGTTTTTAAATCTGGTTAATAAAATAATTACATTGAATTATTTATGTTTTTTGCTTGTCTGTTTATATGGAAGTCTGTCATGTTTTAAGAATGTTATATATGGTTTATTGTCTTTTCTTATTTTGTAGATGGTGTAAGCAAATATTGTTTTTTATCTATGGAAGATATAAATGTATATTGGTCCTGAAGAGGGGGGGAATTTCTCATTTAATCCCACCAAAACTCATCAACGAAGTGCTCGGATATGATCTACTGACACTGGGCATTCTCACATGACAATAATAAAAAATCATGGCAGTTCAGTGATGTATAGAGTAAAGGTGTACACACCTAAAGGCAAATGGATATGTCTGAGAAAAATATTATTTTTTCCTTATGATGATGTGTAGTATGTGTTTTTGTATGTATGTGATATTTCTACACATATTTTCAGATTCAAGTTTTTATATATACGTATATATACACGTATATATATATATATATATATAAATATATATATATATATATATATATATATATATATATATATATATATATATATATATATATATATATATATTAGTACTTTAGTATTCAAACTTACTATATGTATTTGAGTGAGGCATTATGTATTTGTGTTATGTGAGATTGAGTGTCTATGGATTATTGGTGATGGCACTATTTTGTGCAATAAGGGTAGCATTCAAACATTAGGTATGACATTCCTTTGAAAAGCTTTTATCTTGCTTTGCTAATAACTTTGGTAGCATGTGACGAATCTGTACAAAATGTCCTCAGAACATTACATGGAGATCCATCAAGTGAGATGGCAAAAAAGGAAGGTTCAAAAACGATCTACTTCCAATTTTAGTTCCCAAAGCAAGGTTTTGATGGAGCTAGAAAAAAGTGGGTGATCCAAATTACACCAAACTCTACAGGAAAGTAAATGTTTTCTCAAGGAAGCGTCCTTGCCTGGATTGATCCATTTTTGGTCTTCCAAAACAAAGTGGGATCTGATGACTGGAATCTCTCTAATTGTCTCGTCAAAACTACAAGAAAAATGTTGTGGCCATAAATACAGAATGCAGGAATGCAGCCCCTTTGTCTGGAAAAATGGGACCACCCCTCTTGGTCAAATAAGCAGCCCCTTAGCTTTGGTCATGGGATCCCAGGGGGACCCCACCAGGACCAAAAAGCACTTTCCAGCAAAATCACAACCTACCTCTGAATCTGTGGAAAAGGTTTTTTTTTAAAAAGCATGGGCTCCTGCGCATGTTTTGAAAAAAGCCCCAATATGGGCACAGGGCCCCCCTCCTGTGGCCTATTGAGCCCCAGGTATCACCACCTCACCATGTCTAAAGAAAGATTAATGAGGGGGTCGCACAGACCCTCCCAAAGCCCCCCAAACCACCACCTCCCCGGGGTTAAATGGAAACGCTATTGTTGCCACAAGTAAGCTCCCACAGAGGGATTGCTGAGACCACATTGGAGGCGCCTCCCCCTTGCTCAACCACTTTGAAAATTGGCCTCCTGTTGCACTACTGGATAGGGGATGAAGTCCCATTGGCTGCTGAGGGTCTTGGGGTTCAAGAACCCTTACTGTCGCCACAAGTAAGTCCCACAAAGTGGGATTGCTCAGGCATAATTGGAGGCCCCATCCCTTTTCTCAACCACCCTGCAAAGTAGCCTTATGGCACACTAGTGGTTGGAGAATGAAGTCCCCTTGGCTGCTGAGGGTTGTTGGGGGCCAATAACCCTTATTGTTGCCACCAGTAAGTCCCCACAGTGGTATTTGCTCAGACCTTATCAGAGGCACCACCACCTTTCTCAACCACTCTACAAAGGGGCGTCCTGGCAGACTACTGTTTGGGGAATGAAGTCCCCTTGGCTGCTGAGGGTCATTAGGAGCCAACAAGACCTCCCGTTACCTCCAATTAGTCTCAAACAGTGGGGTTTCCTGAGAGGTCATTGGAGGCCATGACACCTTTCTTGACCATTCTGCAAAGGAGGCTCCTGGTGCACTAATATTTGGGGGAGAAGGTCCCTTTGGGTGCTAAGGGTCATTGCTGGCCAATAATGCTCCCTGTTGCCTCCAGTAAGTCCCACACAACAGGATTGCTGAGAGCTAGTCGGAGGCCCTGCCTTCTTTCTCCACCACTCTGCAAATACACTTCTTGGCACACTACTGGTTGGGGGATGAAGTCCTCTTGGATGCTGAGGGTCCTTGGGGGCCAAAAAGACCTCCTACTACCTCCACTAAATTTGACACAGTGGTTTTTCTGAGAGCCTCCTTTCTCCACCACTCTGCAAACATGACTACTAGTTATAAAACATATAAATTTACTGCAAAAAACAAAGTTTACAGCAAAGTTATAGATAGGAAATAGAATGTAAAAACCCAAAGAAATTCACTGAAAAGCAAAGGTTACAGGGATATTAGAGTTAGGAAATAGAACTAAAAAAACCTTAGAAATTCCCTCAAAAAAACAAAGGATATAGGGACATTATAGTTGGGGTCAGATTTCACTAGTAAAAAACCAGTGAAATTAAGCAGTTATAGGTACCTGAGCTAACTATAACTTATTGCCCCACAATGCACTGCTTATGTCCTCACATATTGTATCACTCATGACATGGTCAGCTCAGGGAATTATGACTGTGAATTTCAAAGGTTTTGTACGAGTGAAAACTAAGCCTAAGTATTGCAATTCATTTTTTATATTTTTTTATTTGATTTCCTAAATATAACATCCCTGTAACCTTTGTCTTTTTCAATACAGTTCTATGTTTTTGTAAAAGCTATTTCCCAATCTATAACGTCCCTGTGACATTTGTTTTTTTCAGTGAATTTCAACAGTTTTCTAAATTTTGTTTCCTAACTGTAACTTGTAACAGTGGGTGTGTGAGTGACTCTATAGGTTGGTGAGCGGATTGTGAGTTTCTGAATAGATGAGTGAGTGTGTCAGTGTCTGAGTGGGTCTGAGTTGGTCGATTTTGCTTCTTTCTGCTAATGGCTTACCTTTATTTTGCCTCTTTCTGCTAGTTTCTGTCCTTTATTGAAGCCTGTTGCTCCTCATTTCTGACCTCAATTTTGCCTCTTTCTGCTCATTCTTGACCTTTTCTCCAGCTCCTTCTGCTAATTTTTCATCTTTATTTTGCCTCCTGCTGATCATTTCTGACCTCTAGTTTGCCTCATTCTGCTGGTCTCTGACCTCTATTTTGCCTCTTTCTGCTCATTACTCACATGTATTTTTACTCTTTTGCCTTATTTCTCAGCTTTATTTTGCAGCATGTTTCTGACCTTTATTTTGCATCTTTCTGCCTGTTTATCACTTTTATTTTGCCTCTTTCTGCTCATTGCTGACCTTTATTTTCCCTCTTCTTGTTCATTTCTCACTTTTTTTTATTATTCTAACTTCTGACCTTTATTCAGTCTCTTTCTGCTCCCTTCTGACCTTTACTCTGCCACTTTCTGCTTGTTTCTCACCTTTATTTTGACTCTCTCTGCTCACTGCTGATCATTTTGTTTGCCTCTTTCTGCTTCTTTCTCAGCTTTATTTTCTCTTTCTGTTCACTTCTGACCTTTATCCTGCCTTTTTAATGGTCGTTTCTGACCTATATTTTAATCTTTCTGCTTGTTGCCACCTTTATTTAGCCTCTTTCTGCTTATTCCTAACCTTTATTTTGCCTCTTTTTACCTGTTGCTGAATATAATTCTTACTCTCTCTGCTCATTTCTCACCGTTATCTTGCCTCTTTCTCCTCTTTTTCCTCGGGACCGCAGGGGAGGCTCAAGGCCATGCGGTCACAGCTAAAAACGGCATTGCTGCTGCATGGAGGGAGATACTGGAAAGGCAACTCCTTCCATTCAGGAGCAATCATTTCATCTCTTTCCCTGCCCGCATATCTGCAGCAGGAAAAGAGATGAAACCTCCACTTCATGCGAGCAGGAGCACTTTGACAGCTCCCACCTGCTGCAACCAGAGTGTTTGGTTTAGCTTGGTGGGAGCTCTCAGCTCCTGTCAAGCCAAAGCAAAAGTTATGTCCGGGGGTGGGCAACCCGGACATACCAGAAGTTGGCCCTTGGTTTTGGCGGTCCGCAGGGCCATATATTGGCTCCAGGAGTGAGGCTGAGCAGCCCCCATCATTCTACTTGCATAGGCCTACCCGGGGAGGTGGTGGTGTCTGGTACTATATGTGGCCTAGTAGGGGGGCATCACTGCCCCCTTCTTCATTTCAAATAGCTATTTGGCCCCAGTGAGGTGGTGGTCACCGGGGCCAGGGGATGTCTGTGCTCTGCCTGCCAAATTTCTAACTTAAAGCTGCAGGAGGTGGTGGTAAAGGGCCATGGAAAGGTTGTGGTCCCTATGGAATATTAGCCCAAGGAGGGGGGCCCTGTGCACTCCCTCCTTATTTTTTTAAATAGTAATACCCCGGGATCTGACCACCTAAGGGTTCTTTACCAAACAAGTGCGGGAACCCACATTGTTTTTTTTATTTATTTTCACCGGAGTTGCGAATTGGCTGTGATTTTTGGCAAAAATGAGAAAGAAAAATTATTTTTGAGGTCCCTACCCTGCCCCCTTGTCTTTTTAAAAATCTTTATCCAAGTCCAAAGATGACTGACAATACTTCCTGGTTGAAGTGTTGGCAGTCAATCACATTTCAGCACAGGGACTGTCTGATACGCAGAGGATCCACATTCTTCTATATACAAATTTAGATTTTTCTTAATATTTCCAAAACTACTGAATGGACTTACAGTAATTTACTAAAAGGTCCTTCTCTGGACCAACATCACCAGCAACTACTTTTCTGCAAAATTTGGTGTCATTCCGAAGCTGTATCTAAAATCCTTTTTTGGAAATTGCATGGGGGAAAATGCATTTTGGGGCCCCCTATTTCTCAGATTTTTATAGGTTCGTCAAATTGTGTAAAAGTTATTTGCAAAATAAAAAATGCTTTTCCTTTGGAAACAAAGTCCTAACTACCAGTAAGTAGTTATAGTTAGGACCTTGTATCTATTCAAAAAAGCATTTTGTTTTGCCAATATCTTTGGCGCCATTAGAGGAATCTTTGTGATTTTTTTTTAACTAATGGCCCGCACAGGTCAGCTACTGTCATAAAAGTATTTGGGCGATTTGTCAAACGGGCCAGAATTTCCATAGGAAACCTTTGTTGCAGCTACAGCCCGAACGGCTTAATGGAATTACACCAAATTTGGCAGAAAGGTGGCTCTTGGTCCAGAGTACACTATTTGCTTTAAATGGTGTAAATCTGTTAAGTGTTACCTTAGAAATTCATACATAAAAAAATATTAGTATCTGGTGGCCTCAGTGGATCTGCAAAACCTCCCGATCACGAGCTGACTTCTGATTGGCTGTCAACACTTCCAACTAGGAAATGTTTGTAGCCATCTTGTGACTCAGTTAAACCGAGTCACAAGAAAAACAGTAAAAAAACAAGAAAAGGGGGCAGAGTAGAAATACCCTGACCCCCTAGGCCTGCTCAGAGGGCCAAAAAAAGCATTAAGAAAAATAATTGGTTGGATTCGCTTAGGGTCCGTGAATCCTGGCGAAATTGTTTTAAAAAAATTAAGCCTGGTCTCTGTATTTCGTTTCTTTTAAGACACCGGGTGGGCCAGGTCCTGGGGGTAATCCTTGATTATGTTGTGGGGGCCACCACCTCTCTGGGACATTTTCTTTAAAACAAATGTGTGGGGGGCTCCTGTCCCCCCACACAGCCCCAGGAACCACCACCTCCCTGAGACTTTAATTAATTGTGGGTAGATGGCCTCATGTTTCCCCTGCAGCCCCGGGGACCACCACCTCCCCAGGCTTTTTTTCAAATATTAATGTATGTGGGGGGTTCTTGCCCCACCACACTGCCCCTGGGACCACCATTGATTAGTTAACAGACGGAGAAACATAGCCTACCCCTGGCCACGGGGACTGCCACCTCCCAGGGGTTCTGTTAATGATTTTTGGGGTCATGCGGGCCCCTTGCAGCCCCTGGGACCACCACCTTCTGAGGCGTTTTAAACAAAAATGAGTGGGGGGGGGTGTTTGCCCTCTCACACAGTCCCGGGGACCGCCACATCCCCAGGGCTTGAATTAATTGTGAGGGGATTGGCCACTTCCATTTCTGTCTTTGGCATATATTAGAGTATTCAAACAGAAGGGAGCTTAGAGGGGAAAGCTAGTCATAGGTCGCCCTCCACTCATAATGCAACTAGTACAAAAAGAGACCTAGACTCTGTAGGCACTTCTAATTTTACCCTTCTAGAGTACACCATTTATTGCATTGTCATTACAAAAAAATTACTCCCCTTCCAATAGTTATCGGGGTAGTTGGTGTATCATGGATATGTGCCTATTTAGGACATTCGCCCAATTCAGTAAAATTCAGTTGTGAGACCACATACAACACACACTTACGTGTCAAACTGTGTAATGTGAAAATTAACAAAGTGAAAAAGTGTGTGTGACCAGGATGGCACCTCACGGGCGCACCACCAACGTGAACCTGGCAGGTACTCACCAGGATTGCCCTGTTCTCATCATTGGCACTATCGAGCTCAAAGGAAGAAAATGTGTCCAAGAAACACAAAAGAGAAAGATTTTGTATAAATATGCAGTGAAAGAGGACCACAACGTGACCAACAAAGTGTCAAACAACCTATAAAATCACACAACAACACAGATATTCCATTTTATTCTGTCTCTTGTGTTGGGTGTGAAGATTTAAAAAGAGGAAATGGTGGTGGTTACTAACTATCCAACCAACACCACTTTATTTGCCGACATGTTTCATTGCCAACGGAGTTTATGGCAATTTCTTCAGGGCGTCATATGTATTAAGGCCACTGCATATGGACAAATTAGTCTTCACAACCTCATCGGCCATCCGTACTCATACCAGCCGAGAGGGTAGAGTCCTCATGAAGCTGCAACCGCAAATGTTGGTTACTATTCTTCCCCTTCTATTTTCGGGTGGGTGGAAGATACCAGGCGACGTCTCAGCCCGTGCTCGGCGTGCTCGGGCTGAGACGTCACCTGGTATCTTCCACCCACCCGTTGTGCGCAGAAAGAGAGGGAAAGTTTGCCATTACTGGTTTTACCTTGTTGAGAGTGGTGCATTACATGTATTGCGTGCAAAAGAAAATCATTTAGGAGTCTCTGATATTCATATTTTGCAAAACTATTTAAAAGATGAGTTACAAATTTGTAAGGTGTACTATGTATTAGGCAGTAGTGCTTCACTCTTCGTAGTGATATTTTTAGATTTTAAAAGCATTATTTATAAAGTTCTGAAATTATTAGAGAAGTGTGATGTTTGAAATATGTTATGAAATGTAAAGATGTGTATTGTAGTTTGTTTTATTGTACTGAAATGACGATTAAAATGGTTTGTTCACAGTAATATGTGAACATTGGTAGATGTATTAGTGATTATGGTAGTTTGTATGTGTCTGTGGAAAGGTGCAGTTGACGTATGCTACATAATTTTGGGTGTCTCTTTGATATGGGAAGTGCAGTTTTTCAAGTTTCAAGGTCCGTACGGTTTTTTGACAGAGGTATGTCTCTAGTTGCAAATGTATTTGTCATATGTGTTACGCATCTGAAGATGTTAGATGTATAAAACAGAGGTACATATATATGTGTATGCTTCTTTTATATAGACTAACACTTGCAAAAGGAACAGACACATGCATTCATGCTTTCAGTAATATGGTGAGACTTATATAAGAGACATGTGAAGGGTTGGTTGTTTATATTTGCCTAGAACCAAGACTTTGTGTAGTCGCAGAGTTGTGAAGCTGGAAGAGAAAATGAGGTTTTAGACATGTTGACACAAACAATACTGATCAGGGTATGAGAGTGGTGAATGGTACAGTTGAAGTATGCCACATAATTGTAGGCGTCTTCTTGAAATGGGATGTGCAGTATGTCAAGTTTTAAGGTCTGCATGGTCTTCTGACTGTGGTATGTCTCTACTTGCACATGTGTTCTCAAATGAGATATGCATGTGAAGATGACGCTAGCAAAAGGTACAGAGACATGTGTGCATGCTTTGAGAAATATGGTGAGACTTAGAACAGTGACATGTGAAGGGTTGGGCCTAGCCATTACAAAGCAGCAACCTTTTCAATGTGTCTTTTGTAAGTCTCCCTATATTCCTAAAAGCATGCATGCATGTGTCTATACATTTTACTAGTGCCATCATATTTAAAATAAACATACAAATAGATGTATACCTGTGTTTTACTTATTTAAAATCAAGCATGTGAGAATACATGAGCAAGAAGAAACATACCTCAGTCACAGACCATCAAATCCCTTACACTTGACAGACTGCACTTCCTATTTCAAGCAGACACCTACATGTATGTGGCTTAATTCAAGTGTACTTTTCCACATACTTATACAAAGTAGTGTAATCTCTAATCCCTTTGCCAACAAGTCTTAAACGCCATAGTTGTGCTGCAGCTTCACTATTCTGCGACTACTCAGTGTTGGACCTAGCCAAATATTAAGCAGCAATCCTTTCAATGTGTTTTTTGTACGTCTCACCATATTCTTAAAAGCATGCATACATATGTCTGTACCTTTGGCTAGTGGCATCATATATAAAAGACACATACAAATAGATGTATACCTGTGTCTCAGATATCTAACATGTTCAGATGCATAACACGTGTGAGAATACATGTGAAAGTTAAGACATACCTCAGTTACAAGAAGATGAAGTCCTACTGACTGACGCTCTGGTGTATAAGTGGGATTTTAGTAGTGTTTGCAGTATTCGTCAGGAATCTATTGACATATTATGAATTTATTTATGAGGATATACCAAAGAAAGTCTTATATAGAAGCTTAAGATATCACATGGTCTAGATCCATGTAAAGTAAGAAAATATACTAACTTGCAGGGTCATACTCTGACTTGTCTTTCAAGAAAAGTGTGTCAAAGTACTTTTCATCATTTAAGAATGTTAGCAGTACACCACTCAGAAATGTGGAAGATAGTAAAGAGACAGTACTATGTAAAAAGTTCTGTGATATGTTTAAGTGAAATTAACACAGAGCTTTTGCACGGTTCGGTATCAGATGTACAAAAGTTTGTGATGATATACAGTTTCGGTTTTTTGGTTCACAAGAGGAGTTTAGAGAACGTGAGAGCTTGATGGTGTAGGTGTTGAAGAACAGGTGGAAGATATTAGTATTGATGAGTTTGCAGAAGAAATTACAAAGTTTAAGACAATTTCATTTGAAAAACCAAACTATATTTGTATTTGTGGTCGACGTACTCATTATAGAAATCAAGCTAGGAATGTTGATTTATATTTAAAAAGTGAAAAGGAAAACAATGATAAGTGGCAGCGATTTGGTGCCTATTTGTTGTTAGAAGGTTTGAGTTGGCTACTGATAAAGTTAATTGTAAATGTTGTTACAACAAATTAGAAGAGAACACATTGCCAGCTAGAGCTGTTCATAACAACTAAGAGTTGGTAGCTATTCCTCCAGAACTGGCAGATTTTAATGCATATCAGTCCATTCCTATTCAATCTGTGCACCCATTTCAGGCTATAGATCATATGGAGCCTAAAATAGGTAAGCGCCCTCCATAAGATTTACAAAGAGGTCTGAAAAGAAGAGTTGTGTACTTACGTTTAGATTATAAGGAAAATATTGAAACTGATAGTGTAGACAGGGAGGAAAATGAGCCAGTAGTTATTCTAGTCAATGGAGTACCAACAGAGAGTTGAAAAATATGGCAACAGTTTGTAGATACTAATAAATTTCAAAAGGCTACATTACGTCAGGTACAGAATAATACTTATTATAAGAATGTAAATGTTGATGAATAGGTAATATGCTTAGAAGATGAAACAGAAATGTCAACTGGCAAAATAGCAAAAGTGGATAAGTCTAAGAGAGAAGAGATTTATGAACATTATACTATACATCCTCTACATTCAAAAGAAGTGATAGGAAACAGAATTGAATTATTTCAAATTAAGGAAGCAAAGGGAACTCCCATGAATGTAAGGGAAACAAGTTTAGAAGCTTGTTGTTTTCCACAGCTGTTCTCCTTTGGAGAAGGTGGACGATTTCATGAGTAAGCTGTATGGATTCCAGCTTCAGAATACCACTCGACAAGATTGTACTCTGAAGATCCAACATTACGACAGTCCATTCAAATATATTTGTTCTTCTATTTGAACGTAATTTGTCTGCACTTTCAGGTGCACTGAACCACATATTAAAGACAGGAGTTCATCTTCCACATGTTTCTGCAAAAGTATTCATAGACAAAGTTCAACAAAGAGATGTAAATTTAGTATCACAGTTAATACATGTGATGGCATGTCAACGTGGTACTAATTAATATTGATTTTGTCGTCATGGTGAACTTAAAGGTATGTTAAGAAACTTAGGTACACCTACATGGTTTGTGCTAACTAAGGGGCCGATTATGATGGCGGCTTTCCCGCATCCTCCGGGCCGGCGGAAGCCACCGCCGGCCCGGAGGATGCGGGAAAACCGCTGCGGAGCCTCCAAAGACCCACCGCCAAATTAGGATGGCTGGTGGGTCTTGAATTCCGTCCGCAGCTCGAAAAGCACTAACATGGCTTGCGGTGTCTATCAGACACTGCCCGCTATATTAGGATGGAGGGAATCACATGCTTTTCCGCGGCGGCTTTTCTGCCGTGGAAAAGCATACATACATTCACTTCGGGGGCCCGTTGAGGGCCCCCTGGGTGAAGGGGGTGTGGGGGGTGCACATGGGGGGTACCTATGGTACCCCCCTGCCTTTGCGTGCACGAAGCGGCAGGCACCGCGCGGTGCCTGCCGCTTTGTGCATGCAAATGCACTGCTTTCATTTTTTACATTGCGGCGGGTGCTGCTTCAAGCAGCACCCGCCGCAATGTAAAACATACAGGATGTGACCGCCAGGGTGGCGGTCACATCCTAATTGCCATGGAGGGACCGCCGCTGCCCATGCGGACGGTCCCTCTTACTCAGGGATGGCGGACGGACGCAAATCCGTCCGCCATCATAATAGGGCCCTATGTGTGGAAAGATTTACTTGAATTTCTATGAAAAGCAAATTCAAATGTAAAAGATTCTGAAATGAAGACACTTGGAAAACTCTATTGCTTGGATCCTGTAAATGTCTGCAGGTATTTTAACCATCATTTTCAAAGTATGATATGATTTATATGTAATAGAAATATTCCTCCTCTTGGAGATGTTACTGATTTCCTTTGGTAAAAAGAGTACTGTTAGAAATGGGGGTCTCTAGTTGGCAGATGTAGGTACCTTTGACCAAATAGGTACCCTTGCTTCTAGTCAGGGTAGGGTGGAAAACACTGTTGATAACCCCTGCTCACCCCTTTGGTAGCTTTGGGCTAGCAGACAGGCTTATCCCCAAGGCAATGTGTAAAGTATTTGTACCAACACTCACAGTAACACAGTTAAACACCACAAATGGACGCCACACAAGTTAATTATAAAAATATTAATCTCTTATATGATTAGGCAAGATCAAAATGACATAAAACCCACATACATAATTAATGTTTCTCACAGAAGTGTTCTTTGGAATGTTCTTGCAAAACTACATGTACTTGTAAAAGTAGTAGTCCTTTCAGGCAACTAGAATATGCTAAACAAACAGACTTCCAATGAAGTTAGCACAAGTTAATTACCCTCAGCACCTGTTGACTTTGCTATGATGATTGGGACACTCTCCTTCAAGAGCCTGCTAGCTCTATGATCCCTCATGGCAAAAGTATGCCCCAGATCGTCTTTGACGTGAAAGAAATGTGCCCCAGATGGTCTTTGGCGTGAAAGAAATATTCTCCAGATTGTCTTTGACGTGAAAGAAATACTCCCCAGATTGTCTTTCTGCACAGGCCCTTTTTCTCTCAGAAGGTGGAAGGCCAAGAGCGCCTTCCCGCAGATCCGCAACCCCGCACCCAACGGTAACACTAATTCGCTCCTTTAACTGATTTGACCGTTTACTTGGGTATGGGGTCTCTTTCCTTCCTTCGGTTCAGCAACAGCTGATCGCCGGGACACCTTGCGCTTCCTGGAAATCAGCATGGCTCCTGCAGGTGACGAGCCCCTCGTTGCCAGGCAACACCCCGCGCTCCAATCCCAGTGCCGCTCCACTTTGGCGTTCGCGGGGGGATCGGACAGTGCTCCCGAGGCTCTCGGGCTGGCCGCGGTGATTTTCAGGCACACATCGCTTCTCTCCAGTCACGGCCGGTAGCCCACACAGTGCTTTTCCTACACTCTGCAATCAGGCTTGTTGGCTGACGAGTCGTGCCAGTGGCTGTGATTTTCAGGCACACAATGCTTCTCTTCTGTCATGGCCAGCAGTCCACACTACGCTTTTATTTCACTTGGCAATCAGGCTCATTGGATGATGACTCGGGCCAGTGGTGGTGACGGCTCGCAGATGATCACAGTGCCCCTCTGAAAATGGGCACACACACACCACGATGTAGGGGTGAGTTAAAAGCCAAACATGGGCTCCACATCGAACACCAGCTGTACACAAGCACCTGCATACAGCACCTCTGGGAATTCCTTGAAACGTTTATGACCCTGTGTTTCTCATAACCAAGAGAGCCAAACAAAAACTTTATATTGTGGCGATTGGAGTGGCCAAAGGCCAGCATTATTCTGCTTGCATTGAGCGGGCCAACAACAACCCTAAAAATATCTTTGCAATTGTGCAGGGCTTCTTGGCCCCTAGCACCCAGGTGGCGGTCGCATCTGTCTCAGAGACCTGGTGCAACACTCTGGCGAATTTCTTTAGAGAAAAATAATTGTATTCAAGAGACGTTCTCGTCTTCTACTAGGAATCCCGGTTTTGTGCTGGCATTGCCAATGGCAGACCCTAGCTCCACTTTTTCTGAATTTAGGTCTGTCGATCTTTTCAGCTCTCTCAGAATCCTTAAGGCCCTTAAGTCGGGTTCACCTAATGACCCGTGTGCAGCCAGGCTTCTGTCTGATGTAGCAGATACCATTAACAGAAGTGAATTTTATGGTCAATAAATCACTTCATGAAGCTTGTGTTCCAAAGGTATGGAAACAAGTGCTGATTCTTCCCCTACTCAAGAAGCCGTCACTTGACCCTCTGTTACCTGAAAATTACCGCCCTATCTCGCTTTTGCCAAGTTTGACTAAAGTATGCATAAAGGGTGGTTAGGTCTCAACTCACCAACTATGTTGAGGTGTCAGGTTTGCTTCATCCGGCACAATTCGGCTTCTGTGCCTCCTATAGCACGGAGTCAGCACTGCTAGAGGTGACAGATGTGATTCAGGAGTGTTTGGATGCCGGCGGGAGAGCAGCTTTGGTTATGCTAGATCTCTCAGCGGCATTCAACACTGTGCCCCACTCCCTGCTTCTTGACCGCTTATTTGAACTAGGTATTTCTGGCATGGATTTGCAATGGATCAGGTCCTTCTTGGAGGGTCGGTTGCAACAGGTCTGGCTCCCTCCATGTGTCTCTGCACCTTTGCAGGTGACTACTGGTGTACCGCAGGGGTCATCACTTAGCCCTCTCCTTTTTAACATCTACGTGACTCTGCTCGTCAACCTTGCTGAGTCACTGGGGGCTAAGATGATGGCCTATGCCGACGATACCCAGTTGTTGTTGTCTTGGAGCAAGGAGGACGATTTGGTTGTGACAGCCCAACATTGTCTGCCTTCAGTCTTTCATTGGCTGGCGAATGCACAGCTGAAAATCAATGTAGGAAAGTATGAAGTGCTTCTGTATGGCTCCTTCCCGACGGATTTTAGAGAGAGGCTTTGGTCTCCTGGTGTTCTGCATCCTACTGCGAGCAAAGGCGCTGTTAAAAACCTTGGCGTCTGGTTCAATGAAAATCGGAGCTTTGTGATGCAAGTGAAAAAGTTGGCCGGTACCTGCTTTGGTACTCTGAAAACCTTGAGGAAGTTTCTTCCCTTTCTGCCAAGCAGTGCCAGAGAAACTGTGGTCCATGCTAACCCTGGGCGAAGCACTACACTACGCTCACGGAGTTTGCGAAGTTTCCGCAACTTCGCACTACGCGAGCTGCACGTAGCACAGTGCGAATATGTGTAGTGCAGCGTAGCGTAGTGCAGCGGTCATTTTTTGCTTGTTCGCGGTCCTGAACGTCATGTTCGCGACCGCGAGCAAGCAAAATGACATCCTGGAAAGATTCTCAACGCGAGGAGGTCAGGTTTCTCATTGTGAGTGGTTGCGCATGCTCGCGACCGCTCTCAATGAGAAACTACCTGTTCGCGTTGAGAAAGCTGCCGCTCGAGTAATAATCTACTCAAGCAGCAGAAAACTACAGCTCGCACTGTGCAAGATGCCGTTTTCAATGCTTGCACAGTGCCGGATGCTTGTCCGCACTGTGCAATCATTGAAAACGCATCTTGCACAGTGCGAACATGCTACTACGCAGCTCGCGTAGTGCTACGTGAAGTTCGCGTAGCTTCGCGTAGCGCTACTTCGCGAACTACGCCCAGGGTTAGTCCATGCATTGATTCTGTCCCGTTTAGATTATACCAACGTCCTTTTGGTTGGCAATCTGGGTTTTCTTGCTAAGAAACATACTTTGCTGTAGTAGGAGAATTCAGACATTGCAAGTTTGAAAAAGCAAGACGACAGGTTCTTAGGCTGCTTGATCTTAATAAGGGCATAATCCAGACCTTCCTTGGGAAAACATCAAATTTGCAGAAAAATAAAATATGTATTGTTGATTGGGGGGAAACATCATCACAAGGACAAGGAATGATAACAGGGGACCAGTTTTGAACGTTTGGAAAAGTCACAAGTCGGGAAAAAGAATTAAAGCGAAATCTAGTAAGAAGGTACTTTTCATAATTATTCAGAGGGAAGGTCAGATATGGTTGTATGCCCAAATGAGTCTGTATGGCAATAACTTGTGAGTTTGTAGGTTTTACCAGTTCTGCTGCACTTCGAAGGGCTCTAAAATGGGACAGACACAGCTTTTTAAGATCTTTTCTTGAGATATCACTCATGCTCATTGGATCGTCGAAGAAGTTGGTGCAATCCATATCCCGGCAAAGGTTCCTGATATATTCTAGCCATGGTATTTTTTCCCAGTTGACAAGGGCTGTACAGTCTGAGATTATAGAACGCGTTAAGTGGCACTCCTCTTTTGTCCAGATACGGTGCCACAGAAGCATAGGTTGGCAACGGATGGTGTCTGTGATAAAATCCATGCCTAATTCGGTTAACGAGGCATAGGTTGGGGACCTTTCGGGTAGGGCCAACAGATATTTAGCAAACTCGTTCTCGATCGTTTGGAGTGAATTTATCAGACCGTAGCCCCATACCCCTGCACCATACGTTGCCACACTGTGACATTTGGCATAATATATTGCGAGAAGTTCAGGGGGTGCAGGTTTCCCCAGTTTCCTTGAAAAGGAAACTAGGGCTGCCTTCGCTCTCATGAAAAGCAGTTTTTTGCTTGTCACGGCCTGCCGCCAACTCAAGGTATCATCCACCGGGATGCCCATATAGGGATAGACACGAGTTCTCTCAAGTTTGACTTTATCAACGAAGATGGATTTAGGGTTTCTTACTTTCGGGCCAAGGTGCATGACGAATGTCTTTTTTATATTGACCTTGAGGCCAAGGGAATCCATATAAGAACAATATTTGTTAAGCTGTGCTTGTAATTAAATCAGCGTCCTGGCAAAAATGACTGAATCGTCGGCATATAGCAACGTAGGTATAGGGCGATGTTTGATTTGTGGAAGATCCTGGCTCCCTTCTAGCATGGCTGCCTCCAAGCCATTTGTGTACAGATTAAACAAGAAGGGAGCCAGTACACAGCCCTGTCTGACTCCTTTCGTAATTTTGAACGAGGGAGTAAGTTCTCCGCTGGTTCCATATCTGACTTTTGCAGTTGCGTCAGAGTAAAGTTCGCGCAAGAAGGCTATCAGAGGAGGATCAACGCCCATTACCTCGAGGAGGGCCCAGAGTTTCGAATGCTGTACGCAGTCAAATGCCGCAATCAGGTCGACATATACTAGAAATAAATGGTCCTGGACCCAGTTCAAACCAGTTCTGGGTACACTCTGCCCGTGCACATCTTCTTCCTTTGTGAGTGTGGGCCAGGGCAATCAGACGTACCGCAGGAGGTGGAGCCAGCATTGTGGAAGGCAGGCACAGCCCTATTCAGACCCAGGTGCTACTCCTCCCACCACTCTACATGCAGATAAGTCTATTCAGCCTAGTGCTGACTCACCCAGCCTCCCAGAGCCACCCCAGCCACTGTCACTCACAGACCAGACAGTCAATTCACAAACAGGCAGAGGCACACAGAAAAGTTGAACAAGAAAATAGCCACTTTCTAAAACTGCTATTTCCAAACACTGAATTTAAAAACCATCCTCCCTAAAAGATGTGTTATTAAATTCTGAGTTCAGGGATACCAGATTCCAAATGTCTATTTTGCTGCTATGGGAAGATATGCAGGTAAAGATGTTACATAGCATTTCCTATTCTATCCTACGGGAAAGATAACCTTTCAATAGTGAAAAACAAAATTGGCAGTATTTCACTATCAGGACATGTTACCCACACTAGGACATGGCCTACCTTTCACATACACTGCACCCTGCCCACGGGGGGTACCTTGGGCCTACTATAAGGGTGTCCAATGTGTAAGGAAAGAGAAGGATCAGTCATGGCAAGTGTGTACACTGGCCAGGACAACATGGCAGTTAACAAATGGTGCACAGACACTGCAGTGGCTACTTCTGTGGGTGGCACAATCAGTGCTGCAGGCCCACTAGTAGCATTTGAATCAAAAGCCCTGGCACACTCAGTGCAGTTTACTGAGGACCTATTGGTAAAATAAATATGCCAATCATGGATAACCAATCACCATATCAATTTACACAGAGAGCATATGCACTTTAGCACTGATCAGCAGTGGTAAAGTGCCCAGAGTCCTATAGCCAACAACCACAGGTCAGGAAAAACAATGGAGGAAGAAGCAAACATTTTGGGGGTAACCCTGCAAAAAGGGCCATTTCCAACAAGCACCAAGACAGAGGTGCTTCTCATATACACATGCTATTATGGATAATTAATGCTCCAAAATTTGGATTTGACACTGATGAAAGTGTGTTATCTTTCATCGAACAGTATGTTACCTGTGCCATTCAAAGAGGAGGAGAAAAAAGCTTGAGACAACAAGTTTTACGGTTTCAAAGTCATCAATGTGAAAAATACTGTTGCCGAAATTACAAGTCTAAAGGGAAATGTTGCTCGCTATGTCACATAACCAAATCTGAAAAGACGCAGATGACAGAAATATTGGAAGAAAGTTCACAAAAAAGAGTTTAGCAAGAAATTGTACAGCTTTAGCTTGAAAATGCTTTTCCATCAAGAGATTGGATCCTATGAATGTTCAGATCGCTTGAGCTCTGCCAGTTTATATTCAAAGTCAAGAGGAATCATTTGGGTAAGTTTTCGTCTTGCCTCCATACGAAATAGAGTATTGAAAACATCACAAGAAATCGGATACATAGTACTGAATGAACCTGAAAACACAGATATTGTTAAAACTAATATGTTGGATACATGCTATCCCAAAAGGAGTCCACATATATAAAACCTATGTATGTATGAAATACTTCAACATTACAGCTTTGAAAGAAAAGTTACAGAAAATATAAAAGAAGAAAAATATGCATTAATTGGATGTGCTTGATGTTTAGTAAAACATGCCAAAGAAAATATTATTAACCACAGAAAACTCAGTTGCGAAAGTCCAGATAAGGACTTTTTCTATTTAACATTTCTGCAACTATTCAAGCCATGGCGTAGTGAAACAGAATTACTTGGAGATTTTGACTCCTATGAAGATTCTTTTAATGCATGTAAAGATAGCATTCACTGCCAATTGTCCCCAAATATCTACAAATGCCAAATGAATAGATTGAACAAGAAAGTACTATTGCAGCTGAAATAGATAGAGACAGTTCTCAAGATAGTCAAAGTTCTGGTCCATTAAGTCAAGATCCACTGGGACAACCAATTATCTAAAAAGAAGCAGCAATAGCCATGAATGAGGTGGAACATGCAATGCAACAAGCACAACAGAATATTATTCCGTTGGAAAAGTTAGAAGAACACCTAATTACTGAACAGAAAAAAATATATCTACAAGTAAAAGAACAGATACAACATGGTTTATTACATAAAACAAATGAATGCCAATGTCCATCATTTAAACCTATTCTAATGCAATCAGTGGTCAAGCTGTAACAGGAAAAAGTATCTTAATTAATGTGTTGACCAGTTATGTACACAAAACTACAGAATCACATTTATCTTGTGTTCTAATAGCTCCAACTGGAGTATCAGCACACAACATTAAAGGGATTACTTTACATAGATTACTTATGCTGCCAGTTGAACATGATAATATATTGGCATATGAGAAGCTGTCTAGAGTAGCTTGTTATGAAGTGTCAGGAGTACTGAAGAAAATGAAACTTTTAATGATTGATGAGGTGAGCATGGCCTCAAACTTAAAGCTTGCATTTGTACATTTGAGAATGCAAAAGATTTTTAAAAAAGATTACGATGTTCTGTTTGGAGGAAAACATGTAATTATATTCGTAGATCTACTACAACTAACTACTGTAAAAGGACAACCTGTGTTTAAAACACTTGTCTATGAAGACACTAGGAAATCTTTGGGAAGTATTGGCAATGTGAACATTTGGTTACATTTTGACTATATAGAACTTATTAACAGTATGCAACAAGCAAGTGATGAAGATTACGAAATATTCTTCAAGATATAAGAATTGTTGTCTTGACAAAACATGGTAAACAAGCTTTAGAAAGTTGGCTATTAAGGAACTTGTTTACAACTGGAAACAAAGCAGCTGAAGTAACGTACAACAAGCTTGGAGATCAGCAGTCTCTAGTTTGCCTAATGCCTACCCTGCACTAGTATTTTACATTAAATCAAGAACTTTTGAAACTGGAAAAACAACAAATAGTAGAAATTGAAGCTATTGATAAAATTAAACACCAAGGAGTGACTATTCTTCTCACAGACAAACTACAGGCTAAATTGCATTCTTTGGAAAAGTTTGTACCTAAAACTGCACGATTAGAAAATTCTTTACACGTATGTATAAACTATCAGGTAATTTGATGGCGTAATTTGAATGAAGAAGAAGGTTTAGTAAAAGTTGTTGATTTCGTAAAATTTCAGAACAGGGATGGAATAGAACATTTTTGATTAAAAAATGTGATCAGATTAAATAGATAAAACAGATTGGGCCTTCTTTTGTACATTTTTTGCTTTTAAAAGATTTGTATGTTTGAAGAAAACAGTTTCCTCTGGCTTTAGCGCATGCAGTAACTTTTCCTAAATCTCAAGGTTTAAGTATAGACAGTGCTTTTTGAAAATATCGAACGTACAGTGTTCAAAGAGGGAATGTTGTGTTCGATAGGAAAAGCTATTAAAGAGGTTTGCAAGTCTGTTGTCATAAATTCAAAACAAAAGACACACTTGTATAATAACATTTTCATTTCAGCATTTATAAGCCCTGCAAGTGCAAGGAAATACCAGTGCAATCCATGCCTAATTTCCAGACTTTGTGGAGGACCGGTAAATCCTTGAAGGCCACTGCAGAGGTCTGCTTGGGTCGTGAGCACATAATAATCCCCATTCAAATAGTTCTTCGATATCCGAACCAATTCACTGGACTTCTTGCCATTGCACACTGCTTTAACAAATGAAAAAGTACAGATTCTTTTCACTGTACTTTTTTCGTGAAACCACAAACTTCTCTACTTTGGAAACAGCTTCTGAACAGGAAGAGCAGGAGGGAAGAAATTACAAAGAAGAGGAAGAAGAACTTGAGGATGTGGATAATGAAGTTTTGAACTTTCCAACAGAACCGAAAATGTTTCACCATTCCTCCTAGTGAAAGAAAATGTCCATGAATGTAAGTCTTTTTAGTGAAAAATAACATTATTCATGCAGATGTAAGTTCAATTTTGGAACAACATCCATGGATCAACACCTTAATACTTGGCATGATAAAGAACTCATCTCTGAAAAGAGAAGAGAGATGTTGATGAGGCAAATATATATCTTCTTCCATCTCACAGTACACCATCAATGCCGCAAAGATGTTTCCAGACAATAATTTGCAAGAACAACAGGAAGGCACTGATCCCAGCTTCCAAAGAATCAGGCTTTTTTTGTACGTTTATGGGAAAGGATAAGTCGTGCATAGTGGAATTAGGTCATATTATGAATATGGTACACTTTTTCTTATTTGTGCCGCGGCACATCTTTCAAAAGGTGCTCCCTGCGCAAAGAAGGAAAGTACGCTTGTTAGAAGTGGGGTTCTCTAGTTGGCAGAGGTAGGTCCCTTTGTCCAAAAAGGGGCCCTTGCTTCTAGTCAGTGTAGGGGACACACTTCAGATAACCCCTGCTCACTCACTACGTAGCTCTGCTGTTCTGGGGTCAGGGTGGGAGAGAGGTTTCAACATACATCGAATAAGAATATGACTTTAAAAAGGTTTCTAACAACTTGGCCCATAGAAAACTATGGATGTTTGATTTTTCTCAAAGTACTAGTAGTTGCGACAAAATTCACAAGTCTAAACAGCTGCAGAGATGGGAAGTGCCAAAAAACAAGGAGAGGCATCAGTTCCTGAGACCATGGGGAGGCTATGCAACAGTTCTATTTCACGAAGGAGAAGCGATGTGTCGAATCATGTCTGTTGGAGAAAGTGATGCGTCGATTCCGTGTTGGTTCTGGTCCGCGGGTGATGCATTGGGAAAATTTGCCACACATGTACGATGTGTTGAAATCCGGCAGGCACTGGCGATGGATGCGGCAATGTCGAGCGGCACAGCGTCGATTTCTTTAGCTGCGATCCCTCTATGTGTCAGTTCTTGCATCGTGACAGGCACTGCGTCAGTTCGGCAGTGGCGCGGTGATGCGTGGAGAAACTCCTCACACAGCGGTGCTGCGTCAGAAAGACAGCCACAAGAAGAGTGATATTCTTGCAGTTGCATTTTTTTCCAGCTCACAACTACAGGAACAACCTCCAGGGGCCCAACACAGTCACAGGCACCTCTTGGAAGGTAAGAGCTCCCAGCACAAACGTTCTGGGGAGCTGGAGGTGAAGTCTTTGTGTCCCTGAGACTTCAGAACAGGAGGCAAGCTCTTGGAGATCTTCCTCAAGCAGGAGGACACACCACACAGCAAAGTCCTTGTCCTTCCTTGGCAGAAACAGCTACTGCAGGCCAACCCCAGACAGCACACAGCAAAGGGGAACTACTCCTCCACCAGTTTCCCCAGCTCTTCTCCTTGGCAAAGGTTCCTCTTGATTCAAGAAGTTGTCTAAGGTTCACAGGTTTTAGGTCCAATACGTTACACCCCAAAAGGTCTTTGTTCTCTTTGTGCAAGGGTCTCTATGCCCAGTCCAAACCAGATTTGTCCTCACTGATGAATCATGACCACAGGGAGTGGAGACAGCATTGTGCAAGGGAAACATGCCCTATTCAGGTGCAAGGAAATCTCCTCTAACTACTCTAAATTCAGCCAGGGTCTATTCAGCCCAGCTCTGAATCATCAAGGAAGGGCCAGGCACCCCCCCCCTTGGCTGTCTACAGTGAGTGCACATCCACCGCCCCTGTCACTCCAAAACTAGACAGTCAATACACAAACAGGCAGAGGCTCACAGAATGGTTAAACAAGAAAATGCCTACTTTTTGAAAAGTGGCATTTTCAAACACATAATTTAAAAACCATCCTTACTAAAAGATGTGTTATTAAGTTCTGAGTTCAGAGAGCCTAAACTTTATTTTTCTATCTTGTCCCAATGGGAAGTTATACTTGCAAGATGTTACAAAGCATTTCCCATTCTGTCCCCTGGGGCAAGATAGCCTTTCAATAGTGAAAACAAAATTGGCATAATTTCATTATCAGGACATGCCACACCCACCAGTACATGTACTACCTTTCACATACACTGCACCCTACCGAGGGGATTATCTTGGGCCTACTATAGGGGTGCCTTACATATAAGAAAAGGGAAGGTTAGGGCCTGGCATTTGGGTGCACTTGCCAAGTCAACATGGCAGTTAACAACCATGCAGAGACACTGCAGTGGCAGGTCTGAGTTGCCTTTGCAGAGCTACTCATGTGGGTGGCACAATCCGTGCTGCAGGCCCACTAGTAGCATTGGATTTAACAGCCATAGAATACTTCAGTGCACTTTACTAGGGATTTACAAGTAAATCAAATATGCCAATCAGGGAGAACCAATTGTGACAACATTATAAACAGGTAGCATTTGCACTTTGACACTGATCAGCAGCGGCAAAGTGCCAAAAGCATCTAAGCAAGCAAAATCGAAATCCAGCATTGCATCAAAAATACAGGAGTTAGAGGCAAAAGATCAGGGGAAACCACACCAAAATGCCAAGTCTAACTGTGCCGTATTAGAATGAAAACACTACCCTCAGGTCAGTTGCGATCTTGATCTTCCCCCGGACCAGTCCATTCTTGTGAAATACAGAGCAACTACTATTAAAAAAGCTGCTCTGGGTTTCACTGTGCAGGCGGCAATTCACCTGAACTTTGCAGGGGGTTAGAGACCCCTTGCAGGTGGGTGCAGTGATTGACTCCACCGCCATGCGGGGTATGGGGTAGGGGTCCATTGAAAATATATAGATTACACAAATATAAACAGCACCTGTATAGGTATGGTTAGGTCAGATTTTCTCTTTTAGTTTTCTTCTTAACTTTGGCAAGATTTTCTGACTATTAATTAAACTTTCTGAAAAAAAGTTCAATGACTTTGGGTTCAGCATGCCAGGAGTTTTTTCAATCTGTCATGGGTTTCCTAAAAGGGGAGCTTGAAATGTGCTGTTCCATATTATTAATTCCCATTGAATTCTTTGCTCCTCTTTACAGAAAAACAGCTCAAATGAAAGACTTGACAGCGGTAAGAATTTTTCAGTCACATTCTGCATTTCTTACTTTATTTCGTTTAAGTAGATTTTTATATTACATTTGGCTAGTCCAGAACTGGCATGGGTTGCAATTTTTGCAAACCGGGTGCCTTCTGGTTGGTAGATATTATTGCACATGGGGAAAGGGGATATGCTTTATGAAGGCCAGTTTTATGAACAAATTGACTAGACATATTACACCAGCTCTATAACTATATTCTCTCAGATATACACCGTGTTTGTGGAACCATGGTGGAAATAATGGTCAGGAATATAATTGAGAATTATCACATTCCTTGATAATAAGAGTATGCTATCTATTTTCTCATACAATTATGGAGGGCACAACATCTAGTGGGAATACTTAAGCAGTGGCCAATAATCGAAGTGACATCAAGTGGAATGCACTTTTTTTTCACTGAGGACGTGATCTCCAGCATTTATGATAAAGTGACCTTCCACCTGGGAAAAGTGCCTGAGAACTGGGATTTCACCAATTCCATCCTTAAGGAACATAGCCACTTATTTTTTAACTTAACAGATTATTTCACAAAGGATTTCAAACAGGCCATGGCCCTCATCCTGCTGGACCTAAGTGTGGCATTCGACACTGTAGCACACACCACCTTGCTACAGTGTCTGAATGATGGTGGAATATCGAGGACTGCACTTAGATGGTTCCAGTCCTTTCTGACGGGGAGAGGTTTCCAGGTCCGCCAGGGTGACTGCTACTCTGGGGAGATCTATTTGGAACAGGGCGTGCCCCAGGGCTCGTCACTGAGCCCTACCCTGTTCAATTTATATGTCTCCCAGTGGCCTCTATAGTGGAGGGTCATGCCTGCACATAGTATCCTACGCCGATGATACGCAGCTGGCTATCTCCCTATCGCACGCACCTGGTCTTGCGGTGGACCAATTCAGAACCTGCATGCAGGAGTTGGCAACCTGGATGTCCACCAATTGCCTCAAACTGAATGGCAGTAAGACCGAGGTGCTCGTGGTGGGGGCGAGCCCTTCTGTGTGGTCGTCGGCGTGGTGGCCCTCTTGCCTGGGCGAGGCTCCTACACCCTGTCGGGAAGCCAAGAATCTTGGAGTTTGGCTTGATGCTGAGTTGTCTTTTGGACCTCAGATAGGCCGGGTGGTGGGCGTCTGTTTCAGCGTCCTAAAATGTTTGCGGAAGGTCTTAGATCTACTTCCCATGTCTGCCCGCAGGACGCTGGTACATGCCCTTGTTACATCGCGCCTGGATTACGGCAACCTGCTGTACTTGGGAGCAACCAGTAAGGTATTAAATCGTCTCCAGGCAGAACGTGGCAGCCCGCCTTATTCTGAAGCTTCCCAAAAGATCAGCCTCTAAGGTTGCCCTTCAGACTCTTCACTGGCTTCCAGTGAAGAGAAGGGTCGAGTTTATGACCCTCTGCACCTGCCATCGTATCCTTAATGGGAGGGCACCAGCACCACTCCAGAGTCTGGTCTCCAGATATGAACCTATGCGAGCGCTGCGTTCCTCCCATGGTGGCCTGTTAAAGGTCCCGAGGACAAGAAAGGCTCGCATGGGAGGTAGATCATTTCGCTACTTGGTGGCGAAGGACTGGAATGCTTTACCCCTGGATCTTCGCCTTGAATTGTCTGAAACCGACTTCAGGAAGAAGCTAAAAACATATCTCTACACACGGTAACTCTAGTTGACCATACGGCCTGCCTACATGAGTTTTTATCTGTCCTAGCGCAGGGACACGCTTGTTGAGCGTAACCGCGCGCTTTATAAAACTCCCTTATTAATAATATTATTATTATAGGCCATCAAGGTTCCAAAATCCCAGAAGTGGTTCTCGGCTTCTTGTAGGGAAGATAGGTGTAATTTGGTGACTATCCTAAAGTCAGACAACAGGACTACCATCAGGGAGTCTAGAGCAGTATGTAGGGAGACCATCAAACTGGTCAAAGCAACGTGAAAACAATCAATTTGAGGAGATCACTTAGAGGGCTCATTTGAGAAGGACTCAAAAACATTCTGGCACATAGTGAGCCAAGTAGCCAAAGATCAGGTTAAACAACTCAAATCTTCTATGCAGCCCAGGGAATGAGAAAACAAATGTGTTCTTGAATGTTCAGCGTCTGTCTTGCAACCACAGAAAGCCCTGTTCAAAAATCTTGCAGTACATCACCAGACTTTAAATGTGGCAGCTTTTCAGATGATGAACTGAAGTGTGCTTATTGATGAGCCATCGGACTGCTTTGTGACAGAAGTATTTCCTTTCTTCCCACACTGCCGCACCTGGGTAATATTGGTGTTGATATTAGCAGTGTTGACGGTGTGTTTAACGATGTGTCAAGCTTAAGCCAAAGATGTTGACCGGCTGAGATTTCCAGCTGTCACAGAGTCGCTCTGAAGGTGGTAACATCTTTAATAACTCACATGAGAAAGAAGGGGGGATTGAGAAATGGAGGGGGATGAAAAGGAGAGCTTGTTCTCAAGAGGTGGCATTGGGAAAACCTGGTATGGACTGACATCAGAGTATTGAATGGTACACATACTTCTCCTTAGCAGGAATATGGAGTGAATGCTGGATAATTATGACCTATACCAAAAGATCAATGGATATATACCAATATATATCAGGTGTAGTGAAGCATTACCCACATCAGGTTCTGAAGTCTCACTGGATCCAGGGTGGAGAAAATGGTGGTTTGCCCAGATATCAACCATGGTATAAGCAGTGATGCCAAGCACACCTAGAAGCAGAAGAGTAATGAACAGCACAATATCAATGGTAACAGACAACAGACACACAAAAACATGACAAGCCAGGTGGGGGTCTATGCAAAAACTAACCAAAAGGGTACAAAGGAAGGGAAAACCAATAACGTTCGGGGTAAGCATGAGGGGAGGGACAGCAGGGGTGGCTCCTTCATGTGGGGGGAGGAGGGTCGCCCCACTGCAGGAAGCAGAAACATAAAACTGTATAAATACCATTTTATATTTCTTCTTCTCACACTGCGAGAATTCCGAAGACGGGTTTGGTTGGGGGCAGGCGGGTCAGGGAGGAGTGGCAAGCCCATGTTGTGGGTGCTGACTGTTTGGTCGGTTACAGGGCCCGTTTTCTCCAAGTAGGCTGCATGCAGCCTGCATGGAGAAAACCGCCTCCCCATAGACTTCTGTATGGTTGGCGTCCCAGCCAATCACAACGCTACCATTGCAGCGTTGTGGTTGGCTTTGGGGAAGGGAGGGAGGGTGCCTGCCGCTGCTTCCCGTGAGGGCGAATGACGTGACGCGGAACCCGACTGCCGTAGGTAAGTTTTTATTTTAAATTAATCCACCCGTGCAGCACCCTCCCGCGTGACCCCCACCCACATGTCATGTCAGCCGCGACTGAGAGACAGTATATCCGTTAATTCCTGCCAGGCAAAGAGAGTTGTGTGTACTGAGGTAAAATATATTCTACTGCTACTTCTACATCTAAGCTTTACTTTCGTAAAGGGAACATAACGTACTATGTTCAACAGTAAATCCCAGGATGTAAACACAGTTTGCATTCCACACTTTCTGGAGAAAACTAGCAAGTAGTGCCATGTGATGGTGTAATATGATAATAAAACATACCATGTGATGGTTTGTTTTTGTAGAAGCAGACAGCATTTTCGACTTTCGTACTAAACGGATCAAAACAATTTACACTTTCTTAGGTCTCGCCTTAGCAGCGCATGCGCTGTCTCTCCGAGACTTAAAGTACTCTGTATATTTAGGTTAACTCCACCTACTCTTGCTTGTAATTGGTTTATTGGATTGTTGTTTGCATTTTTTCATTGTGACAGGCTAATGTGCTTTGTAGATCAGCCTCTATTTTTGGGGGAACATCTATGCAGCACTGACTTAGTACAGTAAACATGCTGCATGTGAAATTAAGTGTTTCCCTTGGAACTTTTTTTTGCCCCACGGCTTGCATACTTTGGATTGCCGTGTTTGATGCGTCTACTTTTTTGGGTTGTTTTCTCTTGTTACCAGGTGTTTTATTACAGTGTTAATTGTATGTGTTTTTGTGCTCCCATTGTTGTTATGTTTAAACGATTTTTTGATGCATTGAGTTTTGGTGTATTCCACTGGTAGCTGTTTCTGCAATACTGTTTCAAATGTATGTGTGTTGTGCTTGTGCTCACACATTTTTTTTTGATGCGGTGTTTAAATGTAGAAAAATTAACTTCAGCGCTACTCCCGATGCATTCTGAAAATAGGTGCTTGGTTTCAATGCTTCTGCGCTAACACTTGATTCCTTGCTGCAGTGTGAAAATTCTATATCGCTTTTATTTATGTTCACCTGATGCGGTGTTTAAAGGTAGCGCCATTAACTTCAGCGATACTCCCCCTCACCTCACCCCCCCAATGCGTTCTGAAAAATGGGTGCTTTGTTTCAATGCGATTCCTTGCTGCGGCGGGAAAATACTATATCGCTTTTATTTATGTTCTCCTGATGCGGTGTTTAATTGCCTGCATAGAAACAGTATTGTCAAACACATGGGAAATGGTGGTACCATATGTTATGAGTATAGTACAACCTAGACTTGATTTGCCTGTGCTTTTACATGAAAATTGTAAAAGTAACAGTGCTTTGATATTGTGAAGAGATCATCTGCACAAATACAGCCTATTTAAAGCCACAAAATATTGTTCCAACAAGTATTTAAAACTATAACAATTCTTAAGTTGCGAAATTATTTGTAGATACAGTTATTTGTAGATACATTGGTAGCAATTAGCCTGTATTGGTATACTAACAGTTTAGTGTTGCATCAGTATCGCAAAATGTTTTGGAGAACTGGTTGCTTAAGACCTTTTACTAATATAATCACTACTCGTCTGAAAATGGAGACCCGCTTGTGGTGTGGAAATACTTAACAACAAATTTCACTTGAGAAATATGGACATTCCCTGAAGCGGGGTGGAAATTGTGAACAGCAAACTTCACATTAACAATTCGTTCTGTAAACACTTATGCGATAGGAAAGGGGGGGCCGCTCGGTCCCCTCACACGTATGGCGGCGCACTGGCCTCCCCTTCCCCTGCATCCTCGGTGGTGGGGCGTGCCCCTTCGCCGCGTCTTGATGGTGCGGCGGGCGCACCCCACCACCGATTGGTGCCGGCTCCCGCATTGACCCGGAAGCAACATTGATTGCTTCCGGGTCAAAGGGGAGGAGCCCGGGGGGCGGACCAGTGGAAACTGGTCTACCCCATGCCTGCACATGAGTTTAAAAGGCCAGAAGCGCGCAGGAGGTGCCCTCTTGCCCCCACGCTCTCCAGGCCCGCTCCGTTGCCCACCCAACAAGGGGCTGGATAATTTGCTTTGTTTATTTTCCAGACTGGGTGTTCGTTCGTGTTCAGAGGGACGATCGCCGAGCATCCGGCCTGCCGTTGAGGGAGCGAAGTAGTGTGCGAGTCGCGCCCGACAATTTTAAATCGTTCGTGTTCAGGGTGTGAACGCCGAGCATCCGGCCTGCCGTTGAGGGAGTGAAGTGGTGTGCGAGTTGCGCCCGACAAAGGCGGGGGAAACACGGCCTTTCCACATGGTGCTCTGGCAGCGTACAGCTGCATTTAAGTAAGGAAAGAGAGCGGGGGTGGGGGTGGTGTAGCGGCAGGACATTACACGCCGTTTTTTGGCTCAAAGAGAGCTGCTTAATCACGGGAACGACCCCAGGGACCCTTGGCTCTTCCGTCTAACATTCTCCCTACTGAGCTGTAGCTGAAAGGAGCTAAGGGGGGCAGGTCAAAAAACTTGGGGTCTATTGTGGTAACAAGGCTTGGGCACAGCACCTGGAGCAATAGGAGACAAGAGCATATGATCATTTCTAATCATTTTCTTTGATTCAATTGCTGATATGTCCAGGCGAAGCAGGGTCGGGCCTGGTTAGTATGTGGATAAGAGACCACATGGGTTTTTGAGAACACATGTTTGGGGGACTGTTTAAAATACTGGAGCATACGCCTGTACAATTGTTAATTTAGGAGCAGGGTGAGGTTTGGGTAATTTGAATACTGAGCTGGCCCTGTATCCTTGTGGTGAGAGACAAAGACTGTTTTTTTTTCAGTGACTAGGTCCATTTTCTTGCAAAGGAGGCAATACTGTGTTCTAACTTTCCTCTCATAGTAGACCATCATACGGGGGCACTGCGGACGGAGCTGACGGAGAGGGTCACGGTGGACGTCGCTTTCCAACGACACGAGCAGGCCGGCATTTCACTGCTTCTGTCAGGCCGTCGGGCTAGAGAACGCTCGCCCAAACACCCAGGCTAACTGGTGTGTCGCGGCCACAGTTGCATGGTGCTCATGGCCAGCCTGTGTGCCTCCAACATTGTACAGGTACAAGGGCACATCGTGCTCATTGGTGGGGCATTGAGTTAGGTCGTTCACTGTCGCAAAGGAAAGGAGAATGTCTAGTGGGCGTGGTGCAAAGCGTTCACGCATGGAACTTATGCTGCAGGGCATGATGTGCAGGATGTCAGCTATGGACAGGAGACTGGGGAAAGTGGACCAGTTAGGGAAGAATGTAGCGGAGCTCATTTAGAGGTTGAAAGTTCTGGCAGGGCCAGAGGGGAGACCCAAGCGAGTCATAGTGTCCCCGCAACCCAGGGGGGAACTGGTTGCTTTGCCTAAGTGGAGCAGGGCCAAGAGGGGTAATGGTCGGGTCCACAAGCCACGTATAGTAGGGGGGTCACCTAGGATGGTCCCAAACGTTATGTTATGTTATGTTATGTTAATTGAATTTTTTGAGCGCACAGCTGCCCCAGCAAAGGGGCGTCCCGGCGCTATATCTGAGAAAGGTAACATAACTAACAAAGCAGAAAAAGTAGGGGGTAATTAATAAGACAAAGGAAAAAAATAAGTTTTAACAGCTTTCCTGAAGGACAACAGGTCTTCTAAAGAACGAATGTAGAGAGGGAGTGCGTTCCACAGTTTGGAGGCCAGAACCGTAAACGATCGGCCACCCAGTCTACTTTTTTGGAAACGAGGAACAAGTGCCAAATTTTGGCCGGCAGAACGAAGGCTGCGCGAAGGAGTGTATGAAGTCAGAAGGTGCTGGAGGATGGTGGGAGTGTCAGTTTTAAGAATTTTAAACGCAAAGCAAAGGGTTTTAAACTCTATGCGTCTAATTACAGGCAGCCAATGCAATTTGAAGATTGTACTACGGGCTGAGCAGAAGCGCGGCAAGCCCACTAGGGCCCTAGCTGCCGCATTCTGCACCCGTTGGAGTCGCAGGACTTCCGCCTGGTTGGCGCCCACAAACAGTGAGCTCGCGTAATCGAGCCTCGATAATACGCTAGCTTGTATCACCATCTGGTGGGTGGGGGCATCAAAAAATTTGAGGATAGGCCTCAAACCGCGTAGAATGCCAAAGCACATGGATGCCACCTTCTTGGTATGGAACGAGAAGGTCAGTTTGGAATCCAACCAGGCGCCAAGATTTTTAAGTTCTGAGACAGGTTTTGGGGGAGGTCCCAGCTCTTTAGGCCACCAACTAGCACCCCACAGATCAGGATGTTTCCCCAGTACCATCACCTCAGTTTTGAGGGCGTTGAGTTGTAAACAGTTGGCCGTAAGCCAACTAGCAACAGCCCTCAAACCATCCGCAAAGTTCGATGCCAGTTGGTCAGAGCCCCCATTGAGAGACACCGCCAACTGGGTATCGTCGGCGTATGATACCATAGTGAGACCCCAACTCTTCGCAACCTCCGCCAAAGGTTGAACGTAGAGGTTGAAGAGAGTGGGGCTCAACGCCGAGCCCTGCGGGACTCCTTGGGTGATGGCATGAGGCTTAGATCTAAAAGGTGGCACTACAACCTGAAAGGATCGTTCCGAAAGGAACGATTGAAGCCAATCCAACGCCCTGCCTGAAATACCAGCCTCACCAAGCCTACGTATAAGAATGATGTGAGATACAGTGTCAAAGGCGGCACTGATGTCCAAAAGGACCAGTGCCGCCGTTTGACCTGCATCTAGTACAGAGCGGAGATGTTCAACCATGTATAGGAGTGCCGTCTCTGTACTATGTCCAGGTCTAAAACCATTCTGTGTAGGATCCAGTAGGTGTGCAGAAGCCAGATGTTTTGTTAAGATGTTATTCACATGGGCCTCTGTGATCTTTGCCACCCAGGGAAGGAGGGAGATAGGTTGATAACTCTCCGGCTTCAGCGGATCCAATCCAGGTTTTTTAATGATGGGCATGACACAGGGAGCCTTCCAACTAGGTGGAACTGAACCGGTGGTAAGGGATAGCTCCACCAGGTGGCGAATAGGAGGAAGGCAGAAGGACGCTGAGTCCAAAAACTGGGCAGGTCTCAAAGGGTCATCCGGTGAGCCAGACTTGACCTTAGCCGCTAGGAGATTGAACTCCTGTTCCGATGGTATGGGAAGAGAGGCCAAGCACTGAGAAGTACGCAATGCTAAAGTCGTACTGTCAGGGTCAACTTTGGGAAAAGAGCGGTATATGGCATTTACTTTTTCCACAAAGAAGCTGGCTAACGACTCACAGTGGGCAAGGGAGCAAATCTCCGTAGTAGGAAGTCTGTTCACTGTGAGCTCCTTCAAGACTTTAAAAACCAGTTTGGATGGGTTGGAGCTCGCCTGAAACTCCCGTGCATAGTAGTCAGCATGGGCCCGGCAGACAGCTCTATGGTATGCCTTTACCTTAGCCAGGTAACATACTTTCAGGTCTTTATCATAGTTCTTCCTCCATGCTCTTTCGGCTTGTCGGCAGGTAGCTTTAATACACCTGAGTGCCTCTGAGTACCAGGGATTGGGCTGAGAGCATCGATTCCTACTCCATCTGGCCGGGATTAATACGTCAAGACTTGAACAATCCAAGCGCAGAAGATGTTATACCCGGTTGCAACGTCATCCGTATGAGCCAGAGGTGTAGTGATCAGGAGACGATGGAAACCTCCAATTTGAGCTTTTTCCAGGGTCGCCTAAAAGATGTTTTATCGGGCTTCCCGGTAGATTGTGTCACCATTGTGACAACAAGCTCAATAAGGTAATGATCACTCCATCCCATGGGTCTAGGGGGTGAGACCTCGGCCAGTTGAAGGTTTGTAAAGACCGGATCAAGAATGTGACCACCCTCATGGGTCGGATGACGGACCAGTTGGGGTAGCTGTACTGCTTCAAGGTGGTCCAGCAGACCTCTAACCGCTGGTATCTCCATGGCATCAAAGTGTATATTAAGATCGCCGATGATGGTAATATTGGAGGAGAGCAGAGAAAGAGAACTTACCAGCTCGGGAAGAGCTTTCCTGAAAGCACTGTCACTCCCCGGAGGGCGGTATATCAGAAGACCTGACAGTGTTTGATGCTGGCTGATACTGATGGAAAAATGGGCGCACTCTGCGCCAGCCAAGTCCATAGGCTTCCAGGTACAGGTAAAGCAAGATTTAAAAGCCACAGCTATGCCTCCACCTCTCCCCTTACGGTTTAATGTATGGATTGCGTAGCCCGGGGGGAGGGCCAGATTAATAATGGCAGAATCCTCATCGCCAAGCCAGGTCTCCGTCATAAAGAAGACATCAGGGCCTTCTAGAGAGATAAGTTCAAAAATATCTCGATGATGTTTCGACAGGGATCTGACATTATGGTGCCAGAGTTTAATGGCACTAGGAGGAGGAGGTTCCTTCTTACGATATGGCAGTGTCTGGCTGGGAGCCATCGTCAGTGCCGATAGTTCCCACCAACCACAAGGGCAGGTATGGGGACCGCATAGGGGATGCTGAGCCGAGTGCAAACAAGAGGGCAAACTACATCTAATCAAGCGAAGAGCCTGACTAGAGTACTGATGAATCATACTTGCGGCACGATAGTGTCCTGCCGCGCCCAGCGGGTCCTTACCGCGGACGGGCGCAGACGGGCAGACTCTGGCTTGACTCAGGCGAGAGTCAGGCGCTACCGCTGCGCGTCACCGCTGCGCGAGCGTAGTGAGCTTTATATAGAGCCTCTCCTGTTCTCCAACGGAGCACTAGAGCGCTCAGGCGGGTGGCGCGCTAAAGGAGCAGCACCCCCAATATGGCGGCCAGGCGCCACAAGACGGTAAAACAAGATGATAAACTCCGCTCTACAAGCGGTGGGGGGCACAATTATCGTGTGAGTCAGAGGGCGCGATGGTAAAGTTAAAAACAAGGGCTAATAAAATATATTTTAACAAAAATAGATAAAGCGGTAAATTTTAAAACAAGCAAGAGCACAATACGCCTACTGAAGCGCCAGCAGCAGCGCGCTATGCAAATGTAGGTAAACCCTTCCCAAGTGCCCACACCACCAGTAGCACCCATACCTACTCCACCAACCCCGATAAGTTTACCGGTGTCACCGGCTCCTGCCACACCACCGTCAGCCCAAATAATAGCGCCCTTGGTGGTCCCAACGGTAATTCCAATGGCGCCAGTGCTGAATCCGGCACCTACCCCGGTGCCCGACATGGCATCACCCATCCCAGTTAGCGCTCACCCGGGGGTTGGGCAGGTGCCCCCTGAGCTGGCAGCACAGATAGCAGCAGTACTCCCATGGCTGGGCATTGGGGGGATGTTACCTTCCTCGGAGGATCCCTCCGCAGAGGCACAGAAAATGGTAGCAAAGATCTTGTTGGCCAGGGGTGGTGGCGGGGAGCCAAGCGCTCCTATTTCTCCTCAAGCAACAGGTTCAGGCAGCGACGCTGGAACAGACAAGAGTATTGAGCCAATGCGAGTTGCTGAAAGTGGTAAGGAGGGGGCCTTGCCGCTACTAGGGGCAGGTACAATACCCTCCAGGAGAGAATACCTGGCCCAGCATGTTACACAAGGATTGAAAGAGTTGATTTGGGCCGGCAAATATGTTAATATATTTTCACTGCTAGTTGATAACAGGGAAATGGAGTATGCTAGGACGCAGAAGGATTGGATGTTCCCTAGCGAGTAGCGGGCCCAATTTGGAAAATTCAGGGTGGATGAGACACTGATTAATTGGATAAGAGCCTTTTCTGTGCTAATGGCGATCACGGCAGAGCGTTCCCCAAATGTGCTTACTGAAATGGCATGTTATCAGAGTAGAATTACAACTTTCAGTGATCAGTATGGAGGGGATAAGTGCAAAGACTATGACATTGCAATCAGGAAAGCAAAAGAGTTTGACAATTCATTATCCTGGGACAGGGTCGATCCTATTTCATGGTATGGCCAATTTACAGGGGGGCAAACAGTGAGTGCAGGCCCAAGCGGGAACAAGGGCTACCCTTCCAAACCTCAGGAGCCCTTTCGGCCAGCGCAGGGGGGTGATGCGGCCGGTAAGGCCAGAGTAAGTGGGGATCGAAAAGGGGTGTGTTGGGATTTTAACAAAGGTACATGCACCAGGGCAGCGGGTACTTGTAAGTTCAAGCGCGCATGTTACATATGTGGCCACCCTTCCCACCCAGAAACAACATGCCGCTCAAAAGGTAACGCTTCCGGAAACAGGAGAAGAAGGAAACAAGACTAGTGGTGGAGGCCGGCGGGTCACTCACTCACCCATTGACGTTATGACAATGATTCCTTGGCTGAACAGGTACCCAGACCATGCCTTTGCAATGATGCTACAGGAAGGTTTCTCACAAGGATTCAGGATTCCAGCGTTAGGGTATACTGGGATGTCAGAATGTAGGAATCAATTGTCAGTTAGGCACAAACCAGTAGTAGTGGCAACAAAAAATTAGAAAGAACGGCGCCTGGGTAGACTTTCGGGTCCCTTTACTAACATTCCGGTACCCAATTTTTTCTGCTCACCACTTGGGGTGGTCCCAAGAAAGAAAAGGGCGAGTACAGACTCATCCACAACCTCTCAGCTACTAGGGGTGCATCTTTGAATGACGCTATCGACGAAGAAATTTGTAGCGTTAAGTATGCGTCCTTTCACCAGGCAGTGGAGATGTTGAGGACTCTTGGGTCAGGGGCCATGATGGCTAAATCAGATATTGAATCTGCTTTTCGGCTGCTGCCAGTGCATCCCCTAGATCAGCATCTGCTAGGTTTTTCTTTTCAAGGCAAATTCTATATGGATATGTGCATGCCCATGGGTTGCTCAGTTTCATGTGCCTACTTTGAAACATTTAGTTCCTTTTTGGAATGGGTTTTTAGGCAATCAGCAGGACACCCTCATGTCATGCACTACTTGGATGACTTTCTCTTTCTGGTCACAGTGGGCTCGCAGGAGTGTGCATGGGCATTGCAGGAATTTTGCGTGTTCATGCGGGCTTTTGGGGTCTCGCTAGCGCCTGGAAAAACGGTCGGGCCAGCAACATCCTTGGAATTTCTAGGCATAGAGTTGGACTCAGAGGAAGGTTTTTTCAGGTTACCCAAAGAAAAAATCAGGAAATTCAGAGCAGCCCTACAACAATGTTTAGAAAAAGAGAAAGTGATGCTGCAGCAGCTACAACAAACTGTGGGTCAGCTGAATTTCGCACTAAGAGTAATACCCATGGCACGCCCTTTCTCCCGCTCAATCTCGCAGACCATGACGGGCCTGCCGGAGAAACACCATCACACGAGACTGTCGGCTGAGGTTCGCAAGGACATGCGTATATGTATGGCATTCCTGGAGGATTTCAACGGCAGGGTAGTGTGGTGCGGTCCCACCACTACGTCGGCCGAGTTAGGTCTATGGACCGAAGCCGCTGGCAGTGTGGGGTTTAGCGCCATACTTGGCAACAAGTGGGTGGCACAAGAGTGCCCGGCTTGTAGGGAAGGAAATGGCTTGACAGCGAACATTGTTTTTTTGGGGCTCTTTCCAATATGGTTTGCCCTAACAGTCTGGACGGAATTCTTGTGTAATCAGTCTGTGATCTTCTGGTCTGATAACATGACCGTAGTTGAATGTATCAATCAGCAGGCGGCACGGTGTATGTTTATACTCCGACCTCCTGAAGGAGATTGTGCTCAGATGCATGAAGTTGAATGTGCAGTTCAGGGCCAAACACGTTCCAGGAGTTTTGAATAACGCAGCTCACGCACTCTCTCGCTTTAAGATCCAGGCATTCAGGGAGCATCTACCAACGGCGGAGGCAACACCAGCACACTTCCCAACCACACTCTGGCAAATTAGTGCCCCCAGCTACAGAACCTCGCCCCATCGCCTGCAGTGTTTAAATCTCGCTCCTAATCCCGCGACGCGGGACGCGCGCGGGACATAGCCCGGTGCGAAGCCCGGGCAAAGGGCGGGCCCTCTACGGCCCTCAAAGGCCGGATAAGGACGGGACGGGCCTCCCCCTTTGGTCGCCACACTGAAGGCCTATTACATAGGATGTAAAGACCCCCTCTAATCGATCTGTCTCCATATTTGTGGACTTTTTCACATATCACCGCCCCATATCCCCTTACCACTATGACCTCCAAGGGGGATCTTTTAACCAGCATGGCAGGTTCTTGGCAAACGTTCTCCCTGTTAGACGAGTTAAACCTCCTATGTAAAACCAAATATGCTACTTTGGAAACTCCCCCTCCACCCAAAAGTGTTAGTACACCTCCGGACAAGGCTACTCTTTTAGACTCCCTCATATCATTAAGCAAATCCTGTAGCCCGATTACACAAAGTATTGCACTCCTTCAGGTTCCATCTGCGAAAAGGAATTATAACGATGTCAATCAAGGTGGAAATAACCCCAAAACCCACAAATTGAGTCTAAGTCCATCCACTGCTAATTCTCCAATGATCCCACCGATTGCTGACCTCCCAGAGGTCATAACACCCCCTCCCCACTCGCACATACTACCCCTTATCGAACAATTGGTCAGCTCCATGATAGCTCCGTTGTTAGAAAAAATTAATATGTTAGGGGATAGGCTCTCTGGAATAGAGAAAGCCATCAAGTCAAACTCGCTGGCTGACAAATGTAGTGACACATCCAATCGCCCTAAGTTACCTTCTACCCACCTTGGCCCTAAATCACTTGTGCAGGATAAAAGGCGTCAAGCGCAACCTGCTGACCCTAGTGCTTCGGGGCAAAAAACAGTTAACTACCCCGCTAATGTTTCCCTTCCCCAGCCGACCGCATCTAGAGTAGGTCACAGGAGACTTTAATCTGCACTGGGATAATCCCCATTGGGATCTACCTATGCGCCATTTGGACACTTTGATGTCAGCGCTAAGCTTTAAACAACTTGTGAAGGTTCCCACACACATCAAAGGGCGTACCCTCGACCTGGTGTGGACTTCAGACCCAAATGTGACATTGAAAGAGGTAGCCCCATGTATTTGGTCTGATCACTATCTAGTATCCTGTGAGATACGTATTAATGGCCAAGTAATTAATCCATCACCAGAAGTTAGGATAACCCGTAAATGGGCAGAGGTTGACTTGAGAACCCTGACCAAGGCACTCCCGCCTAGGGACTGTCCTTTGAACTCAGACTATAGTCTGGACCAGCAATACACGGATTTAACGCGGAGCTTGACCTTAGCTATTGATCAGATAGCACCCAAGAGGACGAAATTGATAAAAGTACCTGGTAAGGAAGCCCCCTGGTTTACACCATCGCTGAGGGACCATAAAAGGAAACTCAGAGCCCTGGAAAGAGGTTGGAGGAAATCTAAACTGGATTCAGCCAGGAACCTCTATCGAACCTCCCTCAATGCATATAAAAAACATATCACGCTTGCCAAAGCCGATTATTATGAATCCCGCTTAAGCAAGGCAGCCAACATGCAGAAAGAGACTTTCAAGATTCTGTCGGAGTTGACTAAAAAACCAGACAGTGTCAAGTCCCCTATAAACTGTAATTCCTTTCAGGGATACTTTCTGGAGAAAGTAAGAATTATTATCCAGGAGATAAAAAGTGGTATGTCAAGTGGGATGGCTGCACACATAGCCCCTCATAAATCCGTTGACTGTTCCATCGCACTGTTTCCAGAGATTGACACTCTGAGTTTGCAACAGTTGATGGATAGAATTAAGTCTGGATCTCCAGCGGACCCGTGTCCACCTAAAGTCTTTCAGGCAGCCCGTCCCTTATTGGAGGAACGTGTCATCTCCCTACTAAACAGGTCCTTGGAGACAGGACAATTACCAGCAGAACTCAAAGAAGCGCGTGTGAGACCTTTGCTGAAAAAGCCAGGCGCTGACCCCGCAGTATTAAAAAACTACAGGCCGATCTCTCAACTACCATTCCTCTCTAAAGTACTGGAACAACACGTACTAAAATCCCTGTCTATGTATCTGGAGTCTCACCATCTACTTCATGAGCGACAGGCAGGGTTTCGAGCGCATCATAGCACCGAGTTGGTGATGCTCTCGGTGCTGGATGAATTGAGAGGCCTGACTGACGGTAAAAAACCGAGCGCCCTGATCTTGTTAGACCTTTCAGCGGCGTTCGATACCGTCAGCCATGCTTTGCTGCTGGTAAGATTGAGCGACTTTGGCATCAAAGGCCGGGCCTTCAGATGGCTGCAATCCTTTTTGTCACGAAGGACCCAAAGAATACAACTTGGGGAAGAAACCTCCGAAGTGGGGAAATTAGAATGTGGGGTGCCTCAGGGCTCGGCCCTGTCCCCACTTCTATTTAATCTATATCTGCAGCCTCTGATTGCTTCTTTGGCGCGCATGGGCTGCACAGTATTCAACTATGCGGACGACACGCAGCTGTTGCTGAGTGTCGACAACACCAGTGCCGCTCAAATCCATACTCAGAACATCTTGAGACATACGGTCCAATGGATGACAGGGAACCTTTTAAAAATCAACCCAGATAAGACTAAGGTACTGGTGATTCCATCCACCACTTCACCATGGTGTGACCTCTACTGGCCCGCAGAGCTAGGCCCGGCTCCAAGACCTAGCCTGAATGTGAAGAGTCTGGGAATTAAATTAGACTGTGACCTATCAATGGGTAATCAGATCTCTTCAGTGGTGGGTAGCTGTACCAATATCATCCGACAGCTACGGAAGCTAGTACCCGTCATCTCCCAATCCATGCTACGCTCCATTGTTGCAGCCACCGTGCTCTCAAGGATAGACTATGGAAATGCCCTCTACCTTGGTCTGCCAAAAACCCTGACAAACAGGCCACAGGTGGTGATGAATGATGCTGCTCGCCTCATTTTTAGATTGCCAAGATGAACTAAAGCATCTCCCCTGTTACAGAGCCTCCACTGGCTCCCTATTAAGGAGCGAGTGGAATTCAAAAGTTTATGTATAGCCCACAAAGCCATCTATGGCATGGCGCCTGCATACATTAAAGACCGTGTGGCGGTGTACAGCCCAATGAGAACTCTCAGATCCTCAGACTCTCAACTGTTGGTCTGCCCTCGGTATAAATTTGTCACCAAGGGTGGAAGAGCCTTCTCGGTGTTGGTTCCTCAACTATGGAACACACTACCTGAACCGCTGTGCAGGGAAGAGAACCTCCTACGCTTTAGAAAGGGGTTAAAAAGGCTGCTGTTTAGGAGGTCCTTGAGCGCCAACTAGGCTAGTGGCTGCCTCTCTGTGTTGCTAAAGTTGTTGTTTGTACCATCGATTTCCGAGCGCTTAGAGGCCTGCAGGTGATTGGGCGCGTTACAAATCAAAAATAACAATAACAATAACAATAACAATAACGTTAATTCTATCCATTTACCACCGGAAGCGGCCCCATACGTGTGCATCCTTGCGGGTGTTCCTGCTCTCTCACCTGGAAAAACTGAGAGTCAATATGACTTAGTTAATAAAACTAAATTCTGGATGTCAAAAAATAGGCCACTGCCTCGTAATCTATACGGGGCAATAAGGAGCGTCAGAAGGGTGGGTTGGTTGGGCTCTCTTCCCAAAGATGTTGCGGGGGACCTGGTACTAGTGAGATTTAGAGACCGAAATATTGTCCCTTACTTGAAAACTTGGCCGCCCCAAGTAAGAGACGGCCCAATATCTATATGGGACTTACATGACTTTTACCCCATAATCCCGTGTTTTCCTCCCCTCCCGAAATCATACCCCATGTGGCAGGATCCACTAAACGCATCATGATTTTCTTGGGAAACATCTGGACATGTAATAATGACCAACCATGAACTCCTATGACTAACCATGAACTTCTCTGATACTGACTTAACCTTGGAGTGGAAAATAATTTTTTACGATTGGGACCCTACCTCACTGTATCTTGGTCTCTTAAATTGTTTTTATTATTATTTGGATTGTAAATTGTACTTATTATGAACTTTTATGGTTTTGTATTACAAAAACCGAATAAAGGATATTTGATACTCCGACCTCCTGAAGGAGATTGTGCTCAGGTGCATGAAGTTGAATGTGCAGTTTAGGGCCAAACACGTTCCAGGAGTTTTGAATAACGCAGCTCACGCACTCTCTCGCTTTAAGATCCAGGCCTTCAGGGAGCATCTACCAATGGCGGAGGCAACACCAGCACACTTCCCAACCACAGTCTGGCAAATTAGTGCCCCCAGCTACAGAACCTCGTGGCAGCAAGCCTAGCCCCCAGGGTCAGGACGGCTTACGAAGGGGCGTTTATGTCTTATTGCTCCTTTTTGGGTCAGGACTGGGTGGAGAAGTGGGATCAGGAAAGGAACTTTACCCAGTACACAAACACATTACATAATGAAGGGCGCTCAGCAGTCACAGCTAGCAGAGACAAGGCGGCCGTTTCTTTCTTTGCACAGCTAAAAGGAGCAAAGGATCCCACAAACAGTTTCATAGCACGGAAGGCTCTGAGGGGGTGGCGGCGCCTGCAAACAACTACCACTGATACCAGGCAACCAATAAATCTAGAGCGGCTTGCGGCACTATTGAATACCTTGTCTGACACTTGTAGCTCTTCATGGGAGGTACTATTATTCAGAGCCGCCTTTGCGTTGACCTTTTATGGGGCATTACAGGTAAGCGAACTGGTGGCTAGCAGAAGCTTGACATGCTAGGGGGTCTCCGGCGCGAACACACAAATATAGTGGGGGACATGCTGTTGATTACCATACTTAAATCAAAAACAGACCAGAAGGCCCGGGAAGGTAGTTTTGTACTTCACCGGGCTTGGACCAATCCTTGCTGCCCTGTGTTCCATGTTAAGTCCTTTCTAGAGCAACGAGTAGGCGTAGCAGAGGGGGCACTGTTAATGCATGCAGACGGTACCCCATTGACAAGGTTCCAGTTCCAAAGAGTTTTGGCAATGGCAATTAGCAATGCTGGTTTAAATCCGAAGTATTTTGGGACGCATTCTTTCCGGATAGGGGCGGCCACTGAAGCAACGGCGAGAGGGTTGCATGCCAACAGTGTAAAGAGGATTGGGAGATGGTATTTTGGCTGTTATAAACGTTATGTGCGGCTGCACATGTTGTACGGTAATAATTACACTGACACCTGTCGTGTTGTTTGCTTATATTTCAGTTTCTCGGGCCTGTCACGCAGGACGGAAACTAGCAACGGAACAGCATCAGCAACCATCCTCATCACGACAGACTCAAGAACACAGGAATGAGACACAAGTAGTGTGGGTTGTTGGTCACTCGTACGTTAAGCGTGTTAAACCTGTTTTCTTTTCTGGCAACTTTAGACAGAGGGCAAAACAGGGATGTTTTAAGGTTTCCTTTCATGGTACGAGGGGGCTTTGCCTCAGCCACTTTAGGGCGTTCTTTACAGAATTGCTGGACAGACACACCACATCGCCCTCAGTGAATATTTTACACGTGGCAATGATTTGGTTAAATTGGGCAGGAGGGTGCTGAAGGAAGAGATCATTTCTGTAGCGGGTTGGCTAGCAAAAATACGCCCAGGCTGCACCATAGTGTGGTCTCAGTTGATTCCTAGGCTGCAATGGAGGGGGGGAATCTGACAGGGCGTTGAATCACTCGTTAAAGAGGATCAACAACAAGATAGAGAAGTTATTTGGATCTCCTTAATTGCAGAATATTCCACATGGGTGCATCTGGGGGGAACATTTTTATGTACAGGATAGGGTTCACTTGACTAGGAAGGGCAAAAAATTACTGGCAAAGAATATTTTGGCATGGCTGGGAGGTTTTTCTAGGTAGGCATGACCTTTCAGAGTAGGAGGTTTGGGGGAGGCCAGATAGTCGGTCAACTATGCTGGCCTGTGGCGGTAAGGTCATGATCGGTGAGCAGTCAATTTAAGGTCCTTAAGGGGCATCACCATTCTTTAATGGGGTTGCCAAGGGGAGGGGCCAATGGTCTCTCCTAGAACTCCAGGGGCTGGATATCCGCTTGGTTGGATGGGTGCGGGGGAGGGAGTCACACTTTCTTTGGGCTGGGTAGCCAACCCGCACATACACTATGATGTCACTGAACGGCGCAGAGTGAAAGGGCCCCCCTTTTTATTAATGGAGTTCATGGAGCGTACGGGGTAACCGGGCGGGGGGAAGTACCCTCCCGGTAAATGGGCCCTCTGCGCATGCGCACTCATACGTGAGGGCGTAGCTAAGTAATAAGGATCTGACACCGGTTAGCGACCTTGCCGTAGGCCCCAAAATGTTCGTATGCAAAATTCATACGTAGGATGTTAGATTCGGTTAGGAAACACGCTGTATTAGACATTTGTTAAGGTTAGCCCTTTGATACCTGTCTACATTGTAATTCTAATGTCAGAATTTTGCATAATAATGAATGTGTAAATATTGTTTTTAATATAACAATTTTTAATTTGTTTTCATGTTTTAATAAATACGGACGGGGGTCGTGAGACTCCCTGCCTTCCAAAGAAAACTCCTCTCATGTCTAAATGTTTTAAGGTTTGATGATGGTGGTGCACAAGACAGGGAGGGGGTGGTCGGTAGTCCCAGACCATAAGGAAAATGGGGGCCTCTCAGCCCCCTCGCACGTATGGCGGGGCACCGGCATCCCCTTCCCCTGCATCCTCGTTGGTGGGACGTGCCCCTTCGCCACGTCTTGATGATGCAGCGGGCGCACCCCCACCACCGATTGGTGCAGGCTCCCGCATTGACCCGGAAGCAACATTGATTCCTTCTGGGTCAAAGTGGAGGAGCCCGGGAGGCGGGCCAGTGGAAACTGGTCTGCCCCATGCCTGCACAGTAGTTTAAAAGGCCAGGAGCGTGCGGGAGGCGCCCTCTTGCCCCCAAGCTCTCCAGGCCCGCTCCGTTGCCCCCCCAAGAAGGGGCTTAATAATTTTCCCACCCACCATCCCCTGAAGCAGACGCTTGGTTGTGTGTTGGTCGGTCTTACCGTTTGTAAGTGTAATTTTCACTGAAAATATTGTTGGTGTGAATTTCTTCCTTAGACCTTTTTTCCCGTTTACCGGCTGTGTGATTGAATACAAGCAATCTTGTGTACAGTAGACCATGGTGTACTTGTTTTGTTAGGCCTTTTTTTTCCCATTCACAGGTCCTATGATTGTCGTATTTATTGTAGTCCTTGGTCAGGCGGTAAGGTAATGATCGGTGAGCAGTCAATTTAAGGTCCTTAAGGGGTGTCACCATTCCTGAATGGGCTCACCAGGGGGAGGGGCCAATGGTCTCTCCTAGAACTCCAGGGGCCGGATATCCGCTTGGTTGGATGGGTGCGGGGAGGGAGTCACGCTTTCTTTGGGCTGGGTAGCCACCCTGCACATACACTATGACGTCACTAAACATCGTGAGACCCCCTGCCTTCCAAAGAAAACTCCTCTCATGTCTAAATGTTTTAAGGTTTGATGATGGTGGTGCGCAAGACAGGGAGGGGGTGGTTGGTAGTCCCAGACCATAAAACACAGATGTGGTGTGGAAATGCTTTGTCGGAAAAACAATTTTTAAAACTATTAGATTTAATTTGAGTTCTACCGATGAGGTGTGCAAAAACTGAACAATAAACTTCACGTCAGAAAAGGGATTTGTAATGCTTTTGCGCTAACTCACAATGCGGTCTTCAAATCCTTTCTTGCACTGCCTAACTATAGTAAATCAAACAGTGTGTTTAAATTCTTACGTTACTTTCTAGATGCAACCTACAGTTGGTTTCGGTACTTGGGCATCCTGCTGTCTCTTTTTTCTAAAGTTACCGATTTGCATTTCACACATGCTGCTGACAAAAGGATTTAAATCTTTACAACGGGGAGGCTTATTCCCAGATAAATAACTCGTCTTGGTTTCCTTGAGTCCTTGGTTTCTGTGATTTTTAACATTACGGCAGACTTTTAGGCTCTGTTACTGCCTACAAAACCAATGTTAATAATGTAGGATTTATTAATTCAGCTACATGAGCCAGCGTTACAACTACGGTTTTTATTATGAAACTCCACACCATATTGAAATTTCTCATGTTTAAGGGTAAATATATCATTTTGCACAAACATGCTTCAGCCGCATTCTTACTGCCTATTTTGCACCCACATTGCTGAAGGAGCTGTTATGTGACTTCTAAATCCTGGAATGGCACTTATTGTGCAAATAAAGCACAATCATTGACATTGCAACCACGTCTTTGCAGCATGTGCTCAATCTACTGAGCTACCTTACTAATGCTTGTTTTTTTTTTAAACAGATTTTATTGATTGCATAGTAAGCACATATTACGCAATGCTCTGTCATCCAGAGACAATCACCATTATCAATGTATCAATCACAAATGCAGTCATTTCCTATAAAGAAGCAGAATATACAAACAGAAGGTGTAACTATGAAACCCCCCCGCACCCCCCTCCACCCACCCGCAAATCCCACCCCCCGCGCGCCGCTGCCTGCTCCACCTGTATCATGTACATCAAGTATAACGTGTGCCATGTGCACCGATGTGCCAACAGTATAGTCATGACTGTCGAACTGTCAGGGAGGCTGGATGGCATTGTCCTCAGGTGGCGGATCCAGCTCCAGACCACGATAGTCCGCCCACCTCTTCCAGATTTTGAAGTGCTTTCGAGGGCAGACCCTAGCCACATATATGGGTTGTTCCAGCCCCAAACAGAAGTCCATCCCATTTTTCCAGGCCATGAGCGACGGAGCCCGGGGCGCCTTCCATGATCGTGCAATATCTCTCTTTGCTAGTGTTAGTCCCAGTAAAAGTAAATGGCGCTTATACCTATTGCCCCCTACCCCAGCCATGACGTGTAGCAGGGCCAGCTTAGGATCCCTCTGAAGCACCCAGGCCAGAACCTCATCCAGGCACTGGAACACCCCTGTCCAGAATCTCTGTAACGCCCTGTAGTCCCAGACTGTATGCATCAACGTTCCCACCTCCGAACCACACCTAAGACAATCGGGGGACGCAACCAAGCCCGCCCTCCACAAGCGCTGTCTGGTGTAGTATGTACAGTGTAGGTATCTGAATTGGACGAGTCACAGGCGCGTGGAAATTACAGCTCCTCTGGGACCCTCCAATGCCTCCACCCAATCTTCCTCATCTAATTCCCCAACATCCTGTTCCCATGCAGTTTTAAGTCGTTGCAGGTCGGTGGAGCAGTGTCGTACAAGGGTTTGGTAGATATGGGACAGTTTCTTGTCGGGCAGCTCCCCCATGAAAACTTTAGCTTCCAGCGGGCTGAACTCAGGGAGACTCTCCAACCCCGCAATGTAAGGTGTTAGGGCATGACGAAATTGGAGATATTTATAGAATTGGGTGCGTGGCATCCCGAATTCGTTCCGTAGATCATCAAAGGACTTGAGCACGCACCCGGACATAACGTCTCCTAGGGCAGAGATGCTGATTGCATCCCATCCCCGGAAGCCTAGCAGTGTGTCCATCTGGGGCAGCCGACCATTGCGCCACAACGGGGTTTCTTGAGTAAGAGCATTCCACCAGCCCATCCTATGTAAAGCCTGTCTCCATATCTGAAAGACCACCTGCGTGATGGACGGCAGAGACTTCCTGATAGGTGCTGAGTATAGCAGTGTGTGGACGGATGCAGTGCCCATCAAGGCCCTCTCAACAGCATATGCGGGTCGCTCCTATCTGCATACCACCAAACATTTAATACCAAGAGGTGGGAAGCCTGGTAATACTATAGGACATCGGATGTGGCCAAGCCCCCAGTGTACGTCGATCTGAAGCAAGTCCGCAGGGCAACCCGTGCGGCGCCCCTCTCCCACAGGAACACACTCAGCGCCGACTTAAGGCGCCGGAACCAGCCGAGCGAAACCAACACTGGATGATTTTGCAGTTGGTATATCAGGCGCGGGAGCGCCACCATCTTAAAGATGGCCGATCTACCAAGTATAGAGAGCGGCATCCTAGACCACACCTTCAGGTCTTCACGAGTGCGCTCCCAGACCGGGGTAATGTTACGCGTCCTCAGATAAAAATACTCCCAGGTACTTCACTCCGTCCGTGGCCAACTGGAGCCCACGCGCCCAATCCTCCACCGGCTGCGGGACTCCCAATATCCAGATTGTAGATTTCCCGGGATTCATATATAGACCTGAGGTTTTGCCCAAGATTTGTAAGATTCGCAGGAGACGGAGCCAAGAGCCCCCCAGGTCAGTGAGGAAAAACAACACATCGTCGGCGTATAGGGATATTCTATCAGTTAGGTCCGCCGACCACCGAAATCCCTCGAGCTGAGCGTCTATTCGCACCCACGCCGCGATCGGTTCCATAGCGAGTGCAAAAAGATATGGAGAGAGGGGGCAGCCTTGCCTCGTCCCACGCCTGATCTGGAAGGAGCGGGATACCCCCCATACCTGCACGCGGCCGTGAGATCCGTGTAGAGGAGCCGTACATATGCCAAAAAGCGAGGGCCTAGATTCAGGCGTTCCAGCAGAGCAAACAAGTATGTCCAGCTCAGGGAGTCAAACGCCCTATCCATGTCCGCCAAAAACAGCGCCGTCTGTTCCCCCAATCGCCGCCACGCTGATATCGCGACCTGGGCCCGTCTAATATTATGGCGAGTGGCACGCTGTGGCATAAAGCCCGCTTGGTCTGGATGAACTAGATCCGTAATGTACGGTTTAGGTCTATTGGCAAGGGCCTTAGCCAGTATCTTTGCCTCAGTATTCAGCAAAGAGATTGGGCGGTAGGACGCGTGGCACTCCGGAGGTCGCCCTGGCTTCAGGAACACAACCACTTCCGCATGCCGCCAGTTCGGGGGGAGCGTACCACTCTTGCGTGCTTCTTCTATAACTGGGCGAAAATGAGGACCCAGCTGCGTCGCAAAGCGCCGAAAGAATTCACTAGGGAACCCGTTAGGTCCCGGCGCCTTACCCGGATTCAATTCGCCCAGTGCCGTGGTCAGCTCATCATCCGTCAGAGGGCAGTCTAATACATCATGAGCCTCGTCAGAGGCGGCCCTCGGTGGGAGGTCATCAATAAATTGTTGTATGACCACTGTCTCTAAGCACTCCCGAGGCGCGTACAATGCCTCCTAGTAAGCAGCAAAGCTTCCGGCAAGCGCAACAGGTTCTAAGATAGGCTCCCCATCTGGGCTCACTATCCGGGGCAGTGGCTGGGCATACATAATGCCCTGACACAGGCGATGTAGCATCTTGCAGGACTTGTCACCGCATTGGTATATACAACTGCGTGTAGCCAGCCAAGCCTGTCGGACCTCGTCTAGCAGCACCGCAGCATATTGTTGTTGCGCCAAAGCCAGCTGCCGCCTAGCTGGTCTGCCATCCTCCTCTCGACCCCTGCGCTCCAAAGCCTCCAGGTCCGCCTCGCGCCGCACTAGGTCTCTACGCTTTTCCCTCCGCGCCGCTGCGCACCATGAGATATCAATACCTCGCAATGTTGGCTTCATCGTCTCCCAAAGCGTTGCCGGAGAATCTACCGTACCTACGTTGGCGGATAAAAAATTATCAATTTCACTAGTTATGTGAGCACGGTAGGTGTCTTGCGTCAAGTGCCAAGGTGACATACGCCACCGAAACTGCTGCCGAGCGCGACCAGTGTCAAGTATAACATAAACCGGCGAGTGGTCGGACATCGCCCGTGGCAGGATCTCCGCGGACAACACTCTATTAGCCATCACTCTCGGAACAAACACCTAGTCTAGTCTAGAGAAGGAGTCCCGCGCTGTGGAAAAGTATGTGTAATCCCTACGTGACCCATGCTTGTGCCTCCAAGTGTCCACCCAATCGAGACCTGTGACCAAGGCCCGCAACCTAGTAGCCGGACCTTCTCTCCCCACCGCATCCTGAACGCCAGCAGCACTTTGCCATCTATCACACAAGGCGTCCATAACATCATTCCAATCACCTCCTACAACGGACAGAGCAGTGGGCATGTCAACCCAAAGGGACAGCAGCCTCTCTTCTAGGGGCCACTGCAAAGGTGGTGGGGCGTATACGCTGCCAAAGAGTACAGTGTCTCCTCCAATCTCTCCCTGCACAAATATAAATCTACCCTGCGCATCAGTCCACGTGCATTTATGAGCAAAAGGAACACTACGATGTATGAGGACTGCCACCCCTCGTGATCCCCTTGTGAACCCCGAGTGGTAAGCATGCATGAATCCATTTCGCTGAAGGCACAGCGCTTTAGTACCAAGCATGTGTGTTTCCTGCAACAAGAGTATGTCCGCTCCCCTCCTCCTGGCCCATGTGAATACTGCCCCCCTCTTCACTTTATACAACATGCCCCGCAGATTCCAGCTCATGATCCGCGTCCCACCGGGGCCTAGCCGCACTCCCTCACTATCAAGAGACATCTGTATAGCATTACATATAGCGGCCCAGCCTTACCCGAGTGGCATTGGCAATTCTTGAAACAGTCAGCAAGCAGCAATTTCAGCGCGGGCTCTCCCTCCCCCCTTTGAAACCTACCCCCAACTCCCCCCCAACCTCCCCCCACCTCACACCTCCCAAACACGGAAGCACCTGTCGTGGTCGGAGCGTGGTACCGGCCCCAACTGGGAGCTAAGTACCACCCCCTCCAATGGATCCCCTCACAGCAGCCCATATAGAACTAGGCTGTTGCTCCCTCCCCTAACCAGACCGAGTGTGGCCACCAGCCTAGGCAGCATTGCACCTGGACATCTACATCAGACATATAGATGAATCATGAGTCAGTTCCCTCAATAGTCAAGGCACATCTTCCTGGACATCCGGCATAGCCTCATCTCGGCAGGAGGTCGACCCAGAATGCGAGCCACGGCTCAAGCGCGGCCTGCCCCAGCGCCGGCGTTAACCCTCGGGCCCCTTCTGGCAGAACTACTCAAGGAGGAGTCAGACTCCGCGCCTTTCGCCGTGTATGTCCGAACCTTCACAGTTTCATCTGTCCACTGAAAGACCTCTTCTGGAGTGTCAAAGAAAAATGTGCGGGACTGGAAAATGACCCGCAGCCTCACTGGGTAGAGCAATGCGTATTGTAGCTTAAGGCCCCTGAGACGAGCTTTGGCTGCGATGAAGGATTGGCGTTGTTGCTGAACCTGTTTCGTGTAGTCCGGGAAGATAAGAGTATTTGCATTCTCGTACGTGAGCTTGCCCTTCAGTCTTGCCTGCTTCAGGATAGTGTCTCTATCAGCATAGTTTAGGAGTTTGGCAATCATGGGACGCGGGCGGGCACCAGCCGGGGGTTTTTGTGTTGGTGGGCCCTCTCAACCACAAAGCAGCGGGAGAGGACGTCGACTGGAATCCAGCTCTCTAGCCATTGTGCCAGGAAGCGCTCCGCATTGTCCCCTTCACAGTCCTACGGAAATCCTATAAAGCGAAGGTTACTGCGCCGGGCATGCCCCTCCGCGTCCTCAGCTCTCAAAGCCAGGCCCTTCTGGATTCTCTCTAAGGCCAAGACTCTCTTCTTCAGGGTAGAAACATCATCCTCCACCTCCGATATGCGCGTCTCCGTGCCTGTAATGCGTTCCACAGCGTTCTGCAGGTCCTGCCGAAGGAGCATTACATCTGAGTCCACTGCCGCAATCTTGGCATCCAAGGCATCTCTGGACTGCGTGATCGCCGCCAAGAGCGCTGCGTTGTCTGGCACCTGTGACTGCGCTCCCTTTGCACCAGCCGCCTCCGTGAATTTATCAATCGGCCCCTGTTTGCCCTGGCTACCACCTCCGCCTCGCGTCATGCTGCCCTCGATGTGTGGAGCGGCTTACTGGCTCCTGTATGGCTCGCTCCCGCCGTAGGCCGACACTCAAATATGGCCGCCAACCGCCGGTTGCCCGCCCAAGTGGGGTTGTAATAGTCCACCACAACGCCGACCCCTACCGACTGCTACGTGTCCCCCTGGGCGGCGCTCACTTATACTGGGCAAAAGCCCCGGCGGCTGCACAGCCCCAGGGTTCAGGAGGGCCCCCACAGCGCGGCCAGCGCCCCGACAGATGTACGCCAGGCCCCGATATGACCCCCAAGTTCTGAACTTCCAGTCGCAGCCGTCCCACAGCTTGTCGCTAGGCCGTCTACTGCCGCAGGTCAGCACACCGGGCACTCAATACTCTTCACTGACCTGGGTATGCGGCAGCGCCGCTCGCCTGTCCAGCCGCGCCCCTCCGCTGATCAGCGCGGCAATCGCGACCACACAAGATGGCTGTCCCTCTCTCCGGCTGTCTCCGACTGTCTCCGGCACAGGCTCCCGCAAGGCTTGCGTCGTCCCCGAATCCCCTTGCTGCTGTACCGCAGGAGACGTGGTCCTCAGGGCTCCCGGTCTCTGGGTGAGCAATGGGCACGCGCCGCATTCGCTCCCGATGCGGCCGCCCTAACCTGCCGGGCTGCACCAAAATTGAGGCCCCGGCTTTACAGGCCTTGCCGGCCCGCTCCGACCGCGGCACTCTGTCGGGACGCTCCCCGACCACGGGAGCCGATTCCGGCGCCGCCTCACGCCGTCGGAGGATGCCCCCGGGACCGGGCACCAAGAAGGGATCGCTGGGAACCGTTTGCGATGACCAGGGCCAGGATAATTGAACAGGATATTTGCTGGCTGGTCGGAGCCAACGCTCTACAGGACCGCCATGCTCGCCGGCCAAGCCACGCCCCCCCACTAATGCTTGTTTAACACTTAATTGGCTGAAGAGTTTGGCAGTATTCCTGTAGCCTCTATCTCTTACCCCACCCCCACCTTTCTGCAATGCCCCCTTCTCTGGCATCTGGAGATCAAAGAGCAGCAGCTCAGCCTCCGACCTAAGGGGGAGGTGCATTGCATTGTCTGGAGATGTGCACGGTACACCTAGCCCCCACCCCCTCTTTGCAGACAGGCACCGAAGAGCACAGGCCTCCCCCAGGCCAGAGTTGTGGAATGGGGGAGAAATACGACGTCCCACATCGAAGGACTTCACTGCTTTAACAAGCATTTGCAATGCAATAGGTCTCGCATTAGGAAAGTTTGAGCTCTTGGTCTTGTAAATGACAATTTTTTCGTTTTATGTGTTGGTTTTGAAAATAGCTAAATTAATAGCTTTGTCATTTACAATGCCAATAGTTATAACTTTCGCAATGATGACACCTATAACCTGGGGTTGCGCTGAGTGATGCTGTGGTAGTGCTGAGTGGTGCTGTGGTGGTGCTGAGGGGTGCTGAGTGATACTGTGGTGGTGCTGAGTGGTGCTGTGGTGGTGCTGAGTGATGCTGTGTTGGTGCTGAGTGGTGCTGTGGTGGTGCTGTGGTGGTGCTGAGTGATGCTGTGGGGGTGCTGAGTGGTGCAGAGTTGTGTTGTGGTAGTGCTGAGTGGTGCTGTGGTGGTGCTGAGTGATAATGTGGGGGTGCTGAGTGATAATGTGGTGGTGCTGAGTGGTGCTGTGGTGGTGCTGAGTGGTGCTGTGGTGGTGCTGAGTGGTGGTGAGTGATAATGTGGTGGTGCTGAGTGATAATGTGGTGGTGCCGAGTGGTGCTGGGGTGGCGCTGAGTGGTGCTGTGGTGGTGCTGAGTGGTGCTGTGGTGGTGCTCAGTGGTGCTGTGTTGGTGCTGAGTGTTGCTGTGGTGGTGCTGAGTGGTGCTGTGGTGGTGCTGAGTGATAATGTGGTGGTGCTGAGTGATAATGTGGTGGTGCTGAGTGATGCTGGGGTAGCGCTGAGTGGTGCTGTGGTGGTGCTGAGTGATGCTGGGGTGGCGCTGAGTGATGCTGTGATGGTGCTGAGTGGTGCTGGGGTGGCGCTGAGTGATGCTGTGGTGGTGCTGAGTGGTGCTGTGGTGGTGCTGAGTGGTGCTGTGGTGGTGCTGAGTGATGCTGAGTGGTGCTGTGGTGGTGTTGAGTGGTAATGTGGTGGTTCTGAGTGGTAATGTGGTGGTTCTGAGTGATGCTGTGGTGGTGCTGAGTGATGCTGTGGTGGCGCTGAGTGATGCTGGGGTGGCACTGAGTGATGCTGTGGTGGTGCTGAGTGATGCTGTGGCGGTGCTGAGTGATGCTGTGGTGGTGCTGAGTGATGCTGGGGTGGCTCTGAGTGATGCTGGGGTGGCGCTGAGTGATGCTGTGGTGGTGCTGGGTGATGCTGGGGTGGCGCTGAGTGATGCTGGGGTGGCACTGAGTGATGCTGGGGTGGCGCTGGGTGGTGCTGTGGTGGTGCTGAGTGATAATGTGGTGGTGCTGAGTGATAATGTGGTGGTGCTGAGAGATAATGTGGTGGTGCTGAGTGATGTTGGGGTAGCGCTGAGTGGTGCTGTGGTGGTGCCGAGTGATGCTGGGGTGGCGCTGAGTGATGCTGTGGTGGTGCTGCGTGGTGCTGTGGTGGTGCTGAGTGGGGCTGTGGTGGCGCTGAGTGATGCTGGGGTAGCGCTGAGTGATGATGTGGTGATGCAAAGGGCAGAAAGGCACAAAAAACGAGTCTAACAGAGGGCAGAAGGGCAGAAAAACAAGGGAAAAACGAGTCCAACAGGGGGCAGAAAGGCACAAAAAATGAGTCTAACAGCGGGCAGAAAGGCACAAGTCAGGACGTTAGCTCACTATCCTGCGATGCTGGGCAAATTAGTTAATGTGTTCTTGTGCAAAGTAACTAGTTCTCCTGTAAAGCTTGCCACTACTTTTGGGAGGAGTTCGTGCCATATAAAACTGCAAAACAAAACAAAACAAAAAACAACCAGCCAGCATACCCCTTTTGGCAAGATCTCACTACACCGGCTGATCCAGCACACGCACAGCTATGAGGGCTTTGTGGGTTGCCACAGCATAGCCACTACCTAAAAGCCACACAGTAAGAAAACAAATAAAACGCGCTGTTGTTTTGAAATGTATATGTTAACGCCAGGTATAAAAGAAAACACTGAAGTTGGGTAGGATGGTGGGTATAAAATAAAACGCTGAGGTTGTATAAACGGCATGTGCTATGGAGAGCTATAGTATAGAGAAGAACGCAGCACTGCTGTTTTTGCGAGATAAAGTTACAAAACATGTTTGTGAGCAACGTTGCGCCGCTGATTGAGGAGCATTTCCTCCACCAGAGGAGATCACACTATGAAAGCAAAGTAGGGAAAACTTCGGCAAAACACTTGTAAGCAGTATTTTCAGAAAGGAAGAGGAGTTTGTAAACAGCCCGGCTCCAAAATGGAAGACGGATATGGCTTTGACAAAGATGGCATGGTTATATTGATTAATGTAGAATCCACTGGAGCTGCAAGCGGGATACCACAGCATAGACGCTACCTAAAAGCCACTCACCAACAAAACAAATAGAACGCCCTGCTGTTTCGAAATGTATATGCTAATGGCAAGTATAAAAGAAAACTCTGAGGTTGTATAAACAACATGCGCTATGGAGAGCTATAGTAAAGCAGAACGCAGCGCCACTGTTTTGCGAGATGAAAATGCAAAACCGGTTTGTGAGCAACGTTGCGCCGCTGATTGCAACATCCTGTGAGTACCATATTTTCTGATTGCAAAAACGCTGTGAGTGCCGTATTTTAAAACATTGCACCACCGATGGTAAATATAATTGTAAAAACGCGCCATGAGTACTGCTTTATAAAATATCGCACCACTGTTTACCGAAAAAATGCACTAATTGCAACAACGCTATAAGTGCCGTATTTCCTGATTACAACAGCGCCGTGAGTGCCGTACTTGAAAACATCGCACCACTGATGTAAAACATAATTGTAAAAACGCTCCATGAGTGCTGTATTTTAAAACATCGCACCACTGTTCACCCAAACAAGAACAAACAAGCTCTTGGCATTGCTGTGGGGAAGGTGGGAGGAGAAATGTGAGACACGGTATGAAATCACTGTCACTGCACATATAGGGGTGAGATCTCTATCACTGTAAATATTACTGTGACATCTCCATCAGTGCAGATATTGGTATGATATCACTATCACTGCAAATATAGGTATAAGATCACTATCACTGCAGATATAGGTGTGCAATCTCTGTTACTGGAGTTATTGGTGTAAAATCAGCATTACTACATATATAGGTGTAAGATCACCATTACTTCACATATAGGTGTCAAATTACTATCAATGCACATATAGATGTTTGATCACCATCACTGCAGATATAGGTGTTGTGCACTAGGAGAGGATCATCCCACAGGAGCAGGGAGTATAGATCCAACCATGATAGGTGCCTGTGGAGCTCGCTAGTGTGGTGTAGCAGTGGTGCAAGGCACGTCTAATCACTCAGTGGATTAAAGCACCCATGCTTTCTTCCTTCTCCCTCATACTACTCTCCCCACTCCGCTTTTTTCTGCCTCATGCTACTCTCCTCCTCACTATACTTCATTACACTCATACTATACTCTCCGTCCCAAATCTTAAACACTGCTCTTCTCCTTCTAAAGCTATGTGTTAATCTACTACACACATAACAATTACAATTCAACCAACACAAAGGCACAACATATCACATACATTAAAATACAATACCATTAGAAAAGCAAATAGCTTTAACTTAAACAAAGACGAGAACTATTGCATTTCCAATGCTTGTTCTGTGTTTTGATCATTCAGAATAACTTTCTAGACACTTTCTTATGAGTCAAGAGTTTCTGTATATAGGTTTACTTTCAATTTCTCTGATTAGAGTCAGATGATTAACGTCTGCTCAAAGGCAATACCTAAATCCTGTAATTAAAATATTCAGAAGTGTGATGGTGCAGCACTGCAGTGACTGCTACTTAAACCTAGACACCATTCATCAAGGACTACCAGAGGTTCTAACATTGTTTCATTTGCTTGCATTATTGAACATATTGATGACAGCTCAAACTCAGGGTAGAGGATTAGTGCAACAGTTCCAAAGACTGATTAAAACACTTTCTTAAAGAAATCCAATGATGCTACTGCTATTGATTTAACCTAGGGCAATTCATCTGCAAACACTGCGGAATTTGCAGCCTGAATATAAAATAAACAGCACAAAAACGTACAAGTTACTGTGACTGGTTGAAGATAACACGTCCACAATCCGCATTTCAAATTTAGATGTGTCGAACCTGTAATCAGTTGTAAATATGTTTTAAAATATGTTTTAAAAGTTCAGAAATATATTTGTAAAGCGAAAGGGAGGGGGAAGAAAAGGAGTGGTTGCTCTCAAGAGGTGGCAGTGGGAAAGTCTGAGATGGACTGGCATCGGCGTATTGAATGGTACACAGACTTATTCTTAAGAGGAATATGGAGTGGATGTTGAAAACCTACGAGCTATACCAAAAGGGCAATGGATAGGTTATACCAATATATGCCGGGTGTAGTGAAGGATTAACCATATCAGATTCCGAAGGCTTAGGCAAACTCGATTTTATTTGAATGATATATAAACTTTTTTAAGTGACACTGGAAAAAACCATAATAAGGTGTCCTGGACATAGGTATGAACATTGTATCCTGTCTATTTACACTACTCAAGCATTGAGTTGACATCTCAACCGAAAATGTAGGCACTGGATTTTAATTAAAAACGTAGTTTCACTGCACTCCTTGAGATCAAAGGCACCAAGATTCCCAGGGGCATATTTACGAGCACTGTGTGACAGGGAAAGGGCAGAAATGTGCCATATTTAATAGAGTAAAGCACATTCTTGTCCTCTCCCATGTGCTGCAGGTGCAGAATGGGATGCTTAGCACCAATGTAGGCACCCTTACACCATGGTGCAAGGATGCATGCATTGCATGCAGGATTTGTTTGTGCAGGAAGAGGTACCTTACTGCACAAAAACAATCCTGGGAGGCGTATTCCTCTACGTGTGCTGCAGAATGGATCATACATAGAAAGAGAAAGAAACGAGGAGAAATAGAGATATTTCTCCTCGTTACGCCTCCCCTGGGAAGGCATAACTTTTTGGCATATTCCCAGGTCTGGTATATCCGGGAATGCGTTAAAAATCATGCAATGCACATGAACAAACTGGCTTTTGCATAGCTTCATAAATCTTACTTAAAGTTTGTGTTGCAAACGCGATGCAAACCTTCTCACAAACATGCCCCATAGTATCTCTCTCTGGCTGGACAAACAAATACATTCTCAACTGTTCCTTTAGGTGGTGATGGGCTGCAATTGGTCTTCCATACACATTCAGACTCAGTGGAGATGTGCTGGTCTTTAGTCGAGTCACATAGCTGAATCGCTCAAGTTGAGCTGGTGCCAGCCACTCTGCAGGATCATGGAAACAGTGATGGCTTCTGCTGGTGGTCCACTTCTGGAAGTGTCAGCAACAGACAGACAGTTGTGGGAGACCCTGTTTACCAGTCTGCTGCATCTCAATGGAGTTTGTGCAGGCACTGCCTTGGATGCCGCAATGTCAGTCAAGTCAAGTCAAGTCAATAAATTTATATAGCGCGCACATACCCAGAGGGTCTCAAGGCGCTTGAAGAGGGGTGGGGAATTACCTCTCGAATATCCAAGTTTTGAGTTGCTTTCTGAATGCTAGGTGGTTTTGAGTGAGACGAAGGTGCATGGGAAGTGAGTTCCACGTTTTGGCCGCTAGGTAGGAGAATGATCTTCCTCCCATGGTGGTTTTGTTGACGCGGGGAACAGCAGCAAGGGCTTGGTTGGAAGAGCGCAGCTGGCGGGGGGGGTGGGTGTAGAAGGAGAGACGTGTATTGAGGCATTCGGGTCCAAGTTCGTAAAGAGCTTTGTGTGCGTGGGTGAGGAGGCGGAAAGTTATCCTCTTATTGACGGGGAGCCAGTGGAGGTTTTTCAGGTGACCAGAAATGTGTTCTTTACGCGGGATGTCTAATATGAGTCTGGCTGATGCGTTTTGGATGCGTTGGAGTTTTTTCTGAAGTTTTGCGGTGGTACCGGCGTAAAGGGTGTTTCCGTAGTCCAGGCGGCTTGTAACCAGTGCGTGGGTGACCGTTTTTCTAGTTTCGGTGGGGATCCAGCGAAATGTTTTTTTGAGCATGCGAAGAATGTTGAAGCAAGATGAAGAGACGGCGTTGACTTGTCTGGTCATCGAGAGCGAGGAATCCAGGATGACGCCTAGGTTCCGTGCGTGATCAGTCGGGAAGGGTGCTTTTCCAAGGGCTTCTGGCCACCAAGAGTCATTCCAGGCGGAGGGGGAGGTACCTAAGATAAGGACTTCTGTTTTGTCTGAATTCAGTTTCAGACGGCTATGCTTCATCCATTCGGCTACCTCTTTCATTCCTTCATGTAGGTTGGTTTTGGCGATGTTTGGGTCTGTGGTGAGTGAGAGGATCAGTTGAGTGTCATCAGCGTAGGAGATGATGTTGAGGTTTTGTTGGCGTGCGATGGTCGTGAGGGGGCTCATGTATACGTTGAAGAGGGTGGGGCTGAGTGAAGATCCTTGTGGCACGCCGCAGATGACTTCAGTGGCCTCTGACTTGAATGGTGGGAGGCGTACTCTCTGAGTTTTTCCGGCAAGGAATGAGGTGATCCATTCCAGTGCTTTTCCTTGGATTCCGATGTTTTTGAGTCGTTGTAGCAGGGTGTTATGACAGACTGTGTCGAAGGCTGCGGAGAGGTCGTGGAGGATGAGGGCGACTGTGTCTCCATTGTCCAGTAGAGTTCGGATGTCGTCTGTTGCTGCGATGAGTGCGGTCTCAGTACTGTGTTTGGCTCGGAAGCCGGATTGTGAGGAGTCGAGGGATTTGTTGGCTTCGAGGAAGGCGGCGAGCTGGTTGTTGACAGCTTTCTCGATGATTTTGGCCGGGAAAGGAAGGAGCCAGATGGGGCGGTAGTTTTTGAGTTTGGTGGGGTCAGCTGTGGGTTTTTTCAGAAGGGCGCTGAGTTCGGCGTGTTTCCAGCTTTCTGGGAAGGTGCCGGAGTTGAGGGAGCAGTTGATGACGTTTCGGGGGTGTGGTGCTATGATGGAGTCTGCTTTGTTGAAGATGTGGTGAGGGCATGGGTCTGTGGGGGATCCTGAGTGGATGGAGTTCATCAGGCAAATGGTGTCCTCAGTGCAGATTGGGTTCCAGTCATTAAGGATGTTCAAGGGGGGTGAAGGTACGGCAGAGGGTTGGGTGGGTTGGTCTTCGGGTTGGTTGACGAAGCTGTGGTGGATGTCTGCAATTTTGTCGTGGAAGAACGAAGCTAGGGAGTCGCAAAGGGTTTGAGAGGGGGTGATGTCGTTGGAGTTGGCAGTGGGGTTGGTGAACTCTTTGACGAAGTTGAATAATTCCTTGCTGTTGTGGGCGTTTTTGTCTAGTCGGTCTTTGAATGCGTTTTTCTTGGCAGTCCGAATCAATTGGTGGTGTATGCGGGTGGCGTTTTTGAAGGCGTCCCTGGTGTTGGTGTTTGGGTCTTTTTTCCAGGCCTTCTCAAGGGAGCGACAGAGTTTCTTGGATTTCTTAAGATCCTCGTTGAACCAGGGGGCGTTTTTGCTGCCTAGTTTGATTTGACGTTTTTTCAAAGGTGCTAGGTTGTCGGCGGTGTTGCTTAGCCATTGAGTGAGGTTAATGGCTGCTTGGTTGGGGTTCGATGAGTGGGTAGGGGGGTTTTGAAGAAGCGATGTGGAGATCTGGTCGATAGTGATTTTGTTCCAGTTTCTTCGCAGGGTGGGTTGGGGATGGTTGTGGGTTGTGGTCTTATTGTAAACAAAGTGAACGCAGCTGTGGTCCGTCCATTGGAGAACTGTGGTGTGACTGAAGGAAATATGTTTGCTGGAGGTGAAGATAGGGTCGAGGGTGTGTCCTGCGTGGTGTGTGGGGGTATTAACAAGTTGTTTGTGTCCGAGGTTGGCGAGATTGTCCAGAAGGGTGGTGGTGTTGTTGTCGTTGCTCTTTTCCAGGTGAAAATTGAGGTCTCCCAATAGAATGTAGTCCTCGGAGGAGAGGGCGTGTTGGGTGACAAAATCAGTGATGTCTTCAGTGAATTGTGCACGGGGTCCTGGTGGCCTGTAGAGGAGGGTGCCTCTGAGTGTGGTCTTTGGGTCGGTGTGGATCTGGAAGTGAAGGTGTTCGGCGCTAGAGAGGTTGACGTCCGAGCTAGTTGAGATGCGGATGGAGTTCTTATGGACGATGGCGATGCCTCCTCCTGTTTGCTTGACTCGGTCTTTCCGGATGATCTTGTAGCCTTCCGGGATGGCTATGGTGATGTCTGGGGCTGAAGAGGCGTTCATCCAAGTTTCTGTTAGGAAGGCGACGTCTGGAGAGATGGTGTCTAGTAGATTCCAAAGGTTGATGGCGTGGCTGTGGACCGATCGGGTGTTGAGTAGGCTGCATTTTAGGTGGTTGGCGTCAGATCTATGTTTGGTGTTAGTGGATGAGGAATTGGTTTTTGTGCCGTCGAACTTGCAGGAGTTGCATGAGAAGGGTCCATGGGTGAGTCCAGGTGCGGCTTGGGCGCATTTGGGGAGTCGGCCGGGGTTTAGTGCATGGAGGGAGGAGGAATCGTATGTAATGCGGGTGGGCTGGGACTTAAGGGAACCAGGGGGTCTGGCGCTGGGCGCGGTCCAGGCGTGGACGGGCGTAGACGGGCTTACCTTTGGCGCACCTTCGGCGCGGCCGCAGCGCGTGGACGCTGCGCGTTGGGGCATTCGACATAAATGGATGGTGGAGGGGGCAGAGCGTGGGAGGGTCAGCTGGGAGGCGGGAGCGGGGAGGCGGGCCAGGGGATAGCACAACAACAAAATGGAGGGCTGAAATGAAAGTGAAAACAGCGAGGGCACAGCACAATGCTCGCCAGCAAGCAATCAAAGGCTCCTAAATCCAACAAATTAATTACACCTAAAGCGCTATTCAAATAAACAGCCAACCTTCAAAGCGTTACACAACAATGATGTCAAAGCGATTATGCCAGGAGAAGCTTTGATTAATACCGTCAATTGCCCAATGAATGAAACACAGAGCGCGATGCAAATGAGCAGAATTAGGTTTCCAAAGCGCTACACGATAATGAGCTTCAAAGCGCTATTATAGTAGGAGAAGCTACGGTACACGCTGTTAATTGCACAGTGAATGAAACACAGAGCGTGATGCAAATGAGCAGAATTAAGTTTCCAAAGCGCTACACGAAAATGAGCTTCAAAGCGCGATATTTCTGTGTGAAGCTACAATACCAGACGCTGACAAGAGGTCGCGGGTGCAAGGGGCTTCAGCTGCGGGCTGTAGGTGCTGCAAATAATTCGAGCAAGGGAGCGTGGGGGAGCGACCGTTCAGGAGTGAATCCAGGCGTTCACAGCTAAGCTTGGGATGAGGAGAGCCTACTATTCGTGTGTGGGAGGGTCAGCTGGGAGGCGGGAGCAGGGAGGCTGGCCAGGGGATAGCACAACAACAAAATGGAGGGCTGAAATGAAAGTGAAAACAGCGAGGGCACAGCACAATGCTCGCCAGCAAACAATCAAAGGCTCCTAAATCCAACAAATTAATTACACTTAAAGCGCTATTCAAATAAACAGCCAACCTTCAAAGCGTTACACAACAATGATGTCAAAGCGATTATGCCAGGAGAAGCTTCGATAAATACCGTCAATTGCCCAATGAATGAAACACAGAGCGCGATGCAAATGAGCAGAATTAGGTTTCCAAAGCGCTACACGATAATGAGCTTCAAAGCGCTATTATAGTAGGAGAAGCTACGGTACACGCTGTTAATTGCACAGTGATTGAAACACAGAGCGTGATGCAAATGAGCAGAATTAAGTTTCCAAAGCGCTACACGAAAATGAGCTTCAAAGCGCGATATTTCTGTGTGAAGCTACAATACCAGACGCTGACAAGAGGTCGCGGGTGCAAGGGGCTTCAGCTCCGGGCTGTAGGTGCTGCAAATAATTCGAGCAAGGGAGCGTGGGGGGGCGACCGTTCAGGAGTGAATCCAGGCCTTCTTCCATATGCAGGGCTTTAGTGTTGATCTGACAGCTTGGAGACACTTGGAGCACAAATGGAAACCTCTAGCGATAAGGCACCCAATTAGATCGTCGTCACAAGGTGCTTTGAGACAGTAGCTTTGTTCTTCAGAGTGACATACTTACTTCGTCACATGCTGTGACAGTGCGAGGCTAGCAAATCAAGAAGGCCAATAGGTTATTATTGGGTGAGCATCACAGGTTTTCAGGATTCTTCTTGGGAGGCAGGGACCATTTAGTAATTGGTCAGTTGGTGACATGGTCAAGGCGGCGTCAATCCCATCTCATTTGGGCAGACTGATAGAACACATTTGAACAAATGCTACATTTGTGAAGATGCAGACAACAGCTCAGGCCACTTGAGCAACCTTCAGGGGTGTAGCAGTTCCTCCAAGAAGTTCGGTCACCACACTAATCATGCAAGTTGTGAGTCTTTAGTGGATGGACCACAGCACAAAAAGTAATTGCTTCTGTTGACACCAACAGTCAGCTGATTCTCTCAAGTCTGCTGGCTCCTTCCCCCTCACTCAACCAGAACTCTGTAGGCTTCCAGGACAAGACGGACAATTCTTATTCCTGATCAGACTACTGGTGATGTCCCTCACCTCTAGAAAGCTGACTGTCAAACTTGCTGGAGACCAACACTCCAGAAACAAGGATACCAGATACTCACGGTTATATGCCTGCATAGGATTCTACTGGTTAGAGACACAATTGCATGTGTGATTTTTCATTTCTGATACCCTCTTCAAATATATGACTGTGTTTCAGCGTGAGATGGTGTCCTTGTGATAGACTCTGTATGTGAGGGAGTCTCTTTTTGTTTTGTGTTAGGAGGAAGGTACAGCAGGCTCTCAGTATGTTTGATGCATTTGATAACGCGGGATTTCTGGTCTATTGTTATCTTACCAGATCCCAGCTCAGGTCGACTGAATCGTTGGTACCTGTCATTGAGTAAAAGGCAATCCACTACTAGGTTAATCAAGAAAGAACTTACACCAATCTAAAGAACCACTTACCACTGGAAAAGGTTAAAAAGTTTAATTTAAAGCCAAAAGTATCTGGAGATACAAACATCTCAGAATAAGGTTCAAAAGATATACAGGTATCAATATAAAAAGGAACTCTCTGAATGCTCTCAATCGACAAAAGGAAATTATCAAAAATATATCAAATACCATTAGAGTTGCAAGAATCGCTGTGAGTTGCAACTTGAGAGTCATTTACAGAAAAGAAAAATACAGGTTAGTCTGTCCCTACACTAGACTAAGTGACATCCCTACTTAACAAGATCTTTACCTAAAAAGGTGTCAGCAGTGGTGACTTCCAAAGAAGATCACACACTTCCCTTAGTCTTTGTCTCAAAGTCGAAGTCTTTCAGTTCTCTATCTGCCTACCCATCCGCTCTCTTAGGCTCCTCAAATCATCTGCTCTAACTCCACCCCGGGGTGCTATCCCTAATACAAAATCACATTTCCAATAGGAACGCCCCTTAAGACGCCTCTCACGTGGTGCAGTTTCGAGCGGCAAATTCCGTGCTGGTGCTCCTCGGGACTCTTCATTAAAGTTGACCTTGCTTCCCAGGCTTCTCTTCGACCAGGCGGTACCCCCTAAAATTCCTGAAGACTCATACAGGCCTGTGCCTGGCGCCTCTGAACAAGGGCCTATTCATTATTTCTGATTTAAGTTCCCCCTGCACCTGCAAACAGACACTCTCTCGGTAGGCCCCAAATTCCAGCATCTACCATCTCTAGAAGTCATAAAACATCTTGGACAGACCTATCATTCGTGCTCTGTGCGACCTCTCCTTAACGAGCTCATTCAGATCAAAGAAGCGAATTTATCTATTCAGGCCAACTAGAATTACATGAAACGGGCCTCTGCAATATGCACATTAAATTTCTTTGTTTAAACAGTATTTTAACTAACACACATTACTAAAATATAACACATCTATTTAAAACATACTTCAATTCCATGGTTAATAATACTTTGCAGTAAAATGACATTAGAATCCAAGTCACTAAAAGTGTAGCAGCATCTTTCGTTTCTTGTGAAATGCCATGTGGCCTACACATTTTCATGGTTTGCAGAATTACATTTCGTTTCACTTAGTCATCTAACGTGTGACTCCAACATCATTTTAACATTTCTACAACCTCTACATTAGTTTTTCACACTTATATATGCATCTATTCTAATTAAACACTCATATATTTTCTCGATATAAGTTGACACTCTTGTATATTCCACACTAAACTAATACTACGTGCTTGTAAATATGGTGCACTTCTACATTTTCAGATTTGTGCTCTCTCAATCCCCCCTTTGATGACTTACAGTAGTCATCATCATCACAACACCCTCTCTAAGGTACAAAGTATCAAACTGAAGTTGTTGCAATCTTCCCTCGTTTCATCTCCTCTAGAGCCCTCAGACTCCGGTACTGATTCTCCTGCATCGCAGATAATCTCCTCCCCTGCTCTCGCATAGATCTTTGCAACCTGTTTGCTCTATACCATTTGTACAGTTTCACCAATCCCCACAAAGAGATTATACAAATCACTATTATGATGATAGGTTTCAATATGTACCAAATGATATTCTTTCCCAGGTTGGCAAACCAACCTCCAACTTTACCCATTCCTTGACCTACCTTTTCCCACACTGTTACCTTAGTCAAATCTTCTATCTCATTATGTATTTCAGTAATGTTTCGAATGTACTTTTCAAGCGGTTTTGAATTGTCTGGAATGTAAGTGCAACATTCCAGGACCTTCAAAGCCTTACAGACTCCGCCCTCTTTGGCCAACAGAACGTCTAGAGCAAGTCGGTTCTGAAGAACCATTGCCCTTATCGATTGCATCTCTCCCTCCACCAGCATTAAAGATCTAGCAGTACTGGCGGACAACCTATCTACAACTGTTGCCAATCTTCTTATCTTAACATCATTTAGTGCTATCCCTAAAATAGGAAACATAGCACCAAACACATCTCCAATTACCTCCTCAGCGCTTACATCCCTTCTTCCTCTAGCTGATGTTTCTCTCTTTTTGGTTTCTAAGTCCTCAGCATGGTATATTTTGGGGAAGACAATTGCCAAATAACATGATCCATACCAATTATCTGGTAGTTTCACGTATGCATTTCTTCCACAGACAAAATACACATTCGGGATCACCTGCCTTTCTTTCAGGAAATCCTTAGAATAGTACTCTAATTGGAAAGCATGTTCACAATGAACTTCTCCTACAAACACATTCTCATAATATGTTTGACTTCTGTGTATACATAGCTCTCCCCGTTTCTCCCGGTCTAAAGCTATTGGACCACTGCTACCCTTTCTTTGGTGTTCTCTTTCTTCCCGGGTCCAATCTGTTTTCCATTGTCCTGAAGCTTTTAGGATCTTTTGTCTCCTATATCGATCATCCACCTGCCCTATAAACTTTTTCTCAATTTCTGACACTTTACAAGTCAAATTATTTCTTCGGGCATGTGAAGTATCTAATGTTTTCCATGGAATGAAAAATTTCTGTAACCTGTCCTCACTCTTATAATAATCCCACTTGTTTAGATGTTTATAATTCGGCACCTCTGGCAGTACCGAATCAAAGTTCGAAAAATAATACTCAAACCCCTCTCGTTCATAAAATATGCTCAGCAACAAACTACATGAGATTCCATAGGTTAATGGAAGATGATGGTATCTGATGCCTTCATCTACAGAAGCTGGCAACTGCATACAGACGTAGCAGTTCTTCGCCTCCATGACATCAATATATTCATAAAGCAATTTGGCATAAGCATTCGTTTTAAAATTCCCCTGTGACTCATCTGCATGTAATCTTTTTATTTCAGCATCTAATAAAGTTTTCTCTTTCGCTGTATTTTCCCCCTGTTTACCAATCATAGGAGGCTTCTGTGTTGGTACACTTTTTGCTTCTTTTTCTATTTTCACATCATTTTCATGTCCCACTATATATGATACAGTAACTACTAAAACTATAAGAGAAATCACTACCCCTAAAAGTGTGCCTATTATGCATTTTGCCCTGCGGTTCGGGTTGCCAGCCTCCATGGTCTCAAAACAGTGTAGTTCTGGTTTTCTTTCACGGCACAAGTCTCTTTGCTTTGCTTCTCCAATCTTTCGAACCACACCTCCTGGAAACTGAAAAATCCCCTCCGCAGAAACAGTCTCTGAGTTCTGTAGCAATAGGCAACCCTAGCCCTTCTCCATCCACTAAAAGGGAAGTCCCTAATTATTTCTTCGTCCACTCGGCGCTAGGTTGTCTTTTCAATCAATATTTACAAAGTTCTTTACAAAGTCTTTAATAGTCCGAAACTATGCGTGTTCCCAGAGCTTCCACCACTAGCTCAAATATTTCCATACGAAGAAGGACTCCCTCCAGTATTGGACACCTTGAACAGCAACACGGAAATTCAACAGTCTCAAAGATCAATTTTCTTATTCCGCTCAGGAGAGGAGGATAGACGATGTTGAGTGTCAGCAGTCTTTCGACCTCCAATCCTGGTAACAGGAACCTTACTTCTACTGTGATGATCGGGTCAGTTCTGGTCAGGGTCACTTCCCTCACCCTCCCAGTTCTGCGTCCCGCTGAGGACATCTGTAGAGAGGTAGGTCCACTCAGGAGTAGCGTATCTTCTGCAAGGCACTAGCACCCTCCTTGATCTTCTCGGACCATCCTGCTCTTGTCCTGGTTCACTTTCTTCTGGATCTGAGTCTTCGGATATAGAAGCAAGAGTTTCCTCTCGAGCTGGCTTCAAGCTTGGCCTCCTTTTTCTTTCAGGCCAGGTAGCCGCTCCACGCCTTGTTCTCCTATTTCTTGTCCGTTCACTCAGTTCTTGATCACTCTGAACTTGCTCTGTCTCTGAGTTGGTTTCACAACAGCTTTCTCCTTCAGTGGCAATTTCGGTTTCACTGCCGTCCTGTTTTCCTTCCTCTTCTTGATCTGTGACACTCCCAACTTCTTCAGACACCCCCACAGCTTGACTGATCCCCTCTTGTGCTTCTTCCTCCACCACTGGATTTTCGTCTGCGAGAGGAGCTGTTTCTTCCAGGGGTGCTGGAACTCTTCGAGTATGGGAAGCGTGGATCCAATTTGGCAGTCCTCCGCACTTCACGGCGGTGTTAGTGATTAGGACTATCTGGAAAGGCCCCTTCCAGCGCACGGCCAAGCAGTTCTTCCGGACGTGCTTCTTCACCAGCACCCAGTCCCCTGGGCACAGGTCGTGGCACTGATTTCTTGAAGCTGGAACTTCTGCGGCCTGTACCTGAAGGGACACAGAATGAATGGCGTCAGATAACCCCTTGCAGTAATCCAGGATCAGGTCATCTGTAATATTCAGTAATGCAGCTGTGGGGATAGTTGGAAGTCTCATTGCCCTCCCCATCAACACCTCATGTGGAGAGAGACCTGTCCTCCTGTCGGGTGTGCTACACATGCTCATAAGGACCAAAGGAAGAGCATCAGGCCAACTTAGGGAAGTTGATGAACACACTTTAGCAATTCGACATTTCAACGTCCCATTTATCTGTTCCACGATACCTGAGGCCTCTGGTCGATAGCTACAATGCAATTTCTGATCAATGTTCAATGCAGAGCAAAGCATCTTCACAACTTTGCTGTTAAAATGTGTCCCTCTGTCCGATTCCAGAGAGGCAGGCACCCCGAAGCGCGGTATCAACTCTCTAAGCAACAATTTTGCTACTGTGAGTGTATCGCACCTGCGTGTAGGGTACGCTTCAACCCATCTGGAAAATATGCATACTACCACCAGAACATACCTAAGGCGGTTGACCCTTGGCATTTCAATAAAATCTAATTGCATTCTGTTGAAAGGCCCCCCAGACCTCCCAATGTGACTCAGTGTAACTGGTGTTCTTTTCCCTATGTTCAACTGTTGACAAGTGACACATCGCTTACACACTGCTTATGCTGCAATCCTAAACTTTGGGCAATACCAAGTCTGCCTGAACACCCTCAGCATGGCATCCCTTCCCAAATGCACTGGACCATGTATCTGTCGTGCCATTGGGCTCGCTAGCTCCTCAGGTAACACAGCCCTTCCATCTGCTGAAATCCAAAAATCCATTTAGCTTCTCACACACCCTGCTGTTTCCCACGCCTGCTTCTCAGATTCAGGTGCATTGTCTTGCATTTGTTTCAAATCTTCCCAAGTATCGACTGTTTCTAACATCATGCTCAATTCTGTCCTTTCCTGAGCCCCACTTACTTCCACCTCCGTGAAAGAGTAATCATGCTCCGCACAATAGTGGGCAACTTCATCTGCATATCTGTTTCCCTGTGACACAAAATCCGAATTTTTCGTATGAGCTACACACTTTACAACTGCTATTGCAGCTGGACCCTGTAATGCTTCTAACAACAGCTGCACAAATTCTCCATTTCTGATTGGCGAACCAGAGGAGGTCATGTAACCCCTCTGAGACCACAATTGCCCAAAATCATGAACTACACCGAAACCATATTGGCTATCAGTATAGATGGTGACTCTAATTTTGCTACCTGCTATACAGGCACGGGTCAATGCAACAATTTCTGCTACCTGAGCGGAGTGTACTCTCTGCTCTCAACCGACCAGTATCGTCTCTTAAACATGAACCATCGACAAAGTAAATTTGATCGGGGTCGATCAATGGTTCATCCACAATATCTGGTCTGGGCTTCGTGCATAGTTCAGTCACATCAAGGCAATCGTGATCTTCACAGTCTTCGCTTTCTATGTCATTAGGAAGTGGCATCAGAGTAGCAGGATTTAAGACAGAGCACCTCTTAAGGATCACGTTCTGTGCAGCAAGAATAACTTGCTCATAGCGCGTGAGCCTACTGTTGGTCAAGTGCTGGGTCTTGGTCCTGGTCATTAACAGTTCCACAGAATGAGGTACATACACCACTAACTGGTGTCCCATCACTATGCTTTCACAACGCTCAATGTTGACACCTTTTGCAGCAACGGATTTGAGACATTCGGGCAACACTGCGGCTACTGGATCTAAAGTAGCCGAAAAGTATGCAACTGGTCTACGGGCATTCCCATGTACTTGCACTAAGACTGACAAAGCACAGCCCTCCCTTTCGCAGCAATAGAGGGAAAATGGCTTTTCATAATCCGGCATCCCCAGAGCCGGAGCACGACACAAGTCATCTCTCAGCTGTAGGAACGCCATCAAGCACTCGTTGTCCCATGGTACCGGATCACTCACCTCCTTGTGCGTCAGTTTCTGTAAGGGTTTTGCTTTCAGTGAAAAGTTAACTATCCACTGTCGGCAATAACCAACCATTCCTAGAAACATCCTGACTTCTCTCTGTGTTGTAGGCGAGTTCATCTTCATGATTGCCTCTATTCTATCTGGTAACACCTTACGCTTTCCCTTTTCTATCCGATGACCCAAGTACTGTACTTCTGTCAGACAGTACTGCAATTTACACGGAGATACCTTGTGTCCATTTTCAGCTAAATGGTTCAGCAAGGCGATGGTGTCTTCCTTGCAAGCCTCTTCTGTTCCTGACGCAACAAGTAGGTCGTCTATGTACTGGACCAGAACCGAATTCTGGGGCAGTACCAGACTTTCAAGATTCTTTTTCAGTAACTGATTAAAGATTGATGGGCTATCTGTGAACCCTTGTGGGATTCTACACCATGTTAAGACGCGATTCTCCATTTTAAACGCGAAAAGATACTGGCTCTCTTCGTCTAATGGGATTGAAAAGAAAGCCTGACAAAGATCTATCACTGTGAACCACTCAGCTTGGAATGGTATCTGAAACAGTATTACTGATGGATTCGGTACCACTGGACAACATGAAACAACAATGTTATTAATCTTTCGTAGGTCCTGTACTATTCTAAATTTCTCACTAGGTTTCTGCAAACCCATAATCGGGGAGTTGCATGGACTTCCCACGATTTCTTTCAGTATTCCCTGTTTAATCATGGAGTCGATCACGGGCTTTATTCCTGCAATCGTCTCTTGGGACAGCTTGTATTGTGGCGTTCTTGGATAATCAACATTTGGATTCACAAAGATCTTCACTGGCTCTACCCCTTTGACCAATCCTATCTCTTCTCCTGTAAAATCCCATACTTCTGATGATACTGCCTCGCGTAAGTCCCAAGGAAGATCCTCCACAGTTAGAGTAGGATACAGTTCTATGCATGTTCTGGAGTTCACAATTTTGAAGGTAGCATCATCATCTGTCGTTTCTACCTCTACTCCCTGAGGGGTGCAGTATATGGTACAATTTAGTTTGCACAATAAGTCCCTTCCTAACAAACACACAGGACTTGAATCACATACTACAAATTGATGTTCATTCATATAATTTCCGATCTTTACTGACACTGGTTCCGTCAAAGGGCTAGTCATTCTCTTGTTTGCGACTCCTACCACCTGAATTGTTTCCCCCGACATTGGTAGATCCGGAACCACTGCTGACCTCAAAGTTGATCGAGTAGCTCCAGTATCTACCAAGAATGTCATAGGACACCCTGCCACTTCAGCCTCAACAAACGGTCCTCTTTGATCCACTTCCAGAACTGCCCCGAGGGTACAGTCCTCTTCTTTGCTTACACGTTGGCCAGTCAATGGATCAATGTAATAACTTTTTTCCTCGTCTATGAAAAGAGGCATTTGTCTAAAAACCTTTCCCCCGGTCGAAATCTTTGGTGGCTGCGGAAACTGAGCTCGTGGAGCCGAAGTCCCCCCTTTGGCCACCTTGATTCTTGGCACTGGTACCCCTTGAACTGGAACTTCTGGAACCTCTTCCTCTTGCTCTAGTTCCCCATTCTCAGGGTTATAGGGACACTCGCGTCTCCAATGCCCCACCTGCTGACACTGGTGGCACTTTGTTGTTTTCTTTAACGTAGCAATGTCAACTCTAGGTCCCACGCTTTCCTCACTGTTCTTATTCTGATTGCTTGATTTCCGTCTCATTGTCCCTGTACCCTGCTGCTGCTGTCCGCCCTTTCCAGCTGACTGCATCTGTACTACCATCAGCTTCTCTTTTAGCTTCTTTGCTTTGGAATCTATTTCATCACTGCAGTACCTGGCATACCTCAAAATCTCATCTAATGGTCTGTTTTGCCAACAAATCAAATGTTGCTGAATCATCAAACAAATATCAGGTCTCAACCCCAAAACAAACTTTGACACAAACTGTCCTATATCCTTGGGGTCCATTACATCGAGTCCACTGTATTGTTTGAATGTTTTCAGCAATCTCTCATAAAACTCATGAACTGTCTCCTTGGGTTCCTGTCTTGTTCGGTCTATTTTTACCCAATCTATGTCTTGTGGTGGGACCTTTTCCTTCAACCAAGTTATTACTCTTTCATATTTCAACATTACAATTTCAGACGGTCCATTTGTGGCAGCATTCCTTTCTGGTTCTACCGTTGGCCACTCGTCACTAGTCTTGCATGCTGTCCACAAATCTCCTGGCACCACAATGTCAAACAAGGTGTTTAAATCAATCCACAATACCTTCGATATTTTCACAAACCTTTCTACCTGCTTATACCACTCAACGGGATTGTCCCTTAACTTTGGGAATGAGTTGGTAAATGCAGCCAAATCTCCTCTACTCCAAGGCACATGTACATAGTTCCCATTCGATATTTCCATCAAAGGAAATGCCTCCATCTGCATTACCCTTCCCTCCGGAGACATCACACTCGTGCTCCTCCTGACAGTACCCCGTTTGGACCATCTCTCTTCCCACTTGTCCAGATCTCTCCACACTCTTATTCCCGCTATCAGTTCTCTTATGTGTGTCTTTAACCCTGTAGTTCTCTTTTCATCTAAGTCTTGATCTGAATACTGCAACCTATGGTTACTCTGTAATGTCCTCGTTCTGGACAAGTCTACCATATACTTGTCTGCCAGTCCAGACAGTTTCTCATGAATTGCTCTTGCCTTTCGGGTAACATCTTTTGCTATGAACAGTAACTCATCTTGTTCATACAGGTCAATTCTTTCTAAAGGCAACGTTCCATCTATTATCTCATCCAGGTCAGATTTTAAGCTAGTGACATCGAGTCTTTTGGCCTTTACTGCAGCTCTCAGTATGCTAGTTCTAGGGAGTCCATTCACATCTCTCCCATCCCAGCTCCGAGTCCTACGTCTAGGCTCAGGCGAGTTATGGGGAGTCCTCCCTTGTTCCCACCTCTCCAGGTCCCATGCAGTTCCATCCTCTCTGGGTGTATGGTGAAACACTTTCCCATTTCTCGTAATCCCACCAGTCCCATCCTGCATGATTTCCCTAGATTCATGGTATGACATTCCATTACTCCCCCTTTCTTCACAATTGGTCTGTGACCTCTGATCACCCGATGTATGGCAAGATCTTTCATTGTTCCCCCTATTCCAGTGTTGCACATTCTCCCCTGGCGCGTGATGAGTGCACCTAGACCTATCTATGTATGCTAGTACCATTTGGTCTCCACCCTTTTCAAAGAGCCGAGACATCTCTTCACACTCCATGCTTCTACCATCTCGCTCCTGCTGGTCTCTCCCATCATTAGGACGTATTACTCCTCTGTTCTCTGGCCTGTTACCATCCCACTCCTGACTACTTGCACTAGCCCCGCAGTGAGACAATGTTCCGTTGCCTCGGCTTCCCCATTCTGCTTCTGTTCTTGGCCTGCTGTTTGGTGCTTCTGTGGACCCCTCCCATTCTCTCAAATCGGCCCTCAACTCCTTAAAGGATTTCGGCCGTGGTCCCCTCAGGTCAATCGGTCCTCTCTGACCCCCCTGTTCTGCTGCGGGACCCACTGCTGGATCAGATGGGGTGCTCCACGTCATTGGTCCTGGCAATTGTCTCCAGGCATTTGTCGTGTTATTTCTCCTTTCCATTTCTGCTCTCTCTCTATCTAACCTCATCTGTTCTTCCTCTCTGTCTCTCTCGGGGTTGTAAATCGATACTATAGGACCTATGGTAACGGGTACTTGTAGAGCGTCTGGCAACCCACAGGACTCAACTCTCTCTGTTTCTGGTACCTTCTGCACCACAAACCTTCCGACTACTGTCGGTACTGTACTAGGCTGAGGTGTCTCCTCTCTTTTGGGCGGTGTCCACTCTGATATAGGGAGTGGTACATATCCCTCTATGGCAGGCCCATCATCCCTTGCGAGTCCCCTATCCTCCATTCTCCCAACGTTCGGAGGCGGTCTATCTATTAGCAACCTATTTATAAAGTTGTCCTCCGACTCGCTCTCCTCATCCTCTTCCATGAGCCTCTGTTCCCCTGTCAGCTCTCTCACTGGGTATAACTTATCCACCTCAATAGCCTGTACCCTCCATCTCTTGGCGTCCGCATCCCATTTGGCATCTCGCACTGCCCTTACTGATCGCTTCAACCTGTCTTGGCGCCTGTTCATATTTCTGTCGTGTGCCGCCCTAAGCCACGCATTAAGGGCCTCGAACTGGGTTGGTCTAGGCTGAGGATTCAATGAGGACATAATTGATTTCAGCCGATGTAACGCCTCTAACTTGAAAGTTCCATACTTAGGAAACGTCAGTTCTTCATTCCCTTCCAAAATCGTATTCCATTCACTAATCCATAGTATCGTATGCAAGCCAACATTCGCTGCCATATAGTAAGCTGGTGTACCCTCTGGCGGTGCCTCTTCCCCGTAATAAGAGTTCCTTCTTTTTCTCTTAAAAATCTCTCTCAAACATTTAAAACACTTCATGTTCAAAACCTACAATATTTCTATTTTCTCCGCGTTTGTTTACTTCCCGATGACAATCCACCAATCTCAGCTCGGTTCTCGCTAACTGGCCTATCAGAACGCGACTTCTCCCTGACGTCACACCAGCCGCCCAATCCCGTCGCGGCTCTTGCCGACATCACACCAACCGTCCTATCGCGTCGCGGCTCCTCACTAACCGCCCTATCTCAGCGCGACTCTCGCTGACGTCACTCGTCCCTCTTCGCAGCGTTACCCCTCCTTTCTCAGCTCGTCTCCGCGTTTATGCATGCGTCCCATTCATACTTCGAAAAATGATTACTTCCGTCCAAGCGATCACTTTTCTTTGACTGTACGCCCACAGTCAATCTGTAATTGTCACCTTAACTGGCGAAATGTCTTTCCGTTTACGTCCAGACAATCGCCTTCTCTGATAGGTTACTTACACACAGTAACTTTCGACCCGCGTCCGTTACTCACACACTCCCTCTTGCACTCCCCCTATCTCGGTTCTGCGGCGGTCAATGGTACCTCATGACCCCCTTACTCTGGTCGACAATTACTCTGGATGTTCGATACACCCGAACCACTTAAGCTCTCCCCCTGAACTTAAGATTTTACCAGGTGGCGCGCGCTCACAACCTTCTCACAATCACGCTACAGGCATTCAACTCCGCAAGACATTACAATACAAATACAACACAAAACACCGCAATCTGTCCACGCATGACCCTTGTTATACTCACTCTCGTCCGATACTGCTGCTTTTCTCTCTCCGTCAGCGCCTTCTTCGGCAGGCCACCTCTCGAACTCTAGGGACCTTGGGGTAAACTAACCTAGTCTAGATAACCATCCTCACTCTGCTACCAACTGATAACGCGGGATTTCTGGTCTATTGTTATCTTACCAGATCCCAGCTCAGGTCGACTGAATCGTTGGTACCTGTCATTGAGTAAAAGGCAATCCACTACTAGGTTAATCAAGAAAGAACTTACACCACTCTAAAGAACCACTTACCACTGGAAAAGGTTAAAAAGTTTAATTTAAAGCCAAAAGTATCTGGAGATACAAACATCTCAGAATAAGGTTCAAAAGATATACAGGTATCAATATAAAAAGGAACTCTATGAATGCTCTCAATCGACAAAAGGAAATTATCAAAAATATCTCAAATACCATTAGAGTTGCAAGAATCGCTGTGAGTTGCAACTTGAGAGTCACTTACAGAAAAGAAAAATGCAGGTTAGTCTGTCCCTACACTAGACTAAGTGACATCCCTACTTAACAAGATCTTTACCTAAAAAGGTGTCAGCAGTGGTGACTTCCAAAGAAGATCACACACTTCCCTTAGTCTTTGTCTCAAAGTCGAAGTCTTTCAGTTCTCTATCTGCCTACCCATCCGCTCTCTTAGGCTCCTCAAATCATCTGCTCTAACTCCACCCCGGGGTGCTATCCCTAATACAAAATCACATTTCCAATAGGAACGCCCCTTAAGACGCCTCTCACGTGGTGCAGTTTCGAGCGGCAAATTCCGTGCTGGTGCTCCTCGGGACTCTTCATTAAAGTTGACCTTGCTTCCCAGGCTTCTCTTCGACCAGGCGGTACCCCCTAAAATTCCTGAAGACTCCTACAGGCCTGTGCCTGGCGCCTCTGAACAAGGGCCTATTCATTATTTCTGATTTAAGTTCCCCTTGCACCTGCAAACAGACACTCTCTCGGTAGGCCCCAAATTCCAGCATCTACCATCTCTAGAAGTCATAAAACATCTAGGACAGACCTATCGTTCGTGCTCTGTGCGACCTCTCCTTAACGAGCTCATGCAGATCAAAGAAGCGACTTTATCTATTCAGGCCTACTAGAATTACATGAAACGGGCCTCTGCAATATGCACATTAAATTTCTTTGTTTAAACAGTATTTTAACTAACACACATTACTAAAATATAACACATCTATTTAAAACATACTTCAATTCCATGGTTAATAATACTTTGCAGTAAAATGACATTAGAATCCAAGTCACTAAAAGTGTAGCAGCATCTTTCGTTTCTTGTGAAATGCCATGTGGCCTACACATTTTCATGGTTTGCAGAATTACATTTCGTTTCACTTAGTCATCTAACGTGTGACTCCAACATCATTTTAACATTTCTACAACCTCTACATTAGTTTTTCACACTTATATATGCATCTATTCTAATTAAACACTCATATATTTTCTCTATATAAGTTGACACTCTTGTATATTCCACACTAAACTAATACTACGTGCTTGTAAATATGGTGCACTTCTACATTTTCAGATTTGTGCTCTCTCACATTTGATTATGTCCATGCTAGATTCTATGATCACTATTCTAATGGTAAATTTGGTCATCACCTTATTTTTATGACCAAATGTACCTTTATTGTGCCACCTGGAATTTCACAAAGGGATACCCTTGTGCTGTAGAAAGGATCTCTGCCATGAAGACAGAGATCACCACTGCTTTAAATCCCACTCAAGGGGTAGGAAGTGGGCATTTCTTGGCACGGCTTGCCTTGAAAGTTTGGTAAGACCCCCAAATTTGAAAATGCATTGGTATTTCCAAACTACGATTTGACTCCTTACCAGATTGGAAATGGTTGGAAATTTACTTCAGCACAGAGAGTGAGGGAAGAATAAAGCATAACTCACAAATTTTGAGGAAAAAAACAAAAACTCTGAAATCCATTCCTCTTGTGCCCCAAGAAGAGAATTGTTTTCGCAATTCGAAACCAAGTTATTTTCTAATGAATCCACATGGAATCCTGGACCAGGTGCAGCTCCTAAAAGTAAGCCTACTTCTTCGTGAATAAGGCCTTTTGCCTCTATAGGATTCTCTACATGTGTGAGACTCTCAACTTGTGCAAGACTCAGTGCATATGTGAGATTTTCTGAGTATTAACTACTGCGAATGAAATAGGAAGAATCAGCATGCTAACACTGAAAATGATAAATGCTTCATATCCGATAGGACAATGTTGTTATTTGAAAGCACCAAACACAAATTCTTCAACAGTAAACAAACAGGTCAGACTTAACAAAGCCCATCTTCTGCATAGAAATGATGGTGAGCTGGTTCTTGAGCTTAATCTTTTTGCAAAATCCTGAAATACATTTCCCCATTGGTTGTACGGACCTTTGTTAATTGACTTGAACAGCTGTAAGGAGATAACATTAGAAATACAAATCCAAACTTTTAAACCCAACGTTACTCCACAATAAGGACCAGGAATCAATACCTTTGAATAAATTGGTTTATTTTAGTTTATTAATCCATTCAGTATAAAAACAAAGTAAAAATAGATTCCCAAGGTACAACGCAATAGTCTTGAGTCCTAAGTATACTGAAAAATCTCGTAATAATGTAAGATACAGAATGGTAACAGCCATAATAAAAATAAACAAAATTATCTCAAATATGTATTCCATCAAGAATCTTCTCTTCTCTATTCTGAACAAAGATGGAATGCAGCACTATCTAACAGGAATTTTTATCCAGGGAACATAGAAAGTGTCAGCATAGAATAGAACTTCTGTAGCAGTCCTGGGAAAGCATGTCACCTAACACTGAAAGGAAAACCCTGCAAGAGAGTTCTGGTCACTCTCAGAGTTGGGGAGAGCCCGCCTAACTAACTAAGGTGACATCAATTAAATATAACAGTAGCTTCAAACACAACCATATATTCCTTTTCATCACCAAGAACGAACCAAATTGCTAAATGTGAGAGGAGTTAACACACTCCCTTTAGTTCCCATCATCCTCAAAACCACACTCGCAAGTGAAGACCTTGGGCCCCTAATCCTCCTGGTACGCAGTAAACAGAAGGTCTTCTTTTGACCATTACATCTCTGAGTTTGCTCAATACTAATATATTCTCTCATAGCCTATATACTTTGCAAATTGAAACATGGTTCATAATTCTTTCCAAAGACCTTCAAAGCACAACAATTACACTTAAAGTGATACTAATTTTAAATGCTGTATTTATTTTATTCCATATTTCATTTTTTTCCTTTTTTTAAATACGTGGTTCAGGGGGTCCAGTTTAAATTATCTTGAGAATCAAAATAAACTTTGGTTACAAAGTTAAGCATCTGCAGATATTTAATAGAATGAAAGTTTGAACATGAATATGCACAATATGATTATAGTATGTTATGTTACTAGGTATTTGTAAAGCGCACGGCTACTCATAAGAGGGGTCCGGCGCTCAAAGACCCTTTTCACACAGCACCGACTGCATCTGCTTGCAAGACTCTGTTAGTGTTGGCCATTGGTCAATTGATCACCTTGTTGAATTTTAATATGTACGTGTGTATTTGTGATGTTTAAGGGTGGAGCCTAAATTACACTGCTCCAATCTCCCATCTGATGACTAGGATAGCAATCAAAATATCACATACATCTTATCTCATGAGAGTAGCTCAAAACTTTGTTCTCATTAACATGTTATGCCTTGTGATTTCCAGGTGTTTCATCTCTTCATAGAACCTACACTGACCCTTCAGTTATACATCCTTTCTTTCTTTTCACTACTCTTGCATTCTGTTCCTCTTGCCTTGATTTTATGCACTTATACCCCTTGAACACGACAAACAAGCAGATCACACAAACAGCGATAACTACGAGGGGTCTCAATATGGAACCTAAAATGACACTTCCATAATTTCCAAACCACTTGCCTACTGCAGCAAATCCATTTGCAATTGGTTTTTGAACCGCCTGTAGCCTCATACTCCTACAAATCTCCTTTCAAGTCAGTTATATTTTTGATAACATTCTTTATCTCCTCACTCTTATTGACAATGTGGTATAACATTGTTAGACTTTCAACATCTTACAGATGCTGTTCTACCTTCGCAAGAAGGATGTCTAGTGCAAGGCAGTTTTGCATAACCATGGACCTAATAGCTAGCATTGTGTGTACTGATAGCTAACTAGTACCCAGTTGTACTTGTAGCCAATGTATTTAATATTGTGGATAACTTTCCAATCTTGAGATCATTCAGGACAACTCTAAAAGAAAGAATCATTGAACCAAATATATCTCCTACTACTTCAGGAGTAGTAGTAGTTAGTTTTTTCCTAGCATATGATCTACACACTGGGTCATTCATGAAGAGTTTTTGGGGAAACTATAACCAATTATCAAATTCCATACCAATCTCAGGGCAATGTAAAATATGGGTGCTCCACACAAGCATACTAGACACTGGTAATAACAGAGTCCTTTCCTTCCATACATTGATCCAAAGTTCCTCTATATTCAAAAATATGTTCGGAATCATTGCTCTCCATTAGCTGAGTATGAGCAACAGAGTTTGCTCTAAGCACACATAACGTTGCCTTCTGTTTCCAATCTAAAGTCAATGAGGTCAAGACCCCTGACTACCGAAGCTCTAATTCTTCTTTCGCCCATTTATTTTTATACTTTTGATCTTTACCTGCCCTCCATCTTCCATCACCCTTCTTCTATCCTCCACCGAATCAATTTTTCTCTCAATATCATTTAGGAAACAGGCCAAATTGTGCCTAGGAGCATATGCAGTATCTAACCACAGGGTAGGCTTGAAAAAAGTCCAAACAGTGTCCATCTCCTAAGCAGTCATTAGCCTCCATGGCATCAATACATTCATAAAGCAACATAAAATCAGCATTTGAAGAGAAATCTCCCCATCAATAATCTACATGTAATGTATCAAAATGGTAAACAACCTTTACAACGAAACTTTTACAACGCACTACCATTACAAGGCGGTCATTACAACGCAAACCATTACAACGCATTGCGCTGGGGGGCGCTCTAGGATAGGGAATAGGTTAATTTACTATCCAATAACCTTCCCTAGTGTCCACGGGGACTGGAGTTGGAATAGTAAATTAAACTATTCACTATCCAACACTAAAAAGCACTATCCGTTGTAATGGATTGCGATGTAAAAACCGCGTTGTAAAGGTAGGCGTTGTAATAGCCTGCGTTGTAACGTCATACATCCTATCAAAATCAAACGTGCACACACTTCCATCATTGGGGACAGAGATATTAGAGGTAGAATTAAGCCTAGGGCTTTTGGTTTGAAAAGGGAGGGTGAATAACAATCCTATATGCAAAACAATTAACCCTAAAACAATAGTAACTAACACACCAGCTACTGTCAACCTACATCTATTATGGTTGCTGGTTTTCATACCTTTGCTACAATTCGACAGTTGAGTAGAAAATAGCAACAAAGAGATTTCTCTTCATATGTTTCGATTTGTGCAAACAGCAAAACTGAGTTCAAGATGATGTATGATTCATTTCTTTACAAAGGCCTTCTTCTAAAATAACACCGTTATGTTCCTTTTGCCATTTCCGGCCTAGGGAATCTTCTCAAATCTTTGGAAAAAAACATTCTTCGATTCCCTCTAGTTGAAATAAATGTCAAAATTCAGATCATAGGGGGCGTGGCTAGCAGCCGGTTAAGATGGCCCCTAACTGAGCGAGCTGTGCTAGTACCCAGCTTGTAGCCCTGATAAATCAGTCACCATCCGTCGTACATGAGGGAACCAGTGACAGGGGGGTGGGCGAGGACAAAGAGGCCATCCTGACGACTGACAGAGATCCCTCACAAAGGCGTATAGCCGAAGAGAAAGTGCAGTGGAAGACCGGCCCGGGAGGGCGAGATGGCGACAGTGACACCTGCACAGCCCAGGGAGTGACGGAGGCCCGGTTCATCAGTCGGAGTTCTAAAGAAGTGCCCAAACACAGTGGTGGCAGTGGTATTGCAAGTGCCATCACAGGAGAACCCAGAGTGCCCCCCGTGGTCCGCGCTGCTGAGTGGAAGCGGCCGTGGCTGCCGGTGCTGAGGAAGAGTGATTGCTCCCAAAAACAGGATGGAGCAGTGCACGCTGGCAGGGATCTGGGAGGAGTAGGCTGCACGATTGAGGATTCGCTGGTCTGCTTTGACCCATGGGACCTTAGTATGTTGAAGGGGTCAGTGGACATTTGCACGAAAGGTTGACTTGAGGCAGTGCCATAGGCAGAGCCCCCCGGCACTACAGGCAGTCACAGAGGCTGGCGACCATTGTGTGGCACTGGTGTCGTGCGTGAGGTCCCCATGGGCAACAGCACATCCTCATCCAGTTCCGGTTTGGGTCGGGAAGCACAGACAGTGCGCCACGAAGGACGAGGCACTCAAGGACCCTTTAGTGGAGGATTAAGTGGCCTAGTTCCGTGGTAGCATGCAGGTGTGCTGGGATGGATGGGCCTGGCTCCAGGGGGGTCAAGTGACAAGGATGCACAGGAGGGAAACAGTCAAAGAGCCTGTGGATTCAGGCTCAGTGACATGCATGCATTGCCCTGACGAGGGGGCTGCAAGCATGCCCCCACTTGCTAGCATCACCTGAGGCCGGTGAACAAAGCGTCCAGCCAACAGAGCAGGCTGAACAGTGGCGCACACCTGCTTCCCTACACAAAAGCTTGCCAGAAGGTGAGATCAAGATGGGCGGATATGAGAGTAGCGCCAGAGAAACCTGTTACCTCTAGAGGCATAGTGCAATAGTTTAGCCCAGAGTCTGGGGCTACCTGTGGGGACGCCACCAGGCTGACAGACAACAGCCATGGGTCAACCCAAAAGTGTGGGAGTAGGCCAACCACCTTGACAAGTAAACAGTGGCGATGGACCGCAAGGTTGGTATAATGGGGGCACCGCCAGCCGAGTTGTATGACTCTGACCCCTCCTTAGGAGACATTATGACGGCTATCAGAGAATTGCGGGGGACCCTGGAACCAAAATTGGACTCTGTAACTGATGAAGTCAATCTACTCAGGGTGGACCTCCGGAAAATGTCAGAAAAAATGGCCACGGCTGAGGCAGGCATTGGTGGCCTGCAGTCCAAAACAAAATGTCTGTAGAAGCAAGTGATGGTATTGACCAAAAACCAAACTGAAATCCTGGCTAGACTTGAGGACCAGGAGGGCAGAGACTGAAGGAACAACATTTGGGCGGGAGGTGTGCCAAAGGGAATGGAGGGACCATAGATGGACCTCTTCCTGGAAGATTTGATCCTGAATAAACTGAAGCCTAAATGCCTGTGTGCCTTTTTCTCAGTAGAACAATCGCAATACGAGTGGGGTGCTCAGCCTCGCCCAGGGGTGCCCCCACAAGATCATAGCTTGTATATTGAACTTTAGGGACAAAGACACCATTCTACAGGTGACACGCCAACACGGCAACTTGCAACATGAAACTGCCACCATCCGATTCTTCCCTGACTTCACGCTCCAGGTTCAGCGCCAAAGACGCACCTTTGATGAGATAAAAAGGGCCCCTAGCGAACAGAACGTGAAATATATGATGTAATTTCCAGCAAAACCTAAAATTATTGATGATGGGAAATCCTACTTTTTCGACTCACCAGCCGAGGCAAGAGACTGGCTGGAAGGCTGGCATACTGTTAGGTGGAAGGGGGGCAGAATTTGAACTCAGACCATGAAAGGCAAAACAGAGAGGTGGGATTCAGAACATGAGGGGACCCTCCAAGTACAGGGAATGTCTCCTTCCCCTTCAATGAACTGGGAGGGCTGTGGGGAGGGTCAGGGGTGGAATTGTGAATAAGACTGGCCTAAATCGACACTGGGCATTAAATAGACAAGCATAGCTATGGGACCCTTATTGCCCCTTGCGTGGCTTTCGACTGGGAGCCGACATACAAGTTTTCTCTCTTGTAAATGTAATTGGGTTTCATAATATTCAACAACAAAATTATTTAACTTCTTGCTGGAGGCTGGTTTAGCACTCCTCACTAATGGTTATTACTGCACAGTTAGGGCGACAGTCACTCTGCTTGTTGGGGAGGTAGGAGGTTTGCTATTCACCTAGCAGGGTTGCAGGGAGGGGGGAGTTGGGTAAAACTTTCAATTTTTTAGGGTGTGATTGTATTATTGCTCAAGGCTGTTATAGCCATATTGCAATGCATGTTGTCACAGGATCATCCTGGGAGGGGGTAGTTCTGTAGTGGCTATTTGTCAAGACAGTTATATGGGAGATTCGGCTAGTATACTTAAATGGACCTGTAATGTGAATGGACTGGGAGCAAAATGAAGCCGACGCTTGTCCTTCAGCATATTAAGCGGCAATCCCCAGATGGAGTACTGATACAAGAGTTGCACCTTAAAGGGGGCCGCTTTAAGGCCTTGGATCGCTTTGGGTACAGACTGGTGGCACATTCCAGGTACTCGTATGACGCCCAGGGGGTGGGAATTCTAATCCGAAACACGTTGCTCCTGGTTATAACTGGCACATGGTCTGACAATGCTAGCTGCTGTGTGGCAGTGCTGGGCATATAGGAGGGGCACTTGATAGTGATGTGCTCATTCTACATACCTCTGAGGCTTCATACTATCAATCTCCCAAAGATTAGTGCGATCCTGATAGGACTGCCCCTGGGTACTCTTCTGATGAGAGGCGATGCAAACACAGTAAAAGACCCAGGGCCGGATGTAGGTCGGTCGGTAACGGCCGAAAATCGGCATTTTCGTCCGTTACCGACCGGTATTTACAAAATGGTATGTAGGGCCAAATATTTTACAGATTCGGTAAATTTACCGATCGGTAAATTTACCGAATCTGTAAAATACCGATTCGGTATTTTTACCTATTCGTTAATTTAGATATGTAGGTGGGACTCTTCTGAGTCCCACAACCCTTACCGAATCTGTATTTTACCATCAAATATATTTGATGGTAAAATACCGATTCCGGTGTGCATGCACATGTGGGGGTGCTAGAGGGTGTCAAAGTGACACCCCCTGCACCCTTGTCAAAATCGGTATTTACCGATTCGGTAAATACCGACCGGTAATGCCCCATTCATTCCTATGGGCTTCAAAGCCCATAGGAATGAATGGGGCATTACCGGTCGGTATTTACCCAATCGGTAAATACAGATATTTACCGAATCGGTAAAAGGAACATCTGGATGTTCCTACATATCCACCCCTTAGATTTACCGATTTTTAATTACCGAATCGGTGCAATTCAGTAATAAAAAATCGGTAAATCTATTTTACCTACATCGGGGCACCAGTGCTGGACCGATTCAATGCACGGGTGGGCCAGAAGGGGAGCAGATCTGTGAAGTTTTTTGACGGCCATAGGCATGGTGGACCTTTCGCGGGCACACAACCCGCTGACGCAGCAATACACATATTACTCAGCGCGCCACAGCTCCTTTTCTAGAATTGACTACCTTTTTACACAAAATGACAAAGTGGGAGAATTTGCATCACCAGTACATATGGTGAGGGGCATCTCAGAGCACCATTCCCGAGGACTGACCCCTGGCTGTTGCGGGACCCCATACTCAGAGAGAAAATCCGGGAAGGGTCGGATCTATACTATAAAGAGAATGTAGGATCGTGGAATCGCACCTGGCTATCGGGGAGCCTACAAAGCTATGTTGAGGGGGCAGTCTCAGGCATCAATTTGGGCCAAAAGGAAAGGAAAGAGTAGGCACTACAAATCAGATCATTAGAACAGGAAATACTTCAGATGGAGGGTAAGGCAACGGATGGCACTAACAACGACCGGCACCATAGATTAGCATTGCGGTACGGCGAACTGCGTGCTTTGTCTGAAGGTGAAGTGTATGCGCTGGCTACGCATCACTGGATGTACGATGTGGGTGACAAGGCCTCGAGGCTATTAGCCTAGTTGGAGAAACGAGACAGGGACGATCATGCGTGGTCGGGGTTAGAGACAAAACAGGGCACTTCAGACATCCAGTGTGGAAATAGCTGGGAAATTCGCAGCCTACTATGAAGGAGTGTACGCATCCGTGAGCACAAGATCTGATACTGATTGGGAGGAACTATTGAGGGATTTCTCGATGTCCACACTAACTGAGGAAGAACAAGAGGCCTTAAATGCTGAACTTATTGAGGAAGAATTGACAGGAGCCCTGGGATCCCTAAAATCAGGAAAGGCAGTGGGTCCAAATGGACTCCCAATCGAGCTGTACAAAAGTCAGGCTTCCATAATAATAGCACCACTACTAAATATGCTAATGGAGGTCCGAGAGAAGGGACAACTGCCGGTCGATCAGCGGGCTGACACCATCGCACTTATACTCAAAGCGGGTAGGCCTCCAGACCAGTGTGGTTCCTATCGGCCAATCGCCTTGCTAAATGTGGAGGCAAAGGCCTTGGCCAATAGATTGACATCCATCATCACTGCAGTAGTCCACATAGACCAATCTGGTTTCACACCTAACAGGAACACTTGCAACAACCTGTGGAGATTATTTGGGGTGCTTCACCTGATGAGCGATCCCTCAACTCAGCAAACAGCATTAATGGAGTTGGATGCATCAGTGGCCTTTGACAGTATAGAGTGGCCTTATGTATTTATGGTACTCAACAGGCTGGGCTTCAGCCCCAACTTTTGTAGCTGGGTGAGACTGCTCTACCAGGACCCACAGGCCTGAGTAAGAGTCAATGCTGCGCTGTTGAGGCCCCTCTGGCTGCAAAGGGGCACCAAGCAGGGTTGTCCCTGTCGCCATTGTTGTTTGCCCTGGTGCTGGAGCCCTTGGCACATTGGATTAGGTTAGACCCGATGATCTGGGGCGTAGAGGCAATGGGGAGCTGGGAGGAGTGAATTCCGCTTCACACAGAAGATATACTTCTATATCTGGCAAGACCGTACTACTCCACGGCAAGGGTACTACACATTTTCAAACTGTTTTAGAGCTACTCTGGATATACCATTAATTGGTCTAAGTCGTTGGTCTTCCTGCTGTTTGCCCCCCGGGGAGATGGCCAGCGAGGTGCGTAGCTCCAGTTGCGATGGAGGGGTTTAAGTATTTAGGCATTTATATTACCGTGACCACCAGATGTTCCTGAAGAGGAATCTCGCTTCCCAATTGGACCAGCTCAGCATGGATGCACTTCACTGGTGCACCCTCTCATTGTCCCTCATGGGCAGGGCCACCCTGTTTAAAATGATGGCCCTGCCATGCCTATTCCACGTCCTGAATAATACCCCATGTCCTGTCTCCCCAACAGACTTTAAGCATGTGGCCCAAGAGGTTCGGACGCTGTTGTGGGAGGGAGTTTCACCCAGAATAGCACTCCACAAACTACAAAAAGGAGTGTATGATGGCGGCCTGGCAGTCCCAGATATTAAGCTATATTATTGGGCCTCACAGCTACTAGTCATAAATGAATTGGTCTATGCAGACAGCAATGAGCCGGCCAATAGGGTTGACAGGGCCGCCATGCCAAGAGGCAACTGTGAGCTGCTCCTTTACACCCAAAGGACATTCCCTAGATGGCCTACATATACCGCAACGGTGGTGGTGCGTTGGCGTGAAGCAAACAGGTTTCTGGAATGGCAGGGAAACTAACCAGTTGGACACCCCAGTAGGTTGGGGACCCACTGAGGGAGGTGGCCTCATTTAAAGGCCTCAGAGGTTGGCAGACGATATGCATTGAATGCCTGGGAGTGTGTGGAGGAGCAGGGCACCCCTACCCTTTGAAGAGTTACAGCAGGAATAAAGCTTGATCCTGATGCATAGATATCATTATCTGAAGCTGACTCATGCCCTACAGGGACACACCCAGCGGGGCTCACTCATCCCAGACCACTCCCTTTTGGTAGACAGACTGTTAATTCATCCCATCCTTGAAAAAGGGACCTCAGCGATATATCCCAAATTAATAAATAATATACCAGACCCTCTGACGGCCTTACGAGCTGCATGGACCTATGACCCAGGGAATATTGGAGTCGAGGAATGACTGGAGGCACTGCAGAGCCCCAGAGAAATTGCAATCCGGACAAGATTCAGGCTGGTTCAGATCAAGATACTGCAGCACTCCTGTATCCCCGCACACTTCTATACAAATGGGGTAGGGCACCAACAGCACTTTGCACTAGGGGATGCCAGAGGAAGGGTTCCTTTTTTCACATCATATGGGCGTGCCAAGGGGTAGCCCGGTCTGGTGAAGGGTCACAACAGTGATTGCCAAAGTGTCCATAGTAGAGGTCCCAAAGGATGCTAGATGGCTCTTTTTATTGATTACGGGAGAGATAGACCATCCCAGGTATGTCAGTCTCTGGCTGGCCCTAGCGGCAGAGATCACAAGGAGAAACATTGCAAGGAGTTAGGGGGCTCCCCAAACACTGTCTTTGAAGGAATGGGAGAGAGGCCTAGACTGATGCCAGCGAGCTGAGGAGATGGTATATAAAAGAAGGGGGTGTGTCAAGAAATGGGAGAAAATTTGGGCACCAAGGTGCAAATACAGAATGACTGGGGGGTTCGGGACCTACTCATTAGCTTCATTCAATAGGGAAAGTAAGTTTAGTCTCCTATACATGTTTAAAACTCGGGTCTGGATGACGTGTGCTGTGTTGGCTCTGTTCCCTTTGGGTTCCAGGAGGCGGAACGATCCATACCCCTCTTAGGGGACATTAAGGTACCGAAGCAAGCTAATGATTTACATGCACATGTGGTTCTTGAATTGTGTGGTCTTATGAGCGAAGTTAATAAAAAGTGTTTAAAAAAAAATTTCAGGTCAAAGATCATGCCATGTTCATTCAATGGTAAGAAAAGTTGAATATATCTTTCAGCAACAAATTCAAACTCATGGATATGCAGCTGATACCTCACTTTTATTGTCCAAATAAAAAAAGTCCCTGTTGCTGTCATTTGTTTCAAAATAAGTCCACTTAGAGGCTGAATACCTCCGACAAGGCACCGAGGCTCTCTTCAATCCCCTGACAGCATGCTGTTCATCCTCACTACTACTTAAACCAGGTACTTCAGTTTCCTTGAGGACAGTATGCAGAATGCATTGCATGGACAAATTTAGTTTTTGCCTTTCCTGTCTTCTCAGACAGTCATCTACAGCAACACCACAGCTGTTACATAACTAGGCTCTGAGTCAGATGAAGATCTCATGGGGAGACAACCCTGTCCTCCAATCAGGAATACTGCAAAGGCTCATCAACATCAAAGGCACAGAATCTGGCTACTACTGGGATGTAGACACACACTTTGGCTAGCCTAGATTTTAGCATGCCATTCAACTGCTCCACAATTCCAGAAGCCTCAAGCCAAAAACTGCAGTGCAGTCTCTTTTCCACTTTAACAGTTATAGTTTCATCTCCACTACTATGTGCCCAACACTTCACAACTGCACTGCAAATTCTATAGGCAACTGCAAACACTGCAACAGTTTCATGACATTTTCCCCATTAGGAATAGGGGATCTTGATGATATAATAAATCACCTTTGTGACGATAACTGTACAAAGTCTTGGGCCACACCAAAGCCATACTGACTATCAGTGAAAATAGTCATATTCAATCACTCAGAAACACAACAGGCTATCGGAAAGCAAGATGGCGATGGCACAGATCACTGTGGTGGAGCTTTCACCCTCAACCTCCTGAAACAGCCTGTAGTACACTGTTGGGCGACTTAACTGCAGGACACAGATGCGGATGAATGGTGCTCCCTGTGGCACATAGGAGCCCTTTTCGGCTTCTCTGTCTTTTCGGTCTCGGTCTAGGGCGTTTGTCAGCCTGTCAGCGCAGGAAGCATCAGGGGCAGGCTGCTCAGTGATGGCGGCAGGTCAGAGGTGCGTATCGGCCATGAGACTTGTCGGATCACTTCACTGCACTTTGCGTGCATGGGTGGGTCTTGCTACGGCTGTCAGCATGAACTTGCCCCGAGGGCACAGGCAGCTCTCACTAACAGGATCACTGCATTTGAAACTAGAGGAATGGCTCCAAAAACAGCAAGGCAAGTCAAAGAGACTCTGGAACGGAATTCAACCCAGCCACAGGGGCCAAGACAGGAGTCTTCACCGGTGAATCCAGAGACTAATGCAGGCAAGCCCAACAAGGCCCGTATTCTAAGGAAAGAGCAGGATGGGGGCAGGGAAGCGGAGGAATCTAAAGGAACAGGGACAGGTCATGGGTAAGAAAACAAGTATTCCTAGGACTGTGGAAGAAGTAGGGGCAATCTCTGATGAGGGCAATGCAATCACCATTCCAGCTCCACTCCAACCTGCAAACGAACTGGTACAGGCTCAGCAGAATTGTGCCGTACTCAGTATATTCAATGTCCCTAAAAGGTATTCCTTTGCGTAATTTTGGTGGCGATGGTACATAATGGCCGCATACAGTCTATAGAAAAATGGTGGTGACAAAAGCGACCTATTTTTTGATTAGACATTCATATTGTGCCACTGTAAAAAGAGTTTGTAAATATACATAGATATCTCAAATTAATATCGTGCCCCATGAGCTTGGCATCAGAGGAGTATTCCTATGGTCACTGTGAAGAGTAAGCGTGTCGTTTTCAGTTTTAATTGCTTCATAAAATGGCCATATATTAGAGACTTCTGGCCGTAGTCTTACGCACTTTACGCTGGTAATACCTCTCCTTTCAGCCTCTGTGCCGCTCCGTGGGTTCCCTGGGTGTGTCTGGTACTGTGGTATTTATCCGTGTTTAGGACCGAAAAAGACCGCAACAAATCGGCGTGACAGAGGGCTGGCCTGCTGCCTCTGCTCCCGATGGACGCGGATGTGTATTCGTTTGGCTCAAAGACTGGTGCGTTAACCAAAATTGCCGCCGGTTTTGGCACTATGTCTGTTCTAAAACCTGTTTTCTTTCTTTCAATTTCGATGAGCAGAATAACATTGTCTAGTTGTAACCCAACTTAGGAAAATGTGTGGCTTATGAAATAAAGCGGAGTCATTTGGATTTGACACATCATGGGCATTGGAGCGTTTCTGAAGTGGTCGGCACACATTTGCCAATGCCCGCCGGTTCGCACATTCCAGCCCTCACTTCTATTTTGTCTGTTTGCTGGCTGAATGCTAATTAGCAAAAAATAGGGGTTATTATTTGGAATTTATATATGGAGAAATGATGCAACGTTTGGAATAATGTGGAAAAACTGACATTAGGTTGATGGGAGCCGACATTTAGTTGTCAATGCTGACTAATATTCTCATTCGATGTTACTTCTGGCCGTCTATTGAAAATATACACATACACATGATATTTTAGGTATCACGTTGAATCACTCATAAGTATGTTATCACTTATGTGCTGAGCGTAGCTTTTTGGGCTTTTTAAAAGGAAATCAAAATGTGATGCCGGTAAAGTAGAAAATATAAGAAATAAAACATCAGATTGATGGGGGCCGACATACAGTTGTCAATGCTGACTGTTATTCTCATTCGGTGTTACTTCTGGCAGTCTATTGGAAATAAAGTTGAGGGAGACACATGATAATGTTGGTGTCATCCCATGATTTCAATTTGGATTGAGATTACGTTAATTCGCTCAGAAGTATGTTATCGATTATGTGCTAAGCATGGCTATTTGGGCTTATTACATCCTACGTGCATCACTGCCTGTACTACTAATTTATGTTTCCCAGTGGCCAGTGGCTAAAATAGTCCCTCCGGCTAAGTCCTGTTCCGTGCGACTGTGTTATGTCATAGGAGACAGGTGTATCTCTGATGGGTGTTCAGCTTTTGATGTTGATGCCTACACTTTATTAGATGCAAAGTTTGTACATAGTGGTAGCCCTCTCCTGTTAATATATTGCCAGTACATCGCTGGGTATATAGTTGTAGGTACACTGCTGGGATTAGAGTTATCCCCACGGGATTTCGTTGTTTAAGCTTGGAGGTTAGTCTTGAGACGAAACACCCATCTTTGCTCTTTCTCAAAAAGATATTTGTCATTGACTACTTGCTCAATGATAGTCCATGAGATGTCATCTGGTTTCTGTCCTTTCTCCAGGAAATGTGTGGCCATTTTTGTGCTTATGTTTCTGCATTTGATACTGCTCTTGTGTTCTCCTATTCTTGTTTTTACTGGTCTGGTGCTCATACCGACGTATTGTAGTTTACATGGACACGTGATGAGGTAAACCACGTTGTGGCTGTTGCATGTGGTGAACTTCCTTTGTTCCCACGAGGTTCCATTCTGAAATTTCAGGTCCTTGCTTTTTTTAGTTAGATTGCATACTTTGCACCTTCCGCATGGATGGTGTCCTTCTAGGTTTCCCATGCTGATGGATAGGTGTGTATCTTCCTTTTTCCTTGGTCTAGTATGGACCAACATGTCTCGAATGCTTTTGCCCCTTCTGTGCGAGAACATTGGTTTGGGGATTTCTAGACCTCCACTGTTCAGAATTTTCCAAAGTTTCGTGACTATCTTCGTCACTTGATTTGAGTTTGTGTTGTATGTGGTGATACAAAACGGTTGTCTTTCTTCTTGTTTTGGCTGGGCCTTCTCAAACAGGCTTTCCCTGCAATTGTTGGGTGCCCGTTTGTAAGCCTGATTTATTATTTTGTCCGGGTATTGGGGTATCTCCAGTTTTTTCCGCAGATCTTTTCATTGAGATTTGAAGTTGGCAATCTCCGTGCAATTGCGTCTCAATCGCAAAAATTGACCATAAGGGAGGTTGTCTCTCAAATGTTTGGGGTGGAAGCTTTGGTACATGAGGAGACAGTTTTTAGATGTGCTTTTGAAGTGTGTAGTTGTCATTAACCTTCCATCTTTAGGGAAAATGTTGAGGTCTAGGAATACTAGGATGTTATTGGAAATCGTGCTGGTGAACTTAAGGAAGTCATCTTGATAGTTCAACTAGACAACGTTATTCTGCTCATTGAAATTGAAAGAAAGAAAAGAGGTGTTAGAACAGACATAGTGCCAAAACCGGCCGCCATTTTGGTTAACGCACCAGTCTTTGAGCCAAACGAATACACTCTGCGTCCATCAGGAGCAGAGGCATCAGACCAGCCCTCTGTGACGCCGAGTTTTTTCGCGGTCTTTTTCGTTCCTAAACACGGATAAATACAGATAAATACCACAGTACCCGACACACCCAGGGAACCCACGGAGCGGCACAGAGGCTGATAGGAGAGCCAGAAGTCTCTAATATATGGCCATTTTACAAAGCAATTAAAACTGAAATTGACACGCTTACTCTTCACAGTGACCATAGGAATACTCCTCTGATGCCAAGCTCATGGGGCACAATAATAATTTGAGATATGTATGTATATTTACAAACTCTTTTTACAATGGCACAATATGAATGTATAATCAAAAAATAGGTCGCTTTTGTCACCACCATTTTTCTATAGACTGTTAGCGGACATTATGTAACATCGCCACCAAAATTACGCAAAGGAATACCTTTTAGGGACATTGAACATACTGAGTATGGCACAATTCTGCTGAGCCTGTACTAGTTCGTTTGCAAAAATAAGCCCATTAACCGATACTGCTTGTCTTGTTCTTGTGAGTATGAATGAATCGTGTACGTGTGAATGCTCTAGAAAAACAGCAAAATGACCTCTAAACAATGACGAATTTCGCCAGTTTAAAACATATGGATCAAATTGCAGAGAATCCATGGCAAGAAAAAGAATACGAGAAATAGAAAAATATATCACTTCTCTCAACAGGTCTTAATTAGATCCACGTAACAGTGATGTGTCAATTGAAATAAGTTTCAGAATATTGTTTTGATCCTGTGTTTTTCCTTTATTTTCTTCGTTCATTTTCTTTCTCTTGCAGAGACCAGACTGGTTCAATATTTTTCCGCTTTAAAGGGCCAACTCAAGCCCTGGATTAAATAGACTAGCCTATTTTTGTTAGTCTATTTTAGGAAAGTAGGCATACTATACAAATATTGGTTACTTGAGTGCAGGAGGGATCAACATAGGTCCTGATGAGTAAAGCAGTGGGGGACTGCTTACGAAACATGTCGACCAAGTAGGGCATAATAAATAACCCTACCACAACCCCTTTTTAACATTTCCAGCTAGATAAGTGAATAAACTCGTTTTTTCTACTGGCCAGGGAATTTTAAATTTTCATATTTTTCACTTAATTCCTCCACCCCCTACCACTCACACTATTCTTACACCAGACATAGCCTATCTTCATAAAAATAAGTGCTCCCACGTAGTCCGTAGGTCGTAGCACTCCCCGCCCCGTAGAGGGACGGGAAAACCCCAATGATGAAGCATGACACATGGGCATCATAGTGTGTGAGGGGTATTTTAAAAACACATAGTACTTGCCCTTGTCAACTACAAGGACCAGCAAACACTCATTTGTATTAGTCTCACAACACTTACTAAAAATAAAAAATAAAAAATACCACTTGATAGAATCTCATTGTTTAAAGGATGTGTGGCCTAGCCTGATGGGCAATAAGTCAGGATACAATTATTACTCTGCTCCCCATGGCAAGTTGGCCAGGCTCAGATATTTTCCAACATCAACATTCTTTCTTAAGCTTAAGGAAGCCCGGGTGGAATTATTTCTTAGAGTGATGTTGGATCACAATCCCCTCGTTTTTGAATTTTCCCTTGTAGGATAAAGAAAGGATCATAAAAGGTGGACATTTGAAATGGCACTTCTTTCTGACCAGGAGTATGTTAATCAAACGAAGGGTTGGAACAGGAAGTTTTTTAGGAATGATAAGGATAGTACTCCACGGAAAGATCTGGGATGCTTTTAAAGTGTCAGCAAGAGGTGAGACCCTGCGATTTAGCTTGATCAAACAAAAAAAGGTTGTAGGTCATATTAAAGAGTTTTATAAAAGACTATCCCTTCTCGAGACAGAACTAATCAGCACAGTAAATAATGGAGGTGATATTTCTTCAGTCATGGATTTAGTCATGGTCACTAAAACCTCTCTGAATGATTTCAGCAGGGAGGACGGCGGGCAGACATCTTGCCAAGAGGCAGCAATGCTATGAATACATCAAAACTGTTGCCCGATTATTAGCAGTTAGGGCCAGGCAACAGGTGGCAGTAAGTCATATTAAGCAGGTCAGGAATATGCAGGGAAAAGTGGTATTGTATCCAGCAGATATTAGGGAAGCTTTCGGGGAGTTTTATGAGGAATTATAAACAGCTTCAGCTGTAGGAGGCTCTCATATGCATGATGAATTGTTCGAATTCGCTCTAAATGGGAGGGTCTCCTATTGGAGTCAGATATCTCTCAGGAAGAGCTTCATTTGACTCTTCAAGCCCTCTCATCAGGTAAGGCCACAGGTACTGGACCGCATACCATTAGATTTCTATTAAAAAAAAAATCGTGAGATCTGTCAGGAAATTCTGGGACTATTTAAGGAGGTTAGGAACGGGGCCTCACCACCGGAGTCATGGGGCACCGCCAATATTGTTATCTTTTTAAAGAAAGGCAAATACCCTATCAATCTGGGCTCCTATATGCCCATAACACTTTTAAATAGTGACACCAATTTATATTCTAAGATTTTTGCCACCCGACTTAATAAGGTAATGCAGCACTTGGTATCAGTCTGGTAACATGGTTATATCCAAGGGAAGGGGATGACCGATCATGTTAGGTGTGTAATTTCACTCTTTCATGCCACGGAGGCTCTTATGAAACCTATGGGGGGTTGCCTTTTTGGATGCCGAGAAGGCCTTGGGTAGGGTGTCATGAAGTTATTGGAGGATTTTGGAAGCTAATGGCCTAGGAGTTTTGTTTAGCAGAGCAATACAGGTTTTGTATACTAACCCTACAGCACGCCTGCAGATAATGGGAGAAGAGTCTGAGGCATTTCCAATTGGCAAGGGAACTAGGCAGGGATGTCCTTCCTCCCCAGCTGCTAATCGCATTATATATAGATTCATTTCTCAGATGATTGGAGGCTTCCCTGGATATTCCTCCCATAAGGCTACAGGGTTGGGATATGACGTTACTGGCTTATGCTGACGACGTGGCAATAATTACCTCCGCCCCTGATAGAGGGCTGTCCACAGTAGAAAATGTTGCTGAAAACTTTTGAATGCAATCGGGCTTCTCACTGAATAAGGCAAAAACTTAGATGTTAATAAATAGATTTACCACTGCTTCTGACAGCAGGATCATGGAGGAAGCAAAATACCTAGGCATACACATTAGGGAAAAAGTGGAAGATATTGTAGATATAAATCTGGCTTCTATAATGGGGACAATAAAGAATGATATGCAGTGATGGGGCAATTTAAAGCTGTCAATAATTGGTAGGTGCAACTTAATTAAAATGATGATTCTGCCAAAACTACTTTATATGTTTTGTACAATTCCTTTGGAAATACATAATGATTGGTTTGGGCAAATCGAGAGAGAAGTGGCTACATTCATCTGGTCATATAGCCGGTCTAGAAGATCCAATGCATTTTTGTCCCTTTCTAGGGATAGAGGTGGACTCGGGCTACCTAATTTTAAATTATATTTACTAGCCGCCGCTCCACAATTTTATTGGCCTTTCTTTGGAATCAGGGCGAGGGAAGAAAACGATCCCAGTGTTGTCCCATCAATTTTTGAGATTTTGATTGGTTTAAGGGCCAACGGTTGCCATTTATCCAAATTATTTTTAAAAAACACGGTTTAAGACCCTAATTGCTGCGTTTCATAATTGGGCGGGTGTTCAAAAAAAACTTGGGTTGAGTAGGTTTGGTAGATACACTCTTCTGATTGGTAATGATCAGCTCACTAAGGTCCTACAGGATGAGTGCCTGGCAAGGGGGGAAAATGGTGGTTTATACAGTATAGGAGAATCTTCTGGTGGGGGGTCACATTGCATCTTTCGAAGTAGTCAGGGAAAGAATTAATACTGGTCATCGTGATTTTTTAATTTTTTTACAGCTAAGGGACTTTCTTCTCAAAAAATCTGGGGGCGCAGCGGGTTTCACACAGGTAGCCCTGATCGAAGTGTTAATAAGGGCCTCTGGCTCTTCAATCTCACAATTTTATAGCTGCTTGCTGAAAGGGATCACAGATGATCTGTACAAGCATGGGCTGAAATGGCAGGGTATGCTAGCTAGGGGTACCGGACTCCTGCTTTTTGAAATCAATAGAGATGGGCACATCTATACTATGCTCTGCTAATTTACAAGCACAATATTTTAAAACCCTTTTTGACTTGTATATAACACCCGTGAAAATTGCAAAGTGGGGTGGAGTGGAAGGGACTCAGTGTTTTAGGTGTAAGACACGTGGTGTGGACTTGGTTTATATATTCTCTACATGCCCTAGTATAGAATTGATCGGCCGAGAAATATCTGGCTTTATACGGCATGTATTGACGGAGGATGTCCTGCTCTCAACTCAGCTCATGTTATTAGGCGTAACTGACCAAGATGGGAAATCTGCAGAAGACCTTAGATTTATAGCAATGTCAGTTCTCAGACTCTGCATCGCCTCAGCCTGGTTAGACTGTTCTCCCCCGACCTTCCAGCAGTGGAAAGGCCAATTTCTGCACATATTCAATCTGGAAAAAGCACTCTATGATCGGAGAGGCAAAAAGGGAAGCATTAAAGGGAAAAGGCCTTTAATTGCTTGGACTACTTTACTTGCCCAGGATTAACGAATTTGAAGGCAGTGATTAAATATGTTTTTGTATATATAATGAAGCTTGGTGATAAATTCTATGACATATCTGTTTGTACCTCTCCCCGGTCTGGGTTGTCTCTTTTTTATTGTAATCTAAATGATTTTAGCTCTCTGCTTTCGATCTGGTTAACATCATATTTTTTTTTAATCTGGGTATGCTAGCCTTCATTGATTAATGAATTTCATTAGTTTTATATTATGGAATTGCTGTTTTTTTTTAATTTACTCATGTGTACTATGACTTAAGCTGCATTTGCACTTTTTCTTCTGTTTTTGAATTATATAAAAATGAAAACATTCAGGAAAAAAAAGAAATACAACAGACTGTAGTAAGAGCAATCAGCCAGAAGGCGTCCACTACCCCCTTAACTGTACAGGCCACGTAGGCAGCTCTTAGAGTTCCCCTATCTTCTCTCAGGCAAGAGTCATTCGCACACAATACATAATCAGACTCTGCCAGAGGCTCATCTTGAATATGTGGCCTCCACTTGGTGCATAGTTCTGTGATATCCAGACAGTTATGCTCTACTTCCCCATCATCAGTCTCATCCTCAGGCAATGCTAGCAAATAGGGGTGGGTGGAACTTATGTTATTTCACTCCACGGAATTTTGCGGAGTTGCATAAAAACTCTGTGAGATTCCGGTGAGTTCCGCCAATGGACGGAAATAGCCTTGTCACGTTGCTTATGTTGTGATTTAGTGCCAGCAGCATGTTCTGTGCTGAAAAATCAGCACAAACAGCACCACACATTGCACCATAGGGCACAGCTACTTGAGTTGATTTTGCTGGCACTCAACTATATTTTCTATTCTGACTGCATCATTCTGTCTGTAAACTGTTGTGACTGTACAGAACTGCCCACATTAGAAAATTCACACTTAATGTCCTTCTAACAACCAAAAATCGTGCTAGCGGATGCCAAATCTCACTTCCCATCCAACAGCCCGGAGCCGGTGGGAGAAAAAATTCCACCATGCGGCAATTGGCGGAATTTGGATGGGACTCCGTGTTACAAGAGGAACGCAATTCGCCAATATTCAGCTAATTCCGCAAATGGAATGGATTGTTCTGCCCATCCTCATAACAAAGCAGCAGGATTCAGTGAAGCACACAGCGTCAGTGTTATGTTTTCAGATCATATTTGGTCAGTCTGCTGTTTGTAAGCTGCTAAGTGGAAGTATGTGTCAGTAGTATTTCAACAAAATGGGGCACCATGACAGTAAGAGGATGTTCCATGACTATACTCTCACATCTTTCCATGCTGGCACCACCATGTCACTACAGCTTTAAGGCAACTAGGCAGTCCTGGGGCTACAGGATCAAGATTAACAGGAAATTAAATCGCAGGTCTTCGTGCATCCCCGTGTAGCTGTGTAAGTACTGAAAGAGCACAGCCCTCCCTCCTACTGCAGGAAAGTATACAAGCTTTGTTATATTCAGGCATTCCCAGTGCCAGGGCATGACAAACACTACCTCTCAGCTCCAGAATTGCAACCTAACACTCATTTGTCCCATGGTATCAGATCAGACACATCCTTGAGTGTCAGCCTCTGGAAAGGCTTGGCCACTAGGGAAAAGTTGGGTGTCCACTGTTGAAAGTAGCCCACCTTTTCCAGAAACATCCTGCCCTCTCTTTGTGTAGTTGGCACTTTCTACTTTAAGATGACAGAGACTGTCTCTTGTGACACCTTGTTCACTCCCTTCCCAATGTGGTTTCCTAGAAATAAGACTTCTATTTGACAATATTGTATCCTCCTCAGGGGCACTTTATGTTCATTCTCAGCAAAATGGTTTAACAGCTCAATAGTGTCTTGTTTACAGGTTCTGAGTACCCGGCACGAATAACAGGTCATAGATATAGTGAGGCAGAACAGAATTACAAGGCATCACCGAGGGGTCCATAGGATTATTAAGGATCTGGTTAAAAATCTAGGGGCTCTCTGTATACCATTGTGGGAATCAGCACAATGCCAAAACAAGGTTTTGGACCCGAAATGCAAAAAGGTACTGACTGTCCTCATGCAAAGGTATCGAGAAGAAAGCCTGGCACAAATTGACGTCTGTAAGCCTCACATGGAATCTTGAATAGTATCACAGCTGGATTTGGCTCCACAGGACAACGAGGGAAGACAATATCATTCATCTTTCTAAGGTTCTGCACAATGCGGTACCTACTGCTGGGTTCCTGCAGGCCCATAATGGTTGCGTTACATGGACTCCCTAGCATCTCTTTCAGAATGCCTCATTGTATCATTGACTGGCGTAATCCCAGCTATCACTTCAATTGTTCAATTACACTGAGGAATTCTTGGGTGCACAGCATTTGGTATAACATTTATACAGACAGGCTCAACTCCTTTTATGAGACCTATGTCCTTTCCCAAAAAGAGAAGCCCCAAACCTCAGGCTTCATCATATCCTTCAGATCCAGTGGTAACTCATCAGTGGTCATTAAAGGGCGCAGCTCAATGGCAGGCTCTTGGCTTGCCAATTTGAAATCAACATCCTCATCATGGGTCTGAAACTCGACGCGTTTTTCAGTGCAATAAGTGGTATGATTTAACTTGCACAACAAGACGTCCCATCCTAAAAGGCTTACAGGACTGGATTCACACACCAAGAACTTCTGCCTTTCTTCATAGGACCCTATCATGATGGGAACTTCTGTTTTTGATAGGCTTTGTTATTTGTTTATTAGCTTTTTCTACAAGTTGGATTATTTTTGCCCAAGTGAGGTAGATTTGGAACCATTGCTGTTCTAACCGTGGAACGGGTAGCACCAGTGTCAACCTACAATGACGCGGGATGGCCATTCATCTCACCTTCTAGGATTGTACCACACTGATCAACATCTAAGACTTAGCCAAGTCCGCAGTCTTCCTTCCCAATCAGGCACGTCATTGTGACTAATCAGAGACATAACTCTCAAGTGAATCCGACATGTGACATTATTTAAATTGATTTTGCTTTTGATGAGAGGTCTGATTAAAATTTGGGAACTGACTGGTATTAAATGTAGGACCACTTACATTCTGCTGAGGCATAGGGGCTTGAGGAACCTGCATAATTAGAACTCATGGTGGTTTTGGACCTTCTATCTTTGGTCTTGGTACATTCTATGACGGAATAGGGTTACCAATCTGATTCTGCCAAATTTTAAACTTGGTTATCCCTCACTCCCCTTTTGGCTATTGGGGTTGAGGTGATATTCCTACTTCCAATGCCCCAATATATTACAATAATGAGAAGGATTGGACTTCTTTAAGTTGCCACATCAATCCCAGTACCTGGGTCATTAGGGACTCCAGGACCTCTACACGGTGGAACACCATTTCCACCATGCATCACAGGTCATCCCTGATGGTATGCACTACTGTGCAGGACATTGACATTTCCTGCATTATCTGTTGTGGTGAGACTCCATTTGAGGAATTTTGCACACGTTCGATGGAGTACCTAGGGTAACATCACTAATTTATTCCCAGTATCTAAAGCGGTTCGCCAAGTGTGTGTCTTGGCCTGATATTATTTTCTTTATTTATTAACTGGGTTGTCGATTATTTCTCTACATTTCCAACAAATGCACCATCTCTTGCAGGCATAAAAACACCTATAGTCATGTACGCAGATGACACTCGTGTCATCTAAAAAACAGAGAGTGGCTTGCAGCAGGCTCTAACAAGGTTTGACAGTGTTTGCAATGCTCGTGGCCTAGTGATAAACGCAGATAAAACTACATTTATGTTATTTTACAAACATCGAGCAATCAAGGGAAGGGTGTCTCTTAATAATGATTACCTTGATCAAACAGATGTTTTTAAATTACTTAGGGATTACGCTTGGAAACAAACTCAACTGGAAGCCCCAGATAGAATCTTTGGCTTTAAAACATCATCACCTAGCAGGTGCACTGTTGAAAGAATACATGTCTCCACTAACCAAGTTTATACACCTGGTTCTTAAGATCTACAACACCAAAGTTATAGCATCCGTAATATACGGTGCTGAAGTCTGGGGTTTTGACAATCTAACACCATTAGTCCTAGCCCAAAATAAATTTGTGAGAAATGGCACCGGTCTACCCCAGAGCACTCCTCTCAAGCCAATAATCTATGATTTAGGTTGTAACAGATTGGATGAGGTTGCTAAATTCCGCACACTAGCATTTTGGCATAGACTATGGACATTGCTCTGAAAGATTATACCTCTTGTACAAATAAGTGGCTGCAAAATGTTAAAAAGTCATTGATCAGTATGGGAGTGCGGCATTTATGGGATGTCCCAGAGGGTCAGCAGTTTCCCTCAAAAAAAGAAATGAAAGAGCTTTACAGGTCTATAGTTGCGAGGAATCATATTCAAGCCACAGTGACTACATCATTGACGGGCAAATATTTGGAGTTTAAGCCCTGTCCACAGTATGAACAATTCTGGGATGTTATAACCAAACCAAGGGATAGACATCTTTATTTTAAGTTCAGGGTGGGCTCATTACCAGTGAATTTGTTCACATGTAAATGGCACAATTTAAATGACAGTAAGTGCAAGTGGTGTGTGGAACAGAAGGAAACTTACTCGCATATTTTATTTGTCTGCCCGGCCTATAAGGCACCGCGGAGTAAATGGTTGAAGCCCTTATGTAGAAATATGGGCACAAGGTGTAGTCTCACTGCAATGAGAATATTGTTGACCAATACAAATGCACCATGTGTAATAACCATTGCTAAATTCCTGAGCTGGATGTGGCTAATTCGCGAGGAAATGATCAAGAGCCCTAAGCCCACCCAATTTAGTGACTAGTAAATCAAGCAAGTAGTTGTATAATGGGCAAGATATTTTTTTACGCTGGTAACCCATCGTGCAACGTTTTAATCCTAACTTTGGTTTGGTATAACGCTAACTTTACGCGCAGTATCTTATAATTTTTATATTCATAATAATATCGCATATAAATAATGTATTATTGACAGTTTCTATATTGATCACTTATTGGCTATTTAAGGAGGTATATTTTCTTGGCTTATTAATTGTACAACCCTATGATATTTTAAGGAATGTGACAAATTTAAAAAAAAAAAGTATTTTAAGACCAATACGTGTGGTTTTAATAATATGAAGTCTTTAATGGTTTCACCTAATTTTCTAACTTACATATGGTTTGGTAAGTCTTCATTAGCAATTTTAAATATTTACGTTTATATACAAAATATCATGGGAATAGGGTACGCTTTTCTTCTCCTATAATGAACAGGCTGTGTTTATTATTGCTAACTGTCTATTGTGGTCTTAAGTGATCGAAAAAAAATAAACTAAACTAATACTAAACATTTCCTGTAAGCTGATGATTCTGACCTCCACTTTGTATCATCTGAACCAGCATGAATTTTTCCTTCAACAAATTCTGTTTCATGTCCCAACTCATCACTGCAATAGGTCACAAACCTCAAAATCTCACCAATCAGTTTTTTCCCAACAAATCAAATCCTTTTAAACCATCAAATTATTCTCGGGCCACAACTCTATCACAAACTGAGACACAAAATGTCCCATATTTGTGCTTTCACGATTTACCCTCCCGCTATGCTGCTTGAACACTTGCAACAATCTCCGATAAAAAAGTATGCACAGTTTCTTTAAGTTCTTGAGTAGCTCTGTCAATCTTAATGCAATCAATTTCCATTATAAGATGGTGGACGAGCTGACAACAGCACAATCAAGAAATAATCACCAGAATCACTATCACCACCACTACCTGAACCCTTTGCACTCTCAGTCGTGTCTTCTCTGTTTGTCTTCTTCCTTTTCTGTGGATCCTTACTTATCAATGCAGTGTATAACATTGTTTGCTCTATTAATACTGCTTGCCATATTTGTTCTTCTGCATCACACTTAGCTTCCACAAAACTATGGACTGTTCTGCTAACTTTACCCTGACACTTCTTTATATCTTTAACATGGGTCACAAGCATTCAGTGCTTCATACTGTGCGGGTCTAAGGGGTGTCTTCATTTCATATAATACTTTTCTAAATTTAAATGTACCATAGCGAGAAAATCTCATTGCACTTTTGTTTTCTGTACTCTTATATCACTGTCTCAATCACATGCATGTGTGGAGCTGCACAATTACGGCAGTCTGTGCCTTCTGGTGGCACCTCTTCACCTTCACATCTTCCACAATAAATTTGTCCGGACACTAACGGCCAATCTCAGTGTGGCACCTTCTTTTCTGTCCTAGCCAGCACAATTTTCCGTGACATGACAATCACTTACAGCAGCTACCCAATCCCAGCACAGTACACAATGAAGTAACTCTCACTCCTTGCAGCGGTTCAACCTCCTTTACAATTTTTATGAGCGCACCTTTTCTACATCGAAAAGCAAGCATAATAAGAAAAAACACTAAGGAAAACAATAAACAAAACTGTGTCTGCTTCACTAAAGAATTCTAAGTATTCAATCACACAAGAAATAGTCCAGAGTAACACATTCCGACTTACTGACACACACACAGATTAAACTTCGACCAGGGGGAAGCACTTTGATAATGCAGTTTCTACGGCGCAACAGGATTCGCAAGCACTAATCGCTATTAATACTCTCACAACAAAGTTACAGTTCCCTGTCTCAATTGTGCAGTGAATGGTACTTCATAACGTGACACCACAAACCTATCACACATATTACAATATAACATTTTCATATCTATCCCGGGATCTTGGGCTATAACCAACCCAATAACAACATCAACTGCTCAAAAATAAGCGATTCTAGATCTGCACAATAGTTCAAAACTCCATCACACTATGCCACTTTACCACAAGCTTGGCACACACCATCACGACGCACAACCCTATTAATACTAATTCGCTACAATTATTTTCCAAACTGCCGGACGATCAACAATCCTCAAAACCAGGACATGGACTTTAAAGAGATGGAACTGGACTTGGGTAAATCTAGATCTCATACAAGGGTATTTTAGCTCCCTTCGCTTTATAAACTAACCATCCAATGCACTTCAATCTAATGGCGCGCTGGTCCTTGTACCTTAATCTTTTCCTAAAATCATCAATTATATTTACTCATTGGTGGAATGTACGTTTGTTAGCTGACTTGAAGCACTGTAAGGGAGATAACATAAGAACTACATTTCCAACCTGTGAAGAAAATGTGACTCCACAAAAAAGTACCAGGAATCAATAAATCTGATTAAATAGGATTATTTTAGGATATTAATCCATCCAGTGAATAAACAAACTAGAAAAACATTCCTGCGGTACAACACATTAAAGAATATGAAATGTGCCAATACATTGAGTTGTAATAATATAAGATACCGAATGGTAACAGCCACAAAGAGAAACAAGGAAATTGTCACAAATAAGTGCTTGTTAGAAATTGGGTTCCTAGTTGACTGGGTTATAAACCCCAGTCAAGCAGTAACCACAATTCTATTCAGGCTAAGGCACAAACACATAATAAATTTACCTGTGCTATCCCTCTAGTAGCTTGACACAGAACAGTCAGGCTTAGCAACATTAGAGGCACTATGTAAAGTATGTGTGCAACACTTCAAACAGTAAAACATTGAAAACACCAAGCAAAAAGGTTTTGATACCAGATTAGAAATATAGCTTAATTTTTATAAATAAAACAAGACCAAAATGACAGAAATCCAATACATAGACCCAGACTTATGAAATAGTGCCAACCGGGGATACCTGGTCGTGCTGGACGGGGTCAAATCCAACCTTTAAGGCTGATAGCAATGAAGCGCAGGTCCCAGATTAGTACAGCTGAAGTTTTACCGTGTCTAGTTTTTGTGTCAAGGGTACTGTAGGGTGTGAAGAGCAGGCCGGGCATCGTGAACGGATGATCTGGGTCCTCACAGTGATGATCCACACCAGCAGACTATCCTTGCTGTGTGAAGAGACAAACGTGGGGCAGCTCGTGCTGATTCTCTGTGTGATCTGCAGAGTTTTTGAATGAACCGGCCCGTTCATATTTATGAAGAGCCCAAAAGCTAAACTTTAAAAGTCTGAGAACCCCACCAAATGACCTAATAGGTGCCTCTTCATGGTCAGGAACTCATTGAAGACGAGTCCAGGAGCTGTGGCTAGCCTGTTATGTCCCAGCCCTGATACTCAGATCAGGATGCCAGCAGTCTAACCCTTTGCATCCCTTTGGGATCCTGGGCTCAAGATGGGTTACAGGTCCAGTTCTTCCTCGCCAGGCAAAAGAGCAGCAGGCAGCAGGTCAGAACAGCAAGGCCGCAGCTCCTTTAGAGTGGCGGAAAAACAGAGTGGGAGTTCTCTCACCAGCACAGTAGTCCTTCCTGGCAGAGGGTCCCGAGATGTATGGAAGTGGTGGTGTCAGAGGTCTAGTACTTATAGCCAGTTGTTCCTTTGAAGTGGGGTAGACTTCAAAGACATGCCTTTGAAGTGCAACAACGTCCTCTTTTTCTGCCCTGGGTTCAGACTCAATACAGGGGGGGGTATGCAGAGCTTTTTGTGGGCACAGGGTACAGCCTATTCAGGTGTAAGAGAGGCTGGGTCCAGCTCCTTCCTCACATCCTGTTGGAATGGCCCATGACGCCCCCCCTAAGTTCCTATTGTGTGTTGCTGTCTGGGGAGATACACATAATCCAACAGTCACCCACCCAAGACACGTGATCAGAGACAGGCAGCAGTCACCAAATGTCTAAAATAAGAAAATACCAGTTTTCCGAATTGTAATATGATTCTAGAGGCACCTAGAGACTTGGTGGTCTGCCCAATTAGAAAATGTAATTAGGTAATCCCAATGTTATCCTTTGGGAGAGATAGGTTTTGCAGTTGTAAAAACAACTTTGGGAATGTTTTCACTATGAGGACATGTAAAACTTAAAAGTCATTGTCCAGCCTTTTAAATATATTGCACCCTGCCCTCATGGGTGTCCAGGGCCTACCTTAGTTGTGACTTAAACGAATAAAAAACTGAATGTTTGGGCCTGGCAAAAGGGTAATTTTGACAGGTCGACATCGCAGTGTAAACTGCACACACCAGCTCTCATTGGCAGGCCTGAAATATGGTTAAAGGGCTACTTAAGTGAGTGGCACAATCAGTGCTTCAGTCCCACTGGTAGCATTACATTTACAGGCCCTAGGTACAGGGTTATCACATTACTAGGGACTTCAGAGTACATTAAATATGGCAATAGGGTATGAACCAATGTTACCATGTTTCGGGGAGAACGCACAAGCACTTTAGCAATTGTTAGCAGTGGTATAATGCACAAATTCCTACTATCAGCAAAAAAGAGTTCAGAAAAGGGGAAAGGCAGAAAGTTGGGGGGAGACCACTCTAAGACTATCAGGTCTAATACATGTCTCCACCATTGAGGAGAGCTTTCCAACCCCTTGGGAGTTTTCTTGACATAGGCTGAAGAACCTGGGGAAACCATGAGCATTGGCATGATCTGACTACTGAAGATACTCCACCATAAAGTCCATTCCGTGTTGGTAAATGGAGCACTTCAATAGTTTGAGAATTTCACCTTTCCTCTGCATGAGCCATCAGATGGGCCTTTGGTCTGTCTGAACCAGGAAGGGAGTCCCAAAAAAGTATGGTCTCAACTTCCTCAGTACCCAGACCTCAGCAAAAGCTTCTCTCTCAATCACAATCCCCCTCTGTTCCTGTAGAAGTAACTTCCTGAAGGTACAATTGGTCTACTCCCTACTTCAGCTGTGCTAAGACTGCCTCTGTGCCATGCTCTGAAGCATCTGTCTGCACAATAAATTGTTGGGGGAAATCAGGTGCCTTGAGTATAGTTTGTCCCCTTCATTGGACCTCATCGACAACTTTGAATCTTATTAATATCCATGACTTTGAGGAACGCAGCCTAGACATTTGATGTTGAGTATCTTGGATACTCGTGACTTAGATGGGGAACGACGCATAGGCAGTTGTTCTGATCACTCTTTTCATCTGTCTGCCTTGCTGTGATTGACCATTCAAAGTTATCATTGCTTGAAGAAGTCCTCTAGTGGAACGAAATGTGTCAGCTGTATCACTGTGAAAACTGAAGTTTAGGGCCATGTTTTTTAAGCAATAGAAGATTGGAATAAAGGAACCTTTTGAATAATATCTACATTGCATACAGATTATACATTTGTTCTCTCAGTTCTTTGTAATTCTTGTGTGGTGCACCTTTGCTTGTGTTTCAAATTGTTATGATCCCATGAGGATATGCACTGTGATGGTGGGTGCGTTTCAGTGTGCACACAAACCCCAAGAAGTATAGAGGGCAAAATACCTGAGGGATAGCAGTTCAGGTGCTGTAGTTCTGAGTGTTCCACTGTCAGTTTCTTTTGTTTTGTGTGCCTTGAGTATAGTTACTGCACACTTGGCTTCCTTTTGGGTATCACAGGCTTTCTGGCATGTCTCTTTCCAGATCACCAACATGGCTGCTTCTTGGAAGTCATCTCTGTTAAGGGGGCAGTAATCGTGCCCTATCCTTTAACAACTCTTCTATAGAATTTTGTGAGGCCCAGTAAGGCTCTCCCTTCTGTCTGAGTTTTAGATGATTGCCAGGCCATGATGGTCTCAGTCTTGGCTTGAAGGGGCTCCACCTTGCTCCTACCTACCAGGTGACCCTGATGCATCATGGAACTCTGCCCACTGCCCTTGATAGTCTGTTCTGTCTGATGCAGGGCCTGAAGCATCTCCTGGAGGTTAACTAGGTGCTCCTCCCAGCTGGATCTGTCGCCAGCAATGTCAACTAATTAGGTGGCATAAAAGGTCTCCTTACCAGCCAGAACCCTGTTACTCAAACTCCAAAAGGTGGCCAGGGCATTCTCCAAGCCTAAGGGCATCACCCCAAATTGGAATTTGCCCTCTGGGGTTGAGAATGCTGCCCTCTTTTTGGCCTCTTCAGTCAGAGTAATCTGTCAGCACCATGATGTCATATCAAAGGTACTAAGGAATCTGGCAGTGCCCAGTCTGTCAATGAGCTCATCAGCTTGGAGGATGGTGTGGGCGTCAGTTCTGGGGACTGAATTGAGTCCCTGGTAGTCCACACAAAACCTGTGTTCTGGAGTGGCCCCTGGTGGGGCAGCCCTCTGTACCAGCACCACAGGCTTGACCAAGGACTGCTGGAGGGCTCATTCACCCCTAATGCCAGCATCTTGGAGACTTCCTCCTTGATACTGGTCCTCACCTTATCTGACAACCTGTAATTTTTGATCTTCAGAGGTAAGCTATCTCAGTTTCAATTTCATGGACACACATGTGTGTGAGTCCAGAGATTTTGGTGAACAGAGGTGCACACTGTCCCAGTAACCAGTAACAGTCACTCTGCTGTTCTGGTGACAGGCAAGAAGAGAGGTTAGCACCTTCCACAGACCCATCATGTTCCTGTGCAGAGAGTACGTCATGGAGAGGCTTGCTCTCCTCTTCTACTCCCTCTTCTGTCACCAGGACGATGCACACTTCAAACCTCTCAAAGTGAGACTTAAGGCAATTCACAGAGAACACCCCTAGGGGGTTCCTGGTGTTATGAAAGTCTGCCAAGTAGGTGGACTCCCCTTTTCACTCCTTGACTTTGTATGGGCTGGTCCTGTGGTACTGTGGTCCTGTAGAGCCCGTGGCTCTACTGGCTCCATGACCCATACTTTCTAGCCAGGCTGAAACTCCACCAGAGTGGCCGTCTGGTCATAGCAGAGCTTCATGACTTCTTGACTTGCCTCTAAATTACTTTTTACCTCCCTCCAGAACAATCAGGTTACGGAGGGTCAACATGTAGCCCACCACATCCTGGGGATTTCTTGGGAGCTTGCATCCACCACTCCCCGATAAAGCTCAAAGATCCTCTGACAGGGTGGCCACAGAGGTGTTCTATTGGGTCTATTGGGGCTGAACTCTACTCCTTTCTGTGGCAGCTCCCTGTAGGCAAAGAGTAGGCATGGTAAGAGGACATCCCACTTACGCTTCATGGGCTCAGGCAATCCCCCATCATGCCCTTCAAGGTCTTGTTGAATCTCTCCATGAGACCATTGTTTTGGGGGTGGTAGGGTGTGGTGAACTTGTATGTTGACTTTCATTATTCTGGATACTTGGAACTATCAATCATGAAAGAGTTAAAATGTATATATTGTATCATAATCGACCACTGCAGATAATAATTATGATATGGAAGGTACAGCACATATGTACTTGAGTTTCCAGATTGTGATCACCGTCTGAACATGAAGACTGCATTTTTTAATGAGATGATAAATACACAGCTGACATTGGGAGGCAACATGTCGTTTTTCTGAAGCTAATCCACCTTCCTCCCAGGCAGGGGATAATTTTGGGATCATTTGATTTTTCACCACACTAGGTTTTAGATTCGTATTTAATTACCTGGCATATTACTTTGGCTAGATTGACCTTCACAGTATATTTACACACATTCTCGTTAAATGAGACCATCTTAATATGGCCGGCATTTTTCCATTAATCATGTTTACTCATGGACAAAAGTATTCACACAGTTAACAGAGATACAACATTGGTGCTATTCTCTTTTTTTTGTTCCACAGAGTAAACATACTTCCTGATGGAGGACCAGTGATCCGGAATATATTGAGGTTCATAAGGAGTGTGTTTTTGTTTGAAAAAATTGTTGAAACATGAAATGAATTATATTTGAAGTTCAAGTTGAACTGTGTAATGAACAGAAAGAAAGGAACAGAATAAATTGAGACATATTTTTGATCTCACTGATTTCTTTGGAAATTAATTTGGAAGTAAATGATTCACAAAAAGATGTTACCCATCCTAGGACGCAAGGAGTGTGAAGGGAGACATGATGCCCGCCAGGAGCAATGCATTTATTGAACTTGGAGGTTACTTCAAGCTCATAGCATATGGGCTTTGTATATGTGGATAAGAAGCCAGTGCCTCTGTCAGACACTACCTCCTTGGGGAACATCACATGCGTAAAAATCCCCATTAGAGCTCGCGCCACAAAGGTCCAGTCACTGTCCTCAGGGGGATGGCCTCTGGAAAGCGGGTGACATGGTCCACCAAGACCAGAACAAACATGTTGCCTAAAGCTATCTTGGGGCCCAAAGGTTCAATAATGTTTATGCTAGGGGTGGACAACGTATTCCACTCCACAGCAGAGCGGAGCTTTTGCTTTTGCCTGGCTTACCGATGTTAAGTAGGTGAGTGCGAGCAAGAAATATCATACACCAGACCATCTCCAGGTGAGATTTCTCAATGGGGGCTGTCACGGCAGGTCGCTACCACACACATTGATAAACCTGCCACTCGCATTGAGGATGTTGCTACTCCAGTACAACATCTACTTGAGCAGCAGAAAGAAGTCACAACCTCTTGTGCTGCATGTGGTGGCATTCACGCTGATTTTACAGCATCAAAGCGAAGTTCTGGGTTCATATTCAGGACTCGTGTAATGCTGTCATATTACAGGGCACCCTTACAAGAAGGTTGTAGAGTTCAAAAATTATTTTTTATTTGAGCCATTTATGGAAGAAATTGAACCCCCACACGCATGTGCCCTTTACTTTCAATTCAGGTATGGATCACTACCTCTGAATTTTTTCAGAAGTAGATGGACTTGGGCTACTGTAACTCTAATGTTCCCTGCTTGTTCTTTTAGTCCTGAATCTTTAGACCATTATATGTTTTTCTGCCCCTGCTATGCCAGACTAGAATAATGTTTTCACTCCTTGACTCCTTGACTAATGTGGCTTATACCCCAATGCAATATTATATCGTTTAGGCAACCAGTAGATGCACTGCGAGTTTTCAGATCAGACTCCACTAAATGGCTAGTGTTTACCATCTCACGGTACCTGCTTTATACTTGGCGCATTAGGTCAAAGTTGATAACCACAAAGTAAAGCAGAGTTCAACAAAGGTCAAGGCGTAGCATGTTAATACAATATGACTTTCTTGATAAAATTTCTCTTTTTTTAATGTCAATTGATCATACTCTATTTATATATTTTCCTGTTTTAAATTGTATTAACTTTTATGATATGACTATTTATGATTCAATGTGTACTCTATTTTATTAAGGAACATTGTTGTTCATAAATTTTGTGAATGATCTCTATTTGATCGCATAAAGAATCTATCTACAGCATGGAACAAACTCCTGGCATTAAAAATCAGCATGAGCAGCACAACTTACTGCACTCCACTGCTTGCGGAACTCAACAGAGCTTGGTAGGGTTTTTTAAGTACTTCGCTCAGTTGCGTGTAGCAGAATTCCACAAATTCTGCCCAGGCCCAGTCGATGTCTACCCATTCACAGGGGGTTCCAAAGACTGATAGTGGGATAAGGGGAGCTTTTTGCTTTCTGCCTGATATCTCACTGGCCTGGCAGGTGGGACAGAACCTGCAGAATGAACCTGAGGCTGTATTCAATCTGGGCAATAGAAGTGGGAGACAAGCCTGGCAAAGGTCTTATCTCGCCCTAAATGTCCTGCCATTGTATATCAGAAGCCAACCTCAGTAAGACGTATTGTAACACTGGGGGACCTCTAGCACACAAACTGCTCTAGAACCAGGATATATAGGAGATCATTCTCCCAGTAGATAGGCGATCCCCAAAGGCTGCACCTGCTTCCTGGGCTTCACCTTGCAGTCTCAGGCCCTCTAGTACGGGACACTTTATGCATCCTGCAGAATTCCTCCCTGGTGGACCCACCTTCAACTTGCCAGTCAGCAAGCTCAGGCAGGTTACCCAGAGAGGAAAGAACACCCTAGTTGGCATGGGTCTCCTCCTCAGGGACCCCATGAACCTCGACCGTGGGAACTTCAGGGGCTGGTTTTCCACACACCTTGCCCTCCTTTCTTGGCAGTTGTCTGGTCAATTGTTCCAGGATCCAACAACCCTTGATGCCCTTTAGGTGCAGCCATGGATCGTGTGGCCATACAGACTCACTCAAGCAATCCCAGCATTTCCAAGTCTAACCTTTGCTCTACCTCCTGCCAGGCAGTGTGCTCCCTGTTGCTGCTTAACAGAGAATCTACAGGCATGGCATAGCTCATAGCTACTTATAGAGAACCTGAGACCCCCCCACTCAAAGAGAACCAGAGCTAGCAGTAGATGTCTCTCATGATTGCCGGTGACTATGACTTGGTGGAATGTGTTCGGTAGGGCCTGCTCTACAGACACCAACTGACTCTTCACATTTGTCATGCTGGCTCCTGTGTCTTGCAGAACCTCAACTTATTGCCCATTGATGGTGACCAATTGTGTAAACTTGGAAGTATTAGCTAGCATATGGGCATTTGGCATCATCTCCTTAGCTCCCAGGGAATCTAGGGTCACATCTGGCTGCTCCCCAATCCTAACTGGGACAACCTCTTTTTTGAGCGCTACACTCACCAACCCAAGTTTGTACACACCAGTTGGGGGGCTGTGCCCTCTGGGAACATTTGGAGTGGGGGTTGTGCCCACACTTGAAGCACTAAGTACATTGGGGTACAAACCTCCCTGTCTTGTGATCTTGTATCTTGTGTCTTGTAATACCTTCTAGGACACTCTAGTGCTAGCCCAAAGGTCCACCTCCTCAGCAAGCTGCCTGGGGTCAGTCAGCTTACTGTCAACTACGTGCTAGCACAGCTCTATAAAACATATACTGAGCATGTGCTCTCACGTGATTAAATTATACAACCCAACATAATCATTCAACTTGGTGCCCCGCACTCAACCCTTCGGTGCCTTGCTAGAGTATTCCGCAAAATCTACCCAGGATTTGTTGAGGAGCTTCTGGCTGTCCCTGAATCTTTGGTGATACTTCTCAGGGGTCAGCCCAAACTTGGCAAGTAAAATGGACTTCATTGGGGTGTACTTGTTTTGGTCCGCATCCTCTAATCTCAGAAGTATGCCCCTTCCCACAGTAGCAAAAAGAACAATTGATGGACAGAATGCAAAACAAGTAGGCCTGTGTTTCCACAGATCGCCCCCCCCAGTGCTCTTTGGGTATGTTGGGAAACCTCCTTTCAACCTCATAGGCAAAAATCATTTGTCTATGTAATCTCCCACCACATAACTCATCATCAAATCCTTGGGCATGCAAACCTTTTTCTCCCCTTCAGGTACTGTGGGTGTGCTGCCACCATTGTTGGAATATGAGTGCCTTGCCCTTCAAAGTATGTTTCTCCCCCTTTGTAGGTCAATCCTCGCTGGAAGACCTGCTGTAGTCAAAAAGGACTTCTTGGAAGTCCTCTCTGTTAAGGGGGCAGTAATCGTGCCCTTTCCTTTAACACCTCCTCTGTAGTATCCTGTGAGGCCCAGTAAGGCTCTCCCTTCTGAATGAGTTTTAGGTGATTGCCAGGCCATGATAGTCTCTGTCTTGGCTTGGAGGGGCAGCACCTTGCTCCTACCTACCAGGTGACCCAGATGCCCCCTGTAACACTGCCCTATCAGGCACTTACTACCTTCTGCCATCCCATTGGTACAATGCTTTATCGCTTTTCTTTGCTGCTTCCTAAATAGTTCACGCAGCAATACATCACTTCTGTTTTCCAAAGAGCAGCACCGACCAACTACAGTTACCTCCCACTTGCATTGTTGATCTGTTGTACTGTGGTACTCTTTTACCTGCCTCTGGTAGGCGCTATATGTTTTAGCATGACACGCGCTTTTGTTTTTCTTGTCTATTTGCTTTCCTCAATTAATGTTGTTTTTTATCTGGGTAGCACCCTTCAATGGCAGCCATACGTATAACTTTTTTAGGCATGGGCACAGCGCTATATGTTTTAGCATGGCACCCGCTTTTGTTTTTCTTGTAAATTTGTTTTTCTCCTGTAATGTTTTTTTAATCAACATGGTGTTGTTCACGGACCAGCATGTGCATAACTTTAATAGTCATGGGTGCCGCGCTATATGTTTTAGCACGACACCCGCTTTTGCCTTTCTCGTGCATTTTTTACCCTACCATACAAAGGCTGCTAATCTCCTCCACTTGGTAAGGTACATAATGCTGGGCACCGCTCCCTTTCTGTGCTCCACGGGTAGCAGTGCCGCGGCCATATTCAGCTTTCAGCGGGGGCTCGACAAGTGAAAGCTACCAAAGACAGCTGCGGGCCTGCCTGAAGGAAGCAGCTCTCTGAGCCCACTCCTGCGGCAATTGCTTTTTGGTGCTGCGCGGCTGTTGCTTCAGGAACCGTAGGCGGCAGTAGCAGGGTGAAACAGCGGCAATGCCTGTCCAGCCCTGAATGGGATGGTGTTAGATCTGGGGGACTCTAGTTGGCTGAGATAGGTACCAATGTCCAAATAGGGACCATTGCTTCTAATCAGGGTAAGGGGGAAACACACTTTAGATAACCCCTGCTCACCCCCTTGGTAGCTTGGCACGAGCAGACAGGCTAATCAAAGGCAATGTGTAAAGTATTTGTACCAACACTCACAGTAACACAGTGAAAACATCACAAATGGACTCCACACCAGTTTAGAAAAATAAAGTATCTTTATCTAAAATACACAAGACCAAAACGACAAAAATTCAACATGCACAATTCAAGGCTATGATTTAAAAAGAGTCCTAGGGTTTGCGTCAAAATAATCCACAGTTGCATCAGGTTTAGCCCAACGTACCTGTAGATGCGATAAAAGTTTCAAGTGGAAGCTGCAACATTGAAAAACAAGGGATGTGTCACTCCTGAGACCCTGGGAGGCGGTGCGACATCCCCGCTGCACGCAGCGGGCGTGTTGCAATGAATCCAGTCTGTATGGGGAAGGATGTGATACCGGTGCGCAGGTTCGGTAGGAAGCGTCTCACGCAGGCACGATGCGAAAATCTTCGGGACGGCGACGATCTCCGGTGTGGTGACGATGAGCGGCGCAGCGTTGATATCCTCCTCTCACGGCCCCTCGATGCGTTGGCTTTGCGACAATGTTTGAGGTGACATGATGCGGTCCTCAAGCAGGCGGTGTGATGATCTCAGCCAGCGGCGACAGGCTCTGCGACGATACTCGCAGCAACAGAAATCTTCCTGCATCGGGGCGATGCGCTCCACAAGCGAACGATGCGTCAGTTCTTGCAGCGGCAACAGGCACTGCCAGGATCTTCGCGGCAACGGGAATTATCTCGTACTGTCAACGATGCGCTCCTCAAGTGAGTGATGGTGAAAATTGCAGATCTTCTTCTTTTCTTCTTGTCCAGGTCCCCAAACAGCAGGCAAAAACTTCCATAGGCCCCACAATTGGATTGGGCACTCTAGGAAGGGCAGAACTCACTCAGCAGAGTTCAGGGGGGAGCTGGGGGTGAAGCCCTTTTGTTCCTGGGACTTTTTAACAGGAGGCCAGCTCTCCTCAGGCCCTTGGAGATCTCTTCAAGCAAGGGGACACAGCAACAGCAAAGCCCTTCCCATGTCCTTGGCAGCAAAGCAACTGCAGGTCAGCCCACAAACAC